>NC_056479.1:11136425-11862356 GCF_008729295.1 Plectropomus leopardus | reverse complement strand
CACAGAACGACTGTGTTACAGCTCATCCTGCATTGTAGCACAAAGCTTCCCTCAGGGCTCGTCAGGAATGGGCTTTCTCATGTGTGGAATGAGGGGTCAGCTGTGAGCACATGATGAACATGATGCTGAAGGCACGCACTTTCTCAGCAATGTCAATGTTGTCATTGATGTGGTCATTTCTATCACCATGACAGATGACATGGATGACTTAAAAAAAAAAAAAAACCTTTTAACATTAGGTCAACAGCTTTGGAAAGCAAGTTTGTAAGAAAATGGCAAACCAGAGCAGAATGTGTAGATGACAGAGTGATCACGATTCAGAGGACAACAGCGTAACAGTGGACTTACATCCCGAAACTGCACCATCCCGATCTCTCCCAGTTCACTGACACAACAATAGGCAGCTTCTGACTGGAGGAAGAGCTGAGCCAGCGTCATCTCTTGACTTCTGAAGAGTTCCCCCATGTTGCCAAAGGATGGGAGCGCTCAGCACCCTTAAAATCAACCAGAGGCTGTGGAATCTGAATATTAGTAATATCCATTAGACACACTCAAAAGAAACTATTTGAAAAAAGATGATCTAAGTGGTCGAGTTAGTATCATATGGGAAAAGAATAATGAATTGGAGCCCTTGTAATTTGGTTCTGTATATTAGGTGTGACAGTCATCTAGTGGAGCTCTCTTTTTTTTGTCCCTCTCTCTTCTTTTCTCTTTTAATCCCTGTATTTGCACTTTATATATATATTTTGCTTTGATTTTCTTTTTATGTGTATGTTTATATGTTAGTCATAAGAGTACACACACGCGTGTATATACATATACTTATGTATTACCATGTTACTCCATGTATGGCATGTTGTAATTTATTTATTTTGTTGTAGCTTTTTGTTGTTGTTTTCTTTGTTTTTCTTAGCCCATAGTTGCTGTGCAAGGTGGTTGATATTATGATAGATGAAAAATGTGTGGAATTATGAAATAGCAGGCAAAATTTCACACATAAAATTTGATCATGTGTAATTTTATTGTCGTTATACACCTTTATTTATCATTAAATATAGACTGTTATTATGATGGACCACTTGGTGACACACCTACTCACGTAATACTTATTTTAAAAAGAAATGTCATCAATACATGAGCTATATCATACGAAAGATACATGAAAATTATGACAATTTTTTTTTTTTAAAAGTTTAAAAGAGAGAAGTTCTACATTCAACACATTTCTGTGCATGGCACAGCAGTGTCAGATCACTAATGGGGGTTGCCTGCATCAGTTGTGTGTTAGTTTAACACAAGTGTGACAAAGAAAAAAAAATATCAGTCTGCCCCTTATGCTGATCTCATGATCAGAACAGGAATGTGGTTACGCTTGAAAAAAGGTTTCTCTAAACATTACAAAATAGGCTACTTAAAAGTGGCAGTATCTTTTTAATTGTGGATGCAGTTTATCAGCCAATGTCAGCAGAATGCAGTACCTGTAATATTTTTCATTTAACACTAAAAGTTGAAGATTTTTTTTCAGAATATCTTTCAGCTAAACAGCACAGCCTCATGCTGTAAAAGACCACACAGGGCTTATCTGTGGATTACAGGGTAGCATGTGATCAGTAGCTCTAGTAAGCCTCAGCACTCCCACTGCAGCAACGCAGAGGGCACGTTAACTGATTAAAACACAGCAAAACAGGTTTACATAACACACTGACACTTGATCAAATAAAACATTTCTTTAAAAAAAAAACTGTATTTATCTCCTAGATCAACAAGTGAGGCAGCTTATAACAATCATAGCGACTATCAATACCGGAGCTCCACCTGTCAAAGCTGATGTCAGATAGCTAATGGCAAATCAAATGAACATGTCACTGTCACAGCTACCTGTCATCGATCCGCCAAAACTCTTAACATCGCATACTAAATAACCCAGCAAAGCCAAATAATCATTTAACTAAGGTTATTTCAAGTTAGCGAGGCAATATTAGCCGACGTTTGCTCGTCAGATTAGCAAGCGTTAGTTAAACTTTAATGCTGAGAATACGAAACGTTATACAACTGAATATTAACCGTTGTGTGGGTAATATTTACTTTTTCTGACATCGGTTGTCGATCGTTTATAGTTAAGCACTAACAGTTACTCGACGTTAGCTCAGTTTACAGTTTAAACGGTGTATTAGGGCTAACAAGAGAGCTAACGCTAACTTAGCGCACCTGTTGCTCAGTATCTGCCCACAATAAAAACATCAACACTGGAGTAGTCTAAAGAATAAATAGCATCGATTATTGTGTAAATAAGCAGCATTGTCCTTACTGTTTGAGGGGGAGATGTCTCTCTCCTCCTTGGTTTCCTTCCTGGTTCTCTCTATGCTGTTGATGATGGACTACGCTGCTCGGTAGCTTACGGTTGACGGGACTCTAAAAAAGTGGTGTTTCGCCCGGGGGGCGGGGCTTTATGTCCTGCGTCACAGTGAGTGGTGCGAGCCTGATGCGCGTTCTCGTCCGCTCGCATTAAGATCTTGTTGTCACCTGTTGATGAAACTAGCAAAACCGTGACCTAAAAAGTTTTTTTAACGATTTGATAGTTGACTAAACTTACAGGATACCTCATGCCAACTGTAGCTCCAAAAAGAGATGATTTTGTAAATTTTATGGTCATCTTTTTACGAAGAAACATACCTTTTTGCTCTTTGTACTGCTAGCAAAATGGAGTCTTTGTAGTCAGTGTAGTCTGGCATCATGCCCAGCCGAAACACTGCAGCTTATCAGTTTCCATGTATATAGGTGTGAGACCAAATGCACCAATGATAAGAAAACGAAGTATTTAAAATAAAAAAGGTTATTATTCAATAGCCTTATTAAAGTGTTTGCCAATGTACCTTAGTTGTGAAACGTCCCTTCACCATGCTAACAGGCCAGAGTCACTCTCAACTTTAATACGCTCAGTTAGAACTGGACCAGTTATTGATAAGGTAAGATTCACTTAAAATTGGTGAAAAACTGACATTGGGGTTTTTATGATTTTAGCAGTAGAATTAACAATTCTATTTCCAAAGGAAATCTGTTAGTGTAAAGTTAGCTTCTTCACAACAAAACAACGTAAGACTGTCATATCCAATACTTATATGGCACATGATCTGAAGCACCTGATGCCAAATTCTAATGTCAGCATGACTGGAGAGTGAAAATTTAAGTTGTAACATACATTACTTGTATTAATGTAACTTAATTTTTTCCTCCATATCAGAAAACTCATGTGCGCGCTCAAAGCACAAGTTGAGCATCTTTACCTTCAGTCTACAGGGCTGAGACGGTTACTTTTTTATTTAATACGTTTTGATCTGGTATTCCATAAATGGAATTAGCATAACAAAAAGGAAATAGCACACTGCGAAGAAAGTAAAACAAAATCACAAAGCAAAGATAATGCAGGACAAACAGCTATTTACCCTGTGTACATCACAGGGCTCACCAACGCGTGCACGACTACGTCCTGCTTAACCACGCCCATCCGGGTGAAACACCACTTTTTAAGTGACAGCTGCTCTTCTTCTTCTACTTCTTCTTTGAGGTTTTTTGGCAGTTGATATCCTTAACGCTGCATTACTGCCCCCTTCTGGATGTAGTCTTCCGAAATGTCCACTGCAGTAGGAACCTGAATTAGTATTAACTTTATTGTCATTATATAAATTACAGCGTAGGTTTATGTGGCATCTCTGCGAGGAAAACACCAGACAGTCAAACAGCTGCGTCTGACATTTACACAGTAAGTGTGTGCAGAAAAGCCACAAATTGGTAAATCCGGTAGGCCGGCAGGACATTAATTGTAAAATGCTCAAAATCTTCAGGTGGCGGATCCCCAAAGTCCCTCGTTTAATATTTGCTGTCCAAAGGAAACTCGTTGCCTCTACCTGGTGAGTAGCAGCATTTTCTATAGCTGTGTCACTAAAAAGTTTTAAGTGTGTTCAAAATTCTTTGACAAATTCCTCAATTTATCAAACTTTGTCCTCCTCAATATACTCAATCATATGCTGGAAAATATGTTTTTTTTACTACTTTAAATGCTTTATTCCTGTTTTCACCGCCACTTTACATTTGTCATCCCACCATGGCTCTGCTTTCCTCTTTTATTTTGCCTTTGCTAGTAGGACATAAACTCTAATGCAGCTGAAATTAAACCTGTATTTTATTGTTTAATGTTTCCATGATCATATTATAATCAATGCGATACTTATTTCTCACCCCTGTTTTCTGTGATCTATACGAACTATTAACTTTGCACAAGAATGGATAATGGTCACTCCCTATTATTCCCTCTACGTTTTATATTAGTGCCATATTTTATTTCCATCGTTTAAATGAAGTGTTGCAGTTCTTATTTGTTGCCACTAGAGGGGAGTGAACACGCATGATTGTAAATACACTCAGTTGACATTTCCACCAGTGCTAAAATCAGTAAAAAAAAATCAGGAGAAGCTTGCTTAGGGTGCTGAATGTGCAGGGTGAGGCACTGAATCTACAGTATATGCAGTGATAGTTCATTGCAATTTGACATCAAGTTATGCATTAGAGGTTTTTTTTTTTTTCAAATAAACTATTAGTTTTAGGTAGAATTAGTGTCCCATGAAATGTAATAATGGTGTCTATCATTGGAGTGTGTCAGCTGTGAATTGGTGTGTGGCTTTTCTTAAAGCACAAACATTTCTCTGTGTTCCAACATACATATAAGGTGTATGGAGGTCTCTGAAAGAGGAAACACCGATCAGACTTTGCTGAGGAGGTGGTTGTAATGCTTAAGATTTCCACATCATTAAAAATATATGTAAGACTAGTTGGTGAAACATTGCTCAGCTTACAACAATTCCTGTAGGGGTTTATTTTTTTTTTTCCATTTTCTTCTTGCTGTTTGATCTGTACGGTAGCTGAAAAGTTTTTGCTATACTATACTTGCTGTACTAACTTGCCATTTTCCATAAAGAGGACACATGGAGGATTGCTGTCAAACATTTGCATAAATCCAACACCCCTCTGTCTATTTTGTGGAACAATCAACCCATCATAATTTCAGAGACTGTGAACTTTATCACATTTCCCTGTTTTTTTTTTTTCTGGTACTGGATCTCGCCTGCTGTGGTGAGATGCTGCTCTGTGCTTGGGGACAGAGGGGGGGGGAGCCCCAGCAGCGGGGGGGGCCGGGGGGGGGGGGCCGGGTGTAAGAAGGGAAAACTTTGACTGGGTGGTTTCACAGGGAGCAGAGGCATTTGAGTCAGGGCACACATGCCTCAGCTGTGAGAGGCCCTACTCCCCTTGGCTGGCTGGCATCCCAGAGCAGAGGCAGAGAGACAGAGAAGGCTGAGAGCGTGAGACTGAGGGTGAAGAGAAGGTTTAAGTGTAAAGTAGACTAGAAAGAGGCAAAGAAGTGGTTGAGAAAGTTGTGTGAAAGGACAGAGAAAGGATTAGGGACTGAGTTGTGTGCAGCGTGGCTCCTGCAGGTCATTTTTCACTCGTGTATTTTTGTCTGTAGTGAGTGTGCAGGCGTTCTGTAGCTGGAGTTGACAGCCATGGCGGATACAGGTGTCAAGAACGAGCACGCAGGCTTAGCAGAAGTGCCTTATGATGATGACGAGGTAGCTCTGGTGAGTGCCGCCACAGAGCCGGCTGTGGATGATGATGACCCTGCCGAGGAGGTGGACCTGGTGCTGGCCACTGGCCCCGGAGGCAAGAGCGAAGCGCAGATGAATGGGGTCATGGTTCTGTCTCTGCTAGACAAGATCATCGGGGTGGTGGACCAGATCCAGCAGACCCAGAATGGGCTGGAGGCCCGGCAGGAGGCCATGGAGAAGTCAGTGTCAACCATCCAAGGGGAGCTGGCTAAGTTGTCCAAGAACCACGTCGGGACAGCCAACACAGTCAACAAAATGCTGGAAAAGGTACGCAAGGTCAGCGTCAACGTCAAGACGGTGCGCAGCAACCTGGAGAAGCAGGCCGGCCAGATCAAGAAGCTGGAGAGCAACGAGAACGAGCTGCTCAAGAGACGCAACTTCAAAGTCCTCATCTACCAGGTGAATACTGAGGCCTGCAGTGTGTGTGTGTGTGTGTGTGTTTTTTGTGTGTGCGTGTGTGTGTGTGTGTGTGTGTGTGAGAGAGAGAGAGAGAGACAGAGAGCTTCACATTTAATTGTGTCCATGCACTAATTAACAGCAAGTCCTTGTTTGAGAGTGTGGTAATGCTTTACATGGGGCTGTTAAAGTTACAGTACATATCAAAGGGGTGCGCTGCATTCCTCACACTGCAAAGGAAAGTTGGGAGAGGAGTGTGAAATGCACCTGAAGATCTATCAAACCATCAGAGCAACCTTTTGACATCATCTCACCAGAGCGAGCGAGAGTCACGCCGTGGCTTGAGTTGACCCCTTGTCAGTCGAAATGTGCTGTAGTTTCTGAAGATGGTGCTAGCCAAAGCCTCGGCTCTGCGCCTTCCATGACATATATGTCTGAATCACTTTTTCCTTCAATTTAAATGAGGCTGTAATATTTACAAAGAATCAGTCACTGCAGTGCGCCATGTAGAAGCTGTTGTATGGTTTGTATTCATGTTGATTGAGGGGTGGGTACCTCCTCTCACCTATGCAGGAAGTAGCTTCCATGGAAAAAACAAGGCAGACAGTGACCTCTCCCACTCCACTCATGATTACCGAGTGAAACTATATAAAGACGAACGGGTGTAAATAAAAAAGGCCTATAAACACTGGCATGAAGGGCTATTTGAGACAGAACCAACGCCCCCACCTCTGAGGACTCAGAGGGCAGATAGTTGGCAGAGTGCTGTCATGTGAGATGAAGATGTAGTTTTTATTATTAAGATTTTCTGGGACTCACTGGCAATGATGCATCCGTGGTGCACAAACGTGCACTTTAATACCCGAGTATAGAGTGCCCGAGTCATGAGTCCTAAAACCCGGAAAATGAGTTAGTATTTCAGCACCTCCAGTTCCCTCGTCTCAAAGTCAGTGGGTTTTTTGAATAGGTTTTTGGTTTGATGCCTGAAATAAGGTCTGTGGTTTACACAAGCTGAGGAGGCGTTCACTTTTTTGTTTTTTATAATATTAAATACGTCAGTAAATATTTTGTGTCTTAAAACAAGGCAGTTGCTAACAAGTGGCTAAATGAGTCATTACATGCCGAACACGGCTTTACAGTCTTGTTGTCGTGGCGGCATTGAATCAAACATAGTGTGGTTCATTTATAGCCTAACATTATGCTTTTTACTTCTGGCCATTGCATTTAGGCCTTAAAGATCCTTAAAGTGGTGTTCATTTGTGAAGATTATCTTGCTGAACAAAAATGTGTAAGTACTGTATATTAAAGGTCTGCTTGCTCCTGTGGTCATTCAAAATCCAATGGAAATATCCCATAGGGCTTTTGACAAAGGGAACCTTCTGCATTTGCCTACAGAGAAATGTCATCCCTGGGACACTCTATTGGGTCAAGGGTCTGTTTTTATGGGAACATGGTAGCTTCCTGGTTAAAAAATATAATATAGAAAGAAATCACATGTTATAATGTGACAGTGGTGCACTGACTGGTGCATTTGAGACAAGGTTAGCAGCTCTTTTTAGTTCAGTAGCATGTGCTGTCATGTCTAGCTGGTATATTCACAGCTTGCAGCACGCACAGCAGCAATCCTGCTTTAGTTTGTTTGGGCTGTAAAAAGGTCTCATGTCCTTTGATCTGGAATTTGTCACAAATCAAATTTCAGTCAACTTCAGCTATACAACTATAGCCCAATATCACAAATCACAATTCGTGGCAGGGAGCATTACAACATATGACAACCTTTGTCCCTAGACCGTCACAGCAGATAAAGAAAAACTCCAAAAAATCCCTTTTAATGGGAAAAAAATGTGAGTAAACTCAGGAAGAGCTGCCGAGGAGTGATGTCTCTCCCAGATGTGCAGTACATGTTGTTTGAATCAAATAGTAGCTCAGGAAAATGTTATTGTTATGCACATCACATCATAATCTCTGCAATATGCTATCTGGAAAAGAAAGAATATTTTCTTTAAAAAAAAAAAACATTAGTAACAGTGAATCTGACAGTTGCAAGCCTCTCGTGAGTAGAGCTTACTTTAGGATCCGTATTGGCAGGCAACCTTGTTCACCTCCCCCTCCTGGGATGTCCACTGTGGGAGCAGGTTACACTATTGGCATGTAGCAGAAATCCAATCATAGGCACTAGTCCTTAATAAATTACTCTGCAAAGCAGGTGCCTCCTGCTGGTTTTGACGCTGCAAGCCCTTTTAAATGCATGAACACTGTACATAAAGCAGCAACCTGTTTGCACAAGTGGATCTTTTTTCAAGAGCTTCCGCTATTTTATAAAACGGAGGATTTTACTGTTTTTATTACGATTCTGTGTTTCTGCAAACAGGAATCTCTCTGAATTAAATCCTGTTGGTGCTATCTCAGCCGTAACAATCTTATCACTGTCTAAATTTGGTTACTGTCATGTTTCAAAGCGGTTGTAGGAGCTGTAGCTTCCATGTTGCAGTAGCTGTTTCGGGCTCCCATGATCTATTTATTGCCAGAGGGACGGCTGCACCGTGTCTAGTTTAATTAACTGACGGATAGGCTGGTCAGATATTGGCAGCATTGCAAATCAACACTGGCTGTCAGTCAGGTTTCACCACTTTCCACTGTTAGTTTGTGTGTTAATGTGTTAGAGTGGGATAAGTTTAAAGTTAAGGATGAGATCAGGGTTAAGGTTAGGCATGTAGGGGTTGGGGTTAAGGTTACGGTTACCATCCGGGGCAGTAAAGTAAGGAAGAGCTGTGTGCTCACACAGACAGTAATGCCAACTTGTGTGGGTTTGTGTGTGTGTGTGGCCATTCCTTACCAATATCAGTTTTCACTCACAGTGTCAATAACAAGTGAAGCTAGAATTTGAGTAAGACAAGTGAAACATTTTCACAGCATTACCTTTGCTGTGTCAGAACTTATCCTCTGCTTTGTTAAACTGATACTAGGTGCCATCAATTTCTCTGCTGTCACTCTGTCTCTGCACCCTGAGAATAGCCACATACTTCAGGATTTTTAGCCTGGAAAGACTTCGACAGTGATGCTTTATAATTAAACCTGCAAAGATGACGGCACGTAGGATTCCCCGGCAACAGGGTGTGGCAATGAAGATATGTTTACTGAATGTTCATTACATATTAGCAGTGGTGGAAGAAGTATTCAGAATTTTTTATAATAAAAGTAGCAATGCAGTTGTAGAAAAGTCCTGCATATTAAATGTTTACTTAAAGGTCCCATATAATGCTAATTTTCTGCTGCTTACTTGCATTTAGGATTTCTACAAGAACATGTTTACATGCTTTAATGTTCAAAAAACACATTCTTTTTGTCATACTCCTGCCTGAATACAGTACACAATATAAAAAAAGGCCCATTTCGAAATATGTATTATTGTATCATAATTTTTGATGAATCTTTTATAAGCATAACTCATGCTGCAGGTGCTATAAGGAGGAACTAACTATGATATATACTGCCGGGTAGCATAAGCTTTAGTAATAATCATATTTAATTAGTTGATTCTATTTTGTATCAATAATTCAAATCTGCAAAGTACCTAAAACTGTCAATAAATACATTTGCCTTCAGAATGTTGTGGACTAGAAGTAGAAAGTAAAGTACCTCAGTAACGGCAATCCTCATTAGAACTATAAACATAATTTTAAATTAAGGATGGCAGTTTAGGATTTGAAATGTTGCAAATTTAATTTCTAATTTGGCGTATTACTCGATTATTAGAATAATAGACCCGTAGTGCCAGTGTCCTTGCAGCGGCTGAGTGTCTTCCTGCTGCACAAAGTATAACCAGCCTGTCATCAGGACTTTGTGATCCAACAGGACCTTGCTTTCACACCCTCCCTGCATTTCTCTGCGCTGACTGTATTGCCTCTAATATTAATGTCTTTTATAGACTAATTGTCTTTCCTCTTCTAAATGAGTCACACTTTTATTTCCTAATTTCCCGTTAGTCTCATATAGCCAAGTATTTCACTATAATTTCCCGTAGAAGTGTTTTCTAATAGCAGTAGCTTAAAATATAGTAATAATCAGGAAATAGGCCTAGCCCCAAGCTGTTAACATTAATAGCTGAAATCAGATGGAAGTAGTTTAAAGATAATGTTGTGGCTTTTATAATGAAGCCTCATGATGGTTGTTTTATAATGACTGTAAATGTCCTCCTATAAAGGCCTTTTCTTTTCTACTCCATATTAAAGCAGTAAGGAAGTTTTTCTTTTTAAACAGCTAAAAGATGTTAGCCTCTGTTACACATGATTCATTTTTTTATGACTAAACAGATAACTAATCATATAGTGGTGCAGCGGTGACTTATAATTGTAGGCCCACATAGAAGTTAACATCGCCCTGTTTACCTCAATTTTTCAATTGGATATTGGGTTATTGCAGAAAATAAACTCTGCAGCTAACAAAAACTTAGATTTACACATTTTGCAAGATAATCTCCACAGAAGAATGCCGTGACTTCAATGTTGCCACCGCAACAAGGCTTCAAAGCTATGTTTGGCATGATGACATTTTGTAGTCTCATTCAGCCACTCAACAGCAAGACTCTTAAAAGCCTTGAAATTCAGGAGTGAGGTATTTACTGACGCATTTTGTCTTACTGAAGAAAAAGTGAAAATCTCTTAAGCTTGTGTAGATCAAATACCTTATTTCAGGAAGTAAACCAAAAACCCATTCAGAAAACCCATTTCCTTGGAGACAAGGGAACCGGGAGTGCCAAAATGTGAATTGATATTTTAGGACTCATCCCTGCAGCCCTCAATTTAAATAGTTTTAGTTATAGTCATATTTTTCCAGTTTCTCATCTGCCTGATGGTAGGAGAAACCAGGGAACTGCATTAGTGGTGATGCTCTGCCTCAACGGCTGAGCCTCCAGCTCGTCCTTAGAGGAGACCAGACACGTCTGGACCAGCTCGACCACCAACAGTTCAGTCGGAGATTCCAGTGTGCTATGTAAGTAGCACCTAATGCAGCCTTAAGCTGCTAGCCTCAAGCAGAAATGAAGAGAGCGCTCTTCAGAGTTCTTGTAACCTCACGTCTTTCTAATTACACAGGCCCAGTTTTTTAAAAACCGTATAGTTGCTGGCCCGATTCTGACTCAGTGACATTACTTTAGGAAATTTCATCAGATTTCACTTAGCTCTCTCTGGAGCCACAAGAGACTTTTAGGTTTTTTTCAAATGCAGTAGTTTCCTTTAAAAAATCACAATTTTGAGAATGTACATGCTTTGGAATCAGTAGCTAAACAGCATGGTTTCCATGTGATGCAGTTGCTAGTGAGTCCTCGCTTTAGTTAGTTTTATGAGGGTAAATGTGTGGCTTTTGTCCACCAGAACTGGGGACGACATGTGTTTCATAATGTGCATTATCCACTTAATTACTGGGATTAATCCAGTTTATGCAACGTGATAGTGCATGGCCATCAGGATGTGAGACAGCACTGATGTACGTCTGGAATCAGGGAGTGTTTGGCTGCAGCTCAAAGACAGCAATAGCCATGTGGTCAGCTCCATCATGGCGATGTAAGACTTCTCAGTTACAGTCGACTTATTCCAGGTCAACCTCATAGACCTTCCAGAGCTCAGATCACGGCCAACAAGCCTCGCCACCAGCCCCAGCCCACTTGTCTTTAATAGCTTTTAACCCTGCCCAGACTTTGTAATAACTCTATTCCACTTACTCCAGACATACTCATCCAGCCAAGGATTTTTTGGCTACTTCAGCTCTTTAAATATTTGTTTTCAGGCATAACTCAGATCTGATCTCAGCCTCAGTACAGAGAGGGTAATGATGAAGCACTTAGCAGCCCAACTAACCCGACCAAAAAGCACTCAACCAGCAGCACAAAGTTAGTGCTGTGATTCATCCTGCTGGTATCTCTCTGCCTCTCCTGCCAACATGCCCACTTGTTCTCCTCCCTCCTTCTCCGTTTCTCTCCCACTGTCAACTTAGCCCACTCCTACTCCAACTCAGACGTCTAATCCACAACCAAGGGCACAACTCATTCAGTGTTTGCTACACTATGTTGTTCTCCTCCTGTCTCTCCTCTCTGTCCTTTTCTCCTGCTGCCATCCTCTTTCCCAGGCTGATGGAAAGATATCTGGCAGGCTCCACATTTCACTATTGCATGTCAGCTACCGTGTGGATCCAGTTCGGAGTTCAAATGCTCAGTAGCGTGTGAGTCTCTGCATGTAAAGAGTTGTCAAAAAAATCATGGGGTTGTGGGTTGCAAGACTATGTCATACATGACAAGAAAATCTGATATACAGTGTTGTAAAAAGAAAAAAAAAAAGACTGACGATTAACACCACTTTAAAGTCTGTATGCTTAATATGCAGCTACAGCCATCAAATTTGTTAGTTTAACAGGAAGACTGAAAACAGGGGAAAACAGCTAGACTGACACTGTCCAAACAACAAACTGCTCACCAGCATCTCTAAATTAGCCTTAATAAACCTCTAACCAGAAAAGCGCACTCAGTAGAGTGCAGATCTTGCCAGGTCTTGGGGCATGTGGGTGGGGAACAGGGAGTGCATTAGAGTGGTGGAATGAAGGGAAGACGATATGGAGGTGACATGTGTAACCAGAGTTGACATAGTATATGGAGACAAACCTCGGACAAGATCACCAATAATAAAACTCTCCCTACCTCCTTATTTTCTCCCAAACAACAAAGAGTTGGCTGCAATCAGCTCCAGTGGCCACTTTGCGACCAAAATGCGGCACAGTCTGGTGGAATCCAGGGGTTACAGTTAAGGTGGCCATAAAGATAATAAAAAAGTGGATTTATTTATATTGTATTGTGCCTAACTTCTTGGATCATAACACATTGGATATGGAATTAATCCGCAGATGTCACAGTTCAAAATAAAAACAAACTTTTCTACACGTCAGTTTTTGAGGCGTGACGAAGGCTGAAATGTGGCCTGCAAAAGACTAGGTAAGGTTTGTTCAGTATAGCTAATTGCTGGAAATGCCTTTTGCTATGTGATTTTGTTGATCACTTTCGGCCCCTACCTGCCAGTTGAGAGAAATCACCAGTCAATGATGGTATAAAACAAACTATAAAATAGGGTATTCAAAAATTACAAGTTACCACAACATACCCACGTATGCACACACACACACACACACACACACACAACCAAACACATGATCATTATGTCCTGTTTGTTGAATCTGCACAAAAACCAAAGAGCGAATCTTGTTGCTGACTACGTCTTGGCCGGACACAGTCATTTCCTCCAGAGGAGACTCCAGGAAGTTCCTTCTCCCAGTCAAAAAGCATGGTTTGGTGCATAACCCTCCATTTCATGGCAAATTGTTGTTGCACTTAAAATATTTGTACAGATCAAACAAATGAGATAAAACGTGTCCTTTTAGTAAGCTTTAGAAGTGCCGGTAGTCATTTGTTGATTTTGGACAGAGCCAGTTTCCCTGTGTTTCCTGTCTTTGTGCTCGGCTAAGCTAGTGGTAGGTTTATGTGTTTCAGATGAGATATGCGTCAGGTGTTATTCCCAAATTTTGAAACTATTTCTTTAAAGTCAAGCTCTTATGTCCTCTGCTTATCTCCTCCCCTTATTTTTTATTTGTTTTGGTAGTCACCAACAACATTTTGGAGCCAGAGCTTTGTCACTTTTGGCAAATTTAGCCCATGTCTGGATGTTGTAATACTCAGATCTTCTCTCTGTTTTTTTAATGCCACAAGGAACAAATGAGTTCAACCCCTAAACAAGAACAATCGTTTTCAATTGGTTTTTAATTCTTCTATATTTTTATAGATCAGAAACATTCCCCTTGCTGTAAAAACCCTTTCCTCTCTGATGTTAAGAGTGGAAAATGAGTGTGTTCTGAACAAGAGTGCAATGGCCAGCATCCTCTGCTATTGTTAACCATGTTTCTGTTTTCTTCGCTTTTGTAAAGATGTGTTTTCAAGCTGACATAGTCATTAAAATACTGTAAACATTTCTGAAGAGACTGACCATTTACAAGACAATTCACTAAGCATGAGGGAAGGTGTAATTTAGGGCTATATTGTCAGCTCACATACAGTTGCTTCATCAGATGGGGTGTACAACACTGCAGTGTGTGTGTTTGAGATATTGGAGGTGGATTTGCTGACAGTGTTACTGTAGCCTTTCTTGTGCTCCCGTCTGGTACAACAGAAACATGATCCCCGCTATTCCAACATGTCCATATGTTGTTGAGTTATTTAGAGGCAGAAATGTATGAGTTTTTGTCGCACATCAGCTTTTCAACACCCCAGAACTAGTTCTCAATCAATCCCTGTGAGCATGTGCACGTGTGTACACATACATACATCTGCATACATCTGCATGTGTGCAGCACCTTATAGTATAATATAGTCCAGATGTGTGTGAGAGCTGTTTCTCCAGGTCCATAAGACAAGACTGACCTGTCTCACCAAACATTCCCGTCCCACAGCAGCAGATAGGATTCACTGGCTGGGAGACCAATCTGGTCACCCCTCGATTTGAACAGTTATACTTGACATCCAGCGTCTTGGCCGACGAACAGTAATGTGTCCTCATACCACATCGCAACTTTGTGGAAGCTGCTGATACCCTCGGTGCTGTTTACTCCAAGATTTGTAGGCACACCCTTCACCTACAAGGCCACAGCCAAAATAAAGAGTTGGCCAAATGATCTGAGTTGGTGTATGAAAGGAAACCGATATGTTGCTGTTGATTATAAATACACCAGCAGCAATGCAATGGAATACTGTCGTGTCTCGTTTCATTGAGTGGGTCTGAATTTAGTGATCAGCAGCACCAACTGATTGATTAACGGCATTGTATATGTGTTTGCGTGGGCTTGTTGCCAGGCAAATGTGTGTGTGTGTGTTTACATGTAGCCTTAGTTGTTGGGTTCATACTGTACTCTGTATGCTGCTGGTTTACTGCAATTTATAATTAAAGGTAGATGAGTTGCTTACAATTTATTTATTTTTATTTTTTCCATTATTTGACAAGATTTCCTAATTAAAACTGTTCACAATCAATGTATCTTCATACAAGTACAACGGTTTTTATGATATGGATTTGTTCCCCACAAGTGACCTAGTTAATGTAAAGTTGCGTAGGTTAAGTTTAGGCAAATAATGTTACATAGGTTAGGTTTAGGAAAAGAAACATGGTGACCTCATACCTTTTAAATATGTCAAATTTCACTTGTTTTCCACAATAAATTCCAGTACCGTTGGTGGATATTCATTCACTCATTCATTCATTTTCCGTAACCGCTTGTCCTTGCAAGGGTCACGGGGGGGGCTGGAGCCAATCCCAGCTGTCATCGTGGGGAAGGCGGGGTTCACCCTGGACAGGTCGCCAGACTATCGCAGGGCTGACACATATAGACAGACAACCTTTCACGCTCACAGTCACACCTAAGGGCAATTGAGAGTCACCAATCAACCTGACCTGCATGTGTTTGGACTGTGGGAGGAAGCCGGAGACCCCGGAGAGAGCGTTGGTGGATATCTCAAAATTTAAAGGAATACTTCATCCACAAAATGATCATTTGTATTTTCATCACTCACGCTGTGCTAGGATAAGAACGTTGTTTTTCTTGCATGCCTTGGCAGTTAACAAAGAAAAATGCCAGAACATTCTTAATGAGTTGGAGTGTAAGGGAGGCCACACAACTTATTCAGTATAATCCAAGTCTCATTTAGCACGTCTTGTGCTCAGTGCTTCCCAAACACGTGTTTTTGCTAAAACCTTACTATTTAAAATGGGGGTCGACCGATATTGGTTTTTCAAGGACAATACCGACACTGATTATTAGTAGTTAATGAGACTGATCATCAATATTTGGAATTGAAATGCATTAACAATAAAAATGGAAATCTTTCTGTCAATATTTAGAATCAGGAATATAACAGACTTCAACACAAAACTTTGTTTAAATGCCTTTAGCAAATGATTAATCAAAACTGAAACTTACAACATCGAATAAAGCAAGTTACCGGCAGCTTTTTTTATAAAGTCAAGTGAAAATTTTAATTAAAAAAATGAAAGTTAAAGTTCCTCTCATGCTTACACTTTTGCACTTTTTAATCAATTAATTTTTTGTCAGCGATCATTAAAATAAAACATAGATCCAGATAATCAGCAAAATGCCAAATATCAGCCCCAACACTTAGCCATGCTGATAATCTGTCAAGCCTTAATTCAAAGTGCTTGCTCGTACACTCTGTTGAACACAGTTCATACACATGCACATGCTAGTCATCCATGTGTAAGACTGTTAATGTGGAAGTGTTTTAAAAAGTGAGATTTTAGCAAAAAAGCATGTGTTTGTGAAGAACTGAGCAAATGCCTGGATAAATGATGTTAAATTATGTTTTAATGTTAAATGTGAACCCCCTGTGACTTTGATTTATCAGGAATTGTCTCTGTTTTTGAACACAAAGATTTGTCACAAATTCAAAGTATCACACAGTGAGTTATTGATACACAAATTATCACTTTGTGGTGGAAGTAGTCCTTCAGTACAAAAAAAAAAAACATCCATACATTCCCTATAATATAAGAGACTGTTATTGCTGTAACTTTAGAGGTTGCGTGTGAGAGCAAAGTCTGGTATGTTCAAACCGTCAGTCTGAAGTGCAACAGTCAGGTTACTCTGGTGGTATATTTCCCACTGCTGCTGTGGCGGCTCGCTGTTCTTGTCACTGGCATTTGAGTTATAGGCTGTTGCTGAGCGTGCGCCAAGTTTTTTGGGTACCCTTGGGATTAGATTTTGCATGCACATGGATGTTTAGGATGATTAATCTATAAATAATAGAAATTATACTTGAATTATGTCATCAATGTGAGAGGTTAACTCTGAAGGTGAAACATTTGATAATATTTTAAAGGTTTCCCATTGCAGGCCTGTTTTCTTAGTTATTTACACAGTTTTGTTTACAGGGTATAACACATTTTCACATTACTTACACAAAACCTCCATTAGGATGACAAGGCATTTTATTAAAGTGCAGTGTTAGATTAAAACAAGGTGCACACCTGATTAACAAATACAAAATGAAAGCTCCGTCAGTTTTTCCATCTACAATTTTTCAGTCACTTTATTCAGCATCACACAAACAACAGCTCAATTCAGAACAAAGCAAAGCAGTGTGGGTGATTGGCTGGCTGCCTTCCCCCTCATACCCTCAGGTATTATTTTCCAGAAGTTATAAGTCATTAATCATTATATTGGCCTGAAGTAATACAGTAGTTATAGTTTCCTATAGTTGGGGCCCAGTGCTCTATCCATGTTGGCAGCTAATGCATGCCCTCACTTGATCCACATGTCACATTATCCTGTAATGTAGTAATATGAATAATGAATAATTACAACACACTTTTTTATTTAAGTAAAGGATTGAAATAAACAAACAAAATGTAAAAAAATCTTCATGCTTCCTGCAGAAAATTAATGTTTGTGCCTAAACTAGTTCCAGTCTTCAACACGCATGAATGGAAAATGAGCGTGAAGAGTTGTTAAATTTGGCTGGCTAGCCCTTTAGTGTCAATGTGGATGGCACTGTTACAGAGAAATGGGTAGTTATATAATATATTCCAGCACTGTAGCTGCCAGTTCACACAGAGATGTAAATGGAAAAGTACATTTCCATCTTTGCATGGGAGTAACTGTGGGATTGCAGCAGTCTCTGATTCATGGATGTGGGAAGGCTGAGCTGTGGAAAGGGCTTCCCCCTTTAGGTCCTTGCGTGTGAAATCACAAATCACTGTGACAGAAAAACCAAGGAACTCCCCTCCTGTGGTGCGCGCTGTAACATGACATCGCTGTGTTGGCTATGTGGCATACAGAGCCCCTCTCTTGTCTATAGACGGAGTGGGTTTGCTTGTTAATATTTCCACTGCCCACCGGACTCTTAAACATGCCACCATTAGAGTGGGTTGAGAGAGAGCTTCATGAAACAGAATTTGCATTGTGTCCTCAGTCACAAGAGTCACCTCAGAAGGCCTTAGGTAGCAGGCGGCTGGACCAATCATCTGTGAATTGTTTGAGTCTTATTTAGGAGAGTGCGGGAGGCATCAATGTTAATGACCAGAGTACATTAGCGTCCTTATTTTAGCCCCCAACTTCTCTTCAGGGATCAAAGCATCGCCATTCAGGGCTCACAGGGCTCTTACACACGAACTTCCACCTCTGTTTCATGTCAATCTCTCGTTTGGCCCTCTCCCATCCTGGAGGGACACATGGGTCAGTGATATCACTCATTGTGAAAGCTATAGTGCACAGCTGCAAGGACTGGACAGGATCAGACAGCTGCTCCTGTGACTCACCGGAGAGGCCTTTCATCACACTGCCTCAAAAGGAATGGCCTCTGTGTGTGTGTGTGTGTGTTTATCTATAAGCAAGCGCGTTGCTAAATGTCTGTCTGCATGTGCTTGGATTGTGAATGTTAATGCACATGGATTTGTTATACAAAAGTCAGCCTTGCAGCTCATCCTAACTGCTTGGGTATTGATTAACAGAAATATCATATATGCATTATAGTGTATTCCTTAATACTATCACGATGTCTATCATCACGTGTTACTACAAGGAACACTGTTGTGATAAATACAGAGTATTTATTTTATGTAAGTTTCATAAATTGTTTTTTATCAAGAAGTCCCACTGAGATCAATATCTGATTTACAAGTGAGTCCTTAGTACAATCTAAAAATGGCACTAACATAGAAATGTAATATTTTAAAAAATAGTCAAGATTAAATACACACTTTAATATATATATATATATATATATATATATATATATATATATATATATATATATCTTTAATATATACTTACATCAAGGATATCAATATCCTTGATGTAGGTATGAAAGGGGATAAACAATACTAGCATATTATATAAAAATATTTGTAAATGCTAAAAACATTAGCATATTATATAAAAAACAGTCACACCTAAAAATGATAAAACCTCTAGCCAAATTTTTTAAATTGCCCTATTGATATTAGTGTGTCAAGTTTCACACTACTCTGTGAATTACTCCAGACAAATAAGGCAAAATATCTGAAGGCTGTCTGTCCGAAACTACTAATTACTGTAGGAACGTAAAGCGTAAGCCTGTCCTGAAAACAGGTGTTATAAGTGTGTCTTAGGAACAGGAGTGATGAGGCAAATTATATATATTTTAATGTAATACATTATTACATTACTCAATAATGTGTATTTTGATAGTAACTGAACCTCACACAGCCACCTCACCAGTGGCCATTGGTCAACTTTACTGTGTTAAGAGGTGGTGGCGCAGTAAGATAGTGGTATGTTTTGAAACTAGACAGCCTAAGGCATCCATTGGTAACAACAATGTTGGCATAGTTTATCGTTAAGGGGGTAAATACCAAGGAGTCTACCCTTAAGTTGAGTAAGCTTGTTACCAATAAATGCTTTGCTGCTTACAATCAATGTACTCCTTCAAGTAAAAGCTGCAGATTTGTCCTTCAAAGGAAAAAGCATAATCAGCCTATTTTGAGAGCAATGCCTAACATACATAACACAATAAAACAGGATTGTTATGGAACTCAAAATGTTTACTGTTCCCGGATTAGTCTGCGTACATCAGATAACTATTACAATTAACTGTAAAATATGAAACTAAAGTATATCAGCATGCAATTTATTAACTCATCAATGATACAGTTTTCAACCAGCCTGTGAATGTCAAAAGAATAAAAGCATTTCTGAAATTCAGTTATGACTTTTGGTTTTAATTTACCATTTCAAGATTGTCAATGGCCCTATCTGACTGCCCCCATTAAAAATTTCTGGAGGCGCCATTGCACTTCTCAATTAATAGCATGGATAACATGGTCATATTAGATCTTTTTTTAACAGACAATTTGGCTTGTAATAATCCGTCACATTTGACACAGCCATTTAATTATTTTACTAATGCTACTAATCATCGACATGATGACGTTTTTAAATAACTAAGCAGGAAAACAGGAACAGGCGGGTTAGTCAAGGCCTTGTTACAGCAGATGGGCGGACAGAGAGGGAGACAGAGAAAAGTAGACGCCAGCAGCTTTAGTCGGAGCTGCTGTGGTCTTTGTATAGTGCTGATTGAGAGCGCTGTTTGCTCTGTCGTCCATGGCAACAGTCGGTTATATCAGCCCCCGTATGAGTCAGACAGAGAACATTTTGCTGATAATGTTTAGACAATGAAAAGCCGTGTTGTTGTTACATAAACACCTTAAATTTAAGGATTTATTTTTAGTGGGACATCATTTTCAACACAGGTCAAAAAATTTGTGGTCTAATCTCTAATAACACACAGATTGCCAAAGTTGGAGGTACTGCTGATCTATCACAGAGCCTCTTGTCCTCACATTTCTGTCTCACTTGCTTTTTTGTAGCCTTTGCTGTTTACCAAAATCTTTCCCCTCAGTGTGCAGGGACTTTTTAATTGCATCTCCTGTGTTGTGCCGCCTTCTGAAGGACAGACAGTTGTTGGCTTGTCTGAGCTAATCAAACACACACACTCAGAGAGAGAGAGTTCCCACTCCTTTTAGCCAACTTTTCCATGAGGTATGATTCACACCACTCTTAGAGGAAAGACACATTAGCAACAGACCTCCTTCTCATTGAGGGGAGCACACATACACTCAGTCACCACTCCCCTGGCACCTGTCAGTAAACACATACACACATAGAGCCGACTTTTCCATCGCTGTTAAGTGGGAGGAGAGTGGAAGGTAAGGCAGGGACACTAATGGACTTACCATTTATCCCTCAAGCTCCCAGTCTCCTACTTAGTAATCAGGCAAGAAAACCCAAACAGTGTTCAATGCTGTTATCACAATTTCCACAGATTCGTCTGAGTCAAGATTTAAGAATGTAAATAACAAAATGTCCCAACATGCAATGTCTGTTTATTCATTTGGGTTCCCACAAGTCTTTGGTTGTCTCATGACTGAAACATGTTAAGAATGTTACTAAAATATAACTGTAGAGCTAGACTGATACATTGGCTGATGGTATCTTATTGCAGATATATCATTATCAGTGTGTATGTTGGCTGATATGTAACAAGAAATATTCATGGATCATAAGGTTACAACTTCATAAGTTTATGAGTGGGAAAACATGGCATTTGTCAAAATTGGCCATCAAGACCCTTTAAAGTCATTAAAGCTACAGTTAGTAACTGTATGAAAATAATGTTTTTGTCATATTTGAGGAAACCGTTACTAAATCTACACAGTACAAATAAAAAAAACAAGCCAAGGAGTCTCTAATGCAGCTGTCAGTCATCAGAGAACAAAGATCTTTGTTTAGCATTGTCAGATCATCAAATCGATGATTGATTGATGAAAACTGTCAAAATTTGATTTGATAATGGCTGACGAAGAGCTCTGTTATATTGAAAGGTTGCACAAATAAAATTGCTGGGAACCTGTAATACAGTGTATGGATCTCCTGTCTGATTCTTGCCTTAGTTTGATTTTGGAATCCAGCAGCTGTAAATGTTTTTACCCTGCACCCTGCTTGTTTGCCACAAACTTTCTTATTTTACATCTTAACAGTGCACTAAAATATGTTTTTGAAAACATTTCAGGCAAAAATAGATGATGCAGTAAGAGAATCTTGGTTCATATTTATTAAGCGCTGCCTAGTTTCACAGCTTGTCTGCAGTTTATTTGCAGTGACTGACATTATTTACAGTTGCGTTACAGATTGATTTTGTTTATGCTCACTGGATTCTCAAAAATGCCACTAAAAGCTTTTGGAGCGGGGCAGAGAAACATTTTAACAGATTATCTATCTCATAAAGTACTGTGTGAATATAGTGACGTGTTTGGCAAACATGGCAAAAAGTTATTTTTGTAAAAGTTACCAACAGCTTTAAAAGAACCTCACATGAATACTGTATGAAAATACCTTGCCATATATAGTGTGCTTTGTATTCCATCAATTTTATATCAGTAGAATTTCCAGAAAAACATTAGTCAGTTGGGCAGTGACAATTTTGATTAAGTGGTACATAGCTTTAGTGAGGTACAGAGCTGATGTGATCCTGGACCATGTTTTGGTTTCCCTGCTCAGTATGACCTCAGCTGTTCCCAGGTTGCCGTGCAAAGCTTTTTTTCCATTGGCTGCAAAAGCTTCCTGTTCAGGCGTCAGAACTTCTCATGAAAAGTGCTCACAGTTTGGCTTCATGGAAAAAAATGTGTCTGCATTTCTGTGGGTGGGTGTACACGTGTCTGCATCAATACATATACTCAATGCATAGCTATGCAATTGTGTATGTGTTTTTTTTATAGTACACAGAGGTTGTCTTTCATGAGGGCTGTTTACTTCAGGAACACAAGAGATGGACTTATGTATAAGCTTAACACAGTGGCTTTCAACTTTAGTCCACCAGCCAAACTCACACGACAGCAGCAAACAAGTTTCACTGGAGACATATGAGGTCAACTGAACAGCCTCTTAGACAGTTAGTCAGTATTTGTGTGTACTTAATGTTACTGTGCGTACACTATTTACTAGTTGTGGTTTTTAATCACAAACCTGGTCACATTTCAGGACTTTTTATATTTTTCCTATTCGGTTTAGTTCATCATATCACATCATTCTAACGGAGTGGCAGAGCTATGTGCTCATACATTCAAAAATATCTTTCAATTATGTTATTGAAGTACTTGACTCAGTATGCATTTCTGCAAAGCAGCTGCTCTATACTTAGTTTAATTTTAACACTCTCTTGTTGGTATATTGTTGTAGAGATGTCAGCTGTTTATCCAGCTAAACGTCACCAACCACCGGAGATAACATGAGCAGGTGGTTGCCATGGGGACAGAGGGCTGTGTTTATCTGTTGCCGTGCCGAAGAGGAGGGCGTGTGGTGGGGGCTTGTCGGTAGCACTGAAGGCTGCAGTGGCCCACAGCCAGAGAATGGCAGATGGAATCCAGAGAGAGGGAAAGGCCAGCTCAAAATAAACCCATACAGAGCGGGTCGGCCGGGCCCACACCATACACAGCACTAGATAAGGACGCAATGACCGTTTTATGATAGGATCATATGGCAATATTTGAATTGCCCGGGAAGATGTGGCAGTCACATGATCTGACAGGTGTTTGTCTTTCACAAGTTTGACATTAACATTGAAATTTGACTGTCAATATTAAAAGTAACTAATCACATGACATTACAAAACCAACCTTCTCAAGTTGTTTGGCCCAGTATCAGTTTTTAAACTCCTATTGATATTGACAGTGACACACTAAGACGTGTCTCATTTATACTTCACATTAATAGCCATCAAACACACTCTGACGTGCCATGTCCTTATGTCTTGCCCTTTGCTGTCACTCAGCCATGCTGTACACTAGATCTCTTGAATTTGTTTCTGCAGGAGATTCAGTCTGCATGTGGCAATAACCACATGTATTTTAACTTTAGGGTAAAATTCTGATTGTGAACATTCTTTTCAAACCTGCAAATGTGTGAATTATCTGCACTGTGAGCGCAGTCACAGACAAACTTAATAACATGGTTAAGGTGCAGGCATAAAGCAAAGGAAGATTTCATTTTATTTCATTTCACTTTTCATATTTGAAGTTCTTTGCAGAAAATAGCTTCTTACCCTTAAATATTTTAGTCAAAGACTTTACATTGCATGCAAGTCTAAAAGCTGTTTTTTAAACATTCCTATCCTTATAAAAATAGAATTTAAATAAATGATTGAAATGTCCAGTGGTATGCTGTACAAATATTATTGTGATTTTAAAAGTTTAGGGATATGCTGAATATTGCAATACTGCATATTGCTGTATATTATTATCTGATACCTTTTTGCGACTACAATTCTTATCCTCAAAGAACATCTTATATCTAATAAGATTAATTTTTCAGTCTGCTTTTTCAGTCCAATAGTTACATTTTGCTGCAATGAAAATGACTGAAGTGAGATGAAGAATTGATTTTAGAGGAGTGAAGAAAGAGAAAGGGCTTTTTGTAACAGCATTAAGTGTATCTACAAAGATGGCAGTGGTGAAGCAGTGAGGTGTGGTACTGAGGTGCAGCAGGGTGGGATTTCTAATCCCTCTCGGGGCCACAGACATGCTCATAGGGCGTTAACATTCATAGCATAGTAGTGCTTCTCCCTGTGTGGATATCTGGTACCACACTGACAGTGTGGGCATGAAAATATAGTTGCTGCAGTGCTGACTGATTGGCAGCTGTCAGGATTAACTCCATAACTCCACTGTGTCCATAACGGAATTGCAAACTTTTTTCCACAAAGTAAAGTAAAAGACAAGTGTAAATGTAAACTTGTGCAATTGGTTTTACAACTTAGGGACACTTTTTCTGTATTGCTGTATGCAGAACCCTACATAGAGGTTTACGCGTATCGATATGTTTTTGACCAAGTGCGAAACTGTTGCCTTACTGTGCTGTATATTATATCGCTAAACTGAAACTGTACAACCCACCAAGTATTTCTAGTGAATCGAAAGCAGCATTATTAACTTGAAAAAAAATCTATAAATAATAGATCATCTATAATTTTACGAACATTTCTATGTGTAAAATCACTTTTGTTGTTTTCTGTTAGATTTAAAATTAAGGCCTTAAAGTGACAACATGGAAAGTGTACAAGTTGAAGCATTTCTGGAGAAATGCTAGCAAAAGGGCAGGAAACCCACCTGTGGTTAGTTGTGACAGTCTGTTGTCTTAGGTTTCACTCTGACTGAGGAGTTGTGGATCATTTCTTGTAGACACAAAGTTTTATGAGTATTTAAGATGGATGGTATATGTGACCACACCAGCCGACCACACCAGCTGGAAGTATAAGATAACTGGGTGCAGTCATGCTGGTACTTGATTGTTGGCATATGATTGACACCACTAGATGGCACTCTGCACCAGCTCCAAGCAGTGAAATGCTGTGTGCAGATGTGTGTAGATGGCACATGCATCTGTGAATAATCATGCCCATATTTTTTAATTTAATTTCTCACCTAAAGGCCATTAACTCTTCTCTGGCTAATAATTTTCACAACATCAAATGGAAAGCCATAATTTACATGAGTCATACAATACAATCAGTGTAGCATCACATTTAATATTGTAGTTAATGTCCAATTGAAAATTTCATTCAGTTCACATGTTGTGATTTATTAACATAATGCTATTCTGTTTTCCTTCTCCATTCTATTTTTCTCACACAGGACAAAGTGAAGCTGCCATCCAAATCCAAGACAGGAGAGACTGTAGTTGAAGGCAAAGCTGTGGAGGGCCTTGAGCAGATACCTGAGGGACAAGAGGGACACCCAGAACACCTCAATTCAGATGAGGAGGTGGAGATTGAGGAGATTATTGAGGAGTCTCGTACCAAGCGCCTCCAACGCACCACCAAGCAGCAAGTGGACAACATAAAGAAAGCCTTCTCCAAGGAGAAAATGGAGAAGACCAAAGTAAAGACAAGGGAGAACCTGGAGAAGACCAAGCAGAGAACCCGCGAGAACCTGGAAAAGACAAGACAGAGAACCCGTGACAACCTGGAGAAAACGAAGCACAACCTGGAAAAGAAGATGGGCAAGCTTGGGACCCGCATGACCCCCAACATGGAGCGCAGGGCGAAGATCAAGAGCTCCAAAGACAA
This sequence comes from Plectropomus leopardus, assembly GCF_008729295.1. NCBI lineage: Eukaryota > Metazoa > Chordata > Actinopteri > Perciformes > Serranidae > Plectropomus > Plectropomus leopardus. Next base: position 11,836,604 of record NC_056479.1, on the reverse strand, counting down.
GGTGAAGAAGTCCCTCACTCCTGACCACACGATCTACGCTCGCAACAAGACCACTGTGTACCGCGTGCCCCCTTTCACCTTCCATGTCAAGAAGTTCCGAGAAGGGGAGGAGGAGGTGGTACACAACACTGAGATGGTGGAGGTGGCCGAGGCCGAGGGTCAGCCAGGGGGAGAGGAGAACGGGCTGGGTGGTGTGCACGTGGAGGTGGAAGAAGGGGAGCTGGTGAGTGTAGACAGCCCAGAGATGGAGACTCTGTTGGAGGTGACTGAGGACTCCCAGCTGGTCATGGTGGAGCCAGACCACCTAAAGAAGGCCCAAACCGAATAGAACGTCCCAGCCTCTGCCAAACCATGACGGGAGAGATCCAAAGGATGAAGAGGGGAATGGAGTCTAATCATAAGGACACAATTTTAGTCGTAGGGACTTTCTAGTCGTGATCACAATCTATGACATCGAATTTGTTTTCTGTTCTCTTTTTATTATACCCAACTGGGATGACTTTCATATTTGCTCCTCTTTAGCATACAAATAAGAAAAAAACAAAAACAAAGCTCGCTTTTGAAACATGCTGCAGGCTGACTGGTTAATTTAGACCTGTATGTTGTTTGTTGTTGGTTTGATAAAATGAGTGGCTATAAGAATGAAAAAAGATATAAATAGTTTTTGCCATTGAGATGTTATCTTTTATCTACTATTTGCCATGTATGATATGCACATTAATAGGTATGGTAACAGGAAGTTGATGGCAGGATATATGCTTAAATGCATAGGCGTAGATTTACTGGGGTGGATACAGTAATTAGAATATGTGCATTTGTCTCTCTCAATAAAAACATGAAACATGCAAAGGACTTTTAATTAATCAAAATGAAAGGCATTTGCAGCATAAATGGATGCAAAAAGACACAAATTAATACAAAAAAATCGCAACAATAAAAAAAATAAAGGTCCAGTGGGGGATTTAGTGACATCTAGTGGTGAGGTTGTTGAACTGAAACTTCTCCCATTTACAAAGCTTGTAGGAGATCTCAAGCCAGTGTTTGGTTTACACCCTATGTAGATACAAATGACTCATTCTAAGGTCACAAAAACCTGATTCTTAGTTTCAGGTAATTATTGATCAGTAATTATTGATCAATTATACATTTACACTGAACCTTTAAGTGTTTGACGCTCAAATTATTCCAATAGTCTCTCAAACCTTCCATTTATAACCCCCCCCACCAAACACCCTTGCTTAAATTGATGGTTTGAGTGATGTTATGTGCATGAGGGATACAGATAACGAACAAGTAGGCAAGGTTTAGGCCTACAGAAGAAAGAAAGGGAACTGACTAATGCTGCGTTCACATGGAATTAAAGGGATGGTAGACAGCTAACTAGAGAGATAAGGATAGGGACAGTTAAATTAGGAGAGGCTGGCGGTGAATAAAGGCAACAGTAATGGTAGATGGCATTGCCATTCAGTTTAAAATATTTTTACTTGTTACCACCATTCACAACGAAATTTACTACTGGATGTTACATTGTTCCCTCAAACATGGGCGATGCACTTGATTCAATTCACCTCAGAAGTCGGAGTTGACGTTGACGAAGAATGACATTACACTTGAGTTGATTGCCTTCCAATACAACAAGTCAGAAAACCAAAATGCTGTTAGCAATACCTATTCAAGTCAGGTTAGCCACTGTTAGCATTACTAGTTAATTAACACTTACTAAGCTGTGCTTTGCGTTTGAAATCCAACTTCAGGAAGCATTCCACTTGAAATTTCCGACTGGGAACTGGGATATTTCATCTTCCCAGTACAAACTGAATGCACTATTACTGGACAGTACTAGCAATGATATAAAGTAATAAACACAAAATAATTTTATCTAACATATTTTAGTACATTCTTTGTCAACAATATGGTAACACCATTGCATCATATCGCCAAGCATGTTTCATGTTTGCCGTCCTGCCATTCCATCGGGCTGTGTTTGTTTTTCCTGTGATGCTCAGAGTGTGTTTTTCATCTGCCGTCTACCATCTGCTGATTCCATGTGCACACATCATTAGAAAATCTTCTTCGTAACTAAAGAGTTTACAAAAACTTCACCCGTGACATACAAAAAGTATTAGGGCCAGGCACTCAGGCAATATAATGTTTCTCAGCTTAGATTAGAAATGTATAAGATGTAGAAGTAGAAAGACTAATCAGTTATATCGAAAATAATAAAAAACCAACAAATTCTACTAGTAGAAGATTTAAGCATTTACAGTTACCTAAAGCTAAAGTTAGTGTTATAAGAAATAATTTCAAGTTCTGAAGTTTTTATCTTTTTGAAAACAAGCCTGCAAGGGAATATCCTGTATGGGGGGAGGGGGGGGGGTGGCATGCAGCAAAGGGCCGCCAAGGCCAGAGTTGAAACTACGGCCGCTGCGGCGAGGATACAAGCTCTGAATATTAGGCGCCATGCTATCCACTGAGCCACCAGGTGCGCCAACGCCACTGAGTTTTAAGTAGGATTATGTGGCAAAATGTCTGTCTGCTCTCTTCTGGGTCACTCATTCAAAATGTCAGCTACATAATATCTCATAGCTGCAGTGAAATTTAAAATATAGCCTTTTTCTATCTTTCCAATGCATGCTTGAAAAACACTTTGTCATTTACTTTAATGTTTTGTTGTGTATTCACCATGCTACATTTGTTGCATCTGGACATGTTCTACTTACCAAATGCCACATAGCACACCTCTGCACAGAGGAAAAGAAAAATGACTGAGTCACCATGGTCACGGCTCATCACAGTACATTTCCACGTCTCCATAAAATTTTCACAAGGTAATTGCAGGCGGAAAAATTATGGCCCGAAGAGCAAGACGACAGTTTAATGACTGACTACGTAACATGTGGAGATGCAAATGTCATCCTAAATGCAGTGAAAGTGACACCGTGCAATGCCAAATATTAGGAATGGCATGGCTCTTTAATAAATGTTAGAACAACATGATCTAGTCAACAAATGTTTTTGCAGGTGCAATCTGGTGTACATCCTCTGAATTGTAAAAGAAATGTCATGGGGAAAAAAAGCTGGCTGACCATCATTAGAGACGACCTTAATAATTGAATTGTAATTATTCAGTCTGATGTTACCTATGCCATTGTCATTATCATTACCAATGTCATTTTGATCATGTAAGGCAAACACACAAGGGCTCTGGACAGGGAGAAGGTAAATGTACGGCTTCCATTTTCCTCCCTAGAGACTGTGTTTGATCTTGACATGGTGCAGGCAGGCAGACGCCCACTGTGTAGCATGGAGCAGCACCATTAAAATAATCAATGGGCTAGGGAATGTAATTAAGGAGAGTGCTCCCTCGGAGCACAGAGGAGGGTAGAGAACAATGAGAAGGACAGAGAAAAACTGTGTGTTTGTGATTGTGTGATTGTGAAGATTTGGTATGTGCATACCATATACCCGCAGTGATATCATTATCAAAGTTTATGTCAGCATCAAGTGCAAATTTCAAAGAAACAAAGAAATCAATTATGGGCCTGTGACTTCACACAGGCTTATGATTTTAGATGTACGATCTTTTTAGTGATCTACATTGTTTTGCACATTAAACATTAAAACACTTGTAAGATATTGGTCCCTTTTTCTAAGTGTGATTTTGTTAACATGTATATTTTGCCTTGTTTTTACCTTAATAGAACCAGCCTGCTGCAAGCATGAGGTGGGTCATGCATAGCTTAGAGACATTGTCATTTTTGGAAATGCTGCAACACAATGTTACACATAATTGCTCTTGGTGTTATGGATTCATATTCAACTAATGGAGCTTTCTGATGTGTTTAAGGCCCTTTTGCCACTTCAGTATTAATAAAAGCTTACTGAAATTTACATTCTGTCCTTTTTTTTAATATTTGTCGAATTTTATGAACATTCAATATAAGTGTAAAGTGTTCTGTGTAAATCAAACACTGAATTAAGGTTAGAAGGGGTAGTGGACATCCAGCGCTGGTGTTATTAAACTCATGATGACGTCGACACTGCCAGTAACTCAGATGACTTCCAGGCTGGCTGTTCTGTCGAATTGCTTGTCCTCCCACCGCACTAAATGCGCTCACGGGTTCACTCTGTTGTCCACCCAGGGGGAGGGTTTACAGGCGGGAACAGCGCAGTTGCGACAGCGATAAACACGACGTTCTCAACCAACCTTACCGTGAAGTCCCGCCTCTCGTGAGTATAAGATGTATTCTGATTGGCTAATACAGAATCACAGATTCACATTGGCCGTTGGAGCTGCCATTTAAGTAGTTTGTGGGGTTTGTCTGGCTGGAAAGACTGCAATGTAGGAGATGGGCTCGTTGAGAGGGTAGAAGTGTTTCCCGTGGTGGCAAGAAAAGCAACACAGTAACGACCTTTTCCTCAGTGGTCTCCCCCGCGTGTGAGTGTTCAATTTTCGTAAAAGTCGTCACTGGCTGATATTGTCAGTGTTTTTAAGTAACGTTTAAAGGGTTACAGCTTTTATTTTTTTCGGAGAAACTTTCCAAAGGAGTAAGCTAACCACGAGCCAGGTAAGCGAATATTAAAGCGACTTCTGCTTTTGGCATTTAATTAAGCTGAATTTTCTACACCTGAGGCGGGAGTGTCATTAAAAAGTTACTGCAGACCACATTAAAGCATGGCAAGCTCTATTTGCCATAACGCTATTGAGCTACAATTGCAGCATTGTGAGTAGCTTATGAGTTATTCATGCTGGGGAAGCCATTCTGTGTCCACTATGTTACATAAGTTGTTAAAGTCTTACTGCGTTTTAACTGCAGCTTCTGAGTTCTGCTCGCTCCTAATGGGGCTGATTATATTATAACTAAGACTGGACGTCTTTTTTGGTTGTTCTGTGTGTTCTTTCTTTCTTTTTGTTCCTCGTATGATTTGGCCTAGTCTAGTAATGGTCATATATGCGTCATTTGTCGTTAAACAGGACTGAAAAATAGCTGAAACTTGCCTAAGATGCATGTTTGGAACCAATGAAATTCAGGTCATTGTTGTCTTTGCCTTAAGTTGTCACGCCCATCCCATCCATCTGCAGGGCAACATGTCTGACAACTTGCACTGGGATGGAGTCTTTGTGATACAGTGCGTCAGATAGGCTGGTACACTATTGACTGTAATCTTTATTAGAGTCAAAGTGTGATTGTATTGCAACACATTAGGAGTTTGCTTAATGACATGTACAGTAGTACTTTTGTTGTCCCCTGTGTGCACAGAGGCCATTCATGGTTAATGATTTCTTTGTTTGCACAAGTAAATACTTCCTGGAATCTCAGTGACATGATTTAAGGAATCACATTATCCTTTAAAGTTTGGGCCACGTCATGTGATACCAAGCTTTGGAAGTTGGACAAAAAGCACATGTTTAGGTGGCCTGGCAAATTACTGGTCAAGTCTGCTTGTATACGATGACACTGACTATCAAAACTCAGACAGAGATGTTTAAGATGAGATGTTTGCGCAAACACCTAATCTTGGCATTTGGATCAATGTTTTTGGCAAAATTAGAGTATTTCTAATTGTTCTAAAGTTCCCTAATGCCTTTTTTAAAGATTGATGTAATCCAGACAAAATGTGTAAATAGTTTGTGGATCCATTTTGAGCTTGTTGTCTAAATATTTGTCCCCTTTCATTTGATATTATGTGGTTGATATTGAGCAGCCAGTAATAATGGGACATAAACTTCGTACCAAACATTGTTTTAAATAATTATTAATCAATAATTAAAAAGTGTTGTGCCACTTCTGTAACTGTACTGGGTCATGGGTAATCCTGCATGGATCCTAGAGAGGAGACTTATTTTACAGTAGGTGGTGAGTTTATTATTAACTCTTTATTAAATGAAAGACATGGAAAGTCATGATTAAGGAAGTAGATGATTCGGTAAAAATCTCACTATGTGAAGAGGTTTGTAAATTGAACCTCGTGAGCATCCCAGTTTCCTCCTTCCTTGGCTTGTCTGGTTTCTTGAGAAGGAAAGAGAAAATGAAATACCAGCTTGAGATTGTATTTTCCTTTTAACCCATATTCACCAACACTTGAAAGCAGGAAATACTAATTTAAATGATGAGAAAATGAAGTGTATCCTCATATCATTGACAGTGACTCAGCTGCTCTTTGATGTGATCCTCTCAGGGTTTTCACATGCCCAGAAATTCTTACCAAGTAGATGCACCTTTTTCACATTTCGCTGAAAGAGGAACATGGGTCATAAAGAAACTGTAACATTTGAAGGACAATTTGTGTTATGGTTCTTACATATTATAAAACCCCTTACCTATGATTTCAGCGAGAATAACTTTTGCAACTGAATTCTTGTGGTTTTCCCACGGCATTGACTTAATATAGGTAAAACTTATATACTCACTCTCTCCCTCCTAGTCTCTCTTTCGCTTTGTTTTTCACTCTCCAGGGGTCACAATTAACTTTTTTTTCCATCAATAGAATTGGATAGCGAATGTTCAAATTTTACACTTTGACACCCAATAGATTACCATTGTTTTTAGGCTGGTGAGAGAGGCATATGTACCATCCACTTACATATTTTATCAGCATTTGGCAAGTGGATGATGCTGATTTTGAACCTTGCAAATCGCCCACAGGGGACAAAAAAAAGGTAAAAGAGAGAAAGTATACTTTTGTTTCAGGGTGCCCTAAATCCAAATCTGTATGAGATTGAACCTTACACTGAGTTACCAGTTTATTAGGTATATCTGTACAAAATTATACAGGCCATTACATTAGGTAATACATTTCCACAGTGGCCCAGTGGCCTCACACCTAAATGGTGTGAGACCAACACCAATATTATTAGTAACACCTATGCTCTTTGGGGTAAAGCTTGCTACAGTGTCTGCTGTGGTGCAGGGCTGGTGGATATGGAGAATATCACAATATTTTTGAGCAAAATACCTTAATATCTGTATTGCAATAATACTGTAGAGTTGACCGTTTGTGCTTTCAGAAATATTTACACAATCGTATTCTTCATGAATATTCATCAGTAATGTGGATAAGGGCAAGTCAAATAAAACGACTAGAATATTCTGGTAGAAAATTACTTTACTGTAATGTAACCTTTAAAACCAAGAAAAGACACTACCAATATCCAAAATCTAAGATGATATCTAGTCTCATAACCCAATATTCTATCATTATTCTGTTATGAGACTAGATATCATCTTTTTTAAAACTTTGATCTTTTGTAAATGTAATAATGTTGAGTTTTTGTTGAGGTTATGTTAGATAAAAAGTGAATAACTCCTTTGTAATTTTGAGGCTGTAGTTCACGGTGGTGCTACCTTGAAATTTATTAAATTGAGAGCTGCTTTAAATTCTCTTTTCCCGCATTTATATAAATGAGGCGGGAAAAGCTTAAACTAATGATAAAGGGGTTTATCAAATTCACTATACAGGAATCAGAAACATGGAGAGATGTCAAATTCAAATTTAGGTACTTGTTTTAACTTTTTGTATGAGTTTGTTATCAGTACTATCTTTCTGACAGCAAGAGCAGTACCTCAGCTCCTGGAAACAGAACTAAGAACTAGAGTTCAAGAACAGGTCTGAGTCATCAGCTGTCAAGGGTCATCAGTGCTTTGCTACACTTCTGTTGTCGAATCGGGATTCTGTCCATTGTTGAGCAGTGTCACTCGGCACCTAACTAGTGACTAATGAGACTAAAGATGAAAATGCAGCAGTATTCAGAAGTTATGTAAGAGGTTTAAACAAATGCCTCAGTAGGTCATTTAATATGGATGATGCTAAAGGGGAGACAACTTTCTGTTGGATTATTTGAGTGTCTGGTTATTGTTAGTGTCCAGTCTAGAGCTCTCCAGGGGACACTGTAGCCTGCTGTTGGTAAGATGAGACGGCTAGCAGAACCTACAATGTGGATCTGATCAGTAATAATAGGTGTCCCTGCAGAAAGCTGAATTTATTGTCTAAGCTGCTTCTCAGAAAATGTGTATGATGAAAATGTCTTGTATACCATAGAAGGATATGTCTCTCTGGTTTCATATCTGTATCTAATATAGCTGGGAAAAGGAAGTGTGGTTTTCATTGTTTTTAGCAAAAGCAGTTGGGGCAAATCCTCAGCCAAAGATCATTAGTTCCTATCTGCTTAGGGAGTTGACAGCTGTTCATGTTGGCCTATATTTCTTGGTGGAGGCGTTGTGTTTCAGTGAACAGGAAGTGGCTGTGCTGAACAGGAGGCCTCCCAAGAGCCTGTCATCATTTTCAGAGAAAATCTGACATTTAGCTATTTCTCTGAGGTCAGTGTGAGTGTGATATTCAGATATGACATTTGACGCTTATTTAAAAATAATTATCAAAGGTGTGCCTTCTCCAAGATGTTCTTGGCTTTATTTATTGTCACCCCATCTTTTTTGTGTAGGTTTGAGGAGGTATAAGTCAGGATGGCCCAGTGGAACCAGTTACAGCAGCTGGAGACCAGGTATCTGGAGCAGCTCTACCACTTGTACAGCGACAGCTTCCCCATGGAGCTACGGCAGTTCCTGGCCCCTTGGATTGAGAGTCAAGACTGGTGAGAAATAATTAAATTCCTGGGCTCTCTTATGAAAACTAATTTGTCTCTTCTCTCTGCTAACGTTTGACATGAAATTGCTCTTATCCTCCACTCTCTCCAGTTTGGCAGTTGGCCACTTACCATGACTTGCTGATAGCTTGTCACGTAGAAAGCTATTGTGTTTTAGCTTTCACTGTTACCCTCTCCCTTATCATGACTTCTCCCTCACTTTTGACACCATTACAGGGAGCCCATGCATATTATGTATCACATATTATGCTCTTGAACAATTCTGGGTGGAGTGATGACGCTTTCTTCTAAGATGTTTTTTAGATATGTGTATGTATGTTTTGAGGGCTGAATCGCAGAAGTAGTTGCACTGCAGAAGAGTGTTTTCTCTCCATTTTGTATTTAAATTATCATGAAAAAAAAAATTTTTTCCCTCGAAGTGATCTCCCACAAGTTTGATACAGAATGTTTTTATGAGACAAAAAGCATCTGTGAATGTGACAAACTGCATATTCTCCTTTTACCTCCTGTTAAGGGGAATCAACATTTGAAGCAAGACATTAAAAATGAGCAGAATGTAAGCCTCTTGCCATTCAATCAATACCGACTCCATCTTCTGCAGCCATCTGTAAGCAGCAGCTCTTAGGAAGCTGAGTGACAGTGCTAACCTGCCCTCGCCAGGCTGACTAGGAGCAGAAATTTACTGAAACAGAATAGGTTTGATGTTGGCTTCATGGGAAGAAATCAACTGCAATTTTATGTACTGATACATCGATTTTATTAACCCTCCCACCTTGGGGGAATCCTGCCTGTAGTGAAAAAGGCTCACACTGGGAGCCTTGATCACGTAATGTAGATAATAGGTCCAGAATATATACAGTGGGATATTTATGTGACTTGTGACAAGCTATCTGTGCTTCACTCAGTGCAACAAAACTAGTCTTTAAGTGTAATTACTGTGGATTGTTTCACTTAATAATATAACATTATATAAATGTAAAATAAAATAATATTAAAAAAATCTGTTTGATGAGAGGCACAAGTGAGGGATTTCAAAAATGCTTCTAAAAATACTTTCAGTGGGGTTTGGCTGTTAGAAGGAACTAGAAATGATCGAATCCTTATTATCTTATCCTGTTGTTCATCAGGGCTTATGCTGCCAATAAGGAGTCACATGCCACACTTGTTTTCCACAACCTCTTGGGAGAAATAGACCAGCAGTATAGCCGTTTCCTGCAGGAGAACAATGTCCTCTACCAGCATAACCTGCGCAGGATTAAACAGCATCTGCAGAGCAAGTACTTGGAGAAGCCAATGGATATTGCCCGCATTGTTGCCCGCTGTCTGTGGGAGGAGCAAAGACTGCTGCAGACTGCCACCTCTGCTGCACAGGTAAAGAAGAGCTACACCAACATGTAGCATCATCTTCATCTTCATCTTACATCAAATAGCTTTACTTCAGGAATTTTAGGCACTACAGCAGTGATATATTATACCTTTTGAATCAAATTATAGATACATGTCAGTCATAAAAGGGTTGGCTTCATGGTTCTAAATGTTAATGTGTGTTTTATCTTCTTGCAGGATGGTCAGGCAGCACATCCCACTGGGACAGTAGTGACAGAGAAGCAGCAGATCCTGGAGCACAACCTCCAAGACATCAGGAAGCGGGTGCAGGTGAGTTTCCGTCAGAGAATTCCCGATAAGTATTTAGATATGCATTATAAAGATTCTGAACACTGATTTGTGCCACATGACTCGGTCTTGTTTTTATTCAGGATATGGAGCAGAAGATGAAAATGCTTGAGAACTTGCAGGATGACTTTGACTTCAATTATAAGACACTGAAAAGCCAAGGAGGTATGTTATAATTTTTGTTCTCAGCTTTAACAGTGATATTGATTTGTTGGTAACATTCTATAGTTTTTCTTACTTGTTTGAACACATTTTTCTATTCAGAAGTTAAATTTTGAAAACTGTTGATACATGTTGTTTGCAAAATGTCCCCTAACACATAAAAAAACAGTAAAAACATGCAACAGAAGCAGATATTTTTATCAAACAACACAACTTGTCCAATTAAAGTATTCTTTCAATCAATAATTACACAATGGACAGCAAAATTAAAAAATACATCAATATGAACCACTTCAACCTGATTTTGTATTGTATGCCTATGATATTTGTTAATACTTGGCCAAAAGAGGCGAGCAAGCTTGTAATAGCATGAGCTATATTTTTTTCTCTTCAAAGATGATTTTGGTAGAGATAATAAAACCCTGCAGCGCTCTGCACTTTATAAACTTTACATAAAAAAGACATTTTCGCTGTGGCATCTTTTCTTTTGTTTGTTGATAAAAGAGGTGTGCAAACGAGTTCCATGCAGGTCTATTAGAGATTCATCATTATGCAATAAAAATGCAAGTGATTTCTATGACCTGTGAGTAAATGTTTTATTTTTGTTTTACGCAGTCAATCCAATACAGAGTTTTGGGTCTTCGCATGAGATCTCTGTTAACCTTCTTGAAAAATGTGTGAAAAATGTGTGAAACCAAATTAAAAAGTGTCAGCGCATTTAGCAGAGCAGACTTCTGCTGTGCCAGTTTCATATAGCGTGTTTCAGCAATCCAGAAAAACTGTAACTCAGGTCAACCCTGTCTCAGATGAACTCTTAAGGCTTTTTGGTACAGATTAACCCTTTGAAACTTGCATTGATATCAGTTTTCTCGTGCTGCATGCAGACACTTTTCATAAGCATTCAAGCCTCTGAAACGTGAGCAGATTGGTTTGATTTCTTTCGAAAACATGGGGAGAAAGGCAATGAGTAACTAGGCATGAAATGTCTGGAACATTGCAAAAAAAAAAAATGTAAAAGGTGAAAAGAAAATTAACGGAAAATTTGCTAATAGAGAGAATTACTAGATTATTATCAAATAACAAGAAAAAATCAAGAAAACTAAATGTAGAATTATTATAATTATATATTTAAAATCAAGGTACAGAAAAATATGATCATTTATATTTGTTCTTTTTATTTATTTTAGCACTTTTTAAAGGTCATTTCTTGTTTTTGTTCTTTTGGTTTTTGGATAATTTCACTTAATCTTCCTGTAACTTTTTACTAACTTTCTGCTAATATTTGAGTCATTTCTTGATAATTCTCTCATTGCCTTTTTCCATTTTTTTCAAAGAAATCAAGCCAATTTGCACACTTTCTAAATAGTTAAATTAATCACATGCAATGACATGTGACAATCCTAAGACATGTCCACTCTCTGTCCAGAGTTGTCCCAGGACCTAAATGGAAATAGTCAAGCAGCTGCCACCAGACAGAAGATGGCTCAGCTCGAGCAGATGCTCAGCGCCCTGGACCAGCTCAGGAGGGTGGGTGTCTGCTTTACCAGGTTGTTACTTAATGAAGAGTTTCTTTTGGCAAATGGAACAACACCTTCAGTTTCATGGTGGTGTGTTTCAGGTTCACACCTACCTTGGGGTTGTCAACTAGCACAAATGGCAGAAGAAACTCTGCTGTAGAGTTGTATGCCGTTACCGCCGTGAAACTGGAAGTACTGCTGTCTTCCATTCTGCATTTTACATGCTAAAAATTTAGTTACGTTTGAGAAACAGTAACATACCGTGCAGTGGTGCAGCTACCATTTACATCTGCCTCAATGTGTAATTAACTGTTTAATATATTCTGTGCTTCTTATCTTGTAGCAAATTGTGACAGAGATGGGAGGCTTGTTGACCGCCATGGATTATGTACAGAAGAACCTGACGGATGAAGAATTAGCCGACTGGAAGAGAAGGCAGCAAATTGCCTGTATTGGAGGTCCACCTAACATCTGCCTGGACCGCCTCGAAACATGGTAACCACTTTTGCAATTTGCTAAATCAATCATTGGTCACATGAGTAATCAATCGATTATATTAAAATGCCTTTAAAAAAACAAAATATGTGTTTTCTGATAATTATAACTGTATTTAAACAAGTTAGTTCAAATACTATCATTCTGCCTGTGAAGTGTCTGATAACATACGAGCAGATGCAACTGTTGTCTTTGGATGCACCAGTAATATAATGCTTTGCTGGAAGAGAACATTTCCCTTATTTTTTTTTCCTTTTCTTGGGGCGACAGTAGCTCAGTTCTTAAATATCATTAAATGACTTGGCCTGGGAACGAAAGGCAGCCTTCTCACTCTGCGATCCCTCCTTTTAATTAATTTAATTAATTTGAATTTGTCCTGTTTGTGTGTGTGTGTATTTCGGGCCTGTGTAAAAATGACAAAGTGAAAAAAAATGGAATTTCCCCTCAGGGATTAATTTTTTCATTCTGCATGTGCATTTCCTTTTCCTGCTTAAGTAAACATGTTTAAATGTTCATTTTGATGACTGTAGTCAGATGGAATACATTAAAATATATGAAAAATATCTTTTGAGCACGAATGGTCGAGATGTTTATACAAACTTTAAGAAGGGCAGTAGTCTTTTCATGGCCAAATCATCAAGTCATTATAAGAAGTAGTATAAGTACAGTTCTGATCAAAGTATCTAATAAGTATTGTTGGGCTTTTGTACCATAAAAATAATATTTTGCTTAACACTGACTCTGGAGTTTGGGCTCTGCTCTTCTCTATTTTATGTTTTATGTTAAACTGGGTATAATTTTCCAACCAGGATCACATCTTTGGCTGAGTCCCAGCTTCAAATCCGTCAGCAGATCAAGAAGCTGGAGGAGCTTCAGCAGAAGGTGTCCTACAAAGGAGACCCCATCATCCAGCACCGGCCCGCCCTGGAGGAGAAGATAGTGGATTTGTTCAGAAACCTGATGAAGAGGTACCGTATGAAACAAAAATGTACCGTGCCGCCATACAGTCCTTTTTTTGCAAGCATTATTGTGGTCACATAGGAACAAGGAACAATAAAAGTCACACTTATTACTGATCCTGAGCTTTTAGTCGCATCTTACTGTCTTCATTCAGCAACTGTGATGACATCTGAGCCATCTCAATTCTCTGAAGGGAGTCTGTGAGACGTTCTTAAAAGTTGCAATTAATTGTAAATCAACTTTCAGGTTTCTCCACCATAGGTTGTTGTTGGGATATTTACTGGAATTTGTCTTTCTAACACAATCTATTCTGTCTTTTAGTGCTTTTGTGGTTGAAAGACAGCCCTGTATGCCCATGCATCCAGACAGGCCTCTGGTTATAAAAACAGGCGTGCAGTTCACAAATAAAGTCAGGTAAGATGCAAGCTTGCATCGCTTAAGCATCACAAAGAGCATACGTATTTTTACACATTTTAATGGCAACATTTTGTGTATCCTATATGATGGAGAGTGCAAAATATATTCAGTATATTCTTGTGAAATCTTTTTTCTTTTTTCTAGGTTACTCGTAAAGTTTCCTGAACTCAATTACCAGCTGAAAATTAAAGTTTGCATTGACAAGTGAGTTGTATTTATCTGCCTTTCTAACATCTATATGAAGTGTTTATGGATAAGACACTGATATGGATAAAGATTTTAGGAAATACTGACTGATTTTAAGTATTTGTTTTTCAGGGAATCTGGGGATGTGGCTGCAATTCGAGGGTATGAATTTGATAACACTTTTTAACAACACTTTTTTTGTCCAGAGCATTTATTTTGTGTTATATTAGAAAAGAGTCTCACTCTCTGCTCTATTTTTAATTTCTTAGGTCACGAAAGTTTAACATCCTCGGCACCAACACAAAAGTTATGAACATGGAAGAATCCAACAATGGCAGCCTGTCAGCAGAGTTTAAACACTTGGTGAGATATAGAGGCACAGCTCTTACAGCATGACTGTGATGAAGCTCTCCGATAAAAGCTTGCTGTAGAGCACTAATTTCCTGTTTGTTACAGACCCTGAGAGAGCAGAGGTGTGGTAATGGTGGTCGGACCAATAGTGATGTAAGTACTATTTTGACACATTTCACGAGAATAATGTAAATTAATGCTGTTAAATAATCTGCATTATATTCAGCCTATATTTGTGGGGATGATACATTTTGTGGTTTAACATCTACAGTAAACAGTTTTCTTGAAATTTGATACACATGAGCAGTGTATCCATACAGTTAATGTTTCGTCCTGTAGAGGTTTGAATAATCTGTTTTCTCTAGGCCTCTTTGATCGTCACAGAGGAGCTCCATCTTATCACGTTTGAGACAGAAGTCTATCATCAAGGCCTGAAGATCGATTTGGAGGTCAGTATTAGTCACTATCTCTGTCATGAACTTGTTTCCGGATTCTCATTTTCATATAACACCAGAAGTGGACGAAAATGTAAAGATACAGCAGCCTTGTTCTTTGACACCTGTATACAAATGAGTCATTGACCTGACCCAGGATTATTATACAAACTAGTTAATCTGCATTTATTCTTGTTTATTTTGACCAAGATGTAAGAAACTAAGCAAGAACTTAAACATTTAGCCAAAACAACTAACACTACAACTAACAACACTAAAACATGCATCTTATGTGGCCATTAGACATATTATCATTCATCATATTCACAAATCCAGCCCAGATCTTGGTGTGAAATGTCTGTTTGGGTCTCTAGAGAAAGTACAAACCTTACACTATCATAATATCTTATGCTAAGAACAACAGCATGTCCTCTGGCTGTAAAAGTAGTATTATGCATCTGCAGTAGTGAAATCGACGTACGGTTTAATAAACTTAAACAAAGTAAACATGATTTTCCAGAGCATCAGTAGTGGTGTGACAGGAAAACCAAATACCCAGCAATTCAAAGCATCTGTGGTGCTGTAAATGCTGTGTCAGCACAGGGACGCACAGTTACTGAAATTAGAATACAGTGGTTTGACATGAAAATTGAAACAAAAATTCATTGCCCAAGCCAAGCACTCAACAACTGAAGGATGACAGGAGGCCTGTCCAAAGCATCTTAGAGCAGTATGTATGTCATTCAGCTGAATAATGTTTCTTTAGCCCACAAATTTAATAATCTATTCATAGTCATTACTCTTGACATAAAATAATCTATTTTTGATAACATGATATTCTTGTGTCTCTTTTATGTTGGTTTCTTTACACTTAACGAACAATTTGTGGATTGTCATGATAAGGAGTGTTTTTTGTAACTTGGTAACAGGACTCTTGACCACTCTAAAATCACTGGTGAAATTCAGAAAGTAGTGTGGTACCAGAAAGATAGGCCCAACTTGTACGATGAGATGCGATACGATATGATATGATTCGATACGATATGATATACTTTATTGTCTGCGTAGGCAAATTTGTCTTGGACTTAGATGCTGCGTCCATAAATGCCTTTACAGTCACAATAAAACACACCCCATATGAACAAAACAGCACTAGCTGTACCAAACTGCACATACATTGCACATAACACATGTTGCACAAACTGTGCTGTTAGAACATCATGGAATCCACTGCACAATACCTGCAGCCTTAAGTGTTGTTTAAAAGTTTGATGGAGGTAGGAACCAATGAGTTTTTAAAAAGTTTGAATTTGTAGTGGGGAACTCTGTATCGTCTGCCAAAGGGTAAGAGCTGCTATAGATACGAACAAAACCAAGAAGAATCTGTCTTATATTGCTTCCTGCATTAGGCCCTGTGTACTGAAATAGAAGCAGAGGGTTTTTTTAATTTGTGCAAGAGTCAATGTTGACAAGCCATGATATAACTTAATGTTATATGCTTATATATAATATGTATACATTTTTTTGCAGACTCATTCACTGCCTGTGGTAGTTATTTCGAACATCTGCCAGATGCCCAACGCCTGGGCTTCCATCCTGTGGTACAACATGCTGACAAATCACCCAAAGGTAAGACAGCACACTCTAGTGGTAAGGGGCTGAACTCTGAGGGGGAATGTTTCCACATCAAACACCCTGTAAAGACCTGCTATCAGCATGTGTCTCGGGTTATCCGATCACAACTGGATAGCACTTAATACAGGTGTTAACAGCCACCAAGAGGCATTTCCGACTAATGACACCACTTGGCGGGGTACTCTGGGACGCATTTGACCACATATGTTTTGTAGTGTAAACAACGTCATCAATGCAGGATGTGATGGTTGTTTGTGCTATTTAACTTACCTGTTTTATGTTGAGTTGGACAAAGTATTCTGTGACCATCCTTCTTTTTTCCTTATAGACAGAGATGATTTTAATTTCTGCAGACAGTGACATCTCCAGCTGTACCAACACAACTGCTAACATGAGCAGCAAGCATGCTGCAGTGCAGCTAACAAAACTGTGGACGTAATAACTTTTCAGGGGGCAGTAAAAAAAATCTGAACACAAGTGCTCAGCTGGAGACACATGATAGGTTTGAACGGCAATGTTTCTCAGCTGTCCACTTGAGTTCTGATCACAGAAATTCATTCTAATATCGGGTCCAGACAGGCTCACAGTTTTATATCTGTTAATGGTGGGGGAAAAAAAGAGCTGTTTTTAAACTATGTTGGCTTGGGTGTCTCTGTACAGAATGTAAACTTCTTCACCAAGCCTCCTGTGGGGACATGGGACCAGGTGGCTGAGGTCCTAAGCTGGCAATTCTCCTCCACCACCAAGAGAGGCCTGACCATTGAACAGCTCACCACACTGGCTGAGAAATTACTAGGTTGGGTGTCATTCCTTAAAATCTCCAAAAATGTTTAACTTAACACTGTGTTATAAAGTGATGTATGATTTTATTTTCTGTTATTGTCCATTTAGGACCCTGTGTCAACTACTCTGGCTGTCAGATCACATGGGCCAAGTTCTGTAAGGTACTGAACTAAAAAACACATATGGATCAATCTGCTGTCTTGCCATTGTGTTGCAGTGCGAGTTATTTTTCTCCTTCCTCTTCCCAGGAAAACATGGCTGGCAAAGGCTTCTCCTTCTGGGTGTGGCTGGACAACATCATTGACCTGGTGAAGAAGTACATCCTGGCACTGTGGAATGAAGGGTGAGAGGTCGCCCTTTGTTGTACAAATCCCCGAGCATCGCCTCTAAGTGTTTTGACATGCTGTAGTCAACAGCTTTAAAATAGGCTTACTATTTTAAAATTTACCCTCTATTCATATAACTTCCTTTTGCTTTTCTGCAGGTATATCATGGGCTTTATCAGTAAGGAGAGGGAGAGGGCCATTCTTAGTCCTAAACCTCCTGGCACTTTTCTGTTGCGCTTCAGTGAGAGCAGCAAGGAGGGCGGCATTACATTTACATGGGTGGAGAAAGACATCAGTGGTAAGTTTTTTTTGTTTGTTTTTTTTACTGTGTAATTAATCTCCCAATATCTACTTTATTTCCTCTTGTGATAACTAAGCTTTCTTGTATGTTTCTAGGAAAGACCCAGATGCAGTCAGTGGAGCCCTACACCAAGCAGCAGCTCAACAGCATGTCTTTTGCCGACATCATCATGGGCTACAAGATCATGGACGCCACCAACATCCTGGTTTCACCTCTAGTGTACCTTTACCCTGATATCCCCAAAGATGAAGCTTTTGGAAAGTACTGCAGGCCAGAAGCGGCTCCTGAACCGGAGATGGGAGGAGACTCTACAAGCTGTAAGTCACCACCATGTTCTTTATGCATCATTTAAGAGAATAATAATAAATAACAATAAGAACAAATAATGCTTAGTATGCATGTTATATCTTGTTTTGTTTTTTATTGTGGTCATCCTTTTTTAGTGCTAACATTTTATTTTTCCCTGACAGCTATTCAGCCATACTTGAAGACAAAGTTCATCTGCGTTACTCCGTAAGTAACTGTCTTATTTTTAAGTCGACAGTATTTCGGGGAAAATCTCATGCCACCCGGTGACCTCCTGTTATGCTGGCTCTTCTTTCTAGCAAATATTTAAGAAAAGAAGAGATTCCCTGTCAGTGTTCCTATTAAAGATCTGCACCTCCTTTTCTAAAATTTCTTTTTAAATATAAAGAAAGCAATGCGAGGTGTTCAAAGAAAAGAGAACAAAGCTGTTTTAACTCTCACTGTGAGTCACCTCTGTTACTGGAAGAGCTATCACCTGGGTTTGTGAACCCCGATTATGTGTAGATTCAATTCAGACAGACTTCAGTTCACACTTCATCAGGTTGTGTCTTCACCAAGCGTTTCTGACCAGAGTTCACTTCCATGCTTCTTATGCAAACTGTTATTTGTATTGGCTATCTGAGCTAAACCAACAAAATAAAGGAGCTGGGAGGAGTGAATCAGAGGAGTGTATCCGCAGGCCAGTCAGCCATGTGTGCTTTGGTTGGTCATGGGTTTGATGGTGTGCTGGTGGGTTGTGAGGTTTCTCAGTGAGATCCTGACCTGTCTCCGTAGGTGTCCCTCCGTGTTCATGGACTTGCCGGACAGTGAGCTGCTTGGGAACGGATTCCCAGGGTAGGCGCTCGGGGTGGGGGTGGCATGTAGGGCTTTGTTTGTGCATCTTGTCACTTTTGTTTGTGTGTTTGGTGGGTGTCAAGGACATAGGTGCAGTACGCCCACCTTCATTATTCCTTGTTTGTTTCTCAA
Organism: Plectropomus leopardus; assembly: GCF_008729295.1. Classification (NCBI taxonomy): domain Eukaryota; kingdom Metazoa; phylum Chordata; class Actinopteri; order Perciformes; family Serranidae; genus Plectropomus; species Plectropomus leopardus. The sequence continues at coordinate 11,817,489 of NC_056479.1, read as the reverse complement.
AACCCACCACCACTTTTTTCTTGTCCTAATACAAGAGCATCTACCTGCCATTCATCAGTTTTCATTTGGTTCAGGTCGCACCGTTTCCCAAACATATGTGTCATAATTTGTCAACGACATTCTTTTTGATGGTTTTGAGGAAAATTGATTGACCGGATTGTTCAGAGAATAATATCATTAATGGAAAATAATTGATGCGTAAAAGAGAGAAGTTTCTCCTCTTCCCATGTACCACCACAGGACTTTATTTTAGAAAAAAATATGTACAGTTGTCAACAATGAGAGACGAACAATTTTTTGATTCTGTTTGAAATATGACATAAATTACATATATGGTGATTGACAATTTAAATGATTGTTTTCCATAATTAGAAAGACTACACATCAAAACATTGCATGTGATGTCATAATTCTTTCTCTTGCTGAAGCTAGGATGGCCGTGTGTTTCACAGTAGGATGTACTCACACTAGCAATGAGTCTTGTATAAAGATCAGGGGATGATGAATAAAACATATCCAATAAGATAATGTTACATTTTTGCAAACATAACAGCCATGTTTGTGAAGTATATTGTGCAAGACGAGAGATGTGGTTTACTGAGCAGTTTCACACAAAACTAAGTAGTATTACGACAAACTGCGACTATCTTGATTTGCAAAATTGTTTTTTAAATTGACATCACATGTATAATTCATGGGATATATTCAGGGTTTCTGCGCATCCTTAAAAAGTCTTAAAAGTCATTGAATTAATTAATCATAAAATAAGACCTTGATTGACGTCTTAAATAAATACATCTTTCAGTAGTCTAAAATGTTAAGATAATGGAAGCAGGATTTTATGAATCATGTTTTTCTGATGTTGCATTGTAAAATCCCAACTTTGTTGACTTTGTCCTCTATTCCATGAAATAGATGAGGCAAAGCCATGTCAATTTCAACAAAGACAAAAACAAAATAATATTGTACATGGTTACGCCTGAGTAACGGCCTGTTTCGATCCACCAGCTAACTAACCAACATCTGTTGTCACATTGTATTAACATCAATTTAATGTTAAGCATTTTGTATTAGTATGCTCAGCACTGCCTGAAATCTACTCATCTGCCCTCTGTTTCCTGATCTAATTCATGGATTGTATTATTAATATCTGTATATGTATCAGTATTTTACCACAGATCCCTCCCATTTTATATCTTCTGTGCACGCTGACACAAATGTTGAATTATCTTTCTGTGAGGAGTCTGTTTAATTCACATATCGGTGGTTACTGAGTAAAAACATTACTCCATCAAAGCAGCTTCACCACAGCCCTTTTACTTGTAGTAGCCCTGTGGTCAGTGTGATGACGACAAAACTGATGTACACAAGTTACTAGTTAAGCTTATCACCTGTGGTAAAGTGGGATGACGAAGATGTTGTCACTCTAGTTATATTGAAAATATTTTGACTAATTCACAAACAGTATGTCAGGAATCCACGTGTAAGTGTATGTGTGGGCATTTCAGTGTCTAATATTTAATTATTTGTCTCTTCTTGTTTGTTTTTTTTCACAGCACAAACTCTGGAAACACCAGTGACCTGTTCCCCATGTCGCCCCGCACCCTCGACTCCCTGATGCACAATGAAGCTGAAGCCAATCCAGCACATTTGGGTGAGTCAGTCACACACACGGTCTACGTTCTGGCTGCACAATAAATCAAATATTTATCATGATCACAATTTTGGTTTCCCAAAATTAAATGAACTTGATTGACTGCAATAATGATGTTAAAATTGTGTGCTCTGCTTATTAAAAACTCTGCTGCATATCAAAATCTAGCGCCTTCTAAAGTGACAATCAATCTCCTCTTGATGCGCAGCGACATGACAGCTCTCATGTCGCTGCCCGTGCACCCCGTAGCTGCAGCCTGTGAAAAACCTTCCCAAATGTTGAAACTGCATATGGGCAATATGAAAATAATTCGTTCATCACCATCATTACCCGTTACTGAGCTTTTTGGATTTAGGGTAGAACAAATAATATGGGAAGAGTGCATAATACATTTCTGCACCACAACACAACTTAACTTGTTAAACCACTTATATTTCATCATGTTTATTTTTATTTAGCTTATGTGTTAGATACAATTTTATATATATATTTTTTTTTTGTAGGAGATGCACTGTTGCACCATTCTTATTTGATGCAAGTTTTTTTTTATTATAATTTTTGTCATAATTAAGCAGCCCTAGTGCACATACACACACTACTTGTACTTTTCATAGGGCACTCATAGAAATAGCTTGATCAATAACTAGTATTAATAGCCTGTATTTGGATTTTTTCCACAGAGTCACTCACTTTGGACATGGATGTAGCATCACCAATGTGAACACGTGTCAAGTTTCTTCTTTCTCTTTGTTGGAATTGGATATTGTGTTGAGACAGGGGAATTTGTGATTTATTTTCTCCTTTTGATCACAAAATCTGTCTGTATAGTTCATTTCTTGTTCCTACGTAAAAATGATTCACTTTCACACCAGAGGAAACGGATTGATTTTTAAAAATGTTCTTAAAAAGAGCATTCCCACTCATTTAACTTTTGACTGTCCACTTGTTGCTCAGTGTGTGAAACTGTTAATTAATACCAACCTGTTGTATTGTAAGCAGCATCCTATCCTGTTCAGTACTTCCTCATCTTAGTACATGACTCGTGTACCTTTTAAGTATTTGGAATTATATTTTTGAGAACATTGTATTTTTGTGTTATTGACTTTTTAAATGGTTATGAATTCATGTTCTTTTCTTCGAATGAGAAAAATGTAAAAAGAATAATTGTTGTATAAGCTATGCCGCTTTGTAATTGTACTTTTTGATGCATTTAATGGTCCTTTTTAAGTATGTTTTGCCGTATTTTGAATCCCTGCCAAATGTTTTGTCACAGGTGTTCCTCAATACCTTGGTTTCATTTAAAACAGTTTCTGTTTGATTGTAGATTTTACTCAAAATAGAATATTTCTATTATTTCTTTGAGCTATTTGACTTGTTTAAGACACTGCTGAGGTTATTTTCTTGTACAAACAATTTTCCCAGCAAAGTGTTGTGAGAAACCTTCAAAAGTGGTGCTCTGAAAATGCTTTTTGTCCCTCCCACTTAAATATCGTCATTTGTGATCATGTGAATTGCACTTGCTTTTGAAATTAGCAGTTTTCATTTTTTTCAGATATCAGATAAAATGAATCACTTTATGAATTGTTTTAAGACAAACTTGTTATCAAAATAACCATGGATGCTTTGTAAGTGAAATATTCCACTCTAACAGAGTGCACACAGTAAGGTGGGCTGCAGTTAAATTTTAACCTTTCAGTTCAGTAAAACCCATCAGTAGAGTTTCATGCAGGCCACATTTGTCTGCCATGCCATAAAATGTCGAGGATTTCTGTAAAATACGCTGTCACTATTCTTTGTTTGACGAAAGGCAATAAAAACAAGTTAGCACTAAACATTGTATAGTAATCTGTGTAATTGGTGACATGCATGTAACTTATGTCAAATGTGTTCAAGAATGAAAAAATGTAAATGTAACAATATCTGAACAATAGGAGTTAGAACAGTCGAAGAACGTGACAGAGATGATGTGTGCAGTATATACAACATTATATTACCATGTAACTGCTTTAACAGGAGGACCAGATGAATCTGTGAATTATATAAGGATTCATACAAACTGAAAACATAGAGGATTGGCAACACCTGCAAGGTTAATAACTTCTAAAACAGGCAGTAAAAAAACAGCAGTCTTGACTGACCTTTATGCTCCAAAGTGGTGAGAAGAGCAAATTAAGATTCAACATAATAGAAGAAAGTGAAGCTGAAATGATTCTTAAATGTGTAACTTGGGTCAATGCTCAGTTTAGTGTTTATGCAAAGACTCAAGGTTGTTTTTTCTTTCACTTATGTATCATTTAGTGATTTATGTAGCAATAAGGACAGCTTGTCCTTTCAGATATAAAGCAGATAAAGACAAAGATGACGTGTGTAAAGAGAAACAGATACCAGATCACATAGTGCTGCATGAGGACATTACTATTTTTGATCTGGACACTGTAAGGCTGCTAAACTGGACAAGAGGTGACAAGCTGAAGTTTTTTTTTCAGCCCTCAGTACTCTTCTCATCAAGCTAGAGGAAGTGTAAAACAGGTTTCACTGGAGAGAGCTTAATTCTGAGAGTAAACCGAGGGCTGATGACGCAATGTTGGAGGAACTGGCTGAGGCTGCAACATCAACAAATAGTTCATGACTGGAAATCTGCTGAAATGCAGTGTTGTAGATGGGAAAACCAGACGACAGACAAGGAGGAAGTCCAAAGATTTAAGACAAGCAATATGCGATAAACAAAATGCAAGCAGTAAACCATTTAAATATATGGGTCAGTGTTGGTGTGGCACTTCCTGCTGGAGGTGAATAGAAAATAATTTTGAATTTGATTTTATTTGATAATGATGATGCACTAGTTCCTACACGGAGCATGAAACTGATGTGCTGCACAGGTAATTTTCAACTTTTGTCCCTATCTAACCCCATAGCTAACTTGTAACCCAGAGGCCTCTCTAAATTCTAAATAAAACTGAGTTCATAAGATGATCTCGGGTATTTTCACATTGAAATTGTGGTAATAGTGCTTTTGGTGGTCCTTCCATGTGCAGAAAGTCAGTATAGCTGAATCATCCAGGACCCTGCAGAGGTAAAATTGCTGCTGATTTGAAATACCCAGTTCTGTGAAATCATGTGATAATAATGTAGAATTGCTTTTACACAGTACATGCTGGGGTTTAATTATACACAGAATGATGTCATGCTTCCTTTTTTTTCAATTTAAGCCCAATAAGCACTGATTCTTGACACAGGATCACTAGACTTCCCCACCTGAAAACCCCATGCTGCATGTCTACAGCCGATAACGTGCTACTGATGTGAACAGCAGCAGTGTGACTGCCAGGATTCCCACAAGTCCTATGGAGAGCATGTGACAGTTAAGATGAAGCAGCTATAAACAAGCAGAGACAGGAAGCAGTTGCTGCATCACTGGGCCTCTGGTTCTCTCTACAGTGCTCTCTCGCTCTCTCTCTTTCTGTGTCTCACGCATGCCTCGTTTGTCTTGATGGGAAGTGAACCCAGACTGGTTTGAGGAGAGGAAGAGGGGGTGTGATGAACAGCTATTACCGTCAGTCAGCAGCTGCTGACTCAGCTGTCTGAGGAAGCAACTGTCATCCTTACAGTTCTGGCTAGCAGCCAATCAATTTGGAGGATCAATGAAACTTCAACAGGGTGCAGTGTGGTGATTGGCTCGGCTGGTTGTGTGTGTGTGTGTGTGTTTGAGAGCGAGAGAGAGAGACTGTTAATGTAAATGATATCTTTTTTACATGGATGTGGGGAAATGAAGTCATTTATTTTTGCAGAATGAAAGGGGACTTTTCAGATTACAGATTTCAGAAACTGTTTTGTTTCTTTAAACACAGTTGAACCCTGCTGTAACAAAGTATATTTCTACAATTTTAAAGTAGGGGAGACTGGGGTTGGTTGGCACACTTTTACTCTTTCTCTGGCACAGTTCATGTTAAAATAACCAGTGGCAAATGAAAGGTTAAGGTCTCGGCTATAAAAAAATATGCTTAAATACACACAAATGTTTTCTTGAATGAGGTTATTCGTGATCTAAGTCATGTTGTGTATTTGTGCCAACCAGCACCATCATGGGGTGGCCTGGTGGTACAGCGGCTACCACTGTTGCCTCACAGCAGGAGACTTCCAGGTTCGAAACCCTTTGGTCCTTCTGTGTGGAGTTTGCATGCTCTCCTCGTGTCAGCGTGGGTGTTCTTCAGGTTCTGCAGCTTCCCCCTGTCCAAAGAGACGCAGGGTAGTTTAACTGATGAGTTTAAATTGCCCGTAGGAATGAATGTGAACGTTAATGGTTGTCTGTCTCTATGTGTCAACCTTGTGATAGTCTGGTTACCAGGATAGGTCTGTCCAGGGTGTAGGCTACATTGCCCCTCGTCCAATAACAGCTGGGATAGGCTCCAGCACACCGGCAACCCTGGACAGGATAAGTGCTTACACATAATGGATGAATGAGGCCCAACACAAGTGTTAAGAAATCTACAAAAAAGGAGTAACCAATAGTATACAATACAATACAAGTAACCAAAAGAAGTCAATTGTACATTTAATTGAATATGTGCCCATTTTTAACACAAAACATTTTAAAGCAATTCATCATTTGGAATGTCCACTTGTCTTTGCCATTGACAAAATTAAAAAAAATATATCTAATTAATTAAAAATCTTCTTATTTTTAATAATCTCTCAAAATACCCCAACAAAATATTTCTTTAATTAACTTGTCACATTCAAATGGGTCACCCAAACCCAAAGGTAGCATGCCACGATACGCCGCTTACATTTAACCCAGATTTGTGATGAAATTCTGTTTGCTAGCTACCATCGCAGACTTTTAAATCTTATATCAAAGTGTTGCTGATTCCTTTGTCTATTTACTAGAACTAACACATTTCTAGTACATTTATCTAACGCAGTTTTGTAGTTTACTCCACAGATCACTTTTTATTTTAATTTTTGATCCTATAAAACTGAAATGTTCCCTCACTAAAAAAAGGAGACTTTTACATGTTTTAACGTTGTAGATGAGTGAAGGTCAAGAAAATTAATTTTCACTGGAAATTCAGGGGAACTTGTATGTTTTGTTTTACTTTAGGCAACAATATATAGCAGATATAGATAGATATTTGCTTCAGGTGCACATTGTAATTATTTTTTTGAAGGTTTATGTATGGTCCCGGATACCTCATATCTCTCTCTCTCTCCTAATTAATTTATCTAAAATTAAAATGGTATACAAACGCAACGATGACACGTTTATTTCCCATTTCTGTAGTTCCATTTTGTACCACAATGCGTCGCTGTTGTCCACATCGAGGCGACAGATTTGGGAGGGACATGATGAGTTGGATGGAAGATGAACTGTGCAGCAGATTAGACTTAATCTAATCAACCGGTGTGCTGATAACTCTGCGCTGCTGAGAACAGCTTTGATCACAGCCAGTCAGAGAAAAGTGAGTCCGAGTTTAATGACCTACAGCAATGAGAGAGCAACTCCATTCAGTTCAATTCAAAGGGCTTTAATGGCATGAAAGTTTCACGAAAAATTACCTAGTATCAAAATAAGATTAAATATAATTAATATATAAACAGTAACATATCTCTCTTTGTTTTTCGTTATAGCCCGCATATGCTGCATATTCACCTCTCTCCAACTTGGTAAGAAATGTTTCAAAAATCGCAAGTAGTTTTATTTGGAAAAATCTTTTTTTTAAAGCTGGTAAAAAAAAAAAAAAATCTGGTGAAAAATGTCAAAGTAAAAAGATAAAAGCTAGGGAAAAAATGTCAAAGGGGAAAAACAAAAACAAAAAAACTATGGAAAACTATATTTATAATTCTCGTAAATAAATAAAATAATAATAATAAAATAATGTCACAGAATTATTACAATTCTTTAAGCAGGTTTTCCAGTTTTTTGTGTGCCTTTTTTCTAATTTTCGGGTACTTTGCTCCTACATCTTTTACTAATCTTGCAATTTGGGGGTATTTTCTTCTTTTGTTGCTCATTGCCGTCTTTCCATCTTTATGAAAGATATCAAACCAATTTCCTCAGGTTCCAAAGGGCTATGGTCATTCAACGCACTATTGACAACAATCTATGAATACAAAATTAAAGACATCAATTGTTTTACAAAAAGGAAAAAAAAGAAAGAGAAAAAAGAGGGGAAAAAAATCTTATATCAATTAACACAATATGTATTATTGTTACTAGTATTGTTGTGATGATGTTGTTGATGATGTAGTAGTAATTTTGCTCTATGCATTTCTTAATGAATGTATCTGTAAATGTCACTCTTTAGTAATTTGTATTGTTCTGGGCAAAAAAAATAAATAATAATAAGAAATGTGCAATAATTAAAAAAAAAAAAATAATAGCCGATGAATTTTAAAAATAGCCTTTATATAATAATATATAGTATAATTTTAATTATGTGTGTATGGCATGATATTTGAGCAAATAACAACAAATGATAATAGATGTACTGTGTCAAACATTACCCCCTCACTTAGTCTGAGTCCAGTTTTAGTCTGACATCAGTCATCATGAGCAGGACACAAATCAACAGAAACTGTTTCCCACTCACAGGCGTGTAAGAGCCACCGGAAGTGGGCGGTTTGTCAGAGAGAGAGAGAGAGAGAGAGCGCGAGCGAGCGGTGAACTGTGGGGCGAACTGTTGAAACTACACCGCTGACTGCCTGCCTGACTGACTGACTGAGAGATTACTGTCGTATGTTGCCCCGTCGTGCTGCAGCCGCGTCCCCACATTTTATGAAAACGGACAGCGAGTCTCTCCGCAGAGGTGAGTGCGACAGTTTCTAATGTCTTTAAAATGTGTTTGGTGTCAGCGTGGACGTCCTCGTTTCGTCCCGGCTGACTGTCCGCGTTGCGAAACAACATTCTGACAGCGCTTTGTAAACAAACTGCGAGCGTTGGCAGCGCTGCTCCGTGTGTGTGCAAACCTGTCTGGACGCAAGTGGCAACATTTCTGTAGAATTTCTGTTTTACTTTCTCGCTTCTTTGTGGTTTTCGTGGCGCGGCTGAATCAACAGGCGGGTTTTGTTTCTGCACTAAGCTTCAGCTGACAGCTATGAGTTTACTGTCACCTTATTGCATTGTCACTGCTGTAGCAGAAAAACAATGACTCACTCACTGTTATATGTCTGTGGTTTTCTGTAGCCTTCCTCCTGTCACTCTAATGTAACTTACATGTGATATTAAGTGTCAGCTGAGGTGGAACAGGACCATAAAGATAACCTGCTGCTGTAATGAGCGTTATACAGCCCTCATGAGTCCAATGATGGTGTAATGGGCATGCTTCACAAGTTTGACAGCAGGACTGAGAGCTTTTGTTCTGTCACTCTGGGACTGCCTCTCTGCTTTCCATTCTGCTCTATTCAAGTGCAGTTTTGAGGTACTTTAATTGAGGATATCCGCTTTGTGGAATTGCTTTTACTTCACATCTCCAGAGAGAAATATTGTTACTTTGAACTCCATGACAAATTGCCTGACTGCTGCAGTTTCTTGCAGATTAAGACTTTTTAAAAAAGTCATCATAAAATGGATGCATTATTATAGTTTAAACAGTTTAGTAGTTTTGCCACCAGCTGTAACATGAAATAGGCTGCTGCTTATATGTCAACACATCAACAAATTGCTACAGTTTTCTGTTGATACTTTTTCAACTTCTAGTACCAATTTGTTTTTATTTTATTTTTACTATTTAAGTAAAATAGACATTTTTACACCACTGATTTGGATGTAACAAATACCACATCAAATATCTTAATAATAATATAATAATAGTACATTTTAGGAAGATAATATGCAAAATCCTAATTAAAAAAAAGCATTAAAAAATTAGAACATTGTTGTGTAAATGAAACTAAAAACAACCTTAAAGAACAATAAGGTCACTCAGTATTGATTATTATGAGGAGTTGCAGTCCCTATGGCAATGTGGGAAGATTTCCATCCTCGAAATCACAAAAAGTTCACTATCACAGAGCTAGAGCTCCACACAGACACACAGAACATCTTTATATTAGAACTAAGTAATAAAATTAAAAAAAAAATAAAATAAAAAAATCGAACATCACAATATTTTTGGACCAGACACCTCAATATCAATATTGTGACCCAATGATAGAGTTAAGTATTGGTGCTTTCACAAAATGTTGACACAATAAAATATTTGATAAATAATCATCAGTAATCTGAATATAATGACTGTGAGGGCAAATGCTAATATAACAATAATAATAATAATAATAAATAATAATAATACTAATAATAAATGTATTGTGTAGCATTTTTGAAAAAATAGTAACAAAGTGCCTCAGGACAATAAAATAGTATACACTGTCAAGCTAAAAACAGCAACAACATAAATAAAAACATCCAAAACCAATATATTGTCTCATATCATAATATTGATACAATATTCATTTATTGCTTAGGCCTAGTTCATACAGTAGTCACTTAAGAGTAAAGAAATTACTATATCTGCAGAAGCTCAGTAGGCTTTTGTAAATGTCAGCTCTGTTCATGTGTCCAATACTCCATTCTCACAAAAGCTGATTTCTGAATTTGATTGAAATTGAGTAAGTTTGGTTTATTCCAATCAGGTCTGTGCCATTCATATTAGCTATTCTAATTGAGTGTCACTGTAAATGTGATCTATGGTTTCTCTGCAATTGCTTGTCGATATGTGCTCTGAAAAGCATGAAATAAATCATTCATAAAGGTCACTATACAAAGCTGACAGTCAAAGCTTAAAGGCGCCACTCCTGAGTCCAGACCTTAGTGTTTACTTCCAAACAGAACTGAAATGTCACGGTTGCTTTGATATTTCCGTGTGCTGTGTGTGTCATGTGTCCTCGTGTGTTTGTACCTTCGTTTACCTGATATGCATCTTTTGTCGTTTTGTTGCTGCGCTGAATGCTGAGTTGCAGCAATTAGATTCTGTGTTTTCTTTTGGGCAACATTTCTTCTAGTTGGCATTGACTCTGTCCCCTGTGGCTTCTGGTAATTGAGAATTACTTGTTGTGATATAACGCCCTCTGCCCGCTGTGATAATGTTCCCCCTTTCGGTTACTGTGTGAAAACTTTGGATGAGCCCTGTATCATTACTCTCCAAGTCCTTCCCCTTTGGCACAGCAATAGGAATGGTTAGTTTGCTGACACCTTCCTGTTTGGCTTTGGGATGTTATTTTAGTCGTGCTGAAATGAGTCAATTAATCAATCAACAATTCTGATGTTAGATTAATCATTTTGACATTTACGGTTGCTACATTTTCTGCTTTATATCTTTGGAAATGTTTTCGTTGTGAGGGACACAATTCACCTTTTGACATTTTAGGAGCTGAATTATCAGCTTCTTAGTGTATGACTCAAGATCTTCCTTGTCAGTTCCCATTCTGCAATTGCTCATTTCTGCATGTCTGCTCTCTCAATCAATAAAACACCTCAGTCAAGCTGTAATCTGCAGGAAATAGCGGTCAGTGCCTTTTTACATTTAACCTGGTTGGCAGACACAATGTTACCCTGCATGCTCCCTCTGTCACTGCCGTGCGTGGTGCACTGTCAGGAAGGCAGGGTTTTCCCAGGTTTCTGTGAAAACACGTGTGTTTAGGCTCGGTGTGGGAACATTGCATGCTGGTCAGGCATGAATTGGCTGGCACACCGTGTCCCTGACAGAGAACCCAGATGTTGGAGGAGCAGCAGGAGGGACAGGGAAACCCAGTGTGTCATCCCAGTGTGCCATGTGCTCAGTACATGGCATGTCCTTCAGCACATCTCACTTTCTCACTCCCCACTGCTAGACAAGTGTAGGGTTCAGCAAGTTTGGGAAGGCTGATGAGTACTCTAAATAGGGGCGGGGAGTGAGGTTAGTTAGGTAAGATATGTTCTTCAGCATTGACATCATGAGTAGCTGGAAGTGAGCCGATTAGAGTAGTGGTTTTGATCTGACTGAGCCAGGAGTCAAAGGTGTTAGAATCACTTGCGCCCTAATGAATGTGCTTAGGCCCGTAGACAGAGGAGAAGAGGATGGAAGATAACGGGAATGAGACCAAGAATTTCTCTGCTGAAATCTTGTGGTCAAAATGATCTTGTGACTAATTTAACATAAAGACATAGAGGGGGATGAGGGGAGATGCAGAGTGAAAGAGAAACACATTCAAAGGGAAGTGATCAGGAAGCATGTGGCGACATGCACCCTACCCTCCTCCCCCTTTCAGTTGGGCTAACGCTAATCCAATGGTCACGTGACCATGAGCTTTTAGCTTGGTCTAGACCAGGAGCGCTCTGATCCATCTGTCGAATAGTGTTGCTGATTGTTGGCATCCGCAGCGTGTATGTCCGTCCCATGATCGCTGCCTGCCCCACACAAGACTCAAATTTGATTGCCATCAGCGAGCCACTTCAGCATGGTGTTATCAGCAGTTTCTCTCTGTGACACCAACTTTGCCATTATCCTGTACTCTCCCTCTATCACTCTCTTTGTCCGGCTTGCATTGAATTCCTCTTTTCAGTGCAGTGAGTAAGTGGGAGGAGGATGACAGTCAAAACACTGAGGAGCATGATAAGGCCTTGGGTTATTATCTCAGTGACACAACAGAGAACGCTCAAAGGCGAGTTTGCCATATGAAGAAAGTCGGAAATCAGGAAGAGAGAGTGTGCGCTTGAATTCCCATGAATTGTGTAAAGTGTCGTCAGACAGAGGTCATCCCAGAAAAGACTTTGAATGGATATACATGGTCTGGATTAATCATTTTCCCATGTTTACACAATACCCCTCTGCAAGCCTAAACACACAGGAGCAAAAAGGTTGTTGCTACTTGCTGGCCTAGCCTACAAGGCTCAATATCACCCTTTCTGTCATGCCTTGAGCATGGGCGAATAAAGAGACAGTGGACCCCTGGGCACAGACATGCAAAGGGTCCTCCCACCTCTCCTTTATAGGAGCAAGACACACAAACTTTGTGGAGTTTTTTGTACTCTTTGTCTCTTTGGTGTATTAAGGTGTATTTTTTAGTCGTTTTAGGTCTCTTTAAGGTTAATTTGTGTTTCTTAGGTTGTTTTGTTTTTTATTGATGGAATTCTGATTAGTCATTTTGTTACTCCTATGTTTTATGTCTTTCAGTAATTATTTGATGTCTCTTTGAGGTGTTTTTGTGTCCTTTTTGATTGTCTTATGTCTTTTTGTAGTTGTTTTGCCTCTCTTGGTAATTTTGTGTTTTATTGAAGTAATTTTTTGCCTTTTTTGATTGTTTTGTCACATTGTAGTCATTTTGTGTTTCCTTGTGGTTGTTTTGTGTCTTTTTGTGGTCGTTTTGTGCCTCTTTGAGGTAATTTTCTGTTTTTAGTGAGGTTATTGTGTTTCAGTTTTAAACTTTTCTGTTGCATTGAAATCTTTTTATATCTCTTCTGACTCTGACTGGGTTAGAAGCCTAGTGACAAATGCAGTGACGTATTATCTGGAAAACACTATCTTGTGTATACAAAGACTGCAGTTCATCATTCAGATGCTCACTTTGTTATTTAGATTTCTGTGTATTACAATATGTTGCAAGTCTTAAAGAATATCTCATCCCGTGGCTCGATCCAAGGCGTTACGCTTCAGTAGAGACACACACCCAGCTGAGAGTCAGTAGCTCAGAGGTTAGCGAAAGCCAGCTTGTGAGCGACTGGCAAGTTGCCCTTTTTCTCTAGATTCCCCCTAGAGCTGTTTGGGAAACTGAGAAAAGCAAGGTCTTTTTCTTCCAAAACTAGCATCAGTGTGCTCTTTCAGTTATAATCTTAACCTCAGAATCACTGCAGGACAAACTTAGTGACTAACAGCACACAATTTTGGCTGTGCCTTGAAGCTCGGAAATATGAATGTCATTGAAATACTACATCTTCTCAGACTTTTGCTGCACATGTGCCTGAGTTAAATGGTTTCATTAAATTAGAGTTGAATATAAAGGGATGGTTTATGCTAGAATCTTTGATTTGTCTTATGGTGAGTTATCAATCTCTGACACTTCTTTAGTGTTTTTGGAAAGTAACACTGTACAAACTCTTGTGTGTTTTATGAGTGCCTTTGGGCCCTGTGTCATGCTTTATGTTTTATCTCATGCATGCATTATGTGAATAAATTGCTTCATCTGTGCCCTAAAGGAAAGTGTATCATGTGAAGTCTTGAATCTAAAAGGGGGAAAGACCGTTTTTTAAGTTGTCAAACACATAAGACATATTGTTAAGTGAATTACTGCAGTTATCTTGTATCAATTTATATTTGTGGGATCTAACTTTACATGAGTTCTGACAAGTGCTGCAGACTAAAAATACACCTGTAAATGCAGGAATATACCAAAATCCTTTTCATATTTATACTTAAAGTATAGTGTTACGTCTCTGTGTGGCATCACATTTTTTACTTAATCTCTGTTTGCAGTGTTCACAGTTTATTTTCTCTTTTCACACTCACACTATTCACACAGGCCGTAACCTTATATAGCCTGACCTGCTGGCCTACTTTAGATGGCAGTGTAGTTTTTCACCCATGAAGTGACCAGGAAGCTGTATTAAGCATGCAGCCATCTGACAGTATGTGTCAAGTTAAAGTGAAGCATTCTGTGATGCTTACTTCATGAAATAAACTAAGTCTGAAGTGTCTTATAGGACCATACAGTACACTTCACAGCTGTTAAGAAAAGCTTCTGAGAGCAGTTAAGTCTCAGGCTTAGTGGTGGAAAAAAAACACAATTCACTTGTCCTTAAATGCTCCCGGTGAACCTTTTATAGGCTCTTGAAATGGATTAAGGAATGTGATACTGTTAATGCCAACATTACTTGGCATAATAAAACTGCAAACTCATTTATACACACAGAAGTTTGGAGTGCTGTTATTTAAGCAAAGACATTAATGTCTGTTCCCAAGTATAATATGCAGTGCAAACTACGTATTTGGTTCTTCTGCATTGCTGGGATTTGCAGACGACTTTTCAGTCCTCACAAATTCTGCCACAATGATCCACCTTTCAGATATTCTGCAGACTATTTCAGGTCAATGTCCTCGCTTTGAAACAGAACTGTAGCCTCATCCCATATCCTCACACCCTCTTCAGTCTCATTTGATCATGTTCACACCCAAACACTCATCCCTCACTTATACTCCATCCAAAAAATGATCATCTGGAGGACTAACGTTCTAATACCATGTCTCATCTGCACATACTACCCACATTGTTTTATACAAAGCTGGTTGAAGATCAGCAAAGTATCCCTTTAAATTTTGATATAGTTTTGCTTAAATGGAGCTCCTGTCCCTCTTCAAGAATTGTTTTTTGATTCTTCATCTGCCATGGAGGCATGCAAGACGGAGTTTCATTCATGAATTCAAGGTAATGCAGTTTGACATACCAATCAAAACATACAAATGATCATTTTGAGGGTGATGTATTTCTTTAAATGAGGTAGCCAATGCTGATAGAATCTGAGACTTTCACACTTTTAAACTTTTTTTTGAGAGTGTGACTCAATTCCCAAACTTAGAGCCAGTCAAGATAGAATCAACAGCAAGTTATTGCCAGTGCATCTTTGTTTTGCGCTGCATTGTTGATGTGCATTTGCATAGGTATGGGGGGTCTCTCAGATCTGAAGGAAAAGGCTGTTTTTGTGGATGCTAGGATTGACCCAAGCATTGACTTACTGAGACACTGTGTCCTGATACAGAAAAAAACAGAAGCAGCAGGGAGACAAGGGAGCTCAATTATTTATTCTCCATCTGTTCGAATCTTCTGCTCACCATATCAGGTTGTAGTTGGTGAAAGTATTTTGCTGAGTCCATTTTAAAGCTGCAATGTGCAACTTATCACTGTGAGGCAAAAAGCGCAGGCTGATCCTGCTCTCCTCATCGGTAGATGTTCATTTTCACACCTCAACACTTGCCACTTTAATGAGGTGTCCATCCTGATCTGCAGTGTTACCTGAGGCTGAAGTAACTGCATCCGACCGTCACCACAGGAAAAGAGGACATTGTCAGGCTTTTTAAATCATGTTTTATATGGATTTGTGCTGGCAATAGCTGTGGCTGGAGGCATTATGTTTTTAGGTTGTCTATCCATATGTGTGTTTGTCCATGTTCTTATAATCACAAATATCTCAGGAATGTCTGGAGGGATTTCAGTTCTATCTGTCAAATGTCCACTTAGATTCAAGAATGAACTGATTAGAATTTAGTGGTCGAAGGTCATTGCAACCTCACAATATATGTTTTTGGCAATGATTCAAGAGTTTATGCTTATTATGACAAAAATTCACACAAATTCTAATAGGATAAAATGAAAGATTGGTGATATTTTATATCCAAAAGGTCAAAGGTCAACTTCTCAACTTCAGTGAAAACATCATAATGTTCTACAAAAACACTTCTGGCCGTTATTCAAAGTAGTAACTTGAGGAACAGAAGGGGAGACATTTGGCTTGGTATTGAATTTGTTACACATATGTAGATCGGAGTTTGATCCTACGGTGTTTTGTGGACTTGAAAAGGGAAGAATATGGGGTAGCGGGGTTGCTGCTGTTTGCCATCCGGTCCCTGTATAACCCAAGTAAAAGCTGTGTCTGCATACTTGGTGTGAAGCCAAACACATTCACGGTGGGTGTTGGCCTCCGCCAGGGTTGCCCCTTGTCTCTGATCCTGTTTATGATATTCATGGACAGGATCTCAAGGCACAGCCGGGGGGACAAAGAGGTCTGGTTTGGAGATCTCAGAATTGCATCCCTACTCTTTGCAGATGATGTGGTTCTGTTGGCTTCATTACACCATGACCTCCAGCATGCACTGGAGCGGTTTGCAGCCGACTGTGAAGAGGTCGGGATGAGGGTCAGCACCTCCAAATCTGAGGCCATGGTTCTCTGCCATAAAACTGTGAATTGTCCCCTCTGGGTGGGGAGGGAGATGCTGCCCCAAGCGAAGGAGTTATCGGAGTATCTCGGGGTCTGTTCACAAGTGATGGTAGAATGGAGTGTGAGAAGGACAGGGGGTTTGGCGCGGCATCTGCAGTGATGCGGGCTTTCCACCAGACCGTTGTGGTGAAGAACGAGTTGAGCAGGAAGGTGAAGCTCTTGATTTACCAGTCCATCTACAAATGTATGTTCCAACCCTCACCTATGGTCGTGAGCTCTGGGTAGTGACCAAAAGAATGACATCGTGGATTCAAGCGGCTGAAATGAGTTTCCGCCGGAGGGTGGTTGGGCTCAGCCTTAGAGATAGGGTGAGGAGCTCGGACATCTGGGGGGAGCTCGAAGTAGAGACACTGCTCCTTTAAATCGAAAGGCATTCAGTGCATCTTTGTTTTGTTTCAGGCATCTGATCAGGATGCCTCCTGGGCGCCTCCTGTTTGAGTTGTTCTGGGCATGTCCAACTGGTACGAGGTCCCAGGGCAGACCCAGACCCCTGGAGGGATTACATATCACGTCTGGCCTGGGAATGCCTTGGGGCCCCCCAGGAGGAGCTAGAAAGTGTTGCTGAGGAGAGGGACGGCTGGAATGCTCTGCTCCGGCCCCGGATAAGCGGAAGAAAATGAATGGATGAATTTGTTACACTAATTTTGAAACCGTAATTGTATAGATCTTCTGTGTGGCTGGGTTAAAGATGTTTGTAAAACATCCATGTAAAATTTGTAGCGTCTTTTTAGTTTCAGCCATACTTGGAGCATTTTCTACTGTCATGGCTACATATGAGTCTGAACAGACATGGATGTAAAGTGCAACTTGACTGGTTGGTGGAGGCTTTCAACCGTGAGGCAGTAATTCTAGTTGACAATAACTTTTTCCATGAGCTCGCTCATTACTGGCCAGTTTCTACAACAGTTCAGGTAACAGATCCAAAATGCAGCCTTCAAAACTCAGCAGTGGGGTTAAGGAAGTTCACTAGGTCAATGTCCAGACTTAGTTATCAACAGGCATTTAGAATCAGGCAGGTTATCAGATCAGGAGGACAGATAACCGGCAGTCAATCCTTTGGCTGAAAATGGTGATGCTGTTTCTAAATAACCTCAAGCATATCTTTGGCATATCAGTACTGCAGTGTCCTTTAGATTATTGATAGCATTTGGAGAATTGTTTGAGTGTGAGGCTTAGGAGAAAGAAGATGGAAATTATGTAGGCCTCACCATGGCAAATTCAAACAAATGGTCAGAAGTCATATAGGGTTGCAAACTAGCCATGAGTAATATGTTTTATTTATTGTTACTCTAACATGAGATAGACATATTGAAACTTTAACATACTGAATGTAGATATAAGTTCAGTGATAGCTTTTTTAATTATTTTTTAAAGAAACACCAGTCCTGCTGAGATTTTTTCATAACAGCAATAGTTTTTCTGCTGTAGGGTCTGCACAGAGACACTTGTGTCCTAATTGAACAGGATGAGAGGTAGCTGCTGCTGCTGCTGTCACTGCCATGTTCAAGCCTATTACAGGCTTACAGCAAATGAGACAGACTGGAAAACCAATGCATCTCTCATACACAAATAAACACCTATGTTTGCAGGGAAGGATGGTGGATAAAAACAGTCTGAGGTTCTATAAATGGAAAGCATGTTGTTGGTAAATAAAATAATGTTACTAAATTTGTCTGCAGTGGCAATGCAAGTAACACATCAATGCACATGGGAGGGACAGGATAAACAGTTTAGCTCAGTTGTGCCGTCATTATTCATGACCTTTGATAGAATGAATGTGTGTGTGTGTGCGTGTGTGTGTGTGTGTGTGTGTGTGTGTGTGTGTGTGTGTGTGTATGTGTGTGACGTATGCACGTGTTTTGTTCGACTAGATTTAGGTCATGGATGCTCCATGTGTCTGGGGAAAGAGCCAACATCTGTGTAAGATTACTGTAAGGAGCATTTGATTAAAAAAATATTATGCCATACTAGAGAAAAAAATATCTCCATTATTAATGCTTATATCTAATTGATATGTGGTTTGTGGGGTCATGTACTTTGGATTAAAGTGTGCTGGATTAGAGAATAAATAGAGCTGGATGGTTGAATACAAATAGTGTCTTCTTTGACAAAAACCATTACCTTATTCCTTTCAGTGTTGTTATTTTAGAAGTGTGTTATTTTCAGCATTTTCTTCCCTTTTTTGCACATACACGTCATGATCTTTCATAAACCAGCATCACAGGATAGCAAATGCTTTCTATCTCTGTCTGTCTTGATTGTAGAGACACTGGTGCAATATAATTCAAAGTCAGTGTTTGGATTTGTGGAGCTGTTATATCGATTCTGTGAGCTCATCTGTGCCCACGGCAGCGTGGCTAACAAGGCTCTCAGATGAGCTGTGCACGGCATTTACAGCCACCCTGCCACTCCCACAAAAAAAGTTTATTTTTGTTTTCTGTAAAATTATTTATTAGAAAGTAATATGATTTTAACAATCTAGATTCAGTTTATTAGATGGTATACAATATGCTGATTCTCTCTTTTTTGCACTTGCGGATGCATTATAGGCTAAGTGTCTCATTGCAAATGTGTGCACATGTTTGTAGTGTCAAGTTTCAGTTGCTACAGTAACACAAACTGAGTGGTCTCTGATGAGGTCAATGTGTAATTATTCATAAATATGTTCGACTTTGTGCAAGTTTAGTTTTCACCTATAATGATAAAAATTATAATGTTGATAATAATAAAGCAATAAAACCACAAATAAAAGGGAATAAAAATAAATGAATAAATAAATAAATAAATAAATAAATAAATAAATGAATAAATAAATAAATAAATAAATAAATAAATAAATAAAAATAAAAGATGACAACACATAAAAGCAAGTCTATAAAAATGTTTTTTAAGAAGTGATATAAAAGAAGTCATTCTGCGAGCCTTATCTCCTCAGGCAGGTGGTCCCAAAACCGAGGAGCCCTGATGGCAAAAGCACAGTCATCTTTAGGTCTAGTCCGAAACAAAACATGGGTATTTGGAATAAGGGTTTCTCCTCAACAAAAAAATCCCATCTACTCAAGAACTATAATAAAACAATACATTGTTTAATAGTGCCCTCTAAGGAACAAATAATCAATGTTAACTATTTAAGTCCAAGAAATTTAAGTTTCTTATTCACTATATAAAGCTGCTGGAGATCTGATTGGCCCCCATGTTTACCTTTCTTAAAAAAAATCAATTATTTTTTGTCCAAATGAAAAGGCAAAAGTGCAATTAAAGCACTGTTAAGAGCATGCCAAACCAACAGGTGGTGATATAACCTGAACCCTAAAGCCAACCAAAGAAGAAGATATTGGCCAATCAGAAGCCTGAAAAAATGATGGCGGAATGTCTATAGTGCACATCAAGGACCACTAGAGGTCAGTTTTTACAGAGGGAACAGGTAGCTGCGCTGATAGACATGGCGACTGGGGATAACGTTATAACGAAATAGTTGGCAACATCAGAGAGTTGGGAAAAACATAATATTTTCACACATAACTCAGTGACCAAGGGGGTAGTTTCAACCAAACCCGAGCTGGTGATTGTTGGAACAGTGGAATAACTAACTAGCACTATTTTGGTCACATCCACCATTGCATGAAATTATGGCTCACTTGGTATCTCACAAAGGATAAAACCATGCACATGCCAATGTCACATGCCAAGAAGTCTGTTTTCCCTGTCCACATGTCAACACTGAAAACCGAGTTTCTGAAAGTCTTCACCCTAGAAGGAGTAATACAAAAGGTCACTTTCCAATGACCTATAACTCAGTCTGGTGTGGCCAAAATGCAGACAAAAAGCTATGTTTTCAAATATATCTATGGTGCAGACTAGAAACTTTCAGAAACATCAATTATTCCAACCTACTTAACATCTTTGATCATTAGATCCGATCTGTTGCTGTCTTCACTGACCCCTATGCCTAGTTTGAGGTTGGGGGTTGTGTAAATACATATCTAACCATGGCTATCATGGTGTGTGGCATGACCATCAAAGCTCATTTAAACACATTTTCCATCATCACAAGATGTGTTATCCCTGCTCTTTGTTTTGCACACAGCAGAGCCACGAGGAAGCATGTGTATAGAGGTGTAAAATAAATAGTTAGCCCAGCACTGGAGGGTGTGTATTGTTCTCGTCAATGTTCAATTTAATAGGGTTACTTACAGAAAAGACTTTGAACTGTGGAACATCTATTCTTAAATTTGTTGATATGCAAAATAAAATGCCATGAAAGTCCTCTCATAAATGCAAATGTGAAAGCTAACAAGAGAGTTTAGCTATTTAGAAATATGGCCTCCAACATCACTGAATAGTCAAATAGGACAATAACAGGAAAATGAATAAAGCTTTATTTGCAATGCAAGGTACCTTTTTTTCCCCCCCAATATACGGATGTCTTTAAATACATTTCCATCCCTATCTCCTGTATACAGATGATTGAATTCCTTCCTTTCTTTTCTGTTTTTCTGATACTTGGATATTACATTTTCTGAATTCACAGATTTTTAATTAAATGTGCGCAACTGTTATTGATGACCATACATGCATTCAGGAAGGATGCATTGAGTAGGCAGGCAGATAAAGGAGCGTTTTCATTATGCGTTACCTGACCCAAGAGCACTGTAGCAATGCATAGATTTAGCATGAATATGGAGTAAATCAGGAAATAATCTCATGTAGGGAAAGCAGGGGAATGAGGGTGAGAGGGGGGTGGCTGTGGCACTCTGTGTTACTTCAGTGTCCATGCTCAGCTTATCCAGATTATCCCTGTGCCACTACCATAATCACCCAGACACTACCATGCATACAGCACCATAAGGTTGATGCCTTTGTTTTCCTTCTTAAATGTAGAAGAGTGAGATCTCTCTCTGTTTTTCTGGTTGTCCTCCTATCACAAGCATCTCCACCACACTTTGGACTAGCAATGCAGCATAGCAATTGCAAGGCATTTGGATCACTGAATGATGAGTTTTGTATTTGTGGAGACGTTGCCTGTGAGTCACTGTAAAAAAAAAAAAGAACATGGGGGGTGTGTTGTTGTGTCTCAGCAGCAACTCGAGGGGCACTCGGAGAGCGTACACCTACAGGCTAAATGCCCATTTAGCAATGTTATAGGTGCAACATCCAACATCCAGAGCATTAATTTAACCGCAGAGTACTATTATCCATGTCCCCATGGGTCAGCTAATCGCTGCCACTCTGCACTGCACAATACCTGGGCTAGCCATGCAAGGGAAAGCGGTACTCGTACTAGGGCTGCATAATGTTCAATAAAAGTAATAGTTCAATTACTTTGATAGACATTGAGAAATTAGTTGTGAGTGAAGTGGGGATGCTAATTTTTGCATTTCATTTTCACTGAAAAAAATGATAATAATGTGATTTTAGCTAGTGCCTTTGTCAAACAAGCATGTTCCTTTACATCTGGAACATGATTTGTGGTTTATCTCTAGCACCAAAATGTTCCATTTATAATGCTATGTTGTGACACATGTTAGCTTAATCAAAACATTTTAGCACCTGCGATTTAAATTATACACTATGCCATATTGCAATGTTGATAATATTTCAACCAATTGTTCAGCCCTAGCTTAGCACAAACGGTGCTCATATGGGACAGTTAGAGTACCTGCACGATCACACACTGTTAGCTCTGTGTCAGCACTATTGCTATTGTAGCACTGCACTGCTAACTGTCACTGGTTATGGCTTAGCCATCTCCATGTTAGCTTTTGATGTCCGAGGTGAGAGCCGTTCCCAATCCCAGCGCAGAATGTCATGTTGCAGAGCAAAAAATGATCCGCATATCTGCCCTGTAATTTGGATCTGCTTCAAAATCCCTCTTTGGCCCATACACCCTTCCAGAAAAATTCCTGAAAATTATGCTAGGGTTTTTTTTTTATAATCCTGCCGACAAACAGAGAGACAAATGCACAGCCTGGGCCGAATACTTGACTTCCATGGCTAAGGTAATAATATGTTATCTTGGGGTGTGACTATTTAAAGGAGACACAAGCCAGTGATGTCAAGACATGATGATGGACTGATAGGCCCCTTTAGCTGTTGACCTACCTCTGCTCTTTCCTTCATAATTGGAGTCTGGATTCATCTGAGACAGGGGTGTCCTAAAACTAGAGGACTGACTGAGTTGGTTCATGTCTTAGACATGACTGATAGCTGCTTCTGATTGTCAACAAGGCAGAGTTTGTGTTAAAATTTCTCTTCATCAAGAGGAGATTGCTTTGGCAATTTAGGGACAACCACAGTGGGCTGTGAGCATTTTGGTGTCCACAATGCCAAACCAAGTTCAGACCTGGTTGCGGCATTGGGATGTGGACGCCATTGTCTGGTGGTGGTCCGCCTCTGGTCATGATGTCTACACATGCTTTTTGAATCCAATGGATATGAAGGAAGATAATTTGTGGCATTCAACAATGATCTGTTGATGTCAGGGAGGATATTAAGTAACAGCTTGAAATGCTGAGGCGTCAGGATACCGTATACATCTCTGGTATGTTAATGTGGCGTCGCTCCCCTCAGAGCCCACACTGTGTATGCTACTCTTGTCAAACAAGTGCCACAGCTTCGAGCACAATTCTCATACATAAACATGTAAAAACTGCGTTGACATAGTTATGTGTACGGTGCTTGTGTTCATGTTCAAATGTTGGTGCGCCCGCCTGCTCACCCGGGTAGCTCGTGGCTATGCCTCCAGCGACTTGACACAAGCTTATTGTCAAGATTTAAGTAAAGATAATGCTAAATAAATGGAAGCTCTGTAAGCCCTGTGGTTCGAGACAGCTTCCTGCAAAAAATGTTTACCCAGTAGAATTTAGCAATTAAGTTGCAGTTAAGAAACCTCTGTGTCTTCTAAGCATAGTGAATATTTTTTGGGGCATTTTTTTGCCTTTATGTGACAGGACAGATTATGAACGTGAAAGGGGAAAGAGAGAGGATTTAAATATTCGAGACTTCAGCAGATTTTCCTGGCAAAAATGATTGAATACCCTGGACCCACTGTGGGGGGATAGCGTTGTCGCTGAACCACTTTTGCCCCCCCCCCCCCCCCCCCCCCCCAACACTGCTGGCATTGCCAGCACTGGTGCCAGCGCCATTAGCATTGCTAGCTGTCGCCATCTCTGCAATCATGGTCCAGACTCTGAATATTGCAAATCACCTTTAAGTATGGGTTATGCACAGGATCCCAGTGCTCAGCTCTGGGCCCTGTTTAGTTCTTGAACTCAGTCCTGTCTGAATGTGAAGCGGTGCTGTCCTCACTGTGTGCGTAAAGGTGGGGTTGACCTTTACTGAAAGCTCTGAGCTTGCCATGAAGGGAGGGGAGACACGGTAAGGGGAGCACCAACACGGGGGGAGAGGGGGGTGTGACTTGCTCAGATACTGTATGTGAGAAAATGCAGCCACCTGACCTCTGACACATGACAAGCTGGGAAGATCAAGGGGCAGAGCTCTCAAAAGCTGCCTGCACTGGTGTTTACAGGAACACTGATGGCAAGTAGAAAGAGGAGATTTAAACTTAAAAGAGGTTGTGTTAAATATAAAGTAATATTTTATAATATTTAAAATATTTTTAATTATAATATTTTCAATACAAACTTATTTCACAGTGGAATTGTTTCATTTTATATCAACAAAAACTGCTTGTCACTGGTGCTGCCAGACCAGTTTGAAGATGTTGAAACAGTACATAACCCATATTTGCCCTTGCTCCCCCTGCCACACACACACACACACACACACACACACACACACACACAAATACAAACACACATATGCACACACACTCTCTCCTCGATTCTTACAGCACGATGTGCCTCCCAGTCCGAGCAAAGTGTCACACAGATTGACCATGCGTGACAGAAAAAAAAGAAAAGAGCCCCTGGGATAAGGGTTAATAGAGTTACGGCATTCAAACACAAGTAAATGAACTTTGAATAGAATTTCTCAGGTTGACTTTGTTAAAGTGAGTATCCAATCACATGTACATATCAAGTGATTGGCTCTTATTAACTAATTTCGGCAGCACACTCTTTATTCCAGCTGAAAAGCATTGATTTGACTGCCTGAATCAGGCATATGGATGTGAGCTCGTGCAGAGCATAGCCGTCTCCTCCATGCTCCTCACACAGCAGGACAGCTATCCAGCCAGGGTTGTGCGGCGATTGTCTTACTATACGTTTCACATTTAGTCAGGTTGGGCTCTCTGACAGTTATATGCTATTCAGCAGAGTAGAGAGGATAGAAAAGGCCTTTGATATAAAATATTGGAGATAATGAACAGGCTGACCTCTTGATAAGCAACATGTCAGTGGAAAAACATTACATTATAAATAAACAAACTAAGTCAAGTGTGTGTGTGTGTGTGTGTGTGTGTGTGTGTGTGTGTGTGTAAAACTGCATTTGTGAGTCATTGTTACCGAGTCATGGTTCATTCAGCCACTCTAGTGATATAAGCAGCAACATATGTCAACATAATGCTGTTGATTTAATCCCACAGGAGCATCTTCTTTGGAAAGATTTCTGACTCCATGTTTTGGCTTTTGCCTATTTTCCCAAAGTAATCACAGAGTTTGTTATGATATTTATTTGGATATATATATGACATATGATAGAGTGGTGCAGAATTGAGTCATAAAACCCAGAAATGAGTTGGCATTTTAGTGCTCCTGGTTCCCTCTTCTTGAAGTAAATTGATTTTTTTGAAAGGGTTTTTGGTAAGATGCTTGAGCTCAGGTCTGTGATTAACACAAGCTTAAGAGACTTTAACGTTTTGTTCTATGACATAAAATATGTCAATAAATACCCTGACTTGTCAATTTTGAAACTTTTATGTGTCTCAAAAAAGGCAGTTGCTAACAAGTGGCTAAATAAGAGCGAACATGCACTGAACACGGCTTTGCAGCCTCATCATAGAAGGGATGCAACCGTATGTTGTTTCTTTATATGCTAATGTTAGCTTTTTTCCTCCGGCAATTGCATATATGCTGCATAAATCATATAATAGTATTAATTTGTAAAGATAGTCTCGCTGAATAAAATGTGAGTATCATACTTTTTTCCCCCAGAGCTTATTTTCTGCAATAATTCAAAATCCCATTGTTTTTTGGATTAGGAAGCTTAAGCGATGATGACTTCCACGTCGGCCTATAAGAAATGTCATCTCTGCACCGCTGTACATACCTAAACTAAAATGTGCACATATTGAACATGTCAGTTGTAAAGAATTCCCCATTCCCATACCTGAATGTGCTTCCTGCTCACTTTAAATCCAGTTCAAATAATGACAAAATACCATTTTCTGAGATTTACCTCAGTGTTTCATTTCCTCCTGGGTTTTATTTCATGATCAGACAGTAGCTTCTGAAAATCCAGTCTCAGCATTCTGTAAGCCCGGGGGTTTTACGGTTGGACCTCGGCAGTTGCCCTACCGCAGAAATATGTAAACAACACCCTCATCTGGGGCCTCATCACAACCCCTCATTGACTGTCACCACGGTCCTGTCTGGGGCATCCCCAGCTCCCTGGTCTCAGTGAAGCGTGGAGGGCCCCTGTGATGTTTATTCACTTGTCAGATGGCATTTAACACAGTGTTTGGGAAGACGACAAAGAGGAAGGGGGTCGACTAACAGAGGTGTTCAGGGAGGTCTGATGGGAATGAAAACTGTATACAAAATAAAATGACTCTGTCATGTAATCCAGTAAAAGCACTTGTACATATGCTTTAAGTATTAACAGAAATGTCATGTAGGTAAGCAAACACAAATTGTCTCATATAATCATCAGTGCATAAGTTATTATTTTATCAATATCACATCTTTTTAAACATTTGCAACTACCAATCAATCTGTAGTGCTTTACGTATTTTCATCCAGCCAACCAGAATACTTTTTGAACTACAAGAGTATAGTTTATACATTTTTGTAAGATTGAAGCTGTCCACTTATTTACACTGTTGGACAAACAATGTGTGAACTGGCAGATAGAGGAACAGCAGACCAAGAGCCAGAATTGGTTATTTATGTTCCCTATCACTACGTCAGAACCCAGATAAACGGCAGAGTGTGGCAGAGGTGCTGCACAGGAAGGCCAGGTGCTGCTCATGACAAACATGTTTTTTCTGGTCATTAAGTGATTCTCCAGAAATGGACACTTCTGTAGGGCAAGGTCCAAGTATTGTCGATAAAGGCCAACTGTTATAAAGGAATGTGATGTTTATGTCACGTGTCAAGTCTCTATGCTGGATCAAACCTAATATCAATATTTTTCTTACATTTGTACATTTCACTATAGATTCCATTCCATTTATACATTGATAAGGGTCAGTGCAATCCCGAAACAGTTTCTTTAAAGGATAACTTCTGTAATTTTCAACCTGGATCCCCTTTTCTTATGTGTTTAAGTGACTAATGGGAACAAAAAATTTGGAAATTTGTCCAGTATTGAGCGAGAGCGCTGCAGCAAGCAGCTGTAAAACAGGCTGCAACATTACAGAAAGGATGGCTTTTAGACCTTTTAGGTCTTTTTTAAATTCAACTTGTTTCACCAAAAAGAGCCCAGAAGTTGCTAGTGCCCAACCCACCAGACTCCATATCAATATACAGTAATTCTATATAGCAGTCTATTTTTACATCTAAGTGAGTGAAGTAAGGTTTTATTTCAGTCAGACCAGAGTTGTTGATTTTTGGAACAATGGAAAGAAAAACCAAAACAGTCTTGAGAGTTTATTTTGTTTCTGTCAAATCTGAATGAAGTGCTTTTTACGATGATAAAATTACTGTTTATTTAAATGGAGTCTGGTGGCTTTGCCGATAGTGATTTTGGGTAGAACAGAAATTATTTGACTCTATATCTTACTCTTAACAAACAGGTTGAATTCTGTAGGAAAGACCTCCCATTTGGTTGTTAGACACTTAACAATCTGAGCTTGTCAGTGGTAAAAACAAAAAACACTTAATGAACGTAAGTGGTTACATTGCATCCTGTTTTGAGGCTGCTGGCTGCAGCCCCCCTGCTGCACAATTTACTTGACCAATTTTAAAAATTGTTGTTCAGGATTGCAGGCCCTTAGGCTCAAAAAACATAGTAAAATAGGGTCCACGTGAAAAAAAAAACTGCACCTACCCTTTTTAAAAAAAGCAACACTCTATTTTAAAATGAAGTTAATAAACATCATTTATTACTGTAATTTGTGCTATAATGGATTTTTTTCCATTTTATTGGGTACAGTTTACATCTTGTGTTCTGGTCTTCGAAGAGTGGATATTGTGATGTTGTATAATGTAGAAAATACGTACTATAAAATGTAGCTTTCATATTGCTCAAAAAAGTATCAGGCTTATTTCTTAAAAGCATACTATTGGATATATTAGACATAGAACTTTTTACATAAATGGCCTATAAGTCTTTCCTGTTAATGAGTCATACAAAGTCGGAGCTATTTGTCAGTATGAATCAGAGAATATAATAATATGGCAAAGGAACAAAAGAGCTCTTTTTCAGTATTAACTTTGCTCCTGTGGGGACATGTGCTGTGAACTGAACTGAAATGTAAGTCTCTCTCTCTGTGGTTGTGCCAGGTACTAATTTGGCTTGGTCTTCTCTTCAGGGGCCCCTCTTACCAGGCCTGAAAAAACGATGGTGGCAGGAGGGGGCCCCTGTGGCAGATCCTGACTCTGAACAATAGCTTTAACGCTAATGCTTCGCTCTGCTCCACTACCTCAGCAGGATAATTAAAATAGTTTTGCTCTTCTGTGAAGATTCAAATAATATAAAGCCAAATAAAAAAACCCAACAAGAATTCCCCACAAATAATTATAAATCAACTTGCAGACTGTTTTTATGTAACAGCCGTACGTTATTATCGATTTTGCTGAGATTGAACAGCAGTGACTTGAATTAAAGGGTAATATTTGGCTTTATATCAGCAAATTAATATATTTGGCACTATATCAGCAAATTAATAGATCATCTAACCATTAATTTTTTACATGCCTTTGAAACAGAAAGCAGGCAGAAACAGCCAGTCATGCTGCATGCATGTGGAAGTGACACAGCAGTTCGGGTGTCAAACCACTATGATGCTGAAGGTCTGTGTTTGCAGATTAGAGCTCCCAACACGTGTTCGGTGAAGAAGAGAAGGGAAGGGACGTTATTACAATTACCCCAAATGCCCTGAGCTAACACATGGACCAGTGATCTTATTTGTCTGGATCTGTTGCATGTTCTTTGTTTCCAATTCATGCTGTATGTAGGTTAAGCTTCTTGTTGGGTGATTATTTTGGAAAGCGCTTTTCTTTCCTACCAGTCAGTCTGAAGCCTTCTGCTCCATGCATGTTGTCATCCCAGAGTGTGGGGTATTCAGATGGAAAAGCCCTCCTGTTGGTTATCTATTGCAGAACAATGAATAACAAAAGATGTCAACAGCCCATTTGTTAATGGAAGGCAGTGAGCTGGATTTTGTAGGACATGAATTGAAGCAAATTTTGACAAGTTTTTAGTCTGGAAAACATGCACAGAGAGTCAGCTGAGCCCAACAGCAGGAAGCCAGATGGATCAGTGATATGTTGGGAATGTCTGGACATGATGATGCGATTTGTCCCTTCTCGATTTCCTCTGTAACAAAATTCTAATCAGAATTTGATATGAGAAGTTTGGCAGAACCACTTGTTCCTTGTCTGTAAAGTTTGGATCAATCAATCACCCTTGATTTATAGCATGGAGAAAACACTGAAGGCAGACCTCATTTATAATGATGCAGAGTTTTCAATTAAAAACTAACGCAAATTAGTTGGTAGAACCAAAACAAAGAAATCAGTTAAAACACTGTATACAAATATAAAAACCGATAAAAACAGTAAAATGAGCTAAAATGGTTACACACGGACACACATTTGGCACTGACCATGGCTGTGAATTGTCCATATTGGGAGAGTACCAATCCGCTGGAGGTCGTTCCATGAGTTGGCAGCACTGATTGAAAAAACATTCAAAGAGCCAAACATGTTCATGAGACTTAAGCACAAGACTGTCATGAGAGTGCGTTAGATAACGTTAAGAGTTCCAAACCAGCATCGCTGTGATGTAAGGTTATTGGTTTATTGATTTATCTATCAAGCCTTTTTTGGTAAGCTACCAAGCTTACCAAAGAGGGCTTGATAGATAAACCAGTGCCATGTTTATTATGCCACTCTTCCAGGGAATTCTAACTAACATTGTCATACAGGATGTAATGATGATTGATATAAACATCAGTAGTAATAAACCTAAGTGGAGAATAATAAACAACATCCAAGGGCTTAAAAGTAGAGGCAGAAACAGTCTTATTAATCACATCACCATAGGGAAAATGAGCTTCAACTATCCTTTTCCTGCAAATCATTGGGAATTTTCTTCTATAGAAGTAGAATTCTTTGTTGTAATTTATTAACAACATTATCTATTTAAATGTGAGTTTGCAATCAATCCAGGTATTTATATTTTCTTATTCTCTTGCAAAGTGATTATATGAAAGTTCCAACTACCACAAGCTCTAGAGAACAACATACCTTTGTTTTATGTACATTTAATGAGCTGAAGATCATTAAATGAACTTGGAAAACATTGCACAGCTAGCTGAGCCAAGTCAGCAATACAGTAGATTATAGTATCATCAGCATACAAATGTGCATGACAGTTAGTTCAAAATAGAATGATGTAAAAATTGTTAAAAGATCTGGACCCAGGGTTGAACCTTGTGCAACCCCTGAAGTATGTACAAGTAAGGAATGACTGACCATGTCAAATGCCTTGGATGATCCATAAAGATGGTAGCACAACATTTTCTTGGATCCAAGGCACTGACATTGTAATTCAAAGCCAAGGTGATGGCAGAAACAGTGCTGTGCAGAGACCTGAGCCCAGATTGACATGGGCTCAGAATGGAGTTTGTAGTGAGAATTGACAATTTAGAATGGTTGCTTGGATTTTTGCTAAATTATATAATTTGGATATTGGGCTACAGTTATTTCTATTCTTTCTCCACTCATATTCAAGGGGGTGAGCAGTTTTCCAAAGAAAATGAAATTTGGAAACAAAGACGGTCAAAAGGAATAGCCTGATGAGTGATATTTCCATGACAATAAATCATCCACTGAGCAGCCCAGATTACCAAATACCTCTTAAAGCTTGCCTGACTGCGATGAGCAAAACCAAAATTTGTGGGCTGGCTTCGCCACACTTGTGAATGTGTGTTGAAGTGTAATTTTCCTTCTTAAAGGATTGTGGCAATTTGTCAAAATGCAGCCAAGATTTCTGCATCGGCCTTGAGTACTTTATTCCACTGGTCACTGACCTTTTCATCTCTACCTCTTTTTTGTTTTTAGCTCCTTTATCCATCTAATTTGTATTTTTTTCAACTTAG
The DNA here is from genome assembly GCF_008729295.1 of Plectropomus leopardus. Classification (NCBI taxonomy): domain Eukaryota; kingdom Metazoa; phylum Chordata; class Actinopteri; order Perciformes; family Serranidae; genus Plectropomus; species Plectropomus leopardus. The sequence goes on along the minus strand of NC_056479.1, from coordinate 11,786,427 downwards.
TCCAATTTCTCTCTTGATTTAATTCATGTGCTTCTTGACCTCTCACATTACATGCAATATATGAGGATAATGGCGCACATTTTCAGTCTCCCCTTGAAGGCATTGTTTGTCTGTTCACATGAAAAGTGAATCTCAAATAGTGAAAAATGAAAATAGGAGGGAGTTCGAGAGAGTTGTTCAGACCCTTGCTCCTTTTTAAGCTGGCTAATCACAGCATGGAATGGGTATCATTGTCATATTGTGTGTTTTGAAAAGTTACAGAATTTATCAGAAACAAGCCCCCTCCAATTATGACATCTAAAAGGTGTGGAAGGAGGGGGGTTTTGAAGCTATTCGGTCATCCGACAAGCATTTCTGATGAAGCATAGTGGCAGCTTAAAGGGTTGCAGCCAGGCTTAGAATTCCTGTCTGTTTTTACAAGAGGACTAACACTATCCTGTGCTGATGTCTCATTATAGCAGACTGCTAGACAGTGACAACTGGCTAGCTGGTTGTCCTGCTGTCTGTGTCTGCTCAGTGGTTTTCTGGCCACAGGATTCTGCTCCAAAAGTGGCTCCACTCCAGCAAGCTGGCATTCCTGCTGCCTTGGACTTGAGCTTCAAGCCAGGTCCACATATAACACTCTCTCTGGGGCTCCGATTATATAATGTCACCCACTGGTTCTCTGTAGTTGACACCAATGCGCATGAATGCACTCTAATGAATGCACTGTAATGTCAAGCATGACTCATCACTTATGTACAGTGTAGTTTTTATTGTTCAGGTTTTACAGTTTTTGTAACAAGATTCAAAGGTGGGAAAGTGACTTTAAACTGACTTATTAAATGTATACACTTACAGATAAATATAGGACTGAATGATATCAGACAATAATGACAGATAATTCCCCTTGATATATGCACCTATTAATTTTGTGGCTTCAATTGTTTAAAAAAAGGAAGTTAAACTGGTGGGCTTTTTTTTCTAGTATTTTATGCTTAGAGTAGAGAACGTGTGAACTTTGTACAAATGACAACTACTTTTCAAAGAACTGGTCGGCAGCCTTTTTTTTCCATTCATACAAAATGAAAATCAACAGGCTGATCTGAAACAATTTGTCATTGTGCCTAATTAAAAAATCTTCATAAGTCCATGCATTGGTAAGGAAGAACTGTTTAAAAACTCTTATTGTGGTGCATTCAAGGACTCTATTGGGAAAAATCCACAGAAAGATGACGAAATACTCAATCAAGCGTTTTCAGTCTGCAATTTGATTTTCATACAGTATAATATCAACATATTTGGATTACAGTGGATGTCTGGGTGACAAGAAATCATCTTAAAAATTATGATAAGCTGTAGAAAATGTTCAGCAGTAATTCTAAGTACATGCTTTTTGTAGTTACTTGAGCGCTGCCTTAAATGCAAACACTTGGGGGATGCATGCATGGAGGTCCTGCAGAGGAGAAAGAAATGACAGCACAACAGAGCTCAGCTGTTAATTTGTTCACCTGTTTGCATGTCTGCATCTGTTGCTTTATGGTAAACAAAAATGCACACAAACACACAGTAAGTGGTTGCTGGGTCAACTCTGCACGACTCTATGTTTATATTAGTACATTAACAGATCTCTATCTGCAGGACACACGGTGCCAAATTATGCTCCGAAACAAAGTTTACAGCTACTAGAAATGGAGGTGAAATGGTCAGTGTGCACTCCATGTATTCAGCTTTCATGATGTTAAATATTTTTATGCTTTGAGGCAGTTTATTTTGCCCCAGTACAGCTGTTCTACTTTGCACCTACTGTACAATATGGACTTTGTGCTGCACTTTAACAAACAATAGATTCGTTCTTACATGTGAAAGTGTTTTTAAAGCTGCACAGTTTCCTTTTCATATATAGGCTGCAGCCTTTCTTACCTCAAATACCCTGACTTGCTCTTAGGCGTCTGTGCAGATGGTTGGAGAGCATGAGCTGGGGGAACAAAGCAGATCATTGGCTGGTCGAGCTCTGGCTGGAAGGGGTTTAGGGCGGGTGTTTCAGAGGCCAGCAGGCCAGCTGAGCACAATGAGGTCACACAGCGAGTACAGAGAGTACAGCAATAGAGATCTGTAAGAGCCACTCATTTCCCTCCCCATGAAGCACTGAGTGGCAACACATGGTGTGTGCATCTGTAACTATGTTAAATATAGCTATACTAATTGGATGCCAGTATTTATAGGATACTGTTTTATCCAAAACAACTTTGGTTAAGTGTAAAAAGCGATTCATTCAAAAATATTTACTGAAAATTTGCAGTTTTCATTAATGCATAGGAGCACTTTGTGTTTCACAGCACTCATTGTAGACTTAAAAAAGTCACTTGGGGATCTTAAACTGGTGATCACAATAGAATAAAAAGATATCACTGCCTCTATCTGCCAGGCCTTTAAATAGTCCACTGCTCTCACAAGGTTGCAAAAGGCCACCATTGCAACATGTCATCACCAGTGAAGTAAGGCTTCTCTGTTACCAAAAAAAGGCTCGTCAAATGTACTTCTTTATAAAGTTTATCACGACCTCGTGCCAAAATGCTTGACTTGCTACACGTATTAGAGTCGTATACAATGCAGCAATGTACCAGTTTGCTTGTCCACGTAAGGCAATGACACACGTTATTTTCCAGGCTGGAGTCCGGCAGGGGGCTGTCACCTGCAGTATATTATGGCTCCCTGATTGATCCCACTTCATAGTGACTGCTGCTCCATCACTCACCCTGCAGGCTACCCTGCTCAGTCATGGCTCTAGCCGGTCACACAGAAATAACAGATTGCTCAGATCTGGTGGTTCATTAGGGAGGCAAGAGAGGAGCAAGTAGGAGCAGCGAAGAAGTAGGTCCGCTTTGACTGAGACAGGTATTGATTTTGCAGGGGGTTTTTTTCACTTTGCCTTCAGTATTCTGCAGTTCAACTTTCTATTCATTTTTCAACCCCATTTGTTTCTGTGTACAGCTGATATATTCTCCCCATGCTTGTCTGGTGCTAAATTCTTCATACATAACAGACATCTCATTAACCTTAACAGATATACTGAAGTACATAGAACATAAATTGTAGCACATGACACAAAAAATGATTGATCAAGAGCACAATCAATCATACAACAGCATTCAAATACCACCCATCAACAATGACCTCTTGACGATCATTTAACAGCCAGAGTTTAGAAAGTTAATGTTCTGGGAAATGAGAGTTCCTCCGACTGTTTGTCTGTGGTCTTCTGGTAGTTGGATGTGGGAAGAACATTCCTCTTGAAGTTGCACCCAGTGTCACACCATTAGTGGGCTACACATTTGAAATGATAATCAAGGAATAATGAAAACATAATATTCATCATATTTTTATTTGGTCTTGCCTCAGTAACTTTTTAAGCACAAAAGCACATTTTATACATTTATTCTTGGCATTGTGTGGCTTACAGTGACATGGAGATGCACCTTTTTCTCGTTTTCATTTCTTGTTGTGTTCAAGAAAATAAATTGAAGAAGGACTTCATCTTCTCTCTTAGGACAGTGTATCTCTTTTAGCCTTGGCTGATCTGCCCCCTCTGAGAGTTTTAGCAATCACACCATAATAATGTATCGGTCCCACAACCCCAGGGGAGGTTCTGTAAGCTCGCGGGTAATAACTTTATTGTCTCTCAGGAATGAGCTTCTGCACTGGCTTTACAGAGGTTGCTCTCATAGTCAGTGAAAATCTGCTTTCATGTGTGTACACATGTGTTTACTGTTGAAATGCAATAATTGAGACTGCAGCGATAATTCTGTCTATGGTCATAAATTCATGTGTGATTTAGTCCTCTCCATCTTACCATATTTGTCAGATTCTGGTTACGGTTTCAAAATATGACCTATACAGAAACACAGATACGATACACACATTTTCGGATTCAATCTAACTTACACTTTTCATTACCTGCTATCTTTATGGCAAGTAAACATAAAATGCAGCTTAGAAATCATAAGAAATAGACTGTTGTTATAACTACAGAATTTCCATATCAAAGTAATCCAGTGATATTTGTGCAAGTGCCTTGCAGACAGAAGTGCTCAGAGCTGATTCAGCATGCTTTTTGACAAAATGTAAACAAATACAGGCTACAAAAAAAAGATGGCTCATGTTGTAGCACGCAGCTGACTACATGCATGGCAACGTTGTACATCATGTTTACATCTATAAAGATGGTAGACAAGAGTAAGTTGAGGTTTGGGGTGCATTCATCCATGCAAACAATTCACACCACCTGGTTTGAAAACGATCCAGATTTCCTTGTTAAACTTGTCAGATGCAGCGTATTTGTGCTCAGTAATTGTTATTTAAGTGAAAAGAAATACTCACTTGTTGGCAAGACTTAATTAGTTTATGTCTCAGTGTCAGTGATATCTACGTAATACCCCCCCTTGGGCCATTGATCACCTGTGTGATAGTGGTCTGTCAGAGTCTATCTTCTTTTATTTCTGGCGGCTCATCATCACAGTAAGCACACGAAGCGTATCCTCAAGGCTCCGCTGCAGCACTGTGGGTAACTGGCTACCTGGGGGCATGTGTTGGCTTCTTTTTCTTCTTTACACAATTACAGCTGGTCTGTTGGTCAGAAGTGTGTGTCTAAGAGGACACAATACAAAAGGCAGAATGTCAGCTGTCAAGTACAGAAGTGCTTGTGTTTGGACATGATAACAGCGGGTTGCTCTGCCGTCTGTTTCGTCTGATCCATGAAGCAGTCAGTGATTATTTTTATGTCAAGTCCTTTATTTAACTTTGTCAGCTGTTGACAATGTTTACAATGCGTTAGACACAATCAACACAATTTAGAATGTGTGTTTATTTCAATTAAATACGATTTGGACTGCTACCAAACTATATTTTTCATATAGGTACCTAATATGCTTCTGCAGAAATTAAAGACTATAATATTTGATGTAGTGGGAGTGTCTTTTGTCAGGTTAACACAGGCTCTTACACCAAATGCTGCAGCAGAACCTCAACAAGGAGCTCCTTGCTGCATTATACTGACATGCAACATTTTCTGTCCTTTTTATTCCATTACCCTTCTGGCCCTGTAACAAGTGTTTTTGACACATCTCACTGTTGAGTATTCAGAAATCATTCACAATAAGAAATAAGCTCGAACACATAATACTGTGGCTGCAGGCTGCTTGAAAAGTGCCTTGTAGTTCATTTTCATTTATCCATGCCAGTAGCAGTGTTCTTTATTCCTCATGGTTTGTTTTCCAGTCTAATTGTTGTGTGTGTGTGTGTGTGTGTGTGTGTGTGTGTGGTCTTTAGAGATTATTTCTAGCTGTATGCAGAGTTCTCATCTTGTATTGTATATTATTATTTCTTAAGTATCTTTTCAAAAAATGTGATTTAATTGAACAAAATTTATACAATTATGATCCTCAGTTAGCAACCCCTGAACAGATCAGCTAGGAACAGTATCTGTTATACAGCAGTGCTTCTGTGTCATAGGGTGTAATATTTCCTTTAAAGAATGACTCAGTCAGGCTCCTAAACTGTCTCACATGTTAGCCATGTAGCCTCCTAATGGATCTTTTGCCCTCATAAAGCAAACCACAAATGACAACGGAATTACTCAAAACAAGTTTTACTTCAATTTCAGCAATAAGAATGAACAAAGACAAACTGAAAGATGTAGAGGGCTTCAAGTCAGTATTGCATATTGTACAGTTTTGCAGTTGAAACTGTAGAGTATTGAACATGATCAATCCTGAAATCTACTGTTCAGTATTAGGTCTATTTTAACAAATGATGTCATTCATTGTTTTCAAATTACTGGACTATAGGTCTGTTGTTGTGGAGTAAAACGACATCCCCTCCAGCTCTCTAGCGATCTTTTCCGGTGCCTCATATGTACCGGTGTACATATGAGGCAGGGCAACTTCAGCAAAATACTTGCAGCTTGGTAGCACATACCTGGGGTCAATAGTGTTCAGCATGAGGATAAACCCAGACTTTTCCACTGTATATATGGGCACTGTATCTTTAGTGATATACAGCATCAGTAACTCGCTTTCCTGTCAAACAGGACATTGTGGGAAAATTATTCCACGAATGTCGGCTGCTTTTTACCGCGTAGTTATGGGCTGACACAGTCGGCTTCATGCCTTTGTTTGAGATGATGAAATAAATTGGTTGTGCTGCTGCCTTTTGTTGCAACAGCTTTAAACAAATTTGCAGTGGACTGTGGTTTGTTTGAGATCTGATGCCCAAAAACCGAACCAGTTCCAAACAACTGACGAGACTCTTTCATTCTCATTAATGCTTGCTGTCAAGTTGCCATGTGTGTCTCTAGGAGGTAAGCGCAGGCGGAGGGTGTAGCTCACCATGAACTGCTGAAGCCCAAAGAGAGAGGCGAAGGAAGTGAAAAAGAAAATCTAGATTTTCATTTTAAAAATAGTCCTGAACCACAAATTTGCATTAATCAGTAAAATTGATTTATCACCCAGCCCTAATACAAGCTGTAGCTATTATTGCCACATAAACAGACACACAAAACATGCCCCCAACTGCTTCCAAATGGTGCACGCATTTGCACAGTTGTTTGGTCCATCACGTCAGTAACAGCTAAACAAAAAAAGCCAATCTTACTATTATGAGGATGTGACAGTGACAGCCATATTCCAGCTCAGGTCCTTGTTTAACTTGTTGCATGAAGAAATAACAGCGGGAGCTGACACTTAGTGTTAATTTAGTTTTATGAGCCATATTTAATTAAAGTTTGTCAACAATCAAATGTGAGACAATACATGAGCCACGTGAAAGCATCTGCACCCCCCACCCCCACCCCCAGTAATGTGTGTGCGCACATTACTGAGCTAATAAGTGATCTTCCTCATGTTGACAGCGTGATGGGATGTGGGTTGGAGCATAGCAACAGGACCTCAGGGCAGGTTGGACGACACAAAGACACTCTTGTAGTCTTCTGTCCCTCTCTTTTAGCTCCTGGTGCTTTTTGCTTGTCATGTGCTCCTCTGTGACAACAAGTCTCCCACAGATCCACATCCTCTTCTTCTATCATTCTTCAACATGAGGCGACTCACATTTGTTTGACCTTTGGTTAGGGATGGGACGATGTTATTGCAGACTACGTTAAAAAACAACCACAATAAGTTGATTCTGGTGAATCTACATTATTGGGATAACCTTAAATATCATGTTCAGCAGTACCCAAAGAGACTGCTGAGTGACTCTCCACAAAAAAGGCTGTTAAGCCTGTTTTTTTTTATATATATATATATTCCCACCTGCGGCCCTTTTATGTGTGTCATCCCCTTACCCACTGACCCCCCCCCCCATTCTTGTCACTCACCAGTTACTCTATAATAGCAATTAAAAGCCCTAAAAAAAGAATTTTAAAAACATACAAACAATCAAAAGACAGGCCACATAATGCTTCTTTTTAAGATTTTTCAGGGCTTTTGTTGCTTTTATTAGAGAGACATGTGGCCCTCTACTTTGTGTTATCCTGTCTCTGCCTCTCTCCCACTTTTCCTTTAACTCTCCATTTGCTTTATAATAAATGCAATAAAGCCCTAAGAATTAATCTTTTATGTTTTTCATGATAAAAAATATGATGCCATTTCAAATAGTTGAAATGCCTTGCTTTTTAAGATTATGTCATTGTTTTGCACTAAAGAGGATGCCACTAAAAATAAGATGTAGGTCATATAAAAATATTTGTTTCTTGATGAAATGTAATTTTAAGTAATGCCATTATATTTTAATGCCATTTAAGAGTTTTAAGCATTTTTGATGTTTATTGGGATATCATGAATCACAATTATTTTGGCCAGGATAATCATGACATGAAATTTTCATGTAGTCACTGTGTGTGGTCAGGTTTGTGTATGTCAGACTCATTCTTCACTTCCCCCTCTCAGCTGCACCAGCATGTTTTCCATGCCCACAGATTAGATGGAGGTGCAAGTCATTAAAGGTTCCAGCCCTCATGTGCTTCAGACAGACGCTGTCAGACTGAAGTGGAGTCACATTTCACTGAACAGGTCCAGCAGCTAATTTAAAATCAAACCTCGTTAAATCTAACATAATTAGGGAATTCAAACATGAGATGATTAACAACAATTATTGGGTTTTCTGTTAGTCTGCTGTAAAAGTTAATGGGTTGACAAGACGTGAATTGGGCAGCCTGTAGTGTTTGCATCCAGGAGACTAGTGAGCCAGGTCTGTTTCTACCTGCCCCTTGACCCCACCGCCACCACCCTCAATCTTTTAATAAACAATCCCTCTGTTTAAACTATTCACAAACATTGTCCTTTTTCACATTCTTGCTGCTCTGGGGGTTAGTGTGTCCAGCACCTGCAGTCACATGACATGTTTGACCAGCATTTAAAGCTGCTTTTGTGTCTCTTTAAAAATATCCCTGAATGGGCCTAAGTTGCTTTGGAAATAGATGCAACCACATGCAGTGGACACAACACCGGAAGTAAGTTATGGGCTTAATTTATTCTCGGCAGATTTACTCTGTGGTGTTATTTATAAATGCTGGCTCAGGGTGGGTGTGTTAATGCATAGCCTCTGTCATGGAGCAGCTGGACTGTGGGAGAGATGGAGGGAGGAGAATAGAGGAGCACAGAGGCAGAGCAGAAGACACACAGCAAGACAGTTATTTATTTAGGACGTCTTTTAAAGACAGATCTGTCATAGTTACAGAAATGTATTTTTTGCTGCAGCTGTCCATCTCTTCTCACAGGGCAACATGAAGAGTCAGGAGTAGGGTTTATCAGTATTACAGTTGTTCAATATTAGGACTGCACACATAATCGAATTATTAGCAAAATTGCGAAACGGCCAAGTGGAGTATCAAAATCACAGGAGCTTAAATTCTATGAAAATGTTTTAATTTTTGTCAAATCCTAATCGATATTGCAGTATGAGACTTGATATCGTCTTAAATTATGGACTTTGTTATATCATATGTGTTGTCTTTTACTGGTTATGAAGGCTGCATTACAATAAAGTGTTGTAATTTTGTGATCTTTCTGAACTGTTCTAGCTGTTCTATTATTTACCTTCGCCCACTTAGTCATTATATTATCACATTACTGTTCAATTTCTTGTTTCTTTGAAAACTGGTTTTCGGAGTAAATTGTTCATAGTACAACAACAAATCTGCTCAGCTTGAAACCCTGATCATGACCATTGTCAACCAGTCAAGATGCTTTTCGGTGTCCAGGTACCAGGATTTATTTGGCTTCCATTCAGCAATATATTTAAGACAAGTCAAATCGAGAAAGTCAGTAAGTCTGCTCAGACCAGGATACAATACAACTTACCCATGTCAGCACTTCAAACATTCATTTCAAAGGACCATACTGTGTTTTGCATGTTATTGCCAGTTTAATCATGACATTATATTTTATATTTTATCATGTTGTATAACCACTTCTTCTGACTATTTTCAAAACCTATGACTAGATGACTATACCCTCCATATCAACCTTTTTCAACCAACATGCAAGTATTTAATGAGTGAGTAAATGCAATGGACAACAAAGTGAATGCAAAATAATCATATCATTAGGATCATGTCGTGCAGCCAACCTCCTGTGAGGCTATGTGTGGAAAAAAAAAAGTTTCTTTTAGTGTCAAGCGATTCATGGAAAAGAAAGGAAAAAAGCAAATTTAGCTGAAATGGTAAATGAAGAGATGAGGACAAAGAGCTCAAAGAGCTGTAGGTTAGTGAACTTTTGCTGATGAAACCTGAGTGAACTGGATTATGCACACTGTATTATTTTTTCATCCGGCTGCCGTTTTCAAGATAGTCCCTTTTCCAGTGATACAATTTTAGCAAGAACAACAGGCGGTAACTAAATCAGTAGATAAACTTTGAAACACAACACACTGTATAATTTTACCTTTTGACTGTCAACAGCAACTGGCCCAGACTGGAATAGAATCCTCCAACTATGTCCAGTAAGTTGTTGTGTCTCAATAAAAGCTAATAATAACTGATTTATTGTAACTACAACATATTTGATACTTGGCCAAATAATAGAAATGTGTCATGTCAGTAAAGAATGAAAATCAGCTTGCACAGACTTGAGTTCTGTGCTTTTCTCATGAAATAAAGTGTAAAGCGCTGATTCTTCCAGGTGGTTTACGCATATGACGATGGCAAGTTCCAACATGTAAGATCTGAGAGCCAGTTTCTGAACAGCATCCCATTCATATGCTACTGTATGAAATGTGTAAATCAGACCCAGACAAAATATTTATACATCAACACTGTGAAATTGATATTATGATTTGGCAGACTCCTTTATCAAACTGTGACACAGCTAAGTCAAAATCCCAACTGGAGCTTTTTGACAACCATCCAGATGAGTCTGTACTTTGAAATGTAGCACTGCATGGCCTTGATAGACATACTTAGACAGGAAAATGCTCTCTGTGTGGATGGGATGGATTGTCTATTTCTAGTTGTAAATGCAGAAAAAGAATTTAAAACCTGCTTTCACTATCACGTCAAATTGATAAGGTATTTTGATGTGTTTGATTGTTGTAACTTTTCTTAGCCTAAAAAGGTATGCTAACTAGAGCCCGACTGATACTCAGAGTGCTTGGTATCGACCAGAGGATTATGTTTTTATTTTATCGGGCTGTTTTAGAGTGCTTGGTTATGGAAGCAGGGTATTGAAACCTCACTGTACATTTAAAAGCCATGAAAGTGATGGGAAGGAATAAATGCCAGCCCCTCCGGTTGATGTATGAGCAGTCTGTTCTCAGGCAAGCTCAGAGGATAATGACTAACCAATTACATATCCTCCCTTCACAATACCAGCTCTTGCCCTCTGGCAGACAATACAGAGTTCCCCACAGCAAATGCAACCATTTTAAAAACTCATTTGTTCCTACCTCCATCAAACTTTTAAACAATGCTGCAGGGATTGTACAATAGTTCCATGATGTTTTAACAAGGGGGTGTGTGCAATATGTGTTATGTGCAATGAATATGAATTTTTTTGCATGTGCAGTTTTGATTATGTGCGATTTATTGCCAAAATTTCAAATTTGATATGATAAGCTATATCTATCCTGTCCCGTTCCGTCCCGTCCCATCCCTCCCATCCCGTCTCACTTGAATCTAACTATCTACCTAAATGCGTATATATTATATATATATATATATAATATATATATATATATATATATAATATATATATATATATATATAAATATATATATATATAATCTTCCTATATATATATATATATATTTATATATATATATATATATATATACAGAGACGGACTTTACTGTTTTTGCAGTCAAACACTTGTGACAAAGATGTATAATAGAGGCAGGAAATCTTAAAAATGAAAAACCTAATGATTAGAAATTATCCCAAGCATCTTTTTTGCATTACTTTTTGTTTAAATCTTTTTTTCAGTTTTATATTGGTGCATAGAGGACAACATATATTCCAATACTGCTATGTGTGACAGGCCATTATAAAGGCTGATTTTATCAGCTGACTGATATATTGATTGTGCTTTAATGTTTATGTAACAAAAGAGAAGGTTTTCAATCAGTTTAATAAGGCTTATTTTTTTATCGTAAATCACAGTCTTCAATTCTGTGTAAAAATTGTATTCTTGCTATTCATACGGTAAAAATATACTAATTGGGTGACTGTAATTTCATTTTAATTCTGTACTGACAAGAACTGAAACCATCACCTACTTGGAGATGTGAGGAAACTTCATCCATCAGTCCAATAGGCTGATGTGGCTAATAGTCAGTAATGTTCCTTCTGTGCAGTATTAAAGGTTGCAGATGTCGTTTGGTTGAAAGAAAAAAGTTCCCTTTAAACTACGCACAACAAGGTCTGTGGGTCGTTTTTAATAAGCAGGTCATGATTTCTAGAAAGAAATGATGATCTCTGCTGTTGACTTTTTCAAATGTATTTTTTGGTGCTTTGAGCACCACAAGCCAAGTGCCATCTAGTTCCCTTATATTTGAGAGAAGGCAGACATCTCTTGGTCCAGTATCTTTAACCCTTGGCAACTCACACGAAAACAATCTAGACTTAAAAACAGCAATACAGGTAAGACGAGAAAAATATATATTATTGATTTCAGAGTGAACCATCTTTTTAAATATGTTAATATTATTAACATATTAAATACTAAATACTTTAAAACCCCAAAAAACTAGCTGCAGCATCAGATGGCATGATGTTTGTGTGTGCCCTTTCGATTCTAGCGTTCACAGAGCTTTGGTGTAAAGGAGAGTGGTAAGATTGCTTTGAATTGTGGGTGGCACTTCACTTTTCTAACAGGAAGTGCTTACGCTGATGAATGGCAGTTTTTCCTCAAAGGAAAGAGTGGGTGACACAACTGCGTGTTTAATTTTACTTTGTTCACATTAGAGCCGGTTAAGTCAACATGCAGTTTGGGAATTTTAAAAAAACACATCTCAGCTGGGCTTTAAATACACACGCCACACGCTGCAAATGCTGCGCTTTGATTGTTGCAAGCCAACTGAGGACGACAGACGCTGATGATGATTCAGGGCTAGTACACGGGGGATTGTAGTGTTGTTCCTGTTGCCTGGATGGCTAAAGTTGTAATTTATTGCTCACAAGTGAAAATCATAGGAACATATCAGTCAGCAGAGGAGGAAGTCTGCTACTTAGATTGTTTGGCCTCTCCTCACACAAGCACACTCACCCAGAACCTCTCCCTGTTTTGAAGTGCATGGTGTACTGAAGACTCTCTGGCAGAACAGAACAGTGAAGGTTTGGCTGAAAAAAAAAACAATTTTATTTTTGTTGACTTATCCTTTTCTCATTTTCTTTCTTTTCTATTGATTGACTCATTTTGTATTTCATTTGCTGCAGGAACTGAACTGAACACAGGAACTGTGTGTGGCCAAATGCTGTTGTTGGCATGGATATATGCACTGTTTTGACAGATAGTGTGTGTTTGCAAGAATTTGTCCGAGGTATACACATTCTTCGCAGGATAACTCACCTTTGAGGCAACTAGTATTGAATAAAGAACTAGTGGCGAAGTGGCTGCTGTTGCATCATCTCACGTTGTTTCAAATAGCAAGCACCTTTATTTTAACTCCTCTGAATAACATAGTTTTGTTCAGTATGGTAAGATTTCTACCTGTGCACTTAAAAAGAGATAAATAATCTGAGAGTGAAAATGAAGCAGACATCTTTTGCTTTATGGAGAATCCTTTGCGGCTGTGCTAGGACAGGGTTTTGATTTGTATTTAGTTGCGTAATGCTAGCTGGAACCAATTCTCCTGGTTTCTCATCCAGTGACTCTCAACTCATAAATATGCCACGATTCTGCACAGTGGGTGAAAAAGAAAACCACTGTTCCTTGCATCTTTGCCAATGTTCTGTAAAGGAACTGAGGGAGAGGACTGGTTTTGCTTGGACTTTATGTCGAAGTGTGCGTTATTTGGTATCTGAGAGAGAGGAATCAGACAGTGGAAGCCAATGTGGATTCATTCATTTAACTGGCAATTCATCAGTTGAGCAAAGTGAGTGCCTGGTGTTACCATGGTGTTGAATTGGTTTAAGTGCAGCATTTGTGTTTGTCTGACAGAGAGAGAGAGAGAGAAAGAAAGAGAGACAGAGAATAATCTGTTGGCAGTCAGTTCAAATATGGACGACAAAAGTATGTGTGAGTGTGAGAACGGCTTTCGAGATGGTGGTCTCTTTCCCTCAGTTGGAAAATAATGGCAATAAAGGTAAAAGAGCACAACAAGCAAGGATCTTTGAAAGTTGAGCCAATGTAGAAGTCACGTGTGTGCGAGTCTGTGCGAGTGTGTGCGAGTGTGAGTGTGTGTGTGTGTGTGTGTGTGTGTGTGTGTGTGTGTGTGTGTGTGTGTGTGTGTGTGTGTGTGTTTGCTTCTGTCTGTGTCTACTTTTAGTAAGAACCAATTTGAGTTTTATACCTTGAGACTGAGGACATTTTTGGACAGTGGTGACATTTTGGTCAGTCCTCACCTTCAGACAGACCTTCAAAGGCCTATTTGAGGGGCAGAATTAGTTTTTAAAGTTCAGGTTGAAATAAGGTTAGGGTGAGAGGCAAGGGAATGCATTATGACAATGAGTGTCTTAACAGGCATATAAGTGCAGGTGTGTATGCTTTAGGGTTGAGATGTATGATGGTTTATGCCTTGTTATAGTAGAAATTTGTCATCTGGTAGAGATTTGGAAATAGCATTTGTACCATGCAAGCTGTTCGGGGCAGGCTGCAGCAAATCAGGGGCGAATTTTCCCATGATCTCATGATTCTGATGTGATCTGACGAATCCAGTTTCCTCGCTAGTAAAGTTGCAGCGGTATACAACTTCAGGGCATACTGTAGGACAGGGGTGTCCAAACCTTTTTTAATGGGTGCTAGGCCTGGAGACCAGTGACTTCTCGCAACATATGAGTAATTTTAAAAAATAAAATCACATTAAAATGAGACAAACACAACTATTCCTCGAAAAAATATTCAACATTCCTTTGCTCCTGAAAGAGGCGACACTAGCTGATGACTTGATGCTTCTTTTCAGTGGCTATACCTATCTAGCAGGAAATGTCTGCTGCTAGCTTGTCTGCTTGTTTGATGTCTGTTTATGAAAACACATCAGTTGCATACTTCCTACTTGGTGCATATGTACAAACTGTACTATAGTCCTGCCATCATGAGATGAACAGCAAAATGTGAAAGATAAGCCATGGCCCTCTAAAAATCGGTCAACCATGGTCATGCCTGCTGTAGTATGAAAAATTGTTGGTTATTATATCATGTACATTTGCTTTTCTACGGTATTGTTAAGAAAATTACATCGGGAGAATCTCATCTTTATTTTAGTTATTTTTAAAAGAGAGACTTTTACACGTTCCTCCTTTGAAAATGGTTTCAAGTTTCACTTTTAGTAATCAAGCATTTGTTCAACTGAACTGAACTGATAATAATAATTGTGTAAACTGTATGCTGAGACGGTTATCGTACCATGAAAATCTCATACTGTTGCGGCCCTACTCGCAAGTTCATGTAATTTTGGCAGACATAGAAGACAAGAGTTGTAAATACACAAACCACTCGAAATTATTATCCTCAGAGACCTTAAAGCTTGTATTTTCATAAAATGATCAAATTTCTCAATTGAATTTTGCAGAGCAATTACTCTATCCTGATATATATCATTATCCTGATATAAAATTGCATATATCCACAGTTTGCCAGATAGAGGATTGTGGCCATATCACCCACCCTGTGTATGTTTATGCTCATAGATACAGGGAGAGTGCAAAATACAAGGGACACTTGTGCTGCCATCCAAATATAACACCACAAACCAAGGTCTGAAAAATGACGATGGAGTTAAATCCACACTTCACAGCTGGAGTGTTTATTGCAAGTCTGTTGTGTTTGATTGCAGTATATTGTACTATTAATGTGCCCATCCTTGTCTTCTGAGACATGGTGAAGACGTGTGAGTTGTTCAGCTGACATGATAACCTCCTGTGTAGAGTCAGGAGGCTCTTCCTTTCAAGTAGCGTCATTCTGTTTCCAGAAAACAGAGCTAACAGTGCTTCTTCTTCTGTTATGGGAAGAGAAACATATTAGTGAACATTAATATGAGACTTCATCTTGACCTACTGTGAACATGTGATAATTGGTTGAGTAAACCTCTGGGCTGTGTGTGTCATTACTTTGGCTAATTCATACATTTTTACTCTCACTGCTAGTACAAAGACATGTCACTTCAATCACTGATCAAGGAAAGATATCTAAACAGGTTCTCAGTGTGAGCAGAGCATGCAGACCTGCTAAAAAGGTCAAAGGTCCTCCCAAGTGATTAAATTCAGTCAGTCTCAACTGGAAGAGAATTTATTAAGTAACAAGAGGGTTAACTCAAACAAATTAGCCGGATGGTAGAGAAGCTAAGAAGAGTCGAGCCAAGGCAGACAGATCCAGACAGTAAAATAACGATACTCACATATTTGTCTGGAGAGTTATGCCAGCATGTGGGTTCCTGCTGCTCTGCGTCTTCAGAGTCCAGCCAAGAGAGAGAGCCCCTTTCGATCACAATAAGCCGAACGTCAGAGTCTCTGGCTCTGTGTGCATCATGATGGCGGTCATGACCGTCTTTCAGGCTGTAGTTCAAAGCTTTCTAGGCTCTTGATCGGGCCAAATACTCTCTGTATCTCTAAAGATGTCTGTTTTCAATTGGACTGTCCTGTTACTCCACATATGCACACATTGATCTTTTTTTTTCCTAAGATGAATTCTGAGAAAGAGACAAAAAACAAGGCTTTGACTTATCTTCAACAGACAAGACCTAAAGGAACACTGCATATTACAACATGGGTTTTATTTCTGTAGTGGCCATTGGTTCTTTTGGTTGTGGGCTACTCACCAAGTTTATTGGTCATATCTCACAACGTAGTGACTGATATATTTTCACTTCGGAGACTGTTTCAGAAATGTTAAGAAAAACATCAGTTTTGCCGAGGTGGAAATCACACATATGCAAGTCTAAAGTCTCAGCCTTCAGCCTTGTCAGGTGTGCAGGCTTTGCTCCAGAAACTGACCAATCATGTTCACTGTTGTGGTGGGGTGGACTATATTGTATCAATCTGGTCCCCTCTCCAAATTTTTAAGGTTTTTGTGGATCTTTGAATGAAGCGTGGGCGGAATGCTTCATGAGTTCTTTTTTTCCTCACCAGCCGTTTGTAGAGTTTGAGTCGCAGGGTGGATAACTAATAAGCTGATAAGATCAGAGCTGATCAGGTCAGATTTATGGATGAGAAGAGCCGCTACTGCAGCGGTGAGCAAATGCAAACTTTTAGACCCAGCATGATGAATGGTCAAGTTTTACTTTCACTGCGCCTGGAATTCTACTGCTCCACCTGTGCCCAGAATACGCTCTGCACTCTGAGAGTATGGTGCAATGAATAATTGAACAGTAGCCTAAATTTATTCCAAAAGTGCTCTTAATGAATGGTCAAGCTCTAAAAATATAAAATCTATACATGGCAGCAGATGCTGTTATCCTAGACGGCCACCACAAATAAATGAATGTGTTGGAAAACCTTGATGTTTCAAAAACAAAACACAACTTCTGAATAACTAGAAATGTGAAAGCCAAGTCAAATCTTTTATCACTGTTAGGCGAGCAGGTCTTAAGTCTTTATATTTGCGCTGTCTGACTCGAGTCAAGTCGTATGAAGTCGTATCGTTCAGTGAGGACTGAGAGAAAATTGTGTTTTTATTGTGTTTTTAAATGTAACCAGCCTAATGTGGATAAACTTTTTTAACTACTGTACTTGCTGTATTTGTGCACACTCAAAGGTTTTCTGTGCTATGAGGGACACACTTTCGCTTCTATCTCCAAGTAAAGCAGTAGCTAATTTGGCCATACTGTTCTCTGTGATGATGGTCAACTTGTCTGATTGACTGTTTCCTCCCCCAGATGACTAAATTTTTATATCAACATTTTTTGAGAACTATCAAATACTTTATCGATAGGATAAAACCAATAAAATAAGGAACTAGAGTTTTCATTAACAATATTATTTTGTTGTTGTTGTGGTTTTATATATCAGACTTAAATATGTAAGACTGGAGAATATCTGTTCATGCAGTTCCATTTAAAATTGCTTTCTGGCCACATCTCAAATGTCTTTTTAATTGCAGCATCTTTGAAATCTGCACATAACATTACTAAGAGCCTTTGTTTTAATGCTCAGCCTTAGGACATTTCATAAAGTTTGTCATGATGTTGACGTGTCCAACACAACTGGAATAAATAGAAATCTGTTCAGTGGACTTTCCCTCTCACCCTTTCAGCTCTCTCAAAACCTTTCATGCTTTTTTGTTAATGCTCCGGTCCTTGTGAAAAAAAATGATAGCTTCCTCAGAAGCACCCAAGGTTGACTCACTTCCTCCTTTTGCTTTCTCTCTCTCTGACTCTCTGTGTGTGTGTGTGTGTGTCTCTCTCTCTCTCTCTCTCTCTCTCTCTCTCTCTCTCTCTCTCTTTCTCTCTCTCTGGCTGTCTCAGGTTTGTGGTGCTCCTCTTTAGAGTTTCCTGCTGTTACATGGTAACACAGAGCTGAAGGAAAGAGGTAAGGTGTATTTTAGTTCTTTTTTTCTATTCTGCAGTGATGTTGGTGGTAAAATAAGTAACATGTTACAGTTTTGATCATTTATTGTCAAGAGAGAACCGAGACAAGAGATCTTTCGGTTTTTACAGCACATCTCAAGTTCACGTCAGGACATTTGGATGTTGTGGTTAGAGTCAAACAACTGCTGGGAAGCATCTCATTCTCTGGTTGGAAGTGAGAATAGAGGCGCTAATGGTGGGCAAACAGCCCCTGGAGCCTCTACCTCAAAGAGCTGTTAAAGAGACAGACTCACCATTAAACCCCAATTTGTCCCTCTGTCTTTGGCAGCACAACAAACACTGTTTAAAGTTTTAGCTCCCAGCATGCTCTGTTGAGCCTGTTTTATGTGTCTCTGTAATACAGGATGGTACAGAGAGACAGTAGTGTACCCACAATGGGTGTTATAGAAAAAGGTGCTAGAAAAGGTTTTGGGTGCTTCCTGTTCGGTTCCTCCTCCAATCAGCTGAGTGAGCGAGTGCTGATGCTCGCTGCTGATGCCCTCACAGATAAAACATATGGATGTTACTCATTTGAGAAGCATTTTATTGTCTTTTGAAAATACGCTCTGAAAATGTGTTCATACACACAGTTTGTCAGCAATCTGCATATTCAAACTAAAGCAGCATTTGGTGTCATGTTTGTGTTTTAACCTCATTGTTCCAGGTGGCAAAAGTTTCATCAAACAGCTGCGTGACATATTAACAGATATGATTTATTTATACATTACTGTCTTTGTTTATCTGGACAGATGCAACACAGTACAACTGATCAGCACACAGTCGTAACAGAGGATAAAGAGCATCTCCAATCCTTTATCCCTTTTAAACCATACGCATAAATCGAGCTGGGTAATATAACAATATTATTTAGATATTTGGATATGCGACTAGATATCATCTTCAATTTTTGTAATCATATTATTGGAACTGTTGTTATTTCTGGGTTTTAAAGGCTACATTACAGTAAAGTGATTTAATTTTTTGAACTTACCAGGTTGTTTTAGTTGTTCTATAATTTGCTTTTACTTACTTAGTCATTAAATCCACATTACTGATGATTATTTATCAAAGACTGCATTGTGTAAATATTTTGTGAAAGTACTAATAGTCAACCCTACAATATAGCGACATATATTGTAGGTATTTAGTCAAAACTATTGTGATAATGTTAGGGCTTTACCTGACTCTGAATTATGTCAGTTGAATCAAATAATTCTGAAATAAATTGGCTATCAAATAAGAATATTTATCCATTAGTGTCTTTTTTTTTTTACATAGAAAGTTTGAGAGTGTGAGCGGGATTCGGCAGGCCTTTTAGGGTGACAGTGACGTTCAGCTAATAGGCTATCGCAAACAAGCCAAGTTAGCCCTCTGAGAGCAGTGTGAAAGCAAGAACCCTGCAGCTGAATCTGAAGTACAGTGTTCATTGAATGACAAAAAAAATAATAAACGGCTGCTCAACTTGAATCTCAGTCGACAGAGGAGTGTCCAACATATTAAAATCTTTGATTTTCAGGGGGGAAGTCTTAATATTTGATTTTCTCTATATTCAGCTCTACAGATAAATATTATAATCATATATTATTTATATTAAAAAATAGCTTTAAAGCAATGACACAGACTTTTTGAGACCCCCCTAAGAGGCTGTGGTCCATCAGGACCAAAGTCTTTCCCTCTGCTGTCAACATCATGAATTCTCTGGTGCTATCCCCTCCAACCCAGCCCCAGAGTCATGAAAACATGACACTGTTAGGCTAAATCAGTTTTTATGTGTTACATTAAAGCACACTGGACTGGATTTCTTTACACTGCACACTGTAGTTAACTTATTTATGTAGACTGTAGATATTTGCACTGTAACTTTACTTCTGCAAAACTGTACAATCTCTCCATTGCACCTTTGAACATCCATTTGTGTTCTGTACATTCAATTTTTCATTTCATATTATTAAATAGGTTCTATATTTTTTTATCTTATGTCCTATTCTATTTAAATTCTCTATTTTTATTCTTCCCTTATGTTGATTCATGTTGAAGTTCTAAAGTAATTTTGCAAACTTTTTGTCTGATATTTCTAACCAAGTTCTTTGTGCCTTTTATTTGATCACTACAGGCGAAGTTCCTATCGTCATAACATTTTTTGAGTCCCTTAAAATCTTCTGCCAAGTGTAGCTGTTGTAATTTCAGCACACAGTTGACTGACACCGTCTGTCTAAATTTATGGATCATGGCTTTTGTCTGCAGAGAGCTGAGTGGCTCATAGAACTACTCAAAGAACACTTTATGGTAACAGCATGAGTGTGCCTTCTTTCTGAAGTCTGTGCTCTATAGTGTAAAGTCTCCAACAAACTGGAAAGTCAAAGTGCAGGTCACGTTCAGAGCAATATGAGCGCAGGAGTATTATCATGGGCCAATGGGATTAGTGTCTACAGGCACAAATATCAGAGTGGAATGATCTTTCGAAGCTCATCTTACCTATACACACTAGGTGGACAAGCACGCATATAGACACAGCTATGAGGAATAATTTATGCCATGATATGTACACACATGCGCAAGTGATTTATTATCCAGCATGTGGCGTCATCAGACGGATGACTGAAGGTCAGTTGTGCAAGTCATGGGAACCTCTTAAATTTGAAGCAGTTTCTTTTTGTGCAGGGAAGTGGCTTCCTGTTTTTACATGCAATGTGTAAAATGACTTTATAGTCCAAATACAGAGTATAGTTTGTGTTCCTCAAGAGGAAATAAAGGCTTAGAATGGGAAAAGTTAAGTTTAGCAGCAGCACAACCTTGTTTACAATTTAAACTAAAGGTATGATTATGGAAATATGATTAAGATATTTCTGTTGTATCAATTACATATACATTGATACATTAAGATGCACACACAGTTAGGCAGAACCACTGACACCACAGGCACCTACAAATACACACACACACACACACACACACACACACACACATGCACACATACAAGCACCGCAAACTTCCAGTGTACTCATATCACTCAGTCTTTTACTGACAGTGACTGCACCACTTTTGAGAAGGGTGAGTGGGTGTGTTGACTGGAAGAAGTAGCAGTGACCCAACACACAAATTCTTTAAACCAAGACACAGTTACACTCATCCTGGAGCTGCTGGCTCCACAGCAGAGGCAGTTAAAACCCTCAATATGATCAAAGAAGAGACACACGACCAGCTCAACCACTAAGGCTTGGAGCCTTAGAGGGAAACCAGAAGCATCTGTTTACTGTAGGTTTCCTTTCACTGAACCTACTCTGAGCTGGTTATGTCATGGAGTTTGGTTCAGTTCAGTGAGGATTTAGTGAATTCAAATTTTGCATTTCCTTAAAAATTAAAAAATTATGCTTTTGACATTTCATTAAGTCAGAAAGTTGATGGTTTTTTTTTATTACTGATCCTGTTTTTTGCTCCAAACATGCATTTTCTGATGATATTGGTGCAGAT
Organism: Plectropomus leopardus; assembly: GCF_008729295.1. NCBI lineage: Eukaryota > Metazoa > Chordata > Actinopteri > Perciformes > Serranidae > Plectropomus > Plectropomus leopardus. Next base: position 11,764,767 of record NC_056479.1, on the reverse strand, counting down.
GTACCACTTGAGGTTAGTTACTTTTGAAACAATTGGTTCTTGATTTCATACAGAAGTAGACAAAATCAGTCTTTTTATTTTTAACTGGCAACCTCTTACTAGCAGAGAAGGAAACTGTTGGTAACAGATTTTATCAATTGTAGGCAGATATATATATAGATATATATATATACATACATATATCAATTACACGAGGTGACAGAGAATCTCATATTTATTGTAAGACAAAACATAATTCTTTGGTGACATTAATGCAAGAGGCATTTGGTCGAGTTTTTTTAAGTCACCGCTTATTTTGAGATTTTACAATGCAGCATCAGAAAAAAACATAAGATCATACTTTTAATGTCTCTGCATTTGTAAGACTTTTCATTGATTGATTTGAGATATTTTAATACCAAGTATGGCCTCGTTTTTAGATTAATTAATCTGTGCATTTTAAAACTTTTAAGCATCTGCAGAAACCCTGATATACACATGATGGCTATATGTATAATGTGACACTAAGAGATTTAGACCAGAGCTGGCCCTGGCAGTTAGTCTTGATGATTAAAAAAAATGCAAGATCAGATTTATTTTGTGACATAACCCTGTTTGGTTGCTTAGCTTGTCTCTAATTTTCAATCATGATGTTCAGTGTTTAAATGTTTATAGCTACAAGAGTACACCAATGTGTTCGTTAGGTGTGTGGAGAGAAGTGCAATCTCAAGTAGCTTAAAACACTGTCTGGGGTTTCTGGAGTGTAAACCTACCCCAGTTTAATGAAGGTCAGGACAGAGCCGCTAATGTTACCCTAAACTCTGATAGCATTCAGGACTGACCTCTATGCACAATTTATATAATATGTTCACCGACAAACTAATGTTTAGTTAATTATGTGACCCTTAACTGAAAAAGCTAACAACTGCCATTTAAATTATACAAGATAAAAACAATTTTTAACCATTCCCTTTACTTTTGTATCTAAAAATAGACTCATCTCTTTGAATACCAAGCATCAGTCTTACCATGGCCCCATGCACAACGTAATGTTAACTCAAATGATCTCTTTGCCTGGTCACGTTGCTCTTTTCTTTTAGCTTTTTTCCTCACTATAAAAATTAATAACTGGCTCTCCTTTTCAACCTCAGGGTGAAGATGGCAGTGTGGATCCAGGCCCAGCAGCTCCAGGGAGATGCTCTGCACCAGATGCAGTCTCTTTACGGTCAGCACTTTCCCATTGAGGTGCGACATTATCTGTCCCAGTGGATCGAGGGCCAGCTCTGGTGAGTCCCTCTGCAGTGAGTGAGTGATTGAGTTTGTATGTGTGTGTGTGTGTGTGTGTGTATTTGTGTGTACGGTTATGCCAACATGTATGCTTGCACAAATGTTTGTGCTGTATGTTTGTCTGTGAGAGCACATTTGAACAGTTGCTTTTTGTTTGCTATTTTCAACGTCATTTATTAACCATGTGCAAATTTATACGTGTCTTCATTTTTTGTATGTGTCTGGCATGCGTGCATGTGTGTTTTTTTTCTGTGTGTTATTAGGGATGCCATAGACCTGGAAAACCCACAGGAGGAGTTCAAGGCCAAACGGCTGCTGGACAGTCTGATACAGGAGCTGCAGAACAAGGCCGAGCACCAGGTGGGAGAAGATGGCTTCCTACTCAAAATCAAACTGGGACACTACGCCAGCCAGCTCAAGGTAAACCTAAGTGCCAACTTTTCCCGTTCAAACAGCCTGTCTGATTGACAGTTTTTTTGTCTTTCCTTTGCAGAGAGAGAGCAATTGCATTTGGTTCAGTCTATACGTCCATATGTCCAATTCTATTTAAATCTTCTATTTTTATTCTTTCCTTAAGAACGCCTTGAGTGAATTTCCTCAAATTAGGCACAAATCTCCACTTAGACTTAAGGATGAATTGATTAGAATTTGGTAGTCAAAATTCACTGTGACATCAGGTTTTTAGACACAACTCCAGAATTCACTCAAATGTCTAATAGGATAAAATTATAAAGTGATGGCATTTTATATCTAAAAGGTGTGTTTCATGGTGACATCATTATGTTCTACAAAACCTCTTTTCTTGCCATTAAATAATATAACTCAGGAACAGAAGGGGAGACATTTGGTCAGATACTCAATTGGTGACACTAAACTTGGGTGTTCACCTGGAAACTGTGCTGATTGTATAGATCCTCTGTGCTGTCTGATTGAAGATGAGCCTTAAGCTTTTTGAATTTGTAGCTCTGTTTGGAGCAACATTCATATTTGAAGCATGGTCTTCTGTCATGGCAACACATTAGTCTGGACAGACATGGATATAAACTGCAACTTGAAAAGGTTTGGCTGAGGCATACAACAATGAGATGATAATTCTAGTTTTAGATTTATCAGTGAAAGACACCATAATATTCTTTGTCCTAAAATTTACTTTCATACTTTATTAAAAGTCCTGAAAACAAATAATGAATGGAGCATGAACTGCCATTAATGTGATCAAAAACAACCCAGAACAAATTTAAAATAAATTGTTTTCATCAAAACAGTGTGAGAAAATGATGAGCAAATGGTTGGAAAATACATGTGTTTGCTATGGTTTTTAGACCACACTGTGCATAATATGTTTTTAAGAACAGGTTGTATCCACCAAGAGGAAAACAAGAGGACAGCCCAAGTGAGGGCCTTGGTAGCCAGCCAGCTCTGCTATTTATGATTGAGCTCCCTGCTCACAGATTTGTTTTTCTGTTTGTCTTCTCCCCTCCCTGAAACCAGGCAGAGAAACAGGGTGAAGGGAGCTGGCTGTGCAACATCAAACTGCAATCCCGAATTCCTTCCGCTCTGTTTTCCCTTTTGTGAGTGTGGGCGTACATGTGTTGATGTGGATGATTGTCATACATGAAAATCATTTTCATAAACTTAACTTGGTTCAACTGTAAATGCAATGTCACTCTTTAACGCAAAACAGGAAACAACAAGAATATCACAAACTGACTCACAGCAAACTGAAAGTGAAACCGCAGTTTGTTACACTTCTTATCAGAGGGAAAAAAAATATTACTATAGCACATAAACCACTCAACTCTGGGGTGAGCTTGATGTTATGTGCGTATGCTAATGAATCATGTCTCTATATGAAGTGTGCCGTGCTTCAGAGATGGGTCTCATTAGGCTCATCTAATGGGTCTTAGAGTGTACGCCGCATTGGCTCCAGAACTTAGCGAGCTTCCTTGATGCGACTAAATTGAAGAGTCCTGTGTGCAGCGGTTGCTCTGCTCGTCAGGGGCTAACAGGCCTTAACACAGCACATGTGCTCCTTGTCTTTCAGAGCACGTATGACCGCTGTCCTCTGGAGTTGGTCCGATGCATCAAACATATCCTCTACACAGAGCAGAGGCTCGTCAGAGAGGCCACAAATGTGAGTAGAATGCATGCATGTGCTGTACCTGCATGCGCTGCTTATTGGTCTACACATACAGACATCCCCACTGAAATGTAAACTTGCATAGACAAACACCTGTGGCTTCTCCATGCATTATTCATTTCATAGCCTATACAAAGCCTGAAAGCAAACAGAAGCTCAACTACATAATGGTGACTGATTCAGAGGTTGGGTAATTGTGTAACTACTCTCTGTTTTCCTCCATTTATCCTCCCAAGCTCTGCCACTTCCTTTGCATTTTTATGAATGTGATACCTACGGAGACTCACACCGCCATAATCATGCTGGAAAATAGTTATGAAGAAGTAAACATTTTGGTATTTCGTTACTGCAACGCAGGCTCCATGGAGGGAAATATTTCATGGTTTCTAAAAACCATAAAGCCAGCAGTGCGTAAAACATGTGACTCTCAGCAACTCCTGCGGTGAATTGATTTCCAGTCACTACATGCCGTTTCTATTAGTGGAATGCATATTTGGACTGATTGAATTTCACCCTGTTTGTTCTGAACCTCTAGGCGCCATAGTGCTCTCGTTCAGACCTTAACTGACCACGAGTGCTGGAGTGTGATAAGCAAATGCATTGCTTCCTTCTCCATTTGCTGTGTTGTCATCACAGTTTTGGTCATTGGTGATTTTACAGTCAAAATAACCAAACTGCCACATACAGAGGTCAATAGATCAAATGCAGCTTGGTTTCAAACCTCTGCGCCATCCCCCACAGATATCTCCAGCAGCTCACCTCACCAGTGGCCGGCCATTTCACCCGACAACTGTCATAAACAACCCAGTGACAGACAATATAGAAGCCATGCAAGCTCACCAATTACTGTTCCCACACCTCCCATTTCCTCCCTCTCTCTCTGTTTCTCAATCACGCTTTGTCGCTGACAGTCAAGCTCTCCGGTGGGTGGGATGATGGACAGCATGTCTCAGAAATACCAACAGATAAACCAAGCTTTTGAGGAGCTGCGCCTGCTCACCCAGGACACTGAGAATGATCTGCGCAAGCTCCAGCACAACCAGGAGTACTTCATCATCCAGTACCAGGAGAGCCTCCGCATCCAGGGTGAGGCTCACACCTTGTTGTCGCTGCTTTAAATTAATGCAAATGTTTTGGCTATGAGGAGACAGAAAATTAATTGTCAACAATTTTGATAATTAGTTATTCGACAACCATTCGTCATACATGCCAAATTTGTTTGGTGCGTTTCTGTTTTATTTCATTCTAAATATAATACAAAAAAAACAGAGGAAGGCTGATTGCCAAAAAACAATCCACATCCAGGTCCAGCTCCAAACTTACTGCCATTAGAAGGATCAGGTCCAGGTGCTCAAAGTGGTTCCAAGCAGTGGTTCCCAACTGGTGGGTCACAGTCCAAAAGTGGATCCCGGGTCTATTCTTAATGGACCACAAGTGCCTTGTGAACATGTCAAGGTTGTAAAAGACACTTTACTTGAAGGCACAGTGAATTTTCAGAGTAGAGCTTTGATTTTGAAGTGCTGTTTATATTTATTCTTGCAGTATGTTTTGTTTCTTTGTGTTTTTTGTGGGGGGAAAAATGGATATGTGTTAATTTATCTGATGTGTGGACCGTAAACTAATGACTGAGGAGAATTTGGACCCCCTGGCTGGACCAGTTGGGAACCACTGGGCTAAAGAATATAAAAGAAACCTTTAAAAAAAGATTAAAAAATACACAAATGCGAAACCAGCTTGTGCCTTCCTTGGGGTGTAGTTACATGCAGAAACTAACAAAAAAGTATTTTATTTTACGTTTTTTGTGTGTCACTACTCCCTGAGGAAGGCGCAAGCTGATTCACGTTGGTATTTTTCAAAGTTCCCAACTCGTTGAAATAAAGGCCTTTTATATTCTTTAAACCATTTTTAGTGGCCGGACCTGGATCACTTAAGGTTTCTTCTCTTTATTGTAGTACATTTTGATTTTTGAAGTTCAGTTTTTCACTATTTTTCTAATATTTTGAAAATTCAAAATCAATGAAGAAATGAAATGAATGATGAATTAGATTAATCATGAGTTAAAGCCTTGAGATGTTTGCTGTGCAGCTTGATTAAACTGGACTGTTCCCAGTTGTGATGCTGCAGTGCCGCTTCATGTTGAATCAAAGTTATAAAGGTTTTAAAGAATGGTTTGAGTCCACTATATGTAATAGCTTTGAAATATCAAGGCCTGAAAATGCACGTCACAGCTGTCTGAAATGTTCTGGATGCTGTAGATCAGCAATGGAAAACAAACAGCTTCCATAACCCAGCAACCTTTGCTTATACAGTATGTTGCACCATTCAGAAAACAACACTGCTGTTGTGACGTCTAGCTTAAAGCAGGTTATCCTGAGTAAATCATTATTTCTTTTGAGTATACGTGTATGTACACTGTATGTGTACAGGTTAAAGATTTTCACCTCCTCTCTCTTTTCCTCTCTGCCTCTCTCACTCTTCCCCACCCCTCCCCCATTTGGATGGCAACAACCCCACCCCTCCTCAGCTCAGCTGACCAGCCTGGCCACGCTGCCCCCTGCTGACCGACAGCTACGGGAGCCCGCCCTTCTCAGCAAGAGAGCCACAGTGGAGGCATGGCTGACCAGAGAGGCCAACACACTACAGAAATATAGACTGGTAAGACGTGAACATGCACACTTGAAGAAAACTGCATGTGCAAGAGTGCTTCTGTGTGACTGCAAGTTCACTGTTTCTGTGCAGGACCTTGCAGAGAAGCATCAGAAAACACTGCAGCTGTTGAGGAAGCAGCAGACCATCATTCTGGATGACGAGCTGATTCAGTGGAAGAGACGGCAACAGCTGGCTGGCAACGGGGGCCCACCAGAGGGGGGCCTGGACATCCTGCAGTCCTGGTGAGTTCTCTTCCACCTCCCACCAGGATCACAGCCACTGGACTCCCTCACAAAGCAAAGGGTCACAGGTTTACAAGCTTTCAATTGACTACTGCTGGGTTTATTTCCAAAGTTTATGGCTCCTAACAGCAGAGGCATAGGCAGACCAGTCTGACATGTCTCTTTTTTAGACTCTCAGTCCCTTATTTGCACACTGGCTGTGCTCTCTTTTCCTTTTTTGGCGTATCCAGTCAAAAAATTCATAGTTGTTTTTGAACTATCTTGTTTCAATTATAATTGCTAATGTTCTGCTGGAGTAAAACCTTCTGCGGTCCAATTGTCTGTAAGAAATGTTGAAGGATAATACCTCTGACCATGTCTGTGCCTAGGCCTAAATGCGTACTTATGGGGTGCGTGTGTCTGTGTGTGTGTGTCTGTGTCAGGTGTGAGAAGCTGGCAGAAACCATCTGGCAAAACAGGCAGCAGATTCGGAGGGCAGAGCACCTCAGACAACAGCTGCCCATTCCCGGCCCCATTGAAGAGCTCCTCAACGAACTCAACAGTACTATCACAGATATCATCTCAGCATTGGTCACAAGGTGTGTGTGTGTATGTGTTTGTGTGTGTGTGTGTGTGTGTGTGTGTGTGTGTGTGTGTTCTTAGGTTTATCTACAACCCTAAAGGCTGAATCTCATCTAAAAAAGCCATTTCAAGGACATGAATGTAGGTCAGTATTGTGTCAATACAAGTATATCCACCCCAGCATGTATGTACAAGGGGGATTATGTACATTGAGGCATCGCCATTTCCTGTGCTCACTGTTGGCCTTTATGTAAGCAAGTCCTACTTGAACAGCTTCAGTTGCTGTTGTAGCCAACAGAGTGCGAGATATCATCTCTACTAAAATTAAATTACTCAGGCATTCAGTTAATCCACTTGAGTGAAGCTACTGTACACTGTAGAGAATATATGTATAATATGTATTTATTTTATTGTATGGGTACTTAACAGCAAGTGCAGTTTAATATTGCAGAAAACATTCACTCAGCATTGTCAGAAGTATAACCCAGCAAGTGGTTTATCCGTTTACAGTCCTGCCAAACAAGCTGAAATTATTTTCATGATGAAGTCAGCCTATTACTCCCTGTTATATTTATAATTGATTTGCTGTCAAAAAATTCTGAAAAACTGTTGTTTTGTAGATTCATTTCTCATTTTAATGTGACGCAGCAGCAGTAGGAAATGTTAAGTTTGCTTGATCACCAGCTGTGACTTAATGCAGCTCTGATATAAGGTAAAAAAGTTAACAGTAAACAGTAAGACTGATGATAACGAGATAAAATTCTTCTTGTGCATGTGAATGCAATTTTTATTGAGCGCAGGCAAGGCAGACTCCGCCACTAACAATCAAAAAAACTATGTAGACTTTACTAGTGTGTGTCCTATCTGTATGTGTTTTATTTTTGTGATTAATTATGAGTCTATTAATTGTTTAAGGGAAGGGAATCACCATTGCAGTCATAAAAGTGACACACAAGGGGAAAGTGTAATACCACACTTTCTTTTGCCCCCCTTTCCTTGTTTTTCTTCAGCCAACTTTCTCAACCCCGCCCACTAATCGCTGAAATGATGAACCAAAGGCTGTGAACATAGAGAGGAGTAACAAACAAACACACAAAAAACAGTACAACCAAGCCATTCCTCCCAACTCCATCCCACTGCTACCCAGGAATCCCATGACCATTATGGAAATAGACCAACAGACATTAATTAATTACATCAATTTCCTCTAATTATATCAGTTTCCTCCTTCAACCATGATGGTATCCATAGAAATAGCTAAGAGTATACACAGCATATGTACACGTATGTATGTGAAGTAAACAAAGAATAAGCTCATACTGTAGTAGGCTATATTATGTATGTGTATGTATGAATGGTATTATCAACAAGTAAACAAACAAGCAAAATACATGAAAACATAACTGATAAAGACAGTTAACTGCAGATATTTGTACTTGCTCATATAGATTTAACCAGCAGATAATATTTTGTGCTTTGGCAAAATATAATCAAGTTGTAGAAAGCTCCAGTTGTGCAACATCCTCATAGAAAGAGAGCCATTCCCTCTCCGACAGTGCATGTGGTAGTTTCCAGAGACATCCTATCATTCTTTTAGCAGCTGTAAGGTTAGCTAACATGAGGCTGTCATGAATCGTAGCTGGTCCCAAATAGGAGGTGTCATTAATAATAGCTAACACTGTGAGTTGGGAACCATTTGGTCAATATTTTTAGATATAATACTTGAGACATTTCCCCCAAATTTATTGTCTCCGTACACTGCCAAGCCATATGTCTGCACGTGTTAAAGTCTGAGCCAAGGCAAAATTCCCTCTGATGCCTCTGGTCAACTAGAGATCACATTTAACACATGATATCATCACACACAGCTCCGACTCAAACCCCGTCAGTGCAGAATGAGACATAAACAGAGGAGGGAAGTAGCCCTCATATGAGAAAGACAGTGTTCATAGGGGAGAGAAGAAGACGGAGATGACAGAGAGTTAAGACTGAATGCAAATGTCCCAGAGGCAAAGGACAGAAGTTAAATGCATCTAGAGAGACCTGCAGAGACAAAGAGAGTGCTGTGTACGAAAGATTAAAGGAAAGTGAGGGCACATGCAGTTCATTGCGGTACATTCTTTCTGGCCCTGAAGGCACCTCTGCCAGGGTCTTTTAGCCCTACAGCATCTCTGAACAGGAACAACCTGAAGTTCTTGACAGTATCTTCTTCCATTTTTCTTAAGGATTGTCCCTGCAGGGACCTAAAACACATTGAGAAGCTGTGTCTCTGTCACAGCGATTTCTGATTGGCCACAGACAAGCCTGCACCCACACAGTAATGCACTGAAGCCCCAGGAGGTTTCAGGCTGAGAAAAGGAGAGTGCTGTCTTCTCATCACCACTTAGTTCAGCTTCTTCATACGTGGATAACCGAGTTATCCAGATAAAAGTGTTGATGGCTGGACACGAGGCTGGATTTTTTTGTTCTTTGAAGCTGCCTTAATTCATATTTGGAACTGTCGTCATTGGAAAAAGTCCTCAAGCATAAACCTACAACAGGGCACGCCTACTGACAGTCAGCTGGATCATGACCCAGATGTTTTACTGCAAACTACATGAAGACATTTTCAAATAAAAATGGCTGGCTTTCTTGGGTTTATGATGCAAGTGTTTATTATGATTTTAGAGAAGAACGTGCAGATTATTTAGAAACCATTATGATCTGTTGGTGTAACTATCACAACTATATTTCCATAATGAAAAGTTACCAATACTTGCATCTGACAAAATATAATAATACATTTCTGTATAAAACAAAACAATCCAAATGTAGTTTGAGACACAGTGAGGAAAAAAACTTAAATGTAGCTAAAAGATTCTGACTCTTAAAAGACAGTAAAGACAGAACGGACATTTTGCAATTAAATTAACTGAGTCATCCAATGAGCTTTGTTCTGTCACTGAGTGTTACTTCTTTTTTTTGTCTCCACAGCACCTTCATCATTGAGAAGCAGCCTCCACAGGTGCTAAAAACCCAAACCAAGTTTGCCGCTACAGTCCGACTCCTTGTGGGTGGAAAATTGAATGTGCACATGAACCCTCCGCAAGTCAAAGCCACCATCATAAGCGAGCAGCAAGCCAAGGCTCTGCTGAAGAACGAGAACACGAGGAAGTAAGTCAGGTGTCCCATGCATGTCATTTTAGATTTAAATACAGAGGAAACTAGAAAACAAATACAAAAAGTTTTTTTTCTGGAGATTTAGACTTTAGCAACATGGTTTATTTTAAGAAATTATGAAGTATACACATTTTTAAAAAAAAAAAATGTCCCTGCTTCATATAGTGGGCCACTGCCATAAACTCCCCTGGCGCCATTAAGTTACAGATTGTTAGTTTTCTACAGGAATTACATGATCCCAGGGTGAACTCTGGCCTAGTGTGTTTCCAGCCCTCACCACAGAGACATGGCTGGAACTTGAACAATGCCTCAGAGGAATCTATGGTGTGGATGCAGAATCCACATTTAGCCTGTTCCCCAGCCTCGTTCCACATTCCTCCTGACAAATAGAAACCTTCCAAGACTGTAGGTCAGCCAGGCAGCCAGTGGTTATATGGGTGAGCAATTCAACAGCTCAGCCATCATCTGCTATTTCTCATCTGAGGTACTCAGTACAGCGCCCAGCCCATGGCCCGGAGACATCTGCTTGGTGTTTTGTTTACATGTAGAGAAAATAGTGGCAGTTAAACTGTCCAGTTATATAGAAAGTACGTATGAGCATCATTCCTACACCCTGCATGTTTAACTCAGCTGCTGTCATCCAAACAAGCATCATTTGGTCTAAATTTGTTCTGGGAATGATATAATTCTAAGCACTTGAGTGGAAGGAAGACATAACAGCTAATTGACTCTCTTCTCGATTGTCTCTCTCTCTCTTTCAGTGACAGCAGTGGAGAAATTCTCAACAATAACTGTGTGATGGAGTACCACCAGACTACAGGCACTCTCAGCGCCCACTTTAGGAACATGGTGAGTGCTCCTGAAGTCTACACTGAGCTGGATTTATCTGTGACCAAGGATCTGTGCCAGACTGCAGCTCATCCTGGCATGCGACACAGGTCGCTATTAACCTTTTGAAACCTGAAATAACATCAGTTTTCTTGTGCTGCATTTAGACACGTTTCACAATCACTGAAACACTTGATTTATTTCCAAAACATGGAGGAAAAGGCAGTAAGTGACTTGGCAACAAAAGACATGCAAACTGCAGGAAATTGGTAAAAGGTAACAAGAAAACAACCTGAAAATTAGTTACTATTCTTTTTGTTGTTGTTTTTTTAAATTATCAATAAATAAAAATTTAATTTTTAAATGTATTAAAGGAAAATGTTGAAAACTTAATAATTTTTACCACATTTTTTTTAAATTTTCTTGTTTGCTTTTGTTATTTTACCTTTCTTTCGTTAGATAATTTGAAGGTAATTTTCTAACTTTTCCTAACTTGTTAAATTATTGCTACACTTTGTGTTATTTCTTGTTAAGTTGCTTGTTGCCTTCCTCCCATGTTTTTGAAAGAAATCAAGCCAAATTTTGCATTGGGCTTTAAAGGGTGAAGTGAACCTATTGATGATTAAAAGATGTGTTTAAACACAATGTCCATCACTAGAATGGGAATCTCTGGCAAAAGTGGATGTATGTTAGCTATGCTTAAAACAATAATTTCCTATAATAACTGTAACCTCCTCCCCCCTCTCTGGGTCGCACCCTAGGCAGCCACCCATGTCGCCTATAGGGAGAACTGCCACTGCTAGTGACTGTGCAGTGTGGATTTTACAGTACAGTATGTACTGTAATGACTGCAACTCAGCAGTGTTTGGGGGGATCAGTCGATCACATTGCAGCTTCAGTGGAGCCTCTCTCTACATCACATGTTGTTGGCAACAATCCTCAGAGACATACATGGATTATTTATGTCAGCCCTGTAGTCTGACTCTGAAGTTAATTATTCTTGCATGTACTGTATGTATGATGTGTGCACTGTCAGCCTAACTGTACCATGTACCCACCATTGGTCACATTGTCTATCATGTAGTCTTTGAAGAGGATCAAGCGATCGGACAGGCGAGGAGCAGAATCTGTCACAGAAGAGAAGTTCACCATTCTATTCGAGTCCCAGTTTAGTGTCGGAGGGAATGAGCTCGTTTTCCAAGTTAAGGTAAGAGTGGGGCAGTGGTCCCAGTGGTTTTATGATATTTTGCAATTAGAAATACAATAATCATGTTTTGCAGTATTTATTGTCACAGCTTTATTATAATCATGGTCTCTCCTCTTTATCGGAACAGACGTTATCACTTCCTGTAGTGGTGATAGTTCACGGTAGCCAAGACAATAACGCCACAGCAACAGTGTTGTGGGACAACGCTTTTGCAGAGCCAGTGAGTAAATGTTTGTGTGTGTGTGTGTGTGTGTGTGTGTGTGTGTGTGTGTGTGTGTGTGTGTGTGTGCGTGTGCGTGCGTGCGTGCGTGCGTGCATGCGTGTGTGTGTGCATAAGTGAGTGTGTTCAAAAATTTATTTAAAGATGATTAAGCCATTAAAACCTCTATCAACATCAGTTTTTTATGCTGAATCTTGGCACCTTTCACGAGCATGTAAACCTCTGTTTGAGTTCCTTCAAAAACACAGAGAAAAATAATGAGCAACTTGGCAAGAAATGTCCTGCAAACTGCAAAAACATAGTTAAAAGTGACATGGAATTGACCTGAAAGTTAGCTGGAGGGGGATTATTGGATACATATTATTTAAAAAATGCTGAAAAACGTTATAATTCTTTTAATTCTATATCTAAAATTATGTTACAGGAAAAAGAAGAAAATATACAGAAAAAGAAAAAATATATTACACATTTTAAGCATTTGCTTAAAGTAATTTTCTTGTTCTTGTTTGTCTTTTACCTTTTTTTGGCCTATTTTCAAGTAATTCTCTTGTGACCTTTTACTAATTTCTTGCTATTTTATGGTTAATTTCTTGTTGAGTTGCTCATCACCCTCTTCCCATGTTCTTGAGAGAAATCAAGCCAAGGGTTAAAAGGATAACTTTGGTTTTTTTTTTTTACCTGAAGCCTATTTACCAGTGTTTTGTATCTAAATGACTTATGGGAATAACACTTTTTGAAATTTGTCTGGCAGCCAAAAAACACTAGTCCCTCAGAGCAATATCACACCATTATTGTACATCCAATAAAAATGCTCGTTTTTGTCACTGACAGGCTCAGATTGGTAAGAACCGTAGGCCGAAAAGTTATTTTCCATCTGGAGTACCTGCAGAATTTGTAAAACATAAAGACACATATGGATGAGATGTGACTATGTATATATGATTTATTATTATACTCTGCACAGAAACTAAATAAATATTTGATCAAAAAAAATTGAAAGTTGTAGGCAATTGGAAGAATGATACTGTGGGTTTGAAGACCCTTCAATGGCGTTTTGTTCTTGTTTTCTGAAATTTTATAAACCATAAATCAATAAATCAAAAAAGCTACTTAGTAGATTAAACAATAATAAAAATAATCAATAGTTGCTCCCCCATGTATAAATATGAATGCATATAAATAACCCTGTACAAGGTGGATTTACAAATTAGGTTAATTTCTGTGCACTGTATGTTTCGTCTCTCCATGTGGTAACAAGTTTTTTTATACAAATTCAATTCATGAAAAATTGTAATCCTTGCAGAAAAAGTGCTGCCATATATAAACTCCACTTCTCAGAAATAGCTTCAAGTGTTTTTGTTTATTTGCTCACGTTTGCACATTTTATATTTGACTGTGTTTTGTATTCAGTTGCTGCAGCCTCGCTCGTGTCGATAGAGCTGATGTAAATCCTCTGCTGTCTCTTCTGCGTCCACAGGGACGGGTGCCTTTTCTCGTACCAGATAAGGTGCTCTGGCCTCAGCTGTGTGATGCCATCAACATGAAGTACAAAGCTGAGGTGCAGAGTAACAGAGGACTGTCTGAGGAGAACCTGGTCTTCCTGGCTCAGAAGGCCTTCAGCAGCTCCAGCAACAACCCTGACGACTACCGCAACATGACTATGACTTGGTCACAGTTTAACAGGGTCAGCCCCAGTCTCTTGTGATTCTCTCCATTGTTTGCTGTTTACATAAAGAAGATTATATTCATCTAAAATCATGTGTGTAAATGTGTGCATTTCTATTATAATTAGAGAGGTTTTCCTCCTTTGCATCTTTAAAATGCCTGCAGGCCAGTTTGCGTGGAGGTGTCAGACTTGTTCTCCACAGAGTCATCTACTATTGGTTATTCATACACAGAAATATTTCGTGCTCCATTTGCAGCGCTCCTATAGCCCTATTCTGTAATCGACTTGAGTGAGAGCGCCTCATTGGTGGCCAGGTCTTCATCTTAATGGGCCTGTTTGTCCACACAGTGAAAGGCTGGAGGCCTCATTTTCTGGCTCAAAGCAGCTGGCCATGGCAGAAAGCGCACTCACATTCACCACACACCATCAGTCTCATTAGATTACAGGAACATCAAGTTTCAGCCGCTTCACAGACTGGTGTACACACATACGCACAGTTTCACCCGCTTTTTTACACACAACATATATACACACACAGCTGCACACTTGGTTAAATCATAAACAACTGGGATGAGGACATGATGTTCTCTGCATTTATGGACTGGATGAGGGGATGGGAAAACCTTTGAAAAGATGTACATATTCTGTGTGCTTTTTAATTTTTTCCACCTTTTTTTGCATACAGGAGAGCTTGCCAGTGAGGAACTTCACATTTTGGCAGTGGTTTGATGGTGTGATGGAACTCACAAAAAAGCATCTCAAACCTCACTGGAATGACGGGTAAGGAAACTGCTCTGGTTTTTGTCAGTTTCAATTTTTGACTGAAAAAATGTGTCAGAATGGAAAAATATAAACAATACATTTATTTATTCAATTCTGTGAAAGTAAATGCTCACTGTCCCAGTTTTGTCAGTCAACTCAGGCAATGCTTCACTTTTATTATTTTCCATGTTAACCTCAAGAGCTCGACCTGCACTCCCCATTAAACTAGCATTGAAATAGAAAAGCGGGGGGTGGTGCTGGAATACAAATGACAATTTTTAATTATCCTTCTCCTCTTTCTCAGAGCCATATTGGGCTTTGTGAACAAGCAGCAGGCTCAGGACATGCTAATGTCCAAACCCAACGGTACTTTCCTTCTACGCTTTAGTGACTCTGAGATCGGAGGAATTACTATCGCCTGGGTAGCAGAAAATCCTAACAAAGCAGGTATGACATGTAAATGCGTGTTACTGGTACAGATAGTACTGGTAAAATGTTTTGTTTTAAGGTCGAAGGGATTTAATCACAGCTAAGCTATATTGATGTACCAGCTATTAGCCAGCCACATCGTATTCTGATTGCTTTGATTGCCAACATCAATAAAGGAACCAGGCCTTACGTGAACCCCTGTGAACTTAATGCACTTTCTGTGGTCTCTCAAATTGCACCTGCAACGCCACTCACCCCGGTGTTGCTAACCGTGCACTGAGCTTTTTTTTTGGCAGAGTCTCTGCCTGTATTTTCTCATTTTCTTCTTATTTTGCTGGGTACAGCATGCAGGTCAGATCAGGACTTAATTAAAACATAGAGACCAGGTGTCAGACTGTAAGCAGCATGTATCCAAAAGGGAAGCTACAAAAATCACAGATACAATACCTAAAATACAAATATATTGTTCAAAAACACTCAACAGAAATTCCTGCATAGTATGCCTTTAACAAATTAAGGAGGAAGGAGGAATTAAGGAATTATTCTTTAGTTTTTTACCATATCAGTACAGATTCTAATAGGGGAGGGGGAACACATTTTTATGCAAAGTATGCCAGCTGGTTCTTAAAAAACAAGTCTGAATGTCAGCCACGTTAGCAACTAATTTCAATGCCTGGACTTATACCGTGTGAGTTTTAGGAAACATCTGGAAGTGAGCAATGATCACAAAATTATATTTTATTTAAATAAAAAACAAACCCAGAAGAATTAAACTGAACTAGTTCATTTTTGGGACTGCAAAGTTAGTTCAAAATTTAAATTGTAAACTATGAACATGAACTAGTTCATTTCAATCTGTGTTAAACTGAACCTTGAGCTGGCTCCTGTGAAGTGTGAAGTGTGAATCAAGCTAGATACATTTTAAGGCTCCTGTAATTTTTAAGTTATTTAATTAAAGCTGCATATAGTAATTACTGGCCACAAGGGGGCAGAAAGTCAAACTGTGTCTGACTTGCATTCATCAAGTGGCCAGAAACACAACCGCAAATGAATGACCACATTGCAGATCATGTTCAGAGCATGTTTTGCTGTTCTTGCAAGTTTGCAACTTCTGCTGTCTGTCATTTACTGATTTTGTCGCTCTTCTTGCTGATGCTGTGGCGTGCTCCGTTTCTCCAGGTGAGAGAATGGTCTGGAACCTCATGCCCTACACAACCAAAGACTTCTCCATTCGCTCTCTGGCTGACCGCATCAGCGATCTCAATCACCTCCTGTTCCTCTACCCCGACAGACCCAAGGACGAGGTTTTCTCAAAATACTACACCCCTCCACTCTGTAAGTAGCCTTCTGTTTGCAAAAGCTGCTGTTGCTTTAAAAATCGAATATCACACCCACAAAAGTTTCTTAGTGAACGGATGTATTGATTGCTGTGTGACGAGCACACTGAGCTGATTCTCTTTCTCTCCCTGTGTTTGTTTGTTTTAAAGCCAAAGCAGTGGATGGCTACGTGAAACCGCAAATCAAACAAGTTGTGCCCGAGTAAGTACCAAGCTTCCTGTTTGCCCTTCCTCCTCTTCCTCAATTCATTCCTGATCTGCCTCTCATTTCTTTCTTTCTTGCCGTCCACCCACCAGTTTTTCCTCTGCTGCAACATTTAGCGTTAATCACCAAATATTGGACCCTGAATTCAGATCAGCTATTAAGTAGCTGTTACAGTTGGAGGAGGCCAATCAAAGATGGCCAGGGTTCCTGAGCGAGCTTGTCCTCCGCTCATCATTAGAGTTAGGGCTTGTTAGTTAGGCAGCCCCGCTCCCTGCTTGTGTCCACGGCTGGTGCACCGGCAGCACAGAGAATAGCCATAATGATGCAGCGAGGCCTGGAAAACATGCTGAGGGTAGTTGCTTAGGCAACTGCTGAACACAGACTCATAGGCTTTTATCTTGGGTGTGGGTGTGTGTGTGTGTATGTGTGTGTGTGTGCAGGTTTACTACAGCCAATCCAGACCCAGCAAGTGGGAATCCAACCTATATGGATCACGGTGCCTCACCAGCACCTGTCAATCACCCCCATACCTATGGCATATACCCACCAATGTAAGTCAACAAGTCCTTTCAACATATACTCTGTATGAGTGTGTGTGTGTGTGTGTGTGTGTGTGTGTGTGTGTGTGTGTGTGTGTGTGTGTGTGTGTGTGTGTGTGGAAAGAGTGTATTGTTGCTCCTGCTTGTTGTTGTTTGTTTGTTTGGTTTTGAAGTGTGCTGCCAGCTAGTCTGAGTGTGGTCTGACCCCACTCTGTGTCCTGTCGCAGGAGTGACTCTATGTTAGACACTGACGGAGACTTTGACCTGGACGACACCATGGACGTGGCGAGGCACGTAGAGGAGCTCCTCCGACGGCCTGTAGAGAGCCAGTGGGGCGGCCAGCAGTCCTGACCCTTCACCTTGTAACCTGTGACAACACCAAACAACCCCTGCCTCCCAACCTATCCAGCTTGCATTGACATTTCTGATGGTTTAATTCCATTTATTTTTCTTTTTTTTTCAGATAGCTATAATGTGAAATGTTAATAATGGTTGTGATTTTATTTTTCTGTTCAGCATGAGAGCATGCATGTCAGTGACTTCTCTTAGTTTTATTTGTGTCCATAAGTGTTTGTAAAAACAGACTAGGTATAATGCAAAACCTACAATGTTACAGTATTGTGTAAAAGAAAAGAAAAGGTCATGTTCATTCAAATTGTGCATGCATTTCCAATTGATTTTGAACAGATTTTTAAAAAAATGCTACTGTATGAAGTCATTTTAACAGTTGGATGTTTTTATTTTGTTATATTTTCTGCTTTGTAAATGGGTTATCAGTATTTTGAAAGTGACTTTCAGTTTGCCCTTTGTCAAAAAGAAGAAACTGTTATGAAGAGTTTTTGCTTTTGCTCTTTACATAATCTCAGTCATTGCTCTGCAGTTACAGTTTTTTTTCTTCAAATCCTTATACACTAACGTAAAGGCAGAGTAACTCTGCAACTGACAGCTCACACATCAGCACACAGTACACACATGCAGTTGTACGATGTATTTGTTCTGATTTGTTCACCAGCTGAAACCCAGAAGAGGGGGGTTCATGCACCTTCCTCGCTCTCACAGGGCTATTTGTCTTCTGTTTGTACACAGAAATGCAAATCTAAGCATCTACCCAGCGCTGCCTGCTTGTCCTTTCAGGTCCCTCTGTTCTCCTCATCAATGCTACCTCGCATTATTCTACTGACAGTCGTTACTATTGGTTCTGTTGTTGTTTCTGCACCACATTCACACTAGTAGGTACGGCTATTGGATTTTTGTTCTTGTGATTTTTGTTCTTATGTGTGAAGATCTCCTCTCTGTCCGATGGCTAACTCTGTTGGCTTTTTTATGCTTGAAGACCTTAAGTGTCGGTATTTCTAAATATCCTGCTCCTTCTCTGCCTCTCCGTCCACTTCTCCCTGTAGCTGTGTCATGACACTGTGGCATAATCGGCATGTGCAAGTCCTTGTATGACAACATGACCTCACCAGCAGCTGAAGTTGCAGGGCATAGATAGAACCATGCACGCCTTGAATGCTTGCACAGACTCACCAGCCAGTGGGCCACGTATAGAACTCAAGGATGTTGTGTCTTGTTTGTCATTGTGCATCCGTTATTTGCTACACATACACACAAATACATCATATAAATAGAAAAAGGTTGAAACTATTAACCCACTCTCTCTGCTTACACACCAAACACACAATGCAGAATAGTAAAAATATGTCAACAGCCTTGCACCTCAGGAATGAATCGCTTTGCTTAGCTGATGTATAAGCCAAATAGAAAATGATCATTGTATACAGAGTATATGAATTTATTTTCTCTATCATAATTCTATTTTAATATTGTTTCTCTGGCACTCCCCTGTTGAATGTAACCCCTTTGCATGACCCTGTTGAGGATTTGTACTTACATACCTCCTCAGTAAGTGTTTCAAGTCTCCCATCACCACACGCACCAGTTAAAAAGTAAAAGTACATAGCAACTGGAAATCAAACACGAATTTATGACGTGCTTTTGTTTTGGTCCGACAGACATGACAGTATTAAATATATTCCCTCGTCTATCTTTTCATTTCTTCAGCAAACATCTTTTTGTATCTTGCTTTATTTCCTGTTTTTGAGATCTCAAGCTTTAATGGGCCGTCTTGTGATATGTCCTTCATTACCGGTATTCTCATCATTTTTAAAGCTTTGTTTCACTGTAGACTGTTTTTTTTTTTTTTCTTTTTTCTTATGATGATGTAGATGGCGCTGTGTGCTGTTCGATGTATGTACCATGTTTGTGGTTTGGGTTTATCACTTGGAGGTTTTCCAAGAGAAACAGCTGTTGAGTTGAAAAGAGGAAAATAAAGTTTTATAAATAATTTTAACTCAGCCTGTAGACGTGCAGACAGTTTTGATGTCACTAATAAAGAAATGCTTTTTTTTTAATGTGGGCAGTCAACACCAACAATTTGATCCCTGAGCAACAGAGTCAAAAGTTCTGAAGCTCATATGGATCTGACAGGAGTGTGTAGAGACGTACTGTATATTCCTATATTATGGGAATTCCTCTATAGGCACATATGTTTTATGCAAAAGAGCTAATGTACACTGCTACATTATTAATTCTCTGCATCATGTGAAATGACTTCCTCTGCAGTTAAGTGGAAAAGGATTTCATATTTAAACATACAACAAGCTGTTTTGTTTACCAGTAAACAAACTTGGCTTTCAGTGGAGCCAAATGTCTTCTGCAGGTGTTTCACATGGAAATGTCACTTATTTTGCAAAGACCCTTCATCTAGACTGCTGAAGACTTTCTGATACTTGATATGAAAGCAATATATTTTAATCCTCCGTGGCAGTGATAGCTGTGGCCAGACGCATTATGTTGGCAGGTTGTCCATTGTTTCCAATCTCATCAATGCAAAAGCTCATGAATACTTTGAGGGAATTTCTTCAAATTTGGTACAAACATCCATTTCGACTCACCAATAAAGTGATTCAATTTTGGTGGTCAAAGGTAACTCTAGTGTCATGAAACATGTTTTTGGCCATAACCCTAGAATTCAAATGCTTATTACAGCATAATATAAATTCTAGTTTTCATTTAGTATTTACACAAAAGAAATGGCAGATACAACCTGCATCATATATAATTAACCAATATTCAATTTCAAAACAGAAAATACACATATACTATACATGTACATACATGTAAAGAACTATGTAAATGTAATGCAACAACAACACTTCGACATCGGTTCAAATTAAATATTTTGTCTTAAAGTAGGAAACATAAAGGGGCAAATATTACTAAGTTATGATATAAATGAATGATAACTCGAAGTCTAGCATTTTTGAGATTGTCAGGATCTCATATTCATTTATACTTGAGCATTTTGCCCATTTTTTTTTCCTGCAAAACAAAGTTATTTTGATCATCTTGAGAACCCCAAATATTGAGAGGTGATAAAAGATAAATGATTACTTTAATTAACTTGTTGATATCCAAAGTACAACAGTAGTAGACCTTTCCCCACTGCAGACTTTTGTATAAAGAATGGCATTGTTACCTTCCTTTTTAATACAATATGAATATCAACTGCAGATTGTTTATTATGGGCAATAGGTAGAAACATATTGGACTTTCTAAGTTAACTTACTTTATAATGAATGTAAACTAATGTTTGTGCCAAGATGTTGCTAAAAAATGTATATATAGAAGATATACAGTTTGGTATATTTGGTCAAAGTAAATGGAGGTCATATTAAACTTCATAGTAAAATGAGCTCAACATTCAAAATTTAATGTTCCGTCAAATGTGGTCGCCCAAGAATGTGTGCATAAGTGAGAGGAAGCCAACTGTAAAAGATTATAGTACAGCTGGATTATATGCATACTTGTGCTTTACCGCAGTATTCAAATACATTGCAGCACAGCCCATAATAGCACCGCTCTTGTCTTGGTCATGAATGAGCCCATTTCTGCCATCTGGTGGATATAAGTAACATAACAGTTTTTAAAGTTTATTTATGTGTGTTTTTTTGAGCTGAAGCCCAAATGTTAATTGCCTGCCCATGTGTCATGCCTGGGAAAGCTGATAAGAAAATCTAATTTGCATGGAATTTAATAAAATGTGACCACTTATTGCTTAAATTATTTTTATTATCAGGTTGTACCTTTAGAAATTCATTGGCTGTGTCTTGAAGAGAAAAACTAATTATTATGGTTGATTGTGTCCTGAATGCTTATTGTTTCTTAATCATTCATACATTACCTACAGGCTGCTGTGTCAAAGGCTGAGAATGAGTGCAGGTCAGTGATTGTAATCCAATGTAAAGGATGCCTGGAGGTTGGTGGAGGGTTGTTGCGTAGATACCCAACCTGCATCCATTACAAGGACTTTTAAATAAAGGCAGAGCATGAGCTCTGTGATTAATACCTGAAGTGATAAAAGACTCATGGGGAGATTTCTCTGCAACAAAAGCTCTGCTGTTAAAAGAATGTAGTGGATTTATCAGCATGAAATGAAAACATAATTTCAAATTCAATCTCACTTAATTAGCATTACCATAACAAAGTGCAGAACTGCAAAAGCAGAAGTCTTTCATTTGAATTTAATATTTTAGAAGGTTAAAACATAAAAATACAGAATACTAAATGAGACATATAAGTAATTTATAACAGCTATAGTAACATTTGTACACAACTATTTGTAACATGAAACAGTTTTCATGTAGTAAGGCTGTGACAAGCTTTGGAATATGTGTTTTTTTGTTTGTTTGTTTGTTTTGTTTTCTTCAGGTAAGCATAGGGCTTTGTTTGTCTCTTGGAATTGTATTTTATTTCATCTATTTATTTATTTATTTATTTTGCATTGTTGCCAAAAGTGTTGCTATTATCTGTCTAGACTAATCTAAGCTTTGGTATATCAGTCTACTGGATATTATGTTTCTCATTTTGTAGTGCCCACACAGTATCAGTTTACATTTAGTTTTGTTAAAGATATACACAATTTGATGTGCATTCCTGAGTCTTTTATTATGTATACTGTACACAAATCCATCCATTTTTCACAGGTTCAAGTTAAAGATCTTAGACTTTTTTATGCGCGCAATAGATATAATTCTCTTAAATTTTGGTCACAAATGTATTAAAATCAGTGTTAATGAGCAGTTCTTTCTTCTTCTTTATGGAGAAGCAATCTTTTATTGTGACCTTCCCACAGCACACATGCACTAATGGTTTAATCAGCATCTTGATATGCCACACCTGTTAGGTGGATGGACCTTGGAAAAGTAGAAGTGCTTATTAAAACAGACTTTAACAAATGAGCATCCACAGTTTGAGAGAAATCCATCTTTCATGATCAGTTCATGAAAAAACCCTCATAGATCTTTAAATAAACATGTAAAAAATGGGTGAAAAAACTAAAAGTGCTGCATTTAAATTTGTGTTCAGTGCATGTTGTACCACAGTACACAGCGTGGACTGGGAGCTGAAGACAGCAGCAGCTGGACTCACTAGTTTAAGGTTTTTGCAGAATTTTATGTCTCTTTTTTTGTACTAATGAAAAGTAGAAATTGTGTTTTAGCTCACTTGAGGGTGTTCTCATCAGTTTGCGCAGTTTCAGTTGTGTACTTATCATTTTTCTCATAGTCTTGGGTTGCCATTGGCAGTTGGATTGCTGTGGTTGTTTGGGTCAAAGTACAATTATATACATATATATATATATATATATATATATATATATATATATATATAGAGAGAGAGAGAGAGAGAGAGGAGAGAGAGAGAGAGAGAGAGTTCGTATTGCTCAATTTGCACCAGGTGTCAAATAGAATAAGCCTCACTGCCTTTCCTTGGTTGTAGGACCCGGCTGTTATGTAATAGTTATAATATCATAAGTCTAACAGCCATGATTATGTGATCTGAATACTGATGGTAACTATTTCACGGCTGATGTGGTATCAGACAAGTGTCTTAAAATATAATTTTCTTGTCAAATGAAGCTGTTTTGAAGACTGACATCATAAATCTACCAGATATGGCCAGCCCAGTATGAAACTCATATCACATCCATCACTTGACTAGTTCGCAACTGGATTTTACTAGCTGACAGGGTGATCTTTACAGCAGGTATTGAAAGGAGCATATAGATATTTGAACTATGCCATGTTACCACCAGGTGTCAGTAAAGATCAATGGATCAGATAGGGAGTCATGCACTGATTGGGCAGACATGGGCTGAAATTGCAGTGATGATTTAACACAAAACGTGATTTGTACTTGAGAGCAAAAAGCTTCAACATGTCAAAATATATAATATATATATTTTAATCTGTTTTAGATATAATTTTGCATAAATAAAAAGAAATGCACCACTTTGATTGGCACAGCAAAGATGGCAGTGTAGTGTGGCCTCCTGCTTTTCTTCACCTCTTCATTACTGGAATGCAGCTCTATACATACGTGACACCGCTGGTGCTACCAAAATGGACAGGTGTGACCGGCCAAGCATGTCCTCCTGGAAATTAATTAAAGAAACAGAATGTGTATTTGTAAACAACATTCTTGCTTTCTGCTTTAATAAATCACCTATGTTTCTAGCCTTATCACGGAAATGATGAAAATCCTTGACATTTAGATAATAAATAATTGGATGTTCATGGCTGTCTGTCCTAACTGTATATGTGACTGTCACTTTGTTCTCCGACTGAAATCTACACACTTCCAATTGCTGTTTGACCATATACTGTAAATTGGGGTAAAGTTACATACAATTGGACACGTTTGAGTTATAAATGTAAAATTAGCAATTTGTATCTTTTAAAATAAATCATTCAAAATATAGGCTTGTTTTCTAAACAGACGCTGTGAAGAAATCAACATAATCTACATAATTGTGTTTTCATATTTAGTGGTGGGGTTGTCCTTTTGTTTGGATTTAGGGGGTAACCATAAATGTGGAATTTAACTTTAAAAACTAGGCTGCACGAAAAGTCTTGGTAGGAACGATTTTATACAAAATTTCTGTTCCCGTTGGGCTGATGATCACATGAGCAGGCACAGGAAGTACAGTGGCAAAGCTCAGGAAGACACACCCTGTGCTCCCCAGCTGTGAGCAGAAGGAACTTCCTCTATAGATGTCATCATTTAAATGTACTTTTCACACCCAGTCAATGTATATATGTGATATGGTGTAACAGTGTGGACAGAGACAAACCTTCACTAATAACAGTCTGGGTCCCCTGGGGGTTGGCCCATGTGGCCCCATTGATTTTTTTTTTGTAAGTGTAAGTTGAGGGGTTGTGACTGGTCAAGGATCAACAAGGAACAACAATATGTAGATGCACTTTCAAAATGAAAATTATTTATGAAAACACATCAGTTCTGCCTGCATTGTTCCTACTTGGTGCATATCCACTAATTGTGTGATAGTCTTGCCATCATGAGGTGAAGAGAAAAATGCAAATTGATATTGTTTGATTGACTAATATTGAGTGGCGGGCCACATATAGCATATTTTGAAAATCAAGCCAAGGGGCATTCAGAAATGGTTCGAGGGCCACAATAAGCACCCGGGCTGGACTTTTGACCTAGATGCTGTAAGTGAGAAAAGGTAGGAGGTGATAAACTGTCAAACACATGGCTTTCTACAAAAATCTCACGAGGCAATAAATCCTGAACGTTTGACCAAGTGACCCTTGCTTCTTTCCCTCAGCAGCCAGCTGAGATTAAGAGGCTTGATCAATAGCCTGTTGTCATCAATAAGATGGCCTGGCTTCTACTGATGGGCCCTGGTGGGAGGAGGGGGCCGTTAGAGGCCTAAAGGTATGGTGATGGAGGGCCATTGGTCTGAATCTGACAGAAGCTGCAGCAAGAGGGAGCGGTGCCTAACCGTACATAGCCATGGCTGACATCCTGCCGCAGGAAACTATAGCAAACCTCAATGGAAAACAACAAGAATGCTATTTCAGAGTGACATTTCAGTGTTTAAGAGTGCTGATACAGCTCACTCTGCATTTCACTTTCTTTCTTGCTTGCTTTTTCTTTTTAGCCTCAGACGAACCTAAAATATGTTTTGCTCTTTCCATCATTCCTGATCTGGTCATTCATCAGGCCCTGATGTTTTCACCGAGTAATGCAATGCTTTACAGAGCACTGAACATACAGTATTTGTGGGTGGATCATTGAGAGGCCTCTCTCACAAGACCCACAGTGGTCACATCATGTGGACTCATGTGAACTACTCCAACCAACCCCCTCCTCCTCGGTTTGAATCCACGTGGAGCTGAAGTTTGGAGACTGGCCGTCAGACTTTTCACATTAAAGCGAGACAGCTGGGCCAGGCGGGGAGGCTTTTAAAAGCAGAACTTTTGTTAAATTATTTCTGAGAATGCATAATACATGACCCTGTGAGAGATCACGAGGGAAAGGCACAGGGGGGTATGAGATCTCTCCAGCCCCCCTCCTCCTCTTCCTAGACGTTTACTGTCTCCCAGCAAGCCTTCCATTCCTTCACTCTGTCACATCATACATTCACAGAGGTTGTTCACTTCTCCCTCTCACTGTCCTTCCCAGCCTTAAGATGAAGCCCGGCTCATGTTTCTGTAAATCATCCTCATTCATAGGGCTGAATGTGATTAGAGAGGCTGTGTTTTGGCTGCAGATTAAGCCACTTATCACCGCCAAGGTCTGTGCAAACATCCACGTGGAAACACCCTTGAATAAGACCCTCAGCTTCTTCAGAGAGCCTCACCCTCTGACAAAACATACTGGATGATTACAACATATTATGTACAGCAATCCGCTATGTGTCATGTGGGTGTTGCTGTTTGCCAGAAAAAATTTCCCTATTGTTGGCAGCATTTACACAAAGAATAACAATCCCAATATAGAATCAAGTCTGTCCATGATGTAAAGACGTTGCTTTGGCTTTGATTAGTCCAGCCATATCTGACAATTATGAACAGATGCTGAGCTCCCGCTCTCTGCTGCACATGACTCCTTTCATACAAATTGACTGTGATTTGATTTCCCTCCTCAGTGGGTTATAAATGGGGCTGCATTATCCCAGCTTACTGGTCATGTCTTGTCTGATGATGCGAGTTGGCCTGACTTTGAGTGTTGCACCATTGTTGTAGTTTATGTTGTCCAGGCCTCAGAGGCGTCAGCAGATGCCCGGTTTTATGTGAAACAGGGGTGCCAAGGTCACAAGGTCACTGCATGCAGTGATGTTGCACAACTGCAGTCCTTCCAATTTACTCTGAGTGTAAATGAGTGGGATTAATATTTACAGTCTCCACTCTGTTGTTTCCTCTTGATGATTGTCTTCAAATCGATACCCAAGAAGAGGGGAAGTGGAGGAAGAGTGTCTTTGCATCTTTGATGAAGAGTGATTCTGTGAAATTAAGGAGGAGTGTCAGTGCATGTGTTTTGTATTAACCCCTGGAAACCTGGTTCGCTGTCAGTTTTTTTGCATTCAGACACCTTTTACAAGCCATTTGACTGGGCAACAGGGCAGGAAATGTACCACAACTTTCAAGAAATTAGTTAAAGGTGACAAGAAAATAACCTAAAAATTATTTTTTAGAGAGCTATCAAAAATAATACTCTGAAAACTATATTTATATTTATAATTATATCATATTAAAATTATGTTACATAACAAATAAAGTAAAATACATGAAATAAATACATTTTATTTCATTTTCATGTTTTTATTTTTTTGGTTATTTTGTGGTAATTTTATAGTAACTTTCTTACTATTTCTTTGCTAATATTTGGGCCATGTCTTGTTAAGTTGCTCATTGTCTTCTCCTAATGTTTTTGAAATAAATTAGACAAATTTTCTCAGGTTAACCATTAATATTCTCCTTGGTACATTAGGTGGGTGAAAACAGTATTTGAAGTGCATTGTGAGCAGGATTACCATCATAAAGCTACAATTGCAGTTAAATGATGAGAGATAGCTGGTGAGTCTTTTCTCTGTACTGCACTGCAGAACTTTGCCTTGATCAAACAAGGACACACTGTGTCATTGACGTGACACACCTGAAGCTAGGCTTGAGTCAAGTTTATATAGCTCAGTATCACAAGTTTGAGTAAAGGCGCTTTACAATCTGTACAGTATGTGACACTCTCTGATCTTTGACCCTTAAAGTGATACTCCAGATTTTTTGAAGTGGGGTTGTATGGAGTTCTTAAAAAACTCCATAACAGTATATTACATACAGTAGATGCCAGTTGGCACACCCCCAGTTTGGAAAAACCCCCAGTTGGAGTCCAACATGGATATGACATCACCAACAATAACTCAGTTTGTTATATATTTTTAGCTACATAAAAAAGGACCATCTCAAAAAAAAAACAGTTTGATTGTCTATTATATTAGAATATTTCTATTCCTTTACCATAACGACAGACAGTGATTTCTGATGGTAAAATGAAGCCGTTACATCGCTCTCTTTAAAACCAGACTCCATTGAGAAAAACAGTGATTTAACATCTCTGAACACAGAAGCTGCTGGTCTACTGCTGCCTTAAATAGTTATTCTGTTATTATGTGACTTTGACATTTAAAAAGATTAGTTTGAATTCTCCAAAGTCACACAAAAACACTGTCTGTGGAGTTTGGTGGTTTTGATGAGAGCCTATATTGGGAACTGAAGCAGTAATGGTTTCCCTGTCAGAGTGGGCTGTCTGACAGAAAGGTTAAGTGGTGAAAATACTCTCAATGCACTTAAAGTGATACTGACTTTATTAGTTGAATCTTTTTTTAGGTGGCTAAAATACATTTTGTTGCTGACTGCCACCCACAGCAGTACATTGCTTATCTTTTATATCGGACGTCAGAATGCCTCTCCAAACTGGGGCTGTGCTGACTGACAGAAATACTGTCTGAGGATAAGCACCCCATACAACCCCACTTCAAAAAATTTAACTATCCCTTAACTATCCCTTTATTTCAGACAAGAAAAAAACAACCCCAAAAAACATCTAACAGTGAAAAATGGCAGAAACAACACAGACAGGACCTGAGCCAAATGCCCTCCTCTGCACCACCGAGACCTGGAAAGAGGACCGACAACACAAACTAACAAGGACAAAACCCAAGCACACCATTCAGACACAGATAGGAAAAGGGCAACAAACATAGGCAAAGAGAGATAAGAGGAGAGTCTGAATGTCCTGAAGGATGGGGATCAAGAGCTGAAACATCTGGAATGAGGCGCCAATAGCCTGAGGGGAGAGAGAGGTCCCAGGACAGCTGATGATCCCGCACAGAGAGGGCTGAGTGAGCAGACAGGACAGGGAGAAAACAGAGAGGAGTCACAGCTCGGATACCCATGTGCTTGTAGGTCAACAAACAGAGGGTGAAAGAGATGCAGTAGCTTTTTAGAAAGTTTACAGTTGTCTCACCAGCATTACAAACATGGACTATAAATACTGGGCTTAATCTAACCTATTGGCTCAGTCAGTATCATCTAGTTGCAGAGTTGCAGCACCAGCAATTTTCAGACCTGCAATTATGGAGCTTGTTTCAATCCAACCTGCACCACCTATGGGCAAGGACAAAAACAGCTGACTCTTGCAACTCGGGTTTTCTTCCATAGTGTTTATTTGTGGTTATGGGGTTGTTGCTGTTTCAGGTTGTACATTTTTGCAATTTAAACCTATAAAATGAAAGAAGTTTGTTAACAGAAGAGTATCAAGTTCACCCACAAGTGAACTGTCCTTAATATATCACTGCCTCCTGATGACTGAAGAGAGGGGGTCCGAGCGAGACTTTCTTTGTGGAAAGGAAAAAGAGGGAAGCAGAAACCAAACAAAGCAAATATCTAAACTATAAATGTGTGTGCTGGTCAAATAATTCACATATGTATTTGTAACCTTAACCATGACGGATGAAGCTACTGTGACTATTTGGGCGAGTAGGTGAAGCTTTAGAGAAGCGAGGTGCAGATTTGACGCTCAGACTGTTGTGATGCCTCACAGCCGTCCTGTCACCCAAGAAGCCCCACTCTTAATCCTGTGCATCCTTAAGAGTTTGTAAAATGTAAATGGGTGAGTTATATAAAAATTCACACAAGTGCAATTGTCATAAATGTTGAAAAAGGCTATAGAGACCAGAACCATTTTTGTTCCAGACTGTAAACATTTTTATTCCTGCTATAAAGTTGGACATTATCACATGCAAGTCTATTGACTATCTTTTGGAGTTAGCCATCAGAGGAACTGTAGTTTGACATTGCTGCATTGGCTTCATTTTTTAGCCCAAGAGGTTGCCGCTTAAGGGACGTACACTATATTAAATGGCAGGTTTGGTTCTTAAAAAGATTACAGAATCAAATACTTAATTTCCTGCATATTGTTTTTTCTATGCACCAATTTGTGCCTTATATGCATCAGTTCATGGTGTAGATGTCTGTGATTTTTTTCATAACAAAATTCCTCTGAAAATTTAATGTATTTACTGAGGGGGACAAATGCACATGTTCTAAATAATGAGAGGGACTTGTCCCCTGTGTGCCCCCCTCAATCTACACCTATTACTGCAGCAGTAGTTACTTGACCTGGCTGTAGGTGACTGACAGACTAAAGAACTATTTACTTGCCTACAAGACTAGTTGTTTTGTATTTCTTTTGCCATAATTTTAGCAGAAGCAGAGTTATATTGATTTTTATCTGTGATTTATTAAGCACTGAAGTGGTGGTGATTCATTTTCCAAGAGAAAATTGTAGCTTTTAAGTAAATCTGGATGATCAGGACCTGAAAAAGAATAAGAAAAAAAAAAAACAACCTGGATATAATAATTTTCATGTAGATGTTTGTATTATAACTTCCTGCTAAACTTATTGCAAGAGCACATTTTCAGTCACTATATCTTCAATTCAACTCAATGTGATTAAGCCATCTCTACTATTCGGTCTGGGTATGTCCCTTTTTCTTTACACAGCATGCCTTTTCAGTTTGTTTGATTTTTTTTTTTCTTACTGTTTTACCATTATCATGAATGGCCATCTCAATCATTTGGTAGATGCCTGTATTAAAATTTTAAAAAATGGATATGTTTACATAAAACACACACACACACACACACACACACACACACAGACACATACATATATATATACATATACATATATATATACTACTCCAAGTGCTTCAAAAAATTCAAACAAAAAAATCCATTGTTTTTCAAGGGTTAAAGACTTTTAAATCATATGTTTAACTATCTTTTCCTGTAGCGCCCTCCTATGGAGAGCATGTTAAACGGTAGAGAGTGAGTTTGAGAGTGAGTTTAGAGCTAAACATTGTTTTTTACATCAAAGATAATTTTGCTATTTTCTGTAATAAAACTGTTGAGCCTACAGAGAATGAGTAACGAGCCAATGTTTGGCCTTGAGCGCACAAACATTCAATATAGCCTGTTCGCCTTAACAGCGAGGAGATGATGCGCGCGCACGTCAGTGGAATCAAACTGAGATTGCGCGCGCAGGAGATGCTGGCTTTAATTGTACGCGCACGCGCTCCTGTGTGCTTGCGTTTTGGGGCTTATTGCGATTGCGCTCTGGCAGTCTTGAATTTGTCCCGCGGATGCATGTGAGGGGAAGCTCTCTGCCGTCTGCAAGCTCTGCAAAAGTGAGCAGGACGCGAGGCGGTGCGCACAGAGGAGAGTCCACAGAAGCGGACGTGGTGAGCGAAACAGTTTTTTGAGGACAAGGAGACGAAAGTGCAAGCTGCAAACATAACGGCAGCAGAAAATCTCCCAGTATAAGTCAGTATCTTCAGTGTTTTTCAGTAGACGCCTCCAGAAAGCTAATCGGAGGAGGTCTCGTGCGGTGTTCGCCGTCTGCTCAGTGTTTGACCAGGACTGCTCAGTGTGACCATCCGCTGCCCGGCTTCAGACGCTACGGTGCGCCCTGATGATGGACCAGCTCTGGTGATCCGGAGCACAGCCGCCCTGGACGTCAACAAGTCCACCGTGCTTTGAGAAAATGGGCTGTTTTTCCACCGTGGAGGGGAGGGCTTTGCTGTAACACCGGCGGATCATGGCAGGGGTACACGCTTCAGATGTTGTGTCGGGACATTTTCTGGAGCCTACCATCGGCGCCCCGCCAGCCCAGGGCGCGACTAACACAGCGGGGATCACCGGCGATGCGGCGGCGGTCACTCTGACCGGTACCCGGGCGTACTTGGAGGTGTCGGCCGCTGCCCAGGGCTACGGGGCCGAAGGAGTTTACACCAATGGACGGTACAGGGAGCACGGCAGTCCACGGATCGGGAGTGGCAGCCGTGATAATTCCGCCGAGAGAAGTCAGGGAGCTGGAAACACACCTTGCGGCATCATGAAGGTTGGTTGATTGAAACACTTAATTCTCCTTGTCAACCACTGTCAAGGTGACACAAGGGGAATCTGCTAAGTGGCAGCACTACATAACAGTGTGAGAAAAGGTGACACACAAGAGTGGTCCACACATTTCCAGGAGTCCTTAGAGTTCACCCATGAAAAATCAGGATTAAGATGGATTTGTTTTAGTAAATCTCTTTAGAAGTTTAACACAACCAGATGCATAAGGGAATGACCCCACGTTATACTTGATGTCCCACACTCAAACCAACAGCAGATATACAATACAATGGTTCAAAATCTTCACTTAGGCTCCTCTATATTTTCTTAGCATGTAAATAGAATAGAATAGATAAACTTTATTGTTTGTCCCAACAATGAGGGAAAATCTCATTTGACAGGGCTCAACAATAAACACAATTCACATTTTAAACATACAAGAACAAATTTAAAACACACAGTAAAAACACTTAAAAAAGGGAGTGTTCAAACAGCAACAGATAAAAGCAGATTAACTTGCAGTGTCTATTATAGATTGTTCAGGGTGTTCATTGCAGAGGGAGCAAAGGATTTCGTTTCTGTGTTGTCCCTGCATGTTGTGTGTCAAACCTACTGATGAAGTGAACATTTTGACATGAAGTCAGCTGTGCTATCATCATCTTGAAAAACTAATATTTTTATTGAGGTCCTAAACTCTTTAGACATGCAGGTTGCATCTTAACAGTCACTTCAAACAGAAGCAAAATGAGCTAGGTCATGCCATGCCATGTTGTATTTGCCACCCCAACATTGGGGTGGCATATACAACAACTTACACCCTTGGATTTATGTGTAACATAGAGATGCACGATAATATCAGGATGTCGTCAGCAACGTGATTTTTTGTGTTTTTTAACAACAAAGCGAACATGTACAAAACATCGACCCTAAGTTGAAGTACTTTTCTTATTTTGCACAATGAATGACTATTACATACACTAAAAAGCAGTGTTTTTTGTCTCTATCTGCCGGTCGGCCATTACGATAAGACTATGCATAATATGATGTTAATTCCACTCCACTAAAAGCACTAGAATTAGGTGGGAAAAAAGTTGATATATCGATATTGGTATTAGTTATTGGCCAAATGAGTTGTTGTATATTGGCAAAAAAAATCTAATATCGTGCATCCCGAGTGTAGGATACCTAATATTCTGCTATGGTATCTGGGTTAGAATACATTCCAAGAATAATAAAGTTTTTGGAGGAGTTGCTGTACACCTGGGGTAATTTTTTAACACTTGGCAATGCAGAAGTTATAGCAGGTTTTGTTGAAACAGATGGTGCACGTAATTTGGTACACTTTGATTTTTTTGCCTAATAAAAATCTGATTTGTGGGGCATCTCTCTCCTAAACAGCTCTTTCAGTAAATGGACGATATGATGTTAATATTTTTAATGGTTGCCCAGCCCTAATAAGTGCTCCCATTACTGGAGGTTAATCAACTGGTCTTCCACACTCTTGAGATAGGCAGAATGGCAACTGCTCTCATATTTTACCTCATGCTATGCTTTTAGTGCATACGCATGCATTGTTTTTACAACACCGAGTGCAAGCAGTTGGCATGACAGACTGCATGGGGTCCTTGGTGGAGATACAAGTATTGCGTAGGTGGGACACACTGGAGAGTTGCGTGCTGTCATATCAGACCTTGCTTGCTTAGCAACTGACACAAAACATTGGCTAATTGTTTGTTACCCCCATTATTGGATTCCCTTTGGATGTGGGCCTTACAGTGCGCTCTTCCACAAACAATATGTATGTTTGTATGGACACAGACTCTGACATTCATGTCGACTGTTGTCAACGCAGTGGAATAAAAATAAAGGTAGAATTTTTCATCCTGAGGCTTTTCCTTGGTATTTACAACAAAAACAAAAAATCTTGAAATATCACATCCCGAAAGCCCTAAATCCCTCCTCTGCCTCCAAAACAATAAGTCCGTAGATTTGAAACTCATGAGCAAAACATGACAGGGAAGCTGGAGGGGATTGTGCTGTCTGAATGTGATTGATAACAAATCTTCAAAGGTCGATTCTGTGAATATCATGTTCACACGGTGTCAGAAAGTGATCCTGCTGGACTTCGCCTGCATGGTGTGATGAAGAATGGCGAATTCTCATGCATTGTCTCCTAAAATAACCAGGGACAGCTCTGAAAATGAGTTCATCAGTGGTGATGCACAAACCCATTAACTGTACCTGAGGCTGTGTCGATGTAACCGAGGCCTGAGCTCACTGCGCTGGAATGAAACGGCCTCTGTGGTATAGTTTGAATTCAGGAGAATCAGCATACTGGAATGACATGAATAGTTGGTGGACTCTTGTCCCTTGAATGACTCTCGACGGTGGCTTGTTATGACCCCAGTAGAGATCAATTATACTCTCCCTCAGTGCACTGACATTTCCAAGGCTTCTTCTTCATATTTGTATTTTACGCTGATCAGCTGAATAACAGGGAAACTGCACTGTTAAAGTGTGCACAGCTTGAGGAATTCCCTTCTTTTATGTCTCAGCTGCACTTCAGACACTTCTGCAGAGATTAAACAATTATTAAACTGCGTTTTTTTTTTTAAATAGAATATCAGTAGACTTCAACAGATCGTTTCCCAAACATTTTACCGGTCTGATGCTTCTTCTTCTCAGGAACATTTCAAGTTGACAAAGTCCCTCAGGTATATCTTGTTAGCAAATATTACCTCAGTTACTTGTCTTATGCTGGTCACACGGCCCTGTAGAACAGGTTTGAGCATTTAAGATATTCAAGGTGAAACACTCCTGTCGCACAGCCTGAAATATGTCTTGTACCATTTGATACTGCTTCATGTTCACCAGGTGTGTCTAAGTAGGGTTTGATTTGCTCAAGCACCTCCAGAATGATGCATCGCACATTATAGTCACGAATTGATTCGCACTGTTCGAGCAGAGTATGGCGGGAAACTGGGTCAGTCATTCTGTAGACTTGGTTCATGTATAGCTTCAGCACAGCCGCCCACACTTGAGCAACTCTTCGCTTTATGTGTGTGTGTGTGTTTGAGTGGAGGTTTAAAAGGTGAAGGGGCCATCGGTCCATGGGAATAGGGAAGCAAATGAGCAATTACTGCACTGCATTACCTCATTAACTTGGCCCCTTGACAAGCAAATCTTTAGAAGAGAGGAGTTTCTGCGTCCATCCCTTCAGCGGGAATGCAACTTTGTCCTCTTGCCATTTCCTCAGCGAGGTGACAGAGTCATGTTGGAGAGGCTGCAAAGTGTCTAGAGGGGGGTTTGTGATGCAGCCTTGTTATGTAATGCTGGACTGTGGACAGCTGCAAGGCCGGCTCCAGCCTGGCTGCTGGGTGGATGGAACTGACAGCCAACACGACAAGAGACGGAGCATGATTTTACTAAGAATTTAAGGATGATGTTGTTGTATCTCTCATAACTGCACCTATCCCAAATATTTGCCATATCTTTCCTTCCTTTATTCACTCTTTTCTCCCTGTATTCCCAGCAATCCGAAGAGCTCTTAACCTTAGCAGCAGATTAAAGGTCAAATATATATTTGCAGAGATCTAAAAAGACAACAGTTCATGGTCAGGTTAAAAGGAATCCAAAAAAACAAAACAAGGGAAAGACATCAATGATGTAACATTGTTAATGTCTATCTGGAATAAAGATCAATAAAGATCAGACACAGTTATCAGTCTGTCTTGCATAAGGTCCTCTCTCCCATCCACCTCTGCTCTCAGCCTCCATGAGTGGCAGGATATCAATTCATCTTCTCATACATGACCTCATATAATAGATTTGAGTGCCAGCATGACCCAGTGAGCCCCTCATCAGCTCAAGAGTGTACCGGGATGCTCAATAAGGGGCATGAATGATAGACTTATGGAGGGGTCAATCCTGTCGACTGAGAGCTAAAGCCTTTCAGAATGAGTGAGAAAGAGAACATCCTAGAGGAGGAGGTGATACTTTGATTTTCAATCAATCTAAAGCTGCTTTCACACCGATGTGTGGCAGCTGCCCTGCAAGAACATCCCCCCAAAAAGCAAAGCATTTTTAAAAGCGGCTGCTAGTAATGCAGTGACAAGCAGGTGCTTCAGTGAACATCACTGGCAGAAATGCAAGGTAGCTTGTAGCTGCATACAAAACACTGAAATGACCAAATTTTCTTCTTTTTCTTTCTTTTTTATTTTAATGAAATAAGACTTAATAAATTAATGTATGGGAAACACTGGTTTTCTGTATGAAGTGCATGCATATGCCCATGAATATCTGGTGGGAGGGACTTAGGATAGAAAAGGGAAGGTTGCAGGAAGAGGGTGTATTTTCATAATCTGCAGTTTTTTTTTTTGCTTGTTTCATTTTCCAGGTTTCTGCCTCCACCAGCTTTAAAAGTGTTTTCTGAGAATACCTTGTTATTGTTTTTCAAAGCACAGACAATTCCGGGGTTGAAAGCAAGAAACTTGAGGTGTAACTTGATATCCAAACCTGCCTCTTGTGAAGTGATGCATTCTGCCACTATCCTTCCAACCCTCCTTTTATTCACTGACTATACAGTATAAATAGAAAAAGCAGTTCAGTGCTGTGTTTGACCACCTCTGGCCCTGATAACAGCTCCCATGCATCATGCCACAGACTCAACAGAGGACCTGTAGTATCCCAGTCTTAAAGCTGGCCATGCAGACATGAGTGTCTTTCATAACTGCCCAAACTTGATGGATAGAGGATTCTTTATTATGGTGCATCTGAGTTCATCCCACATGGGTTCACTGATATTGATATCATGGATGGCCGCTTAGTCATTTTATGTTAATATTTCTAGAATCTGGAGGATCTCTTCATTATAATAAACTAGATTACTGTTTTAAAAAAATCTGTCGTCTGGGGCTTAATAAAAGTGGATCATGTTATAATGTGAAGCTGTACTCTGGTATCAAGTCATTGATTCTATAGACCCTGTGAAAAGAGTTGGATACTGTCCTCTGTGATGGAAATTAGTTGAGGCATCCACAGATATTACTTTATCTGTTTCTTTTACACTTCTCTGCAAATTGTCAGATACCGCTTCACATGCAAAACAAGTGTGGAGATGAAGCTGCTGATGCATGCATTTGTTTATTTATTAATGCATAGACTTATGCAAATAGAAAGGGTGGCCCCACTCCCTCAGCACAACATGTTGTTTCCACTGGAATATAGATTCTTACTCAACCACATCGGCTCCCCGTGCATCCTTGAGTTTGCACACATCTCATAAACTGGTATTTGTAACCAAATGATGATGTTATTTCCTCAGTATCACCCAAAGCATTTAAACTCACTTAAATTAGAAATTATTTTGTCAATAATTTTCAGTTTGTTTGCTGGCAAGCTCAGCTTGATAATTGCTCAGTAGTTGCAACAAGTGACTGCTGATGTTCCAAAATATTTATCGACTGTTGCTTTTAGGTACTGACATATTGTTGTTTTATATGTTTAAGGCAGGTGTGATTGTATGGCCATTCACTTATTTATCAATGCATTTATCAATTACAAGTGCATGTCTTTGTTTTATCTTCTCGCAGCAGCAACAAAGTGAATATTATCAACATTCTCAGTATATGTAAATTGCCTTATGTCAGTAGTGCCAGCGGACAGTCAAAAGCAGTGCTCAATAGTAATTATTTTTCTACTTTTGTATTTAGTTGCAGTGTATTATATTTTCAGAAAGCCTCCCAGTGAAGGAAACTCAAGTGTGTTTTTCTTTGTGACATTTCAAAAATTTACTCAAAAACCTGTTTTATGATGTAGCTGTCTGGGATCTGTTAGACAGGAGCATCTTAACAATGGGTGTAGAAAAATATTGATACTTTCAAGTACCACAATATTATGTTTTTTGATGCATTTGTATAATTTTGTGTTGCATATATCCCCAAACTGTAAGATCCTTCAGTGATGTAATATATCTTAAGCCATGTGACTCTTCCAATCCAATGTAACAGCATGTCGCTAGCGTGTTAGAGACTGTGATAAATACTCATGAAGATTCCAGTGTTCTGGTAGCATAAAAAAGTAAACAAGTTAGATTTCTTAAAGTTGAGCAGTTGTGCTTTTGTTTTTATTTATTTATTTTTTGTCGGTCAGTGTGCAGTTTACTACTAAGGATGTTTCAGTCCCCTCATTTAGTTCCATGCTTCCATGTTGCTCTGTGATACAGACAGCTGCAGACACAGAGGCTGCTTCCTGGTCAGGCTAGGTGATAACAGTACCTTCTACCTTC
Source organism: Plectropomus leopardus (assembly GCF_008729295.1). Lineage (NCBI taxonomy): Eukaryota > Metazoa > Chordata > Actinopteri > Perciformes > Serranidae > Plectropomus > Plectropomus leopardus. Next base: position 11,726,947 of record NC_056479.1, on the reverse strand, counting down.
TGCGTAAAAGAATTAACAGTTCACGGCAACTTAATGATTTTTTTTTTAAGTGTGTTCTTAATACAGTGAAGTTTTCCAATTAAGATTTTTTTTATATTGAATCGTACCCCTGTATTGTGATATGTATCAGATCTCCATATTCTTGCCAACACAGACCCCTGGTTTTTTATTTCTGCCCTATGATGGATCCCATCAGGCTGCCTCTGCCCCTGACTATTGTTTGGCTAATGTGAGATTTGGTTGATCCTGTCGAGGACTTAGGACACCTCAGTACAAGCCTGAACTTATAACACTGATTACATTTAGTGGGATGATCTGAGATGATGATGATGAGAACTGGAATAAGAGCGTGTCCACGCCTCACTGCTCATGTCACAGGCTTACGTAGATTAAGAGCTTCATCCAAAAAAATTAATTCAAAGTAATGAAATATGGAAAGACATCCAAAAATGTGGAATAAAATGCATGTGTCTAAGGATTTTAAAGTAATTCCCATGTCTCCTGCAGCAGCACCCCATGCTGAACGCTTAGATATTTTTGGAAAACAGAGATCTGCACTGCATTGGGAAGGAGGCAGCAGAAGATGTGAAGTGGTGATTACAGACGTCTGGGACTGCTGAATCATCGCTTGCTCTCTTGGCTGCCTTTCTCAAAGCAGCAATCTGCAAAATACAAACATCTCAAATAGACCTCTTTGCATCTGAATCCACGGTTTCATGTCAAATGGGGAGCAAGTTTTATAAAGGTCACTAAAACACTAAGAAACACTGAACTCAGGAGCCCAAATACATTAACAAGAGTGATTATCTTCTCAGTTGAGCCAGATGGAGCTGTGATTTACAGTATTAGTTTTATGTTTTTGTTTGGTTTGTTAGTTCAAGATTATTTGATAGACCTTGTAAGTTTCTCTTGTCTCTCCAAAATATGTTATCTCTTCAAGCTGCATCGCTGTTTTTTATCAGATGAAAGTAGGGAAAAGACGAGGAATCTGGAAGAAGGGGAAAATCAAATAGATCAGTCACACTCTGAGTTTCTATTGAGACATATTTAAGCTTGGTTTCGAACACCTTTTACAACTGTAATTTGTGTCAGACTTTGAAAAAACCCCTGGCACTGAAATGTGTCATCTCTCCAACTTCTGTTTGGGATGGGAACCAGGACCCTTGATTTACTGGTTAACGGTCAACCATTAACCAATAAATCGGTTAACCGCAGAGCATATTTCTGACTGGTTACATATGTTGATCTATAGGTTAATTTTCCTACTACTCAGTTTACTGCACTGCGCACCCTCCAGGTCTGGTAGGAGCTACATAGCTAGCAATTCAAGGATTACCGCTAGTGATGCCGTCCTGACCCAACAGCATTGCTATGAAAACAATATGCACTCCCTCCGATATGGTGGATCAAATTTGAGCTTTAGCATTGTTGACTATATTATCACTGTTAGCTCTGTTAGTGCCATTAGCAGTGTCAGCACAGCTTATGGTGCTAACATAGTTCACAATGTTAAAGGATTTTTTCAGCTCAAGATGAAGCTGCTCACTGGGACCAGGGGAAAGCTGGAGGGTGAGTACAGTGTTTCCCCACTAATGCGTTTCTCTACTGGGACAGCATTACTGGCTGTAATCACTGAATGAGCAGCACCATAAGTGAGTAAATGTTAGCTTCTGACTGACCTGGCTGGTGCATAGTGCAGAGCAGCCGAGGAGTTGAGACCAGAGGTTTGGCAGTGGGCAGGCTTCCACGTGATAACACAGCTGACTGGCTGTCTATCAGCAAAGTCAACGGAAAAATAAAACAGGCTAAAAGGCAAGACATTTATAAGTAGGGTTATGGAAAACCAGGAAAAGTCGTGAAATTCCACAATTATGTTTTCCAGGTCTGTAAAAGTCATGGAAATAGTAAAAAATAATCCAAAGATCTGAAAAAGTAATGGAATTTTTTTTTTTGTGTAATGAAATTGTGGTAGTAATCTTCTTTGGATAACCTTCCACGTACTCTAAAATAACTCTAAATTTATTTTTTGGAGCTGATGACATAATGTGGCCTGAAAATGAGTTAGTATGTGACAAGTTTTTTTTTTACCATCACTTGTGTTTCTTCATTTTCTCCCATGCTCCATCTCTCCCTTTATGTATGCCCACTAGCTGAAATTATGTTTGAATTGAGTTTAATTTTATGTTTGAAAAAAGCTGGACAACTAGGGTAGAAACTCATTTTTAAAGCAGATAATGGGTCATGGAAAAGTTTTGAATTTTTGTCCATAAAAATAATCATTTATATTGCAAAACATTAAACTTTCACTGCCTCTAAATAGATAGCACTTTGAAATGCAGCGTTAAAAAAGTGGGTATGCCAGACTACAAGGAAAGGCCTCTTGTATTTATGTCTTCTTTTTTTCTACAAAAGTAACTGGTTAGTTACTGGTTAATGGGTGTCAACCTATTGAAAGCAAAATGAACCCAAAATGACATCTCTAACCGGTAGCTACAGTTTCAGATTAGTAATGCTAATTAGCAAACACTAGACTAGACTAACTGCCCTGACAAGGATTTGATGTGTTTAACTTTCCTTGAACTCTTCCCCTTGCTGAGAGACGTCGCCGACCAGTAGAGTTCCTCTTGCCCTTGTGGCCTTCCACCTCTTGTTTAAAGGGGGTTGGGTTGTTTAAAGTTGCCTCTTAATCCGTCCTCTGCCTTTATTCCCTTAAAGGATAATGACTTGAGCTGGAACCTCAATTACCCATGTGTCAAATTGGGCCCCAGACAAAGACAACTCTCTCAAACAAGAACAATTGATTTGATTGGACACCGCCAGGGTGTGTTTAGGGTGATGCCTTATCTTGATAATGCTTGCGGGACGCGTGTGACAGTGATGACACCACAGCGGGGGCAGGGTGCCGGGCGTTTTATTGTACGTGTGGTCCGACCTCGTGACAGAGAAAAATCTCTGGGCAGGACACATCGGGAGATGAAACCTGAAGGGTCTCCCAGGATAGCTGTTCAAGGACATAAGTAAGGATAAGTAATATTCAGATTTGTCAGGCTGGATGTTTTCCAGGTTCATCTGCACTAGAAGAGTCTGATGGATGAAAGGTACAACATGTCTGTGAAAGATGCTCCACCTGGCTTTGCTCTGACATGTTTTTTACAGCCTGTATTGGAACATGTGGCACATCCTCTCAGTCACATTTTTTCCTCTTGTTAATGTGCAGTAAGACAGGAAGGGAATGTACCATCTGAAGAGTACTGTGTGACTGAGGGTGATGAAACAGTTTGCAATAGTCAAAACAGCCCACCAAAATAAAAAGTTGTTCATTTTTTAACGTCTGACAGCAATATCAAATCTGTTATTACCCGAGAATGCATTGCTTTATTGCATCCTGTTCAACACTCAAGACTATTCACAAGAATCATGTTTAATTTTGTGCTACTCTCGTTCTTTTATTTTTTTTCGGTCACGACGTGTAGCATACGTGCTTCAAGTCTCACATCTGTTTATATTACAGATTTATGTGTGAATCCGAAGCTTTCCCCAGGTAATCCCGCTGATGGGAGGGCAACACAGGAGATGAAGGCGGTTCTTTTTCTTAGGGTTTCTTTCAGTACGCAACTTAATTAAAAAGAGCAGAAAAGGAGGGTAACAGGTAAGACCAGCGCCAAGTCCTCAATGGCCTGGCTTTATTTACTCAGACAGTCAATCTGTTGGTTTGGCCTGCCGGAGGGAGCGCACTGTCTTCACGTCCGCACCATTTCATTCTTCTGTTCCCCCTCCTCCTCCTCCTCCTGCTGCTGCTCAAGGTGGTCTGGTGCCGCTATCTCTGTGCCTGACATCAGAACAGAGAGAGGACGATTAGTAGAATGAACGGTGTGATGGATGAATTAGGACCTGTGCGCCTCTGTGCATGTGTGTGGTCATTTTCAGTTGCAGTCCAGTATTTTAAGTGACAGCAGTGGACGTTAATGGTGAATGTTGCAGGACTCTTGCAAAGGAGGGAGGAAATACCTCACGCATAGTTAATCGTAACAGAAAACTAAATGTTTCAGACCTGCTTCCTGAGAGAATGCAATAAGATGAGGAGAAACGAATGACTGAGGAAGAAGAGAAAATTGAGGAAGGAAGTGATGCAACTTGGCCATATGACCTTGTGGGTGGATGTGCATTAAGGCATTCCAGAGCGGTTGAGATGTTAGGACATCATGGATATTATTAGGTGTTTCAGTATGCTGTGTGTGTGTGTGTGTGTGTGTGTGTGTGTGTGTGTGTGTAGTCTGAGTCATATACAAGTCAAGCTGTCTAACAGCTTTTTCCATACATATATGTAGACATGCAGGTTATCATCAGTGTGTGTCAGACCTCATTGTGGGCAACAAATATTGATCGCTCACCACAGTTATCTCGAATTTAACTGAAGGTACATTCTGCTGCACTTTTTGGTAGTTTCACCACTGGTCAAATACAGTGGTTATGCAAGAGTGTAAGGTTGTGTTAGGAGGTTTGAACTTCCACAGATATGAGTGGAGACTTCTCTTGTGGAGCTACTGAAAAAACCCTCTGGCTTTCTTTTGCTGTCTGGTTTCTGTATTTTCTCTCCCTTGTCAGTGTGGGTGCCAGTGTCGTTCCTGGGTTCTGTCTACTCTGCGGTGCTATATTTGCTTTCTTATTTCTTATTTTATTATTTTTTTAACTTTGCGTTCCTCCACCCTTGCATTCTGTCTAACCTCGCGCCATGTCAAGCAGCAGCAGACCACAGACCTCAGTTTATTTATAGATTTGTAATCGTGGGTTTGATCTTATAGTCATCTATTCTGAAAGCTGAACAGCACAAAGTGCTTTTTTATTTTTGTTTTTGAGGTCTACAAAGTGAAGCAGGCTGCTGTGTTTTCAAGGTGTTATTGATAGACATCATAACAAGATTATCCTCTGATCAGTTTGCAGGTTTCAGTCATGTAACTTAGCGTGGTGGGTGTCAAACCTCAATCCTTTTACTGGAACTGACTGAAATGTGTTGTTGGCATATCAAAACTGTCAAATACTGAAAGCTCTGGAGCAAAGTTTTGTTTTCTTATTATTTCAACATGAAATCATTGTGCTACTTTAGACTTCAGTGTTTTTATATTTGTGCATATAAATGCACAAATAATATAGAGCTTTGCTAATGCTATAGATGAATCCTAATAACTCCCCTAGCACCACCAACAGGCCACCATTTCAATTTTTAAACCAAATACATTGTGTGTACATGTACAAATACATGCGCAAACTACAAGAGCTCTCCGAGCGCTCATAGCTCTGCCAAGGCGAATGTCTTATCTTGCAATGTTAAAGCAAGTGAAAAATAATTTGTGTATCTCCCCGTATCACAACGCAATACATCTCAATGCATTGCAAAAGCCAGATGCAAAGATTATGCATGATACTGAAAGCACACCATAGAAATCTTTTACCTGTGAAAAACTTGTGATCAGGTTTATTTAAATTGTAGCACTGAGGTGACACGGCTATGAGAGGAACATCTCAGTGTTCAATACCGTGTTCTAGCTTTTGGGCTTTTTGATGAATAGTGATGCTCATGAACAATAGCGGAGATGCTTGTTGTATTCTGACGTCTTTTTACCACTCTGGTTGATGATAACCAGCCACTGGTACACAGACTTTGCCAGGGATTCACAGATGGTGCCATTTTTCTCTTTGTCCTAGTACAGATGGCACAAGATAAGGACATTTTGGGGCTTTAAGCACAGGAGCTGAGTGGGTTTTTGATTGGAAAGGGATATGAAGTGCAATTTAATTGTCTTGTTTGATTTGATAACTGACAGGGGTTTTTTTTCAACCTTAGTATTTGCCTGTATAACAAAAGTATAAGAGGAAAAATGCTATTGGTTAAGCTCTTCCGTTCATGCATTTGTGTTTTTGTTTAATGTTTTGTTATAATTTACCGGTAGTTGTGGTGGCTGCCCACACATTAGAAGAAATCGCATGTGCCTTTATTGATGAGCTATTCTTAAACTGCAACACCTACACAGGCTGAACACGAGATGAAATCAAATGTACCACAAATCTCTCACATTAGATGTTCCTCTTCCGCAAGAGATGCTAAATTTTAACAAGAAAATCAGAAACAGAATGAGAAATGTGAAACAAACACAAAAAAAAACAAGCAGGCAGGTAAACTAAAAGGTGACAGACACTGATACAAAAAAGGCAGATTTAGTCACAATCATGTGCCAGGTGTTAGTGCAACATGTCACACATAAGTGTACTATACCTCGTCATCAGTATCTTTACATGGTCAGATTATTCCCTCCAGACATATATGAAACTGTCCCACTGTTCCTTAAACTTGTAAGTTTTCAAGTCCAGTCTTACCAACATCTTTTTGCATGTAGTAGTTTCCATAATTTGAACTCTCCACATATTCAGTGTAGGAGCTTGAGGCTCCTTCCATCACATTAGAATCATCAGGGCGCAGGTTATTAGGCCAGTTTTTTAATATTCTAAACACAATTTTTTTTTTGGTTGGCACTACAGTTTTATATTTTTAATAATTACTGTTCATCCCAACTCTTGCACAGATGTGACTGAGACCATCTGCTTGTTTTTTTTTTTTTAAAAAAAAAAGATGTTGAACTGGCTGCTTCTTGTTCCTTTCGTGTCCTTGTTCATGATGCCTGTGACCTGAACCTGTGTTACCCTGGAGCATTTTTCCAGAGGTTACACTGCAAGCCCGGGCATGTCACTCACACATTCCACTTACGCTCTAAGCAGACACGCACACACACACGCTCACACATGCACACAGTACTAGCATTTCCTTTGCAGCGTCAGTTTGTTTCTCTGCAGCTTATACTGAATACATTATTTACGGTTTCTTCTTCAGGGCTTTACTAAATCACTTCTTTTCACAATCTACAATTGTGTTTTCAGCACAGTGAGGGAAGGCTCTGTGTATGTGTGTGTGTGTGTGTGTTCATCTCTTGTGTATTACACATGCATCTAGATGGTTTATGTATGTTTGCAATAGTGAACAGTATGTGTTGCTGAGAGAGGAAGCCTTCAGTCATCTTTGAGAATAAGTAAGAAATGAGTTTGGGGATTGGAGGTTTATGTTCAGCGGTCTCATGCGATCTCATGCGTTCACATGCGTTCACATGCGATCCCAGCTTTCCATCTGCTCTGGGCCTCTGGTCCACCAGGCCTTGGCCGCTCAATGTTCTGCCTATCAATTTGTATATGTATGTTTTCTTTAACAGTATACAGTTTGTGTGTGTACGGGGAGTGGGCTGGGCTTTGCTGTGACTTTGGAGTGAGTGATTTCATGTGTGTTCTTTGCACTGCATGTGTAGGGGTCTTAAGAGAGATAGATCGGGACTTTACAGTGTGAAATCTGATACTGTAGGGTGAGCTCTCCCCTGAAGCTGGGAAAATAAGAGAGGAAGAAAAGTGGGTGATGACAGCGAGAAAGTTCACTGATGTTGGTTTTCTTGACAAAAATGAAGAAGCATAGTCAAAAGAAGGTACGTTTTAACATTTTAGATTTGTTTGTCCCTCATTCCCTCATTAAATTTTCATCTTGTAAAGAGCAAAATAAAAAGCGTGTGGGAAGTGTGGTTACACTTCACTAAAGAAAGAAAATTCAAGATTTGCACCAAAGTCAAAGAACTATAGGACTCCAACACTACTTGCAAATGCTGCTGCAACCAACATTTTTGCATACGTGCAACACGTTTTGACAATTGACGCTGCAATGCTAAACTGGAATGAATTTTATTTCCACCAACTTGTGTTTATCTCTGCTTCTTCGGCTGCTGTACTTCCTGCTGAGCCTCTCAGCGAGGAGCAAACACCTTTTTTCCCTCACAGCAAGAGGAAAAATGAGTCAGGAAAGGGTCGATAAAAGTCACAGAACAGTGACTAAACAAGTGGTGAAAAACCCACATCCTTTCAGAACAGCAGAATCCCTGTGGTTTACCCCCCACCCCACCCTCTCATATTCCTCCCCCCAAAAAACAACCAAGTCTTCCATATTTGAGCTCTAACTAGACTTCACTAGAAACCATTTTTAATAGTAAAGGCCTAATGTAAGTTGTGTTGGGCAATACTTGCTTAATTGCCTTGTTAACGCATTGTGTCTCTGATTCTGGTTTGGTTGAAATAAACCCTTAATTCACCAGAGTAGATGAGAACATATGCTGGCTTTAGAGGTTATTTTCCTTGCTGTCTCTCTCACACACACTGTATTTGTACACACACAGCAGGTCTCTCTCATTATTTGGAAGCAGACCATTAAATAAGCAAAATAACATGACCAAAATTCCCCAAAAATCACCCAAAACAAACAACCAACAATGTGCTCAGCTAATTGCCAATAGCCTATGTAATTGTCCACTTGCCCAACCTTTAGAGAAACCCAGAAATCCATCCCAAAACCAGGAAATTCATTATCGCTTCCAGTTCCAGTTCCAGTTCCCTCATCTCAAAGTCAGTGGGTTTTTTTAAAATGTTTTTTTGGTTAGATGCCTGAAATATGTCTTTAAATACCCCACTCGCAGACTCTGAAGCTTTTTTGTGTCTTTAAAAAGGCAGTAGCTGACAAGTGGCTAAATGAGAATACAGAACGTCATCACCCTGATCTGTGGCAAACAGCTTTACAGTCTTGTTGTGTTGGTGGCTTTAAATTATGCAACTGTAGTGAAGTTCATTTATAGCCTAATATTAGCATCTGGCAATTACATTTAGGCTTCAAAATTCTGAAAAGTAGCATTTGTTTGTGAAGATTATCTTGCTGTACAAAACATGTAAGTATCATAAACATTTGTTTGCCAAAGACCTTATTTTTTAGAGTAATCCAGAAGCCAATGGAAAAATCCCATAGACTTTTTGACGAGGAACCCGGGTGAAGCTAACTTCCGTGTCATCACTGGGGCACTCAATGGATTTCCAATCTTCCATAAAGCCATTAGTTGCACTTTGCATTCATAGACCTGAATCCATTATATATTGACTCCACTTTTTGTCAAAATTTTGGTTGTCATTGCGAGGTAATGTGGTTGGGAGCAGCAACTCTCCTTTATGGTCCATTCAAGGAAACTCTGATTTTGACAGTCCTGAAAATAAAATAAAACTACTACTAATAAAACTAATCATTCATGAGCTCTGTTGTCTGAAAATCATCACCGGAAGATCAACATTAAACAAACGGATGCTGTGAATATGATGACCAGGGTTTGATTTGTCCCTCCAACAAAAACATTGCTGTTTTTGCAGCTAACTTTGAAGTCTTAAAATTTAAAATAAAATCCTAAAGTACTTAAATGCATCATCAAGGAATAGTATTAAAACCACTTATGCTTATAACAACAGTAACATGTCAAAAATGGGACTTTTAACATCAAAAATGGGACTTTTAACATTTAAATAGACCATTTTTTTTATATTAGATATTCATACTGTGGTGAAATGGAAAAAAAAAAAAAACTAATGGCTGCTTGGAGGCGAATGAATCTAAAATCTGAAAAGTGCATGCAATTTGCAGTTAATGGGCAAAAACATGCCAAATAACCAGCTTGGCCTTTGAATTAATTTCTATTGCCAATGCGTACTTTTTATGTGGGCACCTTGTTAATGCCATTACATAATGTCAGATTCCAATTAGCCTGAACAGAGCAGGTCAGTCAGCGTAAGTGGGTACAAATTCTCAGCACAGGGTGACCCATTTGTCAACAGCCTTGACAATGTGTGTGAGAGGAGCACTTGTTGTCATGTGCCTTCTTTAGATGGGAGCAGTGGAGGAAAGACAGTTTACCCATGGTAGCAGGAATCTAATTTTATTTGAATGCTTGTACAGGGTTGGATGCACACACATGAGCAAGTTAAATTTTGAGTGCATGATTGTATGATTGTTTGAAAAGGTCAGACACTCATGCAACAGGAAAGTCTGTTTGGTAATCAGGCAGAATTAGGGTCAGTGTTTGGCTCTGATTGTCAGCGGGTTGCTGGATGCTGATGGGTGTGGGTGGCATGGGCCAAAAATAAACATGAGAATCTCAGTCTAATTAATTGAGAGCTCAGCATTGATCCGTACAAAGGATACAAGTGTCTTAAAGCATCATGTCTGACACATTTAAAGCTATTACAGTTTTCAAATAACAGTGATGCATGAGTTAGAAACTCTGAATGACAATAATTAACTTCATGCTTGGCATCGCTGGTTTATGAGTGAAGGTCATAATTTTGGTTTTGAAAGATTTGAATGTAACCAGATCATTTAAAAGGAGAATAATTTTTGACAGATTGTTTTTCAAGTGGATTTAACTTTCCTGCACATCTAAATCTCCTGTTGCAAGAGGGCACTGATCACAGTAATTTACAGTGAAAACTTGATTATTTTGAAGGTTATTCCCTTTAGGGGATAAGAACACTTTATTAAAGTATTTTATAAAGAACAGAACTTAATAAGAGAAATAAAACACGGAAGGTATCTCTTTAGGCAGGAGTCTTAAGTGTTTTTCAGCTTAAGTGCCCCTTAGGTGGAAAAGAAATGAAGCAGGGACCCCCTGCTGCATATATAGTGTAAAATTGCTTTGCATAATAAACTGTGCAGATGGAGGTTGTCAGGCAGGACGCCAGATCAGCCTGAGGCTGCAGTCTTAGCTTGTATTTGCTCTTCCGGTAGGTAAGGAAGGAAACTGCCAAAGGCAAGATATGTTGGATTCATGTTATCATGTATTTCCAGTTAAATTTTGATTTGTAAAGTGGGGGCCCTTCTATAGTAAATCTGAGGACCTCCTAGAGCAGGCATGTCCAAAGTCCAGCCCAAGAGCCAATCATGTCCCATGGACCAATTTTACACAGCCCTTGGCTTGACTTTCTATATGTGGCCCACCACACATTATTGGTTAATTAAGCATGATCACTTTGCATTTTTCCCTTCACCTCATAATGGTGATTACCTAACAGCAAATATTTCCTGCTAGGTAGCAGACATGGCCACAGCAAAGAAGCATTAAGTCAAAAGTGGCATCTTTAAGATGGAGATCACGCTATAGGGCTACAACGAAGTCCCCCCTTTACACTTCCTGTGCATTTTTAAACAGAACCATCATTCCGCTCTAGCGTGTGATTATTCACTGCACACATGATCAAAAGAGGCAGGACGTTTAACACATGAGCATCCGCCTCCAGTGTGACACATAATATATTCATCTGCAGTGCTTTCTACATGTTAATAACAATCAGTTACCTTCTCTGTTGTGTGGTGGCTGATCTTGTCCTCTAGGAGGGTATGGAGCTCCTGAATCTTATTGTTTTCCCAGTTTGCAGACATTTATGGCTGCTGTTCTTCATCTTTGAGTTTGCTGCCAAGCTAACAGCTGTTTTTTAGATCTCCCGTGGTGGGTCGCACACCTAAACATGTTGTCAGAACGTCACCGCCGTGCTGCCCACGGTCACGTCTTTCCGCCTTTACGTTTTACACAGACCCCGTAACGGTTACTGTTACGACCACTCTGCCCCCCCTCTCTGCGATCAGACATTATATACAGAAGGGCAAGACGGCATCAGGAGTGGTGGGAAGTTGAATACATTCTCACCCTTTTTTTAACCCATGCAAGAAGCAGCTGGCCCTCATTCAAAAAAATTGGACACCCCTGCCCTAGAGGTCCCCCCTGGACCCCCTTTTGATGACCCAGGTTTTAAGGAATAGTTTGATATTTTAGGAAAAGGTTGTTTATTGCTTTATTGCTGTAAGTTAAGGCATTTTCTCACTAAGTCCTTAGTTTTTGCATGCTTTTCTACACTGAGTCGTTGCATAGCCTAAATTTACAATACACAACACAATATAAAGACACAATTCCTTGCTGTCACTACTCTCTGCCCACTTCTTCCAAAAATTTTAATCCAGACGAAGGTTTGGGAGTTGATGGGTAGATATGATTGACACAATATTAGGTAGTAGTTAGCTTTAAACAACCAACAATTTTGGATAAAAATACAGACTTGGTGTGCAAAGGCCTTTAGAAAAGAAAATTCGTACCACTCTAAATATGAAGCTACCTCCTGCTTTTGGTTAGCTCAGCTTAACATAAGAACTGGAAGCACGAGCAAACACCTAGCCTGCTCTGTTTAAAAGTAGCACTTTGTTGGATGTTAAATGTTGTAATAAGATAATGATTTGTAATCGGGCTGCTCTGTTGAATGTTGCTCACCAATGGAAATAGAAGAAAAGGGGGAGGGAGAAGGAGAAAGTCAGTGAGCGATGAAAGAAGTATGAAAAGGCAGAAGGGATAGAGATAGAGAAATAGAAAAACTGGGAGGGCACTGTGTGTTCTACAGCTATAGGCCATTAGCACCTTCAGTTGGCAGTCATCCTGAGCTGTGAGGACTGCAGTCTTCTCCCAGCAGCCCAGTCACGAAGCAGGAGGATGCAGAGAGACACAGAGAGTATGATGGTGCAAAGCCATACATTTTGCATGTACCTGCTTCAGTGGAGCCATGAGGGTGCTCCTCCTGTCACTTCACCTGAGTATAGGCCCTGTCTCTCCCGTCCACAAGAGGTTTGAGATGACAAAGGCAGCTCCCTCTGACAATTGTTTCCAACTGAAAAATGTTGCTTGTGTGAGGACTGGGCAGGCCCTGTTTGCTTCGAGACTGTCACAAATGTGTGAGTTATTTGGCAGTTGTAAGGCTCCACTTTGAAATAAAATGTAATAGGTGGTTGTTGAGACAAAACAAAAGTGTGTGTGTCTGGCAGATTGGGATAGTCAGTCACAGGGATTGAATGTGTATGTGTATGTGAGTGAGTATGTGTGTGTGCTTGTGTATTTGTACTTGCTACATGGTGAGGACGGAAACATTTTTTGACCAACAGAATGGGGACATTTTTGAAAAGTGAGGAAATTTTCGCCAGTCCTCACTTCTTTAATGGCCTATTTTAGGATTAAGACTTTGTTTTAGGATTCATGTTCGATACATTATTTCTACAGTGGGGTTAGAACATGTCATATGAATCTGTGTTGAGACTTGTTTAGACCTGCAACAAACTACTGATCTGCAGCCCAAATTTATTGTTTTATCTTTCTTGTTTGGCCATGTAATTGTAGCCTATCAGAAGCTTCAATATACTGTTATGCTTATGTTTTGTACCAACCTTCAAAAATGCAAAGATATTTAAATTAGTTTAATATAAGACAAGTAAAGACAAATCTACCTATTTGAAAAGCTGAAACCAGACAATTTTTTTTACATTTTTACTGGGAAGAAATTACATAAAACAATGACTGGATAAATAAAACAGATTCCTCCTATGACAGTCAACTGTGGTTGAGTTTGATCAGCAAAGTAATCTGTTTACAAGTTTGCTAAAAACCCTCAAATATTTGACATCAGTAGTAGTTTTATTTATATTTCTTCTTTGTTTTTTCTTAGTTTCATATTTGAAAGACTTGCTGATGAAGAAACCGGGTGGCGGTTGACTGTCTGCTTGTGCTTTTAGGAATCTTGTCTCTGTGCCCAATTTCACTTCTCTTTCTTTCCTCATTTAGTTTTCAAAATGTTATCCAAGTCACACAATTTACCCTAATAGTTTACCTAATATGCAGAATGATCCACGACCAATTATGAATCATATGGCCTTTTTGCTTTCTCTGTTTGGCTTGATTGTTGATGTCTATTTTTATTATTCCCCGAGTTCCCGCTTTTTCTTCAAAAGGTGCTATATGTATAAAGTTATTGTTATTATATCAGCAGAGCTCCTTTTTTTCTCAGCTGAGCACACGCACAGTTAACAGTTACAGTTAACTGATATTGTACAGTTTTATAACAGTGTGTGTGTTACCTGTGACAATAAAGCTTTGAATCTTGAATGACTCATCAAGGACATTATAAACAGAGGGCCGGCCAGTGTGAGTAAAGTATGCCATGCATGCCTACTAAAGGTAAATAGAAGACCCTCGTCTCTCTAAATCTACCATTGTCTAAGGTTTCAATAGTGAAAGAATAGGTGCTTCACTTGATGTTATCTGATAACATTTATTTTTGTCACCTCCGGAGTGTGTGTGTGTGTGTGTGTGTGTGTGTGTGTGTTTTTTCAGTGGTGTGACTGCAGATGAGCAAAGATCACAAGTGTTGTGACAAACTGAAGTTCGGTTTCTGAGAAATGTAGGAAATATTTCAGGAAACCGCTGAATCTGTAATAGCTCAGTATTACTAAGTTTGCACCCAGATTGCCCTAAACAGAGCAGGTAGAGTTGTCCTACATTGTCCCATAAGAGATAAGATAACATGCATCATAAACTCTTATGGCTACCATTAGAAACAAAGGCTTGCCCTAAGCGCAGCCACATTCTATAGTAATAGCATTTATTCCACAGGACCCAACTTTTTCACAGTCAAAATACCAAATATGATAACTTGACCCGAACAGCAAGTGAATAATATTACCTTGCCCAAAATCTAATGCTTTAAAAAAGACATTTATTGTGCCATTAATCATCAGACTAGCCACCAATGATTTAGATGTCATTTATAGTTGCATTACCTAAGCAGCTGATCAGTAATCCAGCATTTGTCACAACTTGTTCTTATTCTCTAATGTTGGCCCTAGAAGCTAAATCATGGACTGATCACAAGACTAATGAATGTGAATGTTATTGAATGTGTATCAGTATGGATGCATCAGTGAAGTCCTACGATAACATAAACTGAGGTGCATATGTGATGGTATTAGGGAAACACAGATGCAAGGATGTATACAGTGTCCATTCTGATTAATGTGTATATGATATGGTGATATAAATGTGACATACTGAATTTTGGACCCCAGGAAGATTAGCTGTTGTCACTGGCATCAGCTAAGGGAGAGATTCTTTTAAATAAATACATAAAATAAATACCCAGAGATCAGACCGGAAAAGTAAAGCAGTTCAAAGTGGGAAGAAGTGAGCAGCTGGGTGACAGCGGTCAGGTGACAGTGGTCAGGTCAGGAGGAAGTATGGGATTTAAAAAGAATTCATGTCTGTCATCTCCATCACTTCATGTAATTAGTATTCACACTGTGCTTACCTCCTACTGAGACTGATAAAACTCCCTCAGGTCTTGCATATGTGTGCGTGTGTGTTTAAGTGTGGGAAACAGGTGCGCATTTTCATTTGTTTACATTGCTTGTGGCTGTGAGGAGGAGACAGTGTGTGTGTGTTTGTGTGTGCATTATTGTGTATACTATGGAGGAAGAATCCATGGTGCTGGCGACAACGTAAGCCCCTGCGGTGCAGCCCCTCTCCTACCTGCCACTTACACTACAGACTCCAGAGACCCACAATGTGTGTGTGTGTTTGTGTTGTTTCAAAACACCACTGCCAGCCCACATAATGGAGCAGCCAGCTATCACAGAGCAGAGAGATGGGAGGAGAAGAGAGGAGATGAAAGGATGAAAGAAGCAGGTCTGGCCGAGAATGCAGGGACAGTGAGAGAGAAAGAAAAGCAGTATTGTTTTTGTGGTGGGATGCATTTTCATGTTCCAGAAACGAGGAAAACAAACACCTTAAAGGGGATGAGACAGAAAAATGCAGGTATCACTGAAAAAAAAGAGTGAATTGGCTCGAGTTTGGTGAGGTCAAGGTGAAAGCTGGAGGGAGTGAGGGGTGTTTACAAGGCAGGCAGCTATACAGTTGGAGAGCAAAGGAAGAAAAATGGGAAGGAGGCGGAGGAGAACTTCAGGTTGGAAGGGTTGACGTGATGGTCAGGTAAATCTTGAGGCTGGCCAGGCGCCATTCGATTAGCAGATAACTGCGCAGCAATCCGATTAAAGGCTAGTTTATTAAACGGTGATGCTAGGTGCACTGGAGTGGAACACAGGTGAAGGCCAAACTGCACATCCCAGGGCGCCTGCAGACTCAAAGCACAAACATACATTCAACCCCTCCACACACACACACACACACACACACACACACACGTGCACTGTTTGCTAATGTTGTTAAATGCTTTCCTGTCCACACCAGGGTTTGTCCTTGTAAGAGGATGGGCTACTCCTCCTCTCTCCTCTCTCCTCTCCTGCTCTGCCCCTCCCTCCGCATGTCCCAGCTCCCTGTCAGACGAGAGGGAGATAGAAGAGGGGAGGAAGGAGGATCGCATTTCCCAGAGTCAATGCTGCAGAGGTGATATAGAAACCTGGCAGCCAGCTATCAGTCATAAGAATCTTCAAGCCAAGAACCTCCACAATCTCCTCCCCCACTTCTAGTATTGATTTCAGACTGACAGGAGTAGTGATCGCCAGCATAGATGTGGCACTATTTGCCTGGCCTGCCTGTATGTTATGGCTGTCATGTATGTAGGGCCATTAGTGTGCTTGTCGTATCAGGTCAATTGCTACATCCCTTATTGATGAAGCTCTTGACTGGAAATAAATTGAAATAGAGGCTGTGGAAATGTGTTGGAATTGATGTAGCCTGGGCCGTCACATAAAGTATATCTCTGCAGCCCACACGAGGTGGAGGGGCCATGCACGCCCACAGGCCCCCAGCTCTCAGCAGTGCCGAATAAGAGGGCCACAGACCCTGTATGATTTATATGAGGAATAAATAGGCTGCACTCTATAATAATGTTTTTAAAGAGACAAATTTATGTGAATCATATTTGTGTCCTTCAGTTTATTTGACACATCAGGTGGCAAATGTGTAATGTATGTTGGCAACAGATGAGCCAACCATGATGAAAAGAAAATAGAGCAATGACACGACAAGCACGAAACTGTAGAATTTACTGGCAAACTTCCTAAAATAACAGCAATGTTTGGAACGGCACGTCCTGTCAGCTGTGAAAATTGCAGCCCATCAGAGAAAGCAGGTATTAACTTAATAGCTCACCGATGGCGGAACATAAAATTAGTTTAGATCAGTTCTCCGTGCAGCATTGACTTGTTGTGATTCAGACGCTGTCAGACAGTTGTAGTCACAGTTCCTGCAGCAAAAACTGTGTCCTTAACATTTTAAAAAGAAAAGATGTGCAAACTGTTGTCCAACAGCTGTACTGTTTGCTCCCCTTACTATAATGATACATCTGTCAGCTCTCTGCTCTCATATGGCACATACAGTAATTCAATGGTCACAGACTTGCCACAAAATTCGTAAAAATTTGTGAAGCAATGGGTCCTTAAATGTCAGACAGACATCAACAAAAGCAGGCTTCTCATTTTGACCCAACAGTTGTTGATTTTACATGCTGAAATGACAGCTGTTGGGAGCAGAATTAAAGGGGACTGTCCATTGTTTCTACAGCCCAAATTCTGAAGCTTCTACAGCCCATTTCTGAGACAGCCCATTATACAAAACGAAACAACCATCTCTATGAATTCAAGCTTTTCTTGTGATTAGACAACCCGATTTCGAGAAAAAATGTTCACATTGTATGATTCTGTAAACCACGATATGTTACATTTGTCAACAATGCTGTGATGAAATTGTGCTTAGGTTTAGGCACAAAAAACACCTGGTTATGGTTGAGAAAATATGATGCTTTGGCTAAAAGCACCTATGTTTGTTGGTTAAAAAGTCACTGGAAAAGCAGGGAGGGGTCAGTGAGAGAAACCCAGGTTTGGTGGCTCAAACGCTGACAGGAAACATTGTTAAGTGACAGTAAATACACCCTGGATTGGTGGATCAAATGTCGCTGGGAAGCATTTCCAATGATGGTAAAAACACCTGGGATTGGTGGCTTAAACGTAGCTGGGAAACTGAAACTAACTACATGGAGTGTGTATTTGGAGCAATGGATGTTTGGGACATGTATGGGACATTTATCTGACGAATTGGGCTTAAGAATTTCCATCCTTCGGAACAATGGCCCGGCACCACATTCATTAGCTTGCTTGCTACTTTATCTAATGTTAGCTCCCTAAGTTTGTTAAAATTGGCTGACTTTGGTTGATTGTTGTTTCCAGCTAATGCATCTTAAAATGAGAATCTTAAAGGGGGTCTTAAATAGTAGTGCTGTGAAAGCAGCTGGAGATATGGAGCAGGTCTGATTTGCAACTAAAGGTAAATTTCCCAAACCATTTATAGCCTCGTCTGCTCTTAGAGATTGCTTGCATGCTTGTATATGAATGAGAAATATCTCTCCTAAATTTCCTTACATTTGCAAATGTTTGATGAAGGAGAGATGTAATTTCACACCTCTAGTCAAACATCTATTGTGTGTCAATGTTCTCATCAATTCCCCCAGAAATTTGATTTATTCCTTGATGGAAGACTGGCAGTGCCACCTGACTGTGACTCTCCACTTTAGTCATCCATCAAAATTCATTCTGCTGTTGATTAAAGCTCATCTGTATCAAGCCAGCTGTGGTGTGTGCTGTTGTGTCATTAATGTTATCTGTGGGGAAAATGATCCCATTAGACACACGGAAGCCTTGTCGAGTTTCAGACAGTCATTTGAGTAGAGCAACTCCTGCATGCTCTTTATGACAAGGAGAAGGCCATTCGATTCATAAATGTACAAGTATGAGGTCCTCTTGAAACTAGAGCAAACTAAGGTAATCGTGTCTTGTAATAGTGGTATGTGTTATTATATTAAAAAAAAATGTAAAAATGACTTGTTGATATCCCTGACAAAACTGAAAACGTCTGGATCAGTTGACACCTTGGTGATACAAAAATGTTGAGCCTCAAACAGTTAAAATGCTCACATTGGAGTCATGATGTCAGCTCGTTGTTTCCAGTTCAGGCATATTTTTGGTTGTTTATTTGTGTCTAGTTAGAGCTTTGTCTGGTTTAAGAGCATGACAGAAAGTGAAAGAGGATGTACCGCTGGAAATTGTTTTCTCTTCACTTTAAAAAAGCAGAAGCTGAAAGCTGAACAATCAGCCGGAAAAAGTGGCGAGTCGGCTTTATCTGTGTGCGCGTGTTTGTGTGTGTGATAGAGAGACGTGGAGAAGGGAAGACATCTGTGAAGTAATGCCTCATAAGGTTTTCTCTGCGCGTCTGGCTTTGTTTTGGAGGGATGAGGAATGTTGTAGGGAGGAGGGCCTGCAGAGGAAGAGACAAACAAAACAGCTGGACCTTGGTTGAAATGACAAACAACAACCCAAAGGCAAAGAAGGTTAAAAATGTGCATCCTCTGCAGTGTTAATTTCTTTTAACAAAAAATATACTTGGAAACAACCACTTTTTTCCATGACAAAGACGACAAACCAACAACACTGATTATAGCATGCATTATTGTTAACAAGAATGCAGTAAAATAATAATAATACTAGTAGTTTTTAAGGGCCCTAGACCAGTTGTTGAATTGCATCAAAAACAAAATGCAAATCAGAGTATTATCCATGTGTGGATTTATTCCTTTAATTGATACCATCAGACCACTACATCAGACACTTTCTGCAAAGCTGCATTCTCAATCATTCAGTCTATGTTTTTCATCAGATAATGATAAATAAAATCTTATATGAAGTAAGTTTGACTACTGATAGCAGATAGCAAGGTTAATAAATTTGCATTTTCTTTTGCTGATTTTCTGAAAATTTGGTCAAAACATGCACAGCATTTGAATAGAAACCCAACTTTAATCAACTAATACTTTGAGGTAAAAAAAAATATGATAAAAACTGATAAGGACATTTGACACAGGACTAAGACCAACAAAATAAAACAACAACAACTAAACACTAATGCTCTGAGGCTGATGGTCAATATTTTTTGACCGGCTGATGTGATATTTATGCTTTGCATGCTTGCATCATGCTGACTCAGCACTCAGACAGAAAGAAGCAGAGCGGGAGAGACAGAGTCTGTAAGTGCACTAATGTCCTTGCTGAACTATTCTAAAGACAGCTTTCCATCACCCTGTCCTCCCTGCATCCTCACTGATGTAATACGATATGAAAGAACTGCGTGAGTGCAAACTGAAATGAATCCTGACAGATTGATGAGCACATCAAGAGAGTGAAAGGGGAATAAAAGTGAGATTTCATTTATTTTTTATTTTGGCTTTTTTTTTGTAACTCTGCCCCATCCCCCACCCCCTCTTCTTTTTAACATTTCAATATTTCTGGCATCTGCCCTTTTCGACGCTGTCAAAATTAGCTACCGTGCTGGAAAATGCAGAAGCAAACACCCACAGCCTCACTCACCTCCTCTCACACTCCCATCAACCTGTGTATTGATTCCCCTCTGCATTTTCACATTGTTTGGACAGAGTTAAAACAGGATGACTCATTTCACCGTGTCCATTGTTTACCTCATGCACCGACGGTATACACTGAGATTGGTGTCCTTCAGACCACCTCTGCACAGCTCAGGAACTGCATGTTCCAGGCTCAGTGAGTGGTGCACAGCAGCTCTCGCCTCTCTTCCCCAGTGTTAGTGAGCTGGGCTTCTGTCTCTCACCCACATCTTTTTTTCCTGGATGCTGCTCATCATATGCAGCTATATATCTCCGTAGAATCAATTTTATTCCCCTGTAGAGTCAGGTGTTGCATGTAAACATAATGCTCATTGAAAATATGCAGCTGAATGTGCCAAAACGTTACATAACTATTCCATATTAAATCAATGATAAGTTTCAAGGCCTGTGTCAAATATTCAGATATATATATATTCAGATATATGTAATATACATCAGAGAGGATTTCAATCTCAGCGATACTTTAAACTGGTGAAATAAAGGTTATATAAGAATATTAAATATGTATTTAAAGATTGCAGGTGATATAAGGTAAGGTACAAAGAGTTAGGGAATGCTTTCTGGCTGACTGTGTGTTTCAGCAACTCTAGACTCTGCTTGTGCTTTTGTGTCACATCGAAGTTATTCCTTCTTCTGTTGGCCCTTGATTTGCTGACCTTCTTTGAGTGTAAATTAACACATGAAAGGCATCCCTGAGTTGCTAGGCAACCCGGCCACTCTATTAACCTCTTTGTACATTTCTCCTCATCTCAAATTAATGAATTATACCAGGAATGCTGGACGAACACATAAACATATTATGCAACAGAATTCAACAGCGCTAGAAACTACACACAGCTGTGCAGCAAGCTAAAAAACCTGGAGTTTTTACCTGAAGAAACTGTGGGGAAAAAAAGTATTGCAACAAATTTAATTGTAGTGATAACAAATCTGAAAAAAAAATTATTACAAAAACAACAAAAATTTTCAACTGAGACACCCAATGAAGTCGGATTTCCAACTCGAAAAGTTAGAGGAAGCTCACCAACGTCGACCTCAAAGTCTAATATGGCTGCTCCCCTTATTAACAGCAAGCTGATTTTAATGCTTATTAGCACATCTGTCTTATTTGTCCTACTAAGATAGTCATACACAGTCCTTCCCAACCTCTGTCTGTAGAAATGTTGCTCTATTGCTAGCAAAAAGACAGTTTGGTGTGCACAAAACGCAGCGTAATGCCTTGTTATCAATTGGTATTGCTAAAAATGGCTTATCTGACATGAACAGGTATTGCTCTGATTTGTACTGGAAAGTGGTCAAATTGGGCGTGACATCGTAGAGATCCCCAGATATGATTCCTAAAACCTAGAAATAATTTAGCATTTCAGCACCTCTGGCTAGTACCTGGTCTCAAAGTCAATGGGTAATTTTAATGGCTTTTTGGTTTTTTTTAAACTGGATACCAATCTCATGTCTGTAATGCAAACATTAAGCTAACCAAAAGACAGTTAGCTCATCTTAGGATAAAGACTAGAAACAGGAGGAAATGGTTAGTCTGACTATGACCACAGGTAAAGAAAATCTGCATACAAGCACCTTTAAAGTCCACACAGCTGGCATTTGTTTTAATTTTTTTTTTTTTATCAGGAAACAGACCTAGTTCTTTTTTTGTGTTTAACAGTGCTGTTGACAATAATATTCCTTTCTCGCAAGTGTTGTGATTTGATTATTTTTACTGGATCTTTTTTTAATTGTGTCCTTGGGAAAGGCCACTTCCCATGTTCCCACAGTTAGTGGATCAGCCCCTACTTTACTGCTCAAACATTTATTTTTCCTGCTTTAGAAAAGCCATCAGTTTGGACAATTAAAACCTCTCAGCCTTGCCGTGACAGCAGTGTTTTTGTTTTTTGAAATTGTTCCCATAAACCGCCTATACTGTAGCACTGCATCTGCCATTTGGTTCATCTTATGTAATTGTTGCGACTGCTGCAGCACTGATGCTTTCAGATGCAAGTAAAGCAAATTAGCTGCTAAAAGATATAGCCAGATTGTAAAGCAGCAAGGCACACTGCAGGTTCTGTCATCCATGTCTTAGCTCTTGTCTTATCTTGATGAGCAGTCTCATTAATTTTGTGAGCTAATCAAATACAGGACTGCTTGTAGAACTATATTGCAAATTGGGTTTCAACTTCCCATTCCTTCTTCTTTACTGGAAGCATGGTTTACTAGTGCTGACTCTCAATTTTCTTAATGCTGTCTGCTGCTGCTGTTTATGTCTCTGAAAATGCACCAGAGCTATTATTCATGTTATCAGATACACCTGTAAGTCAAAATATTTGCCGTTCTGACTTAAAAATCTTATAATTGATTCTGTTATTTAGACAAATGAGCTTAATTTTAGACCAATAATCCTTTATCGTTGTATGATCTGCATGCTGTTAAAACTCTGAGAGAAAAACAATGTACTATAGGTGGAAAAAAAAGGTATTGAGTTCAGTCTCACAGAATTTGGGGAGGCAGGCGGGGGGTGGGTGGGGGTATGCAGGCTTCTTAGTCTGCACAAAACATGTAAGCTCTTAAGCTGTTACATTGAATAGTTGTATGAATGCCAATAGGCTAAGCTTCTGCAAGAAAGAAACAACAAAACACTTTATCTCTAAAGGCTTCTCTTTTCTCATGACAGAGGAAAGCAGATCACTCCATCTCAGCGCTCTACTCACCCTTTATTTAATCTTGAAAATGTACTTGTGTTCAATTTCCTAAAGGGTCATGGCCAGTTGTCATTTTGTTGTGGTATACACTCATGTGAGGCCTTAAAATGGGCTTTGATAGGTTTAATGAGATGCAGGGATTCCCCAAATCGAGGCTCCCTTCTGTTACATGACCTTGTAATCTGGAGAGGACAAGATCAGCAGCAGCCAGAGGAAAGCCCCCTTTATTCAGAGTGTGTTATAAAGTTTCCTGTCTTGCAAAATGTCGTCTCTTGTCTAAATTTTCACTTTGCAATTAGATGTAAATGAAGACTTATCAGTCCAGCACACTGCCTGCCAACATACTTGCATTATCATGTGTAACAAAGCTTGTTCGTTCATCACCTGATGAGCTCTGCTATCTGCAGTACCTCTGCTGAACTCTATTAGCCTGGCATATCATGTCACAATCTATCTATGAATTATCATTTAATTAATGTGTTGACAGTATGCAAAAGGACAGTCACTTTTTGTATGTTGCTCCCTTTTCCTGCTCGTCATTTCACTGTTATCTGTTACAGACGGGTTTGTGAATAAAATAAAAATGCTGGACGCAGCTAACTTCCCTGGGAAAAAAAGGTCACCACTGATGAATTTCAATTACTTGCACGCCAGAAATTGGCAGTCGATTGTAATCTTGGTTCAAACGTAGTCTACTGCATTTTGATTGACAACACAGCGCAGGAAAATGTCTGTGTGTGAAGGACGGGATGCAGATGGAGCCGGTTGGGGTGTGGGCACAGCTCAGGAGCATTTGTGAAATCAATAGAATGCAGAGCTCTGTGTTTTGCGAGCACGTACCCTCTGCTACTCTCTGGTGGAAGTGTTGTATGAAATGTATGTATATGTATGTGATATTTTGCAAAGCTCCCCAGAAGCATTATGTTTGCTCACTGATGACAATCTCATAGGATTATGCAGCGAGATGTTTTTTTTTCTACCTACGTTATGTTTGATTAGATTAGCTGCTGAGCATTTGCATTATGTTTTGTGTGCAATGTGTGCTAAAGTAAGTGTGTGGCACCTATTGTCCTTCAGGTGCCCTCACAATGCAAATATATCTAAAGGGAGGAGACTAACATATATTCATAGAACATAATGTAGAGATGAAAAGCAGTGGGCTCACATACTTCTTCCTATCATCCACTGCAAGCATGTAATAAAACTTTCAGCATCATTATCACCTTGCTGCAGTGTTACAATACTGTTAAGTCCCACTTGCACACTAAGCCCATACAGTGGAGCGGGGCAGAGCTGGCATAGCTGTTGTCCTTAATGAGTGTATTAAATCAGCCAGGATGCTCGCAGATGCAGCACGTTAAATCACAATAAGCCTTTTGTACAGGAAGTGACAAAGGAGCTTCAACTCGGATGGCCCAGTGATTGAACAATTCCTGGTAAACAACGCAGGCGGAGGGAAAAAAACAAGGACACCATTCAAATAATGGTCATATTTAGCACTGATGAGGATGCATCCTGCAGATGAGTCTGTTGAGACCTGCGAAATAGATGCCAATAGAAGGGAAGGAAGGAGGGGGAGGGGGGGCAGCAGATGGATGAGGATAGGAGTGCCCTGTAGGATCCCAATTGCCTGTGACCGTCCGGTGGAGCCGCCTCAAATGCTGCTGAGTTCACCAAAACCATCTGCACTGTGAGAGTATTGATTTTTAAACCACGTGTGTTAGCATACAGCAAAGATACACTGTATTTCTTGCTCGGGGTGGAAGAATTACAGGGTCTTCCATTGTTAAATGCATAAACTTTATTCTAAGCTGTGGTTGATTCGTCCCTGCAGGGGCAGATTGTTTATTTGAATTAATGGGGCTTTGTTGTGTGTTTTTTCCCTCTTGCTGCACCCCCCACTCCCCATCCCCCCAAAGCCCTCAACAGCTGTTCTGACCCTGGTCCCCCTCCCTCCATGCCCTTGTAACACCCACACACTCCAGCCTGCTATGTCAAAGCAGCCACTCCACAGTGGGATTTTTATTTTTCCTTTTTGAAGGACATTGAGTACCGCACGCTGCACTTTTTTCTCTCTCCATAATTAATTAAGCAAATGCCCAACAAAAGCCTTTATTGTCCTTGGAGAGATGTGAGTAATGCTTTGACTCTGGGCATAGTTCCTACCATTGAAAACAAGGCCCCTGTCTCTGCTTATGTGCAGTTTTGGGTTTTGTGTTCCACCTCTAAAGAGTGTTAACACAAATGTTGCTCATAGAATGGGAGAAAGGTGCAGGGAAGCTGGGAAGTGTTTGCTGAAGTGATGCTGGTTGGGGCAAGTCTTCAGGAACTGGGCCTTATAGCTCCCCACTGAGAGCGCTAATGACAGGGCTGAGAGCCCAGCCCTGTCACGTCCTTCCTTTAAACACTGATGTGGTTCTGCTGCCGGAACTACTGCTTCTGTAGCTGCTGGTTGAAGGCTTACAAGGTTTTTTTGTGCTCCACAGGGAGCAGTAAAGTCAACCGCATGAGGAGATAACAAAACAGAGAACCAAAACAGCCCATCCTTGCTTCACTCTCTTATCAAACTCATTTGGTGCCTCCTTCACTTGGATTTAAGTTTCTCTCTGAAGCTGTGGGTGCAGTTGGGATATAAGTAGATCTACTGTGAAGTGTAGTAGTGCTAACAAGATCTTTGTAAGGCTGCAGTACAAGTCATACAAACACAAAGGGGTTACAAATAATCTCAAAGTGAATTTGACTCCATTTGAGGCAGCCAGAAGGAGTGGCTCAAAGTTGTTGTTTTTTTTTCCAAAAGACAAAAGAGACTTTGTGATTAAGTAAAGTAAACCTGGAGATTTTCTGATACTTTGAGAAGCCCTGGCTGAGGTACTCATGTCACTACTAGATGTTCCTTTTAATGCAGCATATTGGGTTCCAGGTACATCCCCTCAAACAGCAGTTTATACCTAAGAACTGAGGATTATGTTGCAGGAGGTTACATATAGTATGTTGATTGTTTTGGCCCTGCTGCAACTGTGCTACGGAGATGAGGTGATGCTACAGAGAACTTACTTTAGATCAAGATTACAGAATAGTTGAGTTTTTTCGTTTGGGCAGGATGCCTCTGACAGACAATCTCCTGTTGTGTGCTGCATGTTTGAAAAGGAAATTGGACAATGCCAGGCCTGATTTTCCAGTCATTGTCTGGAGTTCATATGAGTAAACAGCTCAGGAGATGTAGGACTTTGTCCTTGTTTTCTTTCTCTCCATCACTTTCACACGACCTTTAGCCACAAAAGCACGTCCTTGCTGTGAGAGATGAGTTCAGTTTAAAGTGGCGGCCAGGGCTTTATAGTGAAACTGGGTCAGCTTGTATCAAGGCCTGAATATTAGCTTGGCTTTCTTATGCATCCTCGTCAAATTCACCTCCCCTCCTGCTGTTCAGTTCTCTCCAAGGGAATCCTAACTCCCTCTTTTCTCAGTAGAGGAGTGAGGCCAGACCTAAAAATAGGAACCGTTGTTCTACCTGCTCTTCCCTCACATGCCAACCACCTTCTTCCTTCCTAAAGAGACCCCTTCTCTAGCATCCTTTACCTCTGCCAATCCAAACACTAGCATCAATCTACCACTCATTGCAGGATGGTCCTGATTCTCCTTGCTGTATTCATGTCACTCAGGCTCAAACACAAAGGTCACCTTCACATAGAGCTCCTCTGCAAAGTGGGCACGTTGAACCATTCTGCTCCCGTGTCCTCCACCCTCCCTTCACTGTACATTTTCACAAACACACCCACTTCCTCTCATGTCCTACATTTGTCTCCCTACTACTGAGAGAAAAAGCTAATGAAACTGTTATTCATCTCAACAGCTATTCAGCAGAGATCTGCTCCCAGCTCTTACCAGTTATCCCCAGTCTACCCTAACCAGTGGTGGTATGCTTTACTTAAAAGTAGCAATTACACATCACAGAGATAAATTATTCAAATCCTACAGTCAAATACCTCATTGTTCAGAGTGAGGCAGTGTTAACTGCATTATTACATATTACATAATTGGATTATGAATACTGATGTGTTAATGTGAAAGCAGCAATTTTGTGTAGCTGGTTGGCTGTAGTATGAAGTCAAATACTCAAGTAAGGTGCATGTAATGTACGTCAGAAGTGAAGAACTGGAGTAAATTGGTATAATATCATTTAAGAGTAAATGTAAAACATTCAAGGCACAGTCCAAGTATGCTTAACCAATTACGTGCAGTAGAGGGCAAAGGAGAAGGAAGGAGCTGTGTAATAAGGCTCATCGTCCAGCAGATCAAAAAGAAGCGAGTGCAGATACCAAACCAGAGTTCTTGTTTTTTCCACTGGCACAGGAACAGTCCATGAGTTGGTTTGCCAGCCTCTTGACGAGACAGAAGGAGCCCAGCCAAGGATCAGGCTCACGGGGATTATTTATAGAGTTGAGTGGGCTTCACGGACGCAGGCGTGGAATGTGTCAGAGAGAAAATGCATCATTGATCAAAGCCTGCTCAGAGATGTAGTCTTATTTTTGCCAAACACCGAGCAGAAAGGGGGGTTTGGAAGAAAACAATAGCCTTTTACCAAAGGCTCAATGTGTGCTGAGCTATAGTAAGCTTGCCTGCTCATCTACCCACACAGAGTCCTCGGCACCTACACAGGTGACTGGACTTCATTGAACACTTGCCAATTTTAGCCTTTATCTCCTCTTGCTCTACTGTGGCATCTAAATAGCTGCGAGGCCCTGGATGTTTAAAATACATACATGGTGGGCGTCTGGAGAGTGAGTGTGCTGCACCTGGAGGTAGGTGTGTACCTCCACAAAAATGTGTGGGCTTTACAATGAAGCTGTGTCTCTGTGTGTGTGTGTAGGTGTGTGTAGGTGTAAATGAGGAGGTGTAGAAGGGAAAACAGAGCATCTTTTTAGGATTGTGCCACAACAATTGCAGGCATTGGTTTCAGATTTAGTGTCCCTTTGTGAATTTCCCTTCAATGAACACCTCAAAAGCAACGGAGACAAACACAGAAAAGCTATCAAGAACAGCCTGTAGTGGTGTGAGTGTGTGTGGCACATCTGTGAGAGAACAGTGCAGGATGTTTCTCCACTCTGGTCCTGTTCAGGGAATAGAGAAAAAGCGAGGTGAGGTGTAGGGAGGGTGGAGGAGGGGAGTGTAGCAGAGGTGTCCTGTACTGCAGCAGCACAGCTCTCTGGTGGCAGGCAGGGGCACTTTTCTCTCCCCGCCATTCGCTGCATTGCAGACGGCAGTCAAGGTTATGCCTGCGTGGCTGCATTGACAAACTGAAGTATTGAGGATGCCGGGTCGTGCAGTCCGAGAGACAAAGATTGAGCTTCGGGAAACTTGCAGCCTCGTTGTCCTGAAATGGTTTTATTTATAGAACCTTCATGCTCAGACTTGCAAATCCCATATCGACTCTTTCAATAGCACTTGATGTTTCTGGGGCTTTAAAAGACCGCCTTTTTGCCTTTTGCAGATAACATCTCTCTTTTTTTGCTCGTTCTTACACAATTGACTGAAATCTTTTGGCAGACTGTCATTTCATGCCAGCATTGTGTCTGAGGTGGAGGGTAAATGCCGAGGAGATGTGTGGCGCATGGACTGGCAGGGTGACATTTGTTGTTAATCAGCCTCCTCAGTTTCTGCTGTCTGGCTGTGATAAACATGTCATTCTCAGCCACGCTACAACGCTGAGGACTAAAGGGTGTATTTGGTCAGCGCTTCACAGAGGTCCTGTGCAAAGTTTTTTTGGAAGTGGATCAGAGGAAGGCCACATCTGGTAGCGTTGTGCATAACAGCCACTGCAACATTCTCACTTCCTGTTCAAAGTGAGGCTTACATAGACACACAGAGGAGAGGATAGCCAAATGTCCACATCCTGTGTGTGTGTGTGCGCATGTACCCATAAGAATTCCTCTGGCTTCCCCTTTTAGTTGCGCCCAAGGCTCAAGCAGACAAGTCATTGTGAGCCGGTTCAAAACAGCTGCCTCTGTCAGATGTTATTGAGGAAGTGATAGATCATTTCCCACAGGGTAGAAACATTCAGCACACCGCCAGTCTGACCTTAATTGTTTCCCAGTAGCAATCGCATCTCTTCATTGGCGCTATATACAGGGATATATGTAGAGAAACAGTCAGAGATACTGAGGCATGAAAAAAGAATTAATTTAAGAACCAAGAGTTGCAAAGACTGAGAGAAACACAGTGGGAGAGCAAACAGTAGTGAGAGACTGAAAGGACAAGCAATAGAAAGAAAGCAGAGGACTGATGACAAGACCCAGGTATCAAAGCACCAATGTCAGCTACTATCCTTTCATTGGTCATCAGCAGGATTTGGGCAAACACACTTTCATGTCACATCCTCCACATCTTTCGCAAACAGATCTGGAGCCTGTGGCTGAGAACCATTTGGGGAAATGAGAAAACACTGCGGTAATGAATGCAATGAGAGGAATGCTTTGAGATCAGACAACACTGTTTAATTAAAGCAATGCAGACCATGAGGGAGTATTACACATAGTTTTATCTGATAGGAGTCGATGAGTGCGTCCAGTAGGGATAGCTGTGAGGGACTTGGCGCACAGCTATAAGTTTGTCAGCATTAGGCTGTTGTCAGATAAAAACCCTGCAACCCCCATTTTTATTGACTCTCATGATTTTATTGGAGTTGGAAGAAGGCACAGTTGTCCATGTGCTGCAAAATTCAATTCGAGTGTTTGGCTTGTGAAATGATTACCAAGCCTCATGAATAGGGGTATAATGGTACACAAAAGACCTGGTTTAGCAGTCAAGTTTGGTAAAGCTAAAGAAAAAAAATGCATAGATATTTTACTTATATTTTACTTTTCATTTATTTTGAACAAGCAGTAGTGTAAATGTTAAAGACAGACACAATCTTCCTGCTCAGGACTGAGGTAACATTGTGGTAACTTTGGTAAGCAATTTTCATTACAAAAATAAGAAACCTTTCAAACACATTTGTGTTACATTGTGTAAACACCGAACAAACACTTTCCCAAAAGACAACAGGTCACAACAGGCTATAAAACTGAAAAGCCATAAAATGTTTGAACGGGGCTCAGTGTGACAGTGGATTTCATGTAATATGGATAATCAAGCTAACGGTGCTAACAACAGATCGCAAATGTGCTACAACAAGCAAGCCAGAAGCTGTATCATATTAACTTGCAGAGAGAAATTCACCACTTCTTCACCTTATGGTCCTGTCTGTCTCTCCCTCAGTGCCAGTGTCTGCATTTCTGCAGCTGCTTGTACCAAAGAGTTGCATTCACCCCAAAATCTTGGGTCCAAAATTTCCCAAAAGGTACACTACAAAGCACACTGACTAGCCAAAAAAAAGACTGCTCAACTTGAACCAATCTCAGTCAACTGATTTGAATTGACAGTCCAACTAGCATCAGCACGTGTTGCAAATGGCGTACAGCTAAAAGTTTCTGGTGGAATTCACATTCTTGAACTTTCAATCTGCATTATGTACAGGCATGAGATGTGTCCCTGTTCACAGGCAAATCAGATCCACGGTGATGCTTCTGACCAGTCGAAGCATGGATTCAGGACCTCTGGGGGAGTCGTGTGGTGTCTGGCACCAGGGCAGATCCTTTGAGTCCTGTGGGTTGCGAATTTGGGTACTGGCAGGTCCCACAAATGCTCCATCAGTTTGGGATCTGGGGAATTTGGAAGCCAGGGTGATGTGTTGAGCACTTGTCATGTTGCTCGTGCCACAAGGACGTGTACTTGGTTTGCAACTGGGTGGGTGTTGTGTGTCAAGTGGCATCCACATGAACGCCAGGTTTTCCATCAAAACATAGCACTCTAACAAGACAACCAAAGTTATTCACATGTATGTAATGTATGTTGCCTGTAATGTTGTGGCTCATTGGTGTACATGCTGTGTATTCAGCTTGCAAAGAACTGTGTCCCCTGTACTGTGACAGTGGACTGTACAAACTCAGACTAACATGACTGATTCCACTCACCCTAAGAAGTGCTGCAAAGGACAAGAGCAACCTACTCCTAACTGAGAGGACATAGTCTCAGCTTGTTTGCCCCGGATAAAATTAAGTAGTTTTTCTAGTATTTTTATGCAGAGGAAGTAACTAATCAAAGCTTTAAAGCAATATAGTAAACCAATTACATAGAGGCCAAGCCAAATATTCACCAGATCTCTCTTGTCCCTTTTGCGGCTTCAGTATTAAAATTTAAAGTTCTTTCAAAACTCTAAAACTATTTCTTGTCACTGTCTACTTCTTGTCATTCACCAAAGGTCCCAAGTGCAGCTTTTACCAGTAAAAAAAGGTTTGGATGCTTTAGGAGATAAGGATTTTCCTCTGACAGCAACAGCATGCCATTTGATGAATAGTTTTATCCAAAGTTCCTGACAGTACCATGGGTGCATGCATTTTTAGATGTATGGGTGTCTCCACTGAGAACTGAACCCTGTAATCTTGACAGATTTTGTTCTGGGACACTCAAACACATTAGTTGAATGGGGGCACAGAGCTTGTACAGAGTCGGCACAGTCAATGGAGGAGGTGTGTGATAAAACAACCTTCAAACATCGTCCACTAACGCAGGGAATATGTTCGGCAGATTGTAAGGGAATCCAGGGACAAACAACCATTTCCTGTGCCCCCCCCACACCTGT
The DNA here is from genome assembly GCF_008729295.1 of Plectropomus leopardus. NCBI lineage: Eukaryota > Metazoa > Chordata > Actinopteri > Perciformes > Serranidae > Plectropomus > Plectropomus leopardus. The sequence goes on along the minus strand of NC_056479.1, from coordinate 11,695,399 downwards.
AAACAAGGATTATTGTGTTATTATTTAACACAGCCTCTACAGAATTACTTACATGACCTAACAGACACACACAATCGCTTAGAGTGAGCGAGAGATTGACAGCGGACATCTTGCGGACAACCACAGACTGATTAGACAGGAAGCTGACCATGAGGGAATCTTGAGTTGGATGTGACTTGACCCTGTGAAAAAATCAAGACTCTCTGTGTCTCTTCAGCTGTCTGTCTATCTCCCACATGCTTAGCAACAAGCATGTACGCATGAACACACACTAACTCACCTGAACTGAGCTTATGAAATAGGTTCTGCACAAAATAATTGGCCCCATTGGTGACGGGAGGCAATGGAAAGCATGAGGAAAACAGCTGGGGAGAACGAGGGTGGCGTGATGGAGAAGCCACAGGAGAGCATGACATCGGTGTGCTTGTGTGTGTGTGTGTGTGTGTGTGTGTGTGTGTGTGTGTGTGTGTGTGCGCGTGTGTGTGTGCACGCGTGCGTGTGTGCGTTCGTGCAATCAAATGTGTGGTGAACTCAGAAAAGTACCACACGATTTATGACCAAACCTGTAGACGGGTCATACTAAACGTATTGAGCAGTCTCATGACTGATAGTGGAAATAAATTGACTCTTAAACACAAACTCTTTGAGGCTGAATTATCTAAGCTGGGCGGCAGGACTTTTTTCCCTCTGGTTCCACAGCTCGATAGCATTGACCTCCACTCTCTCTGTGGGCCAGTAATTAGTAAGACTGTTTGGGGCTCTTTAGCTTGTTCAGAGTCCTCTGGGGGGATTTCAACTTATTATCCAAGCACGAGAAGAGTGTTAACAGCAGAACTGGGCTTTACATTCAAGGTAGCAGCATATACAGAAGGACCACCTGGATGAAAATGTAAATCCATTCTTGCACCCGGACAAACACACGCACTAGCATCTCACGTCCCCTCTCAGACCTTTGATTTTTCTCGCCTACTCACACATTATGTTTGTGTTGTGCGAAACTTGCACAAAGATGGTGCGATGAGTTGCATGATGTGCGGCTGAGGGTGCCGCTGTAAGAATTAAAGCAGTCGCCCACATGAGATTACAGTGACAAACGGTGACAGGCCCTACTCCCCCCCCCCCCCCCCGACTCTCTTCCCCTCATCTGTCTCTCTTTATTCTCTCCATTCCCCCCTCGCCTCTCCTATTTCCAAAATCTGTGTTCAATTCGGAGATGCATTATGAGCATGACAGATAACAATGCCGTGTTGCCTAGGCAAAATGTTACTGGCATTGTATTTATCTCTCCATCCCTCTTCTTTTCTCTGTCTTTTTCCCCCTATGAGGATTTAGTTTTGCAATTTGATTTAATTTGCTTTATTGGCGTTGAGGTAGCACAGCGCCAGTGAAACATCTAAACAAATTAAGTTAAGATTAAGCTCATTAAACTTGCTCTCTTTCTCAATTTCTGTCAGTTTCTCCTTCTGTCTCTCTTTCTTGCATATACACGGTCTTATATCCACTTAACCTCTCCTTCCATCTTCTTCACTCTCTGTGGATGCCTCTTTCTTCCCAGTTTTAGGGAGTAGGAGTCTGTTAGAGGCTGAATTATGTCTGCCCTAAGCTCTGTGTGGCAGGATTCAGATGTCAGTTTGTGTAACCATCTTGTCTCGTGGAAGTGTGGTGCCTTGGGGTAATGGTGGGCAGCCCAGACTCGAGGAGGGGAAGGGAGGGGAGTGCTCCAAAAGATGACCTCCCACCTACCTCATCCAAGCACGCTGGGGCTTACTGAGCTGTGAAATCCTTCAAGGCAAAAGCCAGGTCGGGTCTGCTGCTTCTGCAGGGAACAGTGTTGCTGCTTGATTTCGAATCGATTTGATATTGATCCAGTTGCTTCGATATCGATTCAGTTATGTGTGTTCTCAGAAATACCCAGATAATTCATTAGAATACCTTCTGATATGTGTTCAGCTGGGAGTTAAAACCTTTAAGTGAAATACATCCTTTTGAAAATAACACCAGCAACTGTCTGGCCAATGAGAATATGCTCGAACAAGGGCATATTGACCAACCAATTGACCAATCGACCACAGAGTGTCAGCCCTAATAAAATAAACCATAACTATGTTTTCATTTGTTTATAATAATTTTCCGTGACCTTAAAATGAGCAGTGTATATTTACACACCAAGCTGGTATGAACCATGGAGCCATTCCCATTTTTGTGTTTCTGCGTTTTTGCAGGTTTTTTTGCTTTGACCACTGTAGTTCGACTACATTCTTAGCACACAGGAATAATTTCAGTTTTGCAACCTTAAAGCTAGATGCCACTAAATCCAATGCACTATACCAGTGGCACCCAACAGGTCCAGTCACAGGGTCCAGATTTCTCCACAGTCATTGGTTCAAGGTCCAAACATTATAAATTGCCACATATTCAATTTTATTTCACAAAATGCAAACAAGTTTGCTCAGAGAAAAGATATAAAACATATTGCAAGAATAAACATAAATGATGCTTCAAAATAAATGCACTGTGCTGGAAATATACCTTACTTCAAAAGTGTGTTTTTCACAAATTTGACACATTCTCGAGTCATTTGCTGTCCATTCAGAATGGACCAGCGACCCACTGGTTGGGAACCATTGTAATAGACCTTTAACTAAAGATGTTCAAATGTACAAGATTTGTATAAAAATTCAGATGGTGAGAATAATTTGACCTGTAGACAGTGAATTATTGCTTCATTTTTCATTCAGACAGGCAACACTTAATAGAACGACAGCCACTATGATGAAAATCATTAATCTGTTAATTAGAGGGGAAGATATTTTTGCCTTGGCTGTAATATTATCAGAGACTGAAAAAGTAATTAGTTACACAAATTAACATAGAGCACTTAAATGGTAACGCTTCACCATCAGTATGCAGGAGGCATGTGTCTTTGTGATGTCTGTCTGTTTGAATCTGTTTGATTCCTCAGTGTTTTGCAAAGCCTGTGCATTTGATGTGTAATGTGGCGCAGTTGTGACTAGTTGTCTGTCATGCTGCTCTATATGTATGTAGACACTGATCCTATGATCCCCCCTGCACACATGCAAACACATGATACATACTGTGACTCACATATTGGAGAGCCTGCATCAAGAGGGCTCCAGTCTGCTCCACTCTGTTCTGTCTTCATTCCCCATTACCCACGCTCCCCAGTTGCCTTATTCACCGATTCACATTGCGCACACACACAAGTGACACAGTGGCTCTGTGGGCGAGAGGAACTGAGCCGTGCCTGACTACTTTGTGCAGAACCCCTTTTTAGCATTGAGATATGATAGGAGCAGGGAGTAGCGAGTGGAAGGCAGCCAACCCAGCCGTGACAAGGAGGTGGGATGGTTTGAGGTTTGGTGGGATGGGGAGGAAGTGGGTAGTGAGAGAGGCAGTATGTCCCACAGGAAGACCTTTAGGAGAGAGATTCATCCTCCATGTGTTCAAAAACAGGTTGAGCATTTGACAGTCCAGTGGTTGAAACATGTGCCTTTTTTTCTTTTTTTTCCACATATAGCCTTCAAATGTTGATTCACAGCAGTGTTGTATTTTTTTTCAGTCTGAGTAAGTAGACTTTAGTTTTCTGCTTTCTCACATAACAAGAGTTCATGCTATAAAGGAAGCCCTTGGGGTTTTTTGTTGGGGTGCTTGTGTTGCACCCACACAAACATACACACTCTCCAGAGATGACGCAGGCATTAGCTTGTCAGATGGAGCTGCACTCCAGGATACACAGCAGACTGAGGGAGTACAGCAAGGCCAACTAGATGTATATAGGTTTTCGAGATGATATAACCATAACATTGGAAATATAATGATTATAAAATATACAAAGACAGGGAGTCTATGAAAATAGCTTGTCCATTGTGCCCTAAAGTACCATTTTAAAGACTTATTGTTTTGGCATACTCCCCTCAGTGGGGCACTGCAGTGTAACAGGCAACCTGAGAGCTCATGTTGCATTAATTGCCTCCCTGGAGTTAAGTTCCCCATGTCTTACTGCTTATGGCGCCAAGCGTCAGGGTGTGACAACAGTGACGGGAGGTAGAGCGAGTGTGACATGCTGCCGCCTTTCATAGGATGTTGAGGGGACTCGGTTCGCAGCCGTCGACACCCCAAGCAGCTTCACCCTTCCATCAGGGAGTGTTTGACCCAGCCCAGGGCAACCAGCCTCACCACAGGAAAGGGGATGGGGGAGGTGTGGAGGACTACTGAAATACCTCCACATCACTGGCAACAGGGAGTCATGCCAGAAGCACTTGAGCACACACACATAAACAGAAATACTGACATCTCTACCAGGAAAATCCCCAGGGGCTGTGAATAAATGGTGAGAAAGTGTGATAGAAGTGCGATTGATCAAGGGAAAAAGACAGCTGAATGTAGGAAAATACAAAGGGAGAATTTGTAAAAAATGGTTTAAAAAAAATAGGGAGTTTAGATTTTCACAAAATTATTATTGAAAATGTTTTTTCTCTCTCCTCTTTAACCCTTTGTTATTCATGTATACATGCACATAGGCAGAGTAGGCAATTATTATTATTTTTTTCAATTACAATTTGCTCTTGTTTTGTCTGCTGTTATAAATCCAGCGCAAACCGTTTCCTTTACAGCAGTGCCCTCAGTGTTGCCAGTTTAATGGGTAATCATAGTTAGGATTTTTGCCAAAATTGAGCAGCTCTACATCCACAGCACATATAATTCATGCAGAGAATAATCCCTTCGCCTTTAGTTCAACAGCCCTATGATTTTGCATTTAATTTCAAAAAATAGAATTCAGTTTCAATAATGTGTGAAATGACCCCTGACAGAAACATTATGCCTACTTGTTTTTGATTGAGAGGTGAACATCCAACCTGGCTGTCCCGCTAATTGTAACAGCATATTAATGAGACACAAGATTAGCCTGGCATTCTTTGACCCTCTGTGGCTACAGCACTTTCCTAAAGAAGGCCTGGAAACAATCAGACCTGAACACATCTCCCCCTCTTGCCACTTGCTCAGTCTGCTCTGTGTCTCACAGAGCTTACTTCACAGATCTCCCGTACTCTACTAAATGTCCGTCTGGTTGATTTTTCCCAAATAGCAAAAGAGCAAATCAGATGAGAGAGCAAGTGTGTTTTTGGATTTTAAAAAAATAGGGTAGAGTTGTTAATTGTATTTTTCTATCTCTGAGGGGAAAGAAACAGGCTGGTGAAATCAAAGAGCGTGACATTTAGGTTGAAATGTGATCTCTTGATTACGGCGTCCAGATTTATCTCCCTCTACCAGCACTATAATGGGTCGGGGGCAGATGATTTGTTATAGGAATCGAGAACATAACAAAAGCAAAAGCTTGACAAAATGAGACAAAGATAGGGTAAGAATCCATGCTGCAGTCTGTCTGCCTCTCATGAGAAGTGGTTGACAAGTTATTTTCACTCCAAGGTTACCTCTGCGGAAGAGTTGGAATTGTATTATCCCCCAGATGAACCGACAGCACCCTCCTTACCCTCACAGTCTTGGCAAGGGTACATGCATTACCATGTGCCTGTGGGTCTTGGCAGTGACTCTCATAACAATTGTATGCAAGTTCTTCTGGAGGGGGAGAAAGTAAATGCTTGAATAACTCTATTTTAACACATAGTGAGCAACCCTTTTGGCCTGGGTGGTCCCAGCATTGTCGGGCCCCAACACACCATCTGGTGTAAGACTATGGACTAGAATGTCCAAAAGGTACTTTAATCCACATTAAGGAATGATTTGTACCTCTATTACAGATTGCAGATTTGTAAATTATGATATTGAGAAAAATGGAGGTCGTAAAACAAGGGCAAAACCCGAGAGTGATGATCACGTCATTTCTTCAGCTTTGCATCAAGTGGTGCTCATTAATCGTGATGAGGTGCTGGGTGTCATCTGCCTCTGACCGTCAGGTGGAAGATGGATGGCCCTGAGGGATTTCACTGTGACTGGAGTTGAACCATGCTCAGGGAAGATCCATCAGACGTGTACATGCAGTCACTGTCTTTGGGGAAAGACATACTCACCCCTGTGTTGCCCTGGGGTCCTCTACCATTTCAAGCTTTCTTTCTAAAAATGATCGAAAGGCAAAAAAACAGGAGGGAAAGTGAGATTTGAAGGCTTTGGTTACATTTATTTCATATTGGAGGTGTTACAAGTAATGAAACATCACCACTGACATGGTTTAATAATTTCTTATTTTTAAAGAGTGTTTGTCTTCTGTTTTAACAAGGAGTCTCAAGGCTTTATGTAAAATCTTTAATATGTAACAGCAATTTGAGTATTGGTTTAGTTTTGATTTTGATGTACTGTACTATGTGATATGCATTATTCAACAAGCCTATTTTCCAAGCCCTTAACCAGGCCATCTGCATTCAGGCTATCTAGCTAACCACAGCCTTGTGTGGAAGTAGGGCAGCGCTGTCGGTCTGCTTTCTGCCAGCTAAGCTCACGACCAAAAAAGCTGCAGAAGTTCAACCATGTCATGGCAGGTGGTGTGTTGCACATCTGTTTTACTACTTTCAAAAGTTTGGTATTAGTCTTGGTTGTAGAGTGACAGTCTCCTCAGACTAAAGCTTTCAAAGATATTTTGGTGTATTTGGCTGGCAAGAAATGTATTTATGAAAGGTTTCCCACAGGATAAATATTCATCTCATAAGGTAACTTGAAACCGAATTTAAAGCACTTAACTTTGTTTGAGAGATGAAACCATTGTGACTTGAGCCAAGCCGAAATCGTATTTCCAGCTTCGTATCCTATCATTACAGCAAGCAGTCCTGTTTTAAAAAAGAAACAGACCTCATGCGGCATGCATTACAGTGTATTACAATTTGTCTCAAGGGAAAACCCCAGAAGTTACTCTGCCCTCCACATGACGTTATGTAGTTTAAAAACACGAGCAGAATAATTAGCCAAGGGGATGTGCATTTTAAATAAGCATATAATTATCTCTGAGGCTATTGGCCTGTAATAGATATATAATAAAAAGTAGTGATTGTTTTTGCCTTTTGATCAGTGAAATGTCAAAGTAGACTCCTGTTGTGCCCATTCACCACTGTGTCCCCTCTCCATACGATGGGCCCTAGCATGTTGGCTCACTGCTGGGGAGAGAGAAAGAAGGATTTCCACTGAGTTGATAACTGGGTGTGTAATGACAGCCTGTTAATGCAGTTTTAGTTACACATTTATGCCTTCAGCAGCTCACCAAAATTAACTGATGGTAATAGTACATCGTGCCCACTACAACATTTAAGTAGTATAGCAGCTTGTGTTTAGATTTAGGTTTTTTCTTTTAGGATTCAATGTGCATATAAGTCTGAAGCCACTCTGTGATGAAATGGCTAACTCTGCTTTTTCTCTCCCCTCTCCTTTTCTGTACATCCCACTATAATATTCACTGTTTTTTCCTGAATTCTAATACAAAGTGTAACCAAGAAATCCTTCTCCTCCCCCACCCCATTCTGTTTCCAGGATGGTTCCAAACAGAGGCAGGTGAGGAAGAAAACGGTGTCCTTCAGCTCAATGCCAAGTGACCGCAAGATCAACAGCACAGCTGCTTGCATGGCCTTCATGATGGAGGGTTGTGAGATGAAGAAGGTGCGCTCCAACTCACGCATGTATAACCGCTACTTCCTGCTGGATCCAGACATGCACTGGCTCCGTTGGGAACCATCCAAGAAGGATTCAGAGAAGGCCAAACTGGAAATCAAGGGCATTAAAGAGGTCCGTTTAGGAAAGAAGACTCCAGTTCTGCGCAGCAATGGTCTCTCAGATCAGTTCCCTGATGAATGCGCCTTCTCAATCATCTATGGGGATAACTATGAGTCATTAGATTTGGTAGCCAGCACAGCAGATGTTGTCAGCACCTGGGTGATGGGCCTGAGGTATCTGGTGTCTTATGGCCGGCACCCTGTAGACATGGTGGAACCCAGTCAACCGAGTCTAAGAACATCCTGGATTGGTTCAGTGTTTGAGCTAGCAGATATGGAAAAGGAAGGACACATAGACCTGTTCAGGGCCACCCAGATCATCAAAGGGCTCAACCCTGGAATGAAAGAGTCTAGGATAGAGCTGAAGTTTAAGGAGCTCCAGAAAGCTAAAGACCAATATGGAGAGGCAATTAATATGGACACCTTTGTGGAGGCCTACTGTGAGCTCTGCACACGACCAGAGATCTTCTTCCTACTGGTGCAGTTCTCCAGTAACAAGGAGTATCTTGACAGTAAAGATCTGATGCTATTTGTGGAGGTGGAGCAAGGTGTTGAAGGTGTAACGGAGGACATGTGCAGGGATATTGTTCAGAAATTTGAGCCATCTGCCGAAGGCAGGGAGAGGGCTTACCTCTCCATTGATGGTTTTACACACTACCTCCTCTCCTCTGAATGCCACATCTTTGACCCCCAGCACAAACGTGTGTGCCAGGATATGACCCAGCCTCTGTCCCACTACTACATCAACTCATCGCATAATGCCTCCCTTCTGGAAGACCATTTCTGGGGTTCGTCAGACATCAGCAGCTACATCCGAGCTCTAAGAATGGGCTGCCGCAGCATTGAGGTCATTGTATGGGATGGCCCTGATAATGAACCAGTGGTATATGTGGGTAGTTCTGTTGCCTCACACCTAGCTTTCTCTAAAGTCCTGGACATTATAAACCAATATGCTTTTGAGAGTTCAGAGTATCCCCTGATTCTATGCTTAGTGACCCACTGCTGTATCCCCCAGCAGAGGGTCATGGCACAGCACATGAAAAAGATTCTTGGGGACAAGCTGTACGTTGAACCCCCCAACAAGGAGGACAACTACCTACCTTCCCCTGAGAAACTCAAAGGTAAAATCCTCGTCAAGGGTAAGAGGCTACCACCCAACTGCACTGACCCCGAGGGAGATGTGACAGATGAAGAGGAGGGTCTGGAAATGTCCCGAAGAGTGGGAGCTGATGAGAAGGACCAGATAAATGGCTTAGGCTACAAGAGACTCAGACTGTGCAGGGAGCTCTCTGATCTTGTATCTCTCTGCAAGTCTGTCCAGTTTAGGGACTTTGAGACCTCTAAGAGGGACCAGAAATACTGGGAGATTTGCTCCTTCAATGAGATAGATGCAAACAGGTTTGCCAATGAGTTCCCAGAGGAATTTGTCTGTTATAACAAGCGCTTTATCTCCCGGATATATCCCACACCGATGAGAATTGATGCCAGCAACATGAATCCCCAGGATTTCTGGAAATGTGGCTGCCAGATTGTGGCCATGAATTACCAAACACCAGGCCTGATGATGGATCTCAACCTAGGTTGGTTCAGGCAGAATGGCAACTGCGGGTATGTTTTGCGGCCAGCTATCATGAGAGAGGAGGTGTCCTACTTCAGTGCCAATGCTCGGGACTCCCTGCCAGGGGTGTCTGCACAGCTTCTTCACATCAAGGTCATCAGTGGACAGAATCTACCTAAGCCACGTGGCTCTGCAGCCAAGGGTGATGTGGTGGAGCCCTACATATATGTTGAGATCCACGGCATCCCTGCTGACTGTGCTGAGCAAAGAACCAAAACTGTCTCCCAGAATGGTGACAACCCCATTTTTGATGAGAGTTTTGAATTCCAGATCAACTTGCCAGAACTTGCAGTGTTGCGCTTTGTGGTGCTGGATGACGACTACATCGGAGACGAGTTCATTGGCCAGTACACCATCCCATTTGAGTGCCTACAGCCAGGCTATAGACATGTCCCCTTGCAATCTCTGACGGGAGAGTTCCTACCCAACACCACCCTGTTTGTTCATGTAGCCATCACCAACAGGCGGGGTGGAGGAAAGGCTCATAAAAGGGGTCTGTCTGTCAGAAAGGGTAGGAAGGCCCGGGAATACACCACCACCAAGACCACAGGGATCAAAGTAGTGGATGAGCTCTTCAGAGCTTCGACCCAGCCCCTCAGGGAGGCCACAGACCTCAGAGAAAATTGGCAGGTACGGAGTTACATATTTAAAGTATTTGTTTCACAAAATCTCAAAACAACAACCATGGTGTTTATGATGTTGATAATGAAAAAAATTCACGTCTTTTCATTTCATGTGTTGTAGTCCAAATGTTCAAAAAATGTTATCCTATAGAGCAATGGCATTCATATTGAAAGCAATGGTAACACTTTAGACCCATTGCACTGCAACATTTTTGGTTGCACTCCTTGCCTTCAGTTTTGATTATTTGGTTCCCACCATTTACTTCACTCTGTTTCTTTTAACTACTTTATTTTAGACTCAGCACTTGATCCAAGTGGAGTGGATGTTGTAAATGGCTTAGATAAGGCAATACTAAAGATCTGTTCCTAAGAAAACGTAACAAAACTTTTTAATTACACAGCATGATCAACCACTGAAGCTTTGCTGGATATGCTCACAGAACTAAATCCAACATCTTTAAGTCCTTGCAAGTACAACAGATGTTTTGGTGTAAATGCAGTGCCAGAGTAAAGACAGCTGGATCATCAGTATCATAGATGTTCATAATCTGCAGATCTCAAACATGCTTAGCAGTTTACACAGTAACTTCCATAGGTATGTACGATTGGATTTTAAAGGGACAGTTCACCACAAAATATAAATACATATTTTTTTCTCATACCTGTAGTACTGTTTATCAGTTTAGATTGTTTTGGTGCATGTTGCCGAGTGCTGGAGGTATCTGTTCTCTTGAATATGATGGAACTGGATGGTGCTCGATCCACCAACCGACCCACAGCACAAACATGCATCTACTCATGGCTGAGAGGCTTGTGGTTGTGGCAGCAAGATGTAGACACTGGTGGTGTCCTCCTGGGCTTAATTGTAATGTTAGATAGCTCAGTAGTGTTGGGTGATGCTAGCAGTAGATGCATGCTTTCTGCAGTGTGGTGATGCAGTTGGTGGGTCAAGTGCCTTCTAGTTCCAGTATCTTCAAGAAAAGGAAGGATCTCTGCAGCCAATATCACCTAGACTGGTTGGTAAATAGAATTACCATTAAAAGAGTATATTTTTATTTTGAGGTGAACTGTCCCTTGAGATATTAAAAGACAGACAAGCTTTTTCCACAAAAAAACAAACTGCATAATCTTATTAATTTACTGTATTGCTTCAGTAGGTCCAAAGTGTTACTGGACCAATTTCACTTGCTGTTGTGGACAGAGGCTTTTTTCTAATTGTGCTCCATTAATGTTTAAGAGGAAAACAGTAGTAAAGTGTCATTGCTGTACAATTATGAAGTTTATGAATAGTGTAGTCATTAATGAGGGACAATTACTGCCCAGGGGAGAGGGCTGGGTTGCTAGGCACTTAGTGCACTTCTTTAAAACTCTTCTCGATGAGAAAATGAATATTAGTAACCACAGTGCATTTGGCTGATGACCAGTAGCCAGAAGCCTTTTAGTCATTTTGTTTGTGATGACTGAAGTTGTGATATGAAGCTTGTCTCATTTGCTCAGTCTACAAATTACAACACAGGGAGAGCCAGTGAGCCTTTAAATGCCACCTCGTGTTGTTTGGTTGCCAGTGTGGAGTGGCAGGCTCCTGTCTTTTCTTACAGCTAAAAAACACAAAAAAATTAAATCATGTTCAAACCACTGAAGTGATTCTACCAGCAATGTTTTTGTCAACTTAAAAAAGTGTGAATGTTGTTAAAATGTTACAGTGGCATATTAAGGCCATTGTAGGTAAAAAAAAAAAAAAAAAATACAGAGCCGGGGAGAAGAGTGATAATCTGACAAAAAAAATTATTTCCGATATTAAAGTCATACATTTACAAGAAAAATAATCTGATAGTCTCTTACATTTAAGTGATAAACATACAAGAAAAAAATGTGAATTTTCTCTGAGATCATAAGTCAGAAGTTTGCAAGAAAAAACCTTCTCTTGATAAAAACAAAAATTCAGAAATTTTCTTTAATTGAAATCATAAATTTACGTTTTGTGTTGTTATTTTGCTAAGGAACCACATTGCTTTAACTTGCCTTGCTTCGATTTTAGTCAAGAATCACTATGTAATTATAATCATCTGGACTTCAAAGAGATATTGCCATGAATTTGACTATTTGAACAAAATAATGTACTGATTTGGATGAAGTGAAAACTTTTGTGCATCCGGAACTACAACATGATGAACAGATGAAAGGATATCACTGGTTACATCTACAGACAGTTCAATTTAGAGTTACACTGCACCTAAGAAACTGTGCTCTTTGAAGCTCCACATCTTTAGGATTGATTCATTTGATGACCTGTCATATTGTTTCCTGCTGTGCCACAACTCCTATTTTTCTCAGGAAATCAACTCCCTCCACTGGCTCTGTAATTTTTTGTTTTAACCACAATGATCCAAATAAGCCCTCATAAAAAGCTGGTTAGTATTAAAATGCAAATTACTTTTATTGTTCTTCCAAAAGTGCTTTGGCAATCAAGTAACCAAACAAAGATTACTTACTTACTCAAACTTCGGTAGTTGACAAATCTTATTACTGATTATCTTCTCTGATTTCCTGCCTTAACCTGATATTGCCAGTTAAACCTGGTGTTTTTTGCACGAATAGCCTGTGTTGCTTATAAAAATCAAAAATACGCTTAATCCTTGTATAAAAAAAACATTCAGCTACATGACTCTTTTGCATTCCTCCAGAAGCTAATGAAGCACAGTCCTCTTTATGTATCAATGTCATAAATACCAAGTTCTGTCCATCTGTCTTCAGTAAGCAGTAACCTCACTCTAATGGCACAGCAAACAAAAGACCAGACCAAACTAAATAAGCAGAGATGTGATTAGAGATCCTGTGGCATGCTGTCATGCATTTTTCAGTTGTGGAAACAAGCAGTGTTCTCAAAGAGAACATCATTTTCCTCTCCGAGACACCAACACAAAGAAATATGTTTATGTTTGGGAGGTGAAATTGATCCTGTAATTCTAGAGGTAGTAGCATTAGCAAATTACTGCCTCAATGGGACAGGAGGAAGGAAGGTAATTTCAGAAAAATCACTGAAAATAAAAGTGTTAATACAAGCAAATAATGAACAATCCTGACTGAAATGTGTTTTCACAGCAAGAAAAAGATACGAATATTTGACTCAATCAAAGTGTTGCTTGTTTGAATAATCTGAATTAGTGGCAAATACCTCAACAGTTTGTCGTGATTAGGTCCCAATCTTTGTATGTGAGTCAGCATGGGAATGTTTCATGAATTACACATGAAACATGGATCACTGTGTAGACAGCCATGTAAATCCTAACTTTTCTAAAACTAAAATCAACTAACTCACACTACATATGAAATAATCACAGGCATGTCATGTGTCAAAGCAGACACTTTCATCTGCTCTGAAGCTTTGAGTCATCTCCCATGACAAATGGCTTTGAAAATGAGTCTATAGACTTATATTGAAAAAGGGCAGCATATGATTGGATTTGAATCGGTGCCTTTTAACCTGATCAAACAACACTGGCACCACGACCGCTCCCCGAACCACAACATCCTCGGGTTTGAAATGTAAATTTTTCTTTTTGAAATGAAGAGATAAAAGTTGATGAAATAAATTAAAGAGGTGAAGTTGAGAGGAAAGCTTTAAAGAGGATAAATGAAGAATAAGGCTTTTGCCTTTTAAATGTAAAAAATGGACAGTCGTTAAAGCTTTGTTGAAGCCAGCTGTGTGCTGTCTGATGCCTTTGATCTGGAGGGCAGAAGCAGGGCCGGTGGCCAACAACGGGGCAGCTCTGGAAGCTGTCTGACTTGAAGCCAAGATTAATGTGAGAAAAACATACCTTTTGCACTCAAAATCCAACATATCATGGCATACAACTTCAGTCATTAAAGCACACTTCAGATGTCACTGTCAAAAGCATCCCTTCAATTTACTGAGCTATTACAGGACTCCTTTATCCTCAAACAGCAAAGCTCTCAGGTGGTCTGCTTTGAATAATAACAGGAAGACAAGTGTGTTCGACTGTTACAAGGACCACAAAGAGATCCATGAACATTGACCAGTGGACACATATGATAGGTTGTTGTTTTTTATGTGGATCTAGGCAGCAAATCAGCTATTACTTCAGTTGGAGACTTGAATGAAGTCGTTTCTGGAGTGCTGCTGCCTATGAACTTTAAGTGTTGATAGAGGTGGAGGAGAGCTGCCAGCCTGGAGCTTCTTTTTATTTGCTGAAAAGTATGTGTGCGTGTGTGTGTGTGTGTGTGTGTGTGTGTGTGTGTGTGTGTGTGTGTGTGATCACAGGCACATGCACCACCACTCAATACCATGGGCCAGAGAGAACGGAAGAAAGATACACTGATTGAGAGAGGAGCAAACAGAAACAAAAGCAGTGTTGTAACCAGACCCGCACATTCATTTGGGGAATGCTGGAGGGGGAGTAAAGTCGGGGGAGGGAGTAATTAAAAACACAAGCCTCTCATTGGTTTTTTTAACACCATAGCTTGGAAATGGTATAGCTTTTATTGCACAACAATTATGGTAAAAACACTGACGCATGTGGTCCTGTACACACATGCGTGGAGTTACACAAAGCATAATGAATGCTAATAGCTTCGGCTCAGACCACACTGAGACAAAAACACATGCAGTCACACATGCTCATAGTTCACACACACACGCACACACAGTCACACACTGGGTTTTAATCCAGAGCCTCAGAGCTGCCCCTTTTCCTCTATTGTGTTTCTTCTCGTGGCTGTGCTCACTGGCCCCGTGAGGTGGAAACCATGGCTGAGGCTCCGCATACAGATGCCGACTGCGTCCCCTGGCCACCCTCTCTGTCTAGAGGAAGGTCGGGCCCCGCAGTGACAGCACATCCTCTGGGGGAGGCGGGTGGTGTTGGGGATTTTTCTGCAGGCCTAGAGGGCTAGCCCAGGGAGACAGCTGGTTCCCACACTGCAGAGTGCCGAGTGTGTGGATGGATTCCCAATACCAACAATGGCACTTTTATCCTCTCTTACACTTACCTGTCTCCAGTCACCCTCACTCTTCTTGTCTCTTTCCAGACTCTGTTATTCGTTCCTCAGCCTAGACTGCTCTTTTTCACTCTGTCTCTTTCACTGTCCCTCACTATTCTCTCACCTCACTCTGTCACGCTCTCCTTTTTTTGGCTGCCTTTTAGCCAAGCTAACTGATGAAGTGCCTTGTGAAAAACAGTGGGCCTGGCTTGGCTGCTTAAATTCCCATGCTGGCAGAAGAATGAATGCCTTAAGAGGCAGTTGCCCAGTTGCTTGGGCTGCAAAACCTTTGAACCCAGACATGCAGAAACTTAAGCTTCAGCGGACTAGAGAACAGATTCAGATTCCTATTAAGACTGAACAGTATATAGTTGTTGTTTGTTTTTGTGTTTTTTTATTGTCATTGCAATACAGACTGCAACCCAAATGTAGATGATTTGTATCATCAACATTCAGGAGACCTCTAAGTCCACTGATAATCTTCACGTGGAGCAGTCAGGTTTTTGTCAGTCAGCATGCAGCTTACTGGGGATGTTTCAGTCCTCAGATGTTTCACTCTGCTCTCTGGTACAGGCAGCTGCAGACCCAGACCCAGGGTGAGTCTCAGTAAGACAGAGGCAGCTGCCCCAAAGAAGAGAGGCTTTTCCTGGTCAGACTCTGAGATAACATTATCTTCATTATCTTCTGCCTTCTGCTTAGAAGTGGTGAATTCACAGCTCACAGCAACTTAATATGATAGTCTCTATTGTTTTTGTTTGATATCTTGTTTCAGCAAAAAAATGTTTGGTATTTTTGATCTGTCACTAGTGTAGTTACCACGCCCGGAGGGCTAACTTGGCTTCTTTACTATATTACATGAACTGCACTATCACCCTGAATGTCCTGCCCCAATTCAGACCCTTTATGGAGAAAAGAAATGAATTGCACAGCATATTGAAAAGCCAAATTTGATTCAACTGAAATAATTCTGAGTTTGGTACAGCCCTAATGAAAATGTTAACTTACTCGATAGACACGTTGCAACAGACTGCGATATAGCACAGAGAGATTTTTTGAGCAGGTTGGAAGAGAGTCAACATATCCACATAAAGTTTGTATAATATTCTCTGAAAATGCACACACAAGAGTTTGGATGATATCCCACAACATAGAACCCCACGAATTACATTACGTACCAAACATAGAGTTACATAATTAACGCAAAGTTACAGAGGTCAGGTTTAGGCTGGTAAAGTTAGTGTAGTAAGGGTTTAGGTAAAGAAACATGGTAAGGAGGTAACTAAAAATGACTCAAGAGTTCACTAAAAGTTCACACGGTTCTGCACATCTCTCTCTCTCTGGGAAAGTTCCGCATTTTGGGCCTGTAAGGAAAGCCTTCTTCTGTGTTACCATCAACATATTGGTCACATCAGAATCAGAATCAGAATCAGAAAAAGATTTATTGCCAGGTATAGTTAACACAATACGAGGAATTTGTTCTGGTGGGTTAGTGCAACATAAATATAGAAAAAGAAAACAGATAAAATAGAAGATACAAATATAAAATATAAAAAGTACGAGTCTTACAGTGCAAAACAAAACAAGTAACACAAGTAACAGTGTAACAGTGCAAGAAACAGAACCATGGAGTTAAAGTTATATACAAGAATGTTTGGAGTGCAAGATATATATTGATATTTACATTGAAATTCACATTTATACAGGTTTGATGATTACAGCCTTCCAAAATACGTAGGTACGTAGAACTGTGCATGAGAACAGCCTGAGAGAGTATCAGTAAAAAGCTGCAGTAAACTTCTAATATCCTAACTTTTTTTTATTGAACAAGCAGTTTGTTGTATTTTACTGAAAACAGCAGAAAAACAGACCTGAGTTCACTTAAATAACTGTTTATCACAAGTAATATGATTATCTAGATATTCAACATAACCGCAACTAAAAGGGTCCACAGCCCTAGCTGATTTAAGGCATCATCAGTGGTTGTGAAATAAATTAAAAACTGTGTTCTGTTCTCTGCTTTGGCTCTGAATTTCACCTGTCAGAAATGCCAAATTAGGCTTTTGTAAACTGAAGGTGTGATAAACAAATTCTTCTTACAGGTTCGACTGACGAAACAAGAGAAATTAGCCCGCAGAGCTTTTCAGATTCAGTTTATCAGTTTATTGTCATTCAAAACATTAAGGAACGAAATTCGTTTCCCAGGTTCCCAGCGGCATACAGAATAAATATTATTAGCTAAAATATACCTTATAAATAAATAGTAATACATAACCAAAAAAACTATATAAAATAAAACACCAGTAAAAACCAAGCATCATGTTAGTACATAGCAGCAGTGAAGCAGAATGCAGAGGACAGACTTTAGGTTAGGAGTTCATGAGTCTCACAGCCTCACTGTCACTTTTAGTGCTAAAACTACATTAGTTAGTTAATTAGTTTGGTAGATGCTTTTGACACATTTTGTGATCAGTTTGGAGTTCAGTGTCTTACTCAAGGACACTTCAACATGTGTTGAGGAGGAGCTCAAGGTTCGAATCACTAACTTTGTGATTGATGACAGACCCGCTCTACTAACTGAGCTGCAGCTGTGCCTGATGAAAAATAAGATTTGCTATCAGTACTAGATTAAATAAACGGGACACGTTGGATTTCTTTATTTATCTTACAGCAGTGATTTAGAAGGGTCCACAGTTCATGTAGAAACAGAGAATGCTTTGGTGATGACTTAATTTTTGATAATCAAGATGGATATTTTGCAGTGAGAGAGGAAAGATAAATACACAGATATGTATAGAAAAATGTGTGAAAATAGAAGAAATCGAGAGAGAAAGGGATGAGTGGCTGAACATACTTAGCACTTTCATGCTGGAGCCAGAAGATTGGCTCCAAAAACTCTGGGCTGTTGAGTAAGCAGCCTGACATTATGGGAAACCGATAGTCTTACTGTCACCAAGACAAACATTCACTGCTATCTTATCTAGTTTCTGGTCTGAGGGGAGTATAACAATCCCTCTTATTAAATCTCTTCGCTCAAGGCCATATTCAAAAAGTGGGAGCAATAGTTGCCATACCATTAGGAACACAGGCTCTTCATTTGGCAAGCACAATAACTCTACAGTAATTTGTCTGATGCCTACCATACACAACACTTTTATGTCTGACCCCTCTTCCATCTAAAGAAAATGTGATTTTTCAATTCAAAGACTTTAAGATTTTGCAAAGACTGGGGATCTTACACACTTACTGTTGGCAAGACTACAGGTAGATTCCTTTTGAGATTATTTCCTATCCAAACCACCTTAAGAAATGTGCATATTAACAGTTCCTTTGTGTCTGTAAAGACATATAACTCTACAAATTCAAGATAAAAGGCATCATATGTTGACATTATAATTCCGCATCAATATAATCCATAAAGATAAACATTTGATTTTGTTGCTTTAACTCACCACAGGCCTTCATGGGAAATTGCCCAGAAAGTCATGAGCATTAGCTGCTTTGGTTATTTTGGCACTGAAGTGACAGCTAAAGGTTTATTTATACTCTCTTTACATATGAAAAAAGATACGTTCATTTCAAATGCAAATTTCAGACAAACATGGTGACGGTGGAGGAGGTTGTAATGATCTGCCTTTTATCAGAGGCAGCATTATAGGCGTCTGTGGTCTTTGAGTCTTCTCACTGTTTTTGTCCTATGGTTGTGTCTCGCTTGAACATGCTACACTTCTCTCGCAATTTCCAGTGCTACTACTCCATTTCATGAAAATGAATGCAGAGTATTAACAGCGGGCTCTGTCCATGTCTGTAAACTAGTGATGCGTGGGTCAGAGTGTTTTAAAACCTGACCCAGCCCTGCTCGCCATGAGAGCCGACCCGACCCGCCCACATGAACATACCAAGTTAAAATGTGTTTTTCTGTTTAAAAAAGTACAAATGACAGAAAGTGCTCACCCATCTAAGTGGCTATGTCTAATATATGTATATGTCTTAAGCCTTTGATCTCAAGTGCACGGCTGATAACCTGCGTGGTTTGTTTACATCAGCTCACAGCTGATCAGTACAGTGGTTTTTAACATGAGGTTACAGAGGTGCATATTTAACAGAGACAGTGTGAACAGAGACTCTGGCTTGCGGTAAGAACACATATTTGCAGAGGAAAATATTTTAACAGGACATTATGACCGGAGAGATATGTCTGAGCTCAGCATTGCTGGTGAGAAAGCTGCTTGCTGTGTGAGAGAGACAGAGAGGATAAGAAGATGCAAGACGATGTGAACCAGATTATTGCACTATGATTCTTTAAATTATAAAATCTTACACAGAATGCTGTTATGTCATTTTATAACATGCCCTGCCTGAAACCCGCAATATTTTCTAACAAGCTCAACCAAACCACCCAACCTCTGGGACCCGCCAGCTGTGGTTGACCTGAGAATCACTACTGTAATCATATCTAATATTGAGCATGAATAATTATGCCCTGAGTGGTTAAGCGCAGGGATATTTCTGTGTATTTATACACTTACATACTTTTAATTGATGCTGTTTCCCAGAGCAACTTAAAATGACCGTCCTTTGAGTAGAGAAAAATTTGACACGTGTGGTGTAGAGAGTTGACTATTTTTATTTATTGCTTTTTCATGTGTTCCTACCTGAGTTGCTTTCCTTCATTGTTGGTGTTTTCTTTCCCAGAATGCCATGGTGTCCTTTAAAGAGCTGTGTGGCCTGACCCCAGCGGCCAACATGAAGCAGTGTATCCTGACAGTGTCAACTTGGCTGATGAACAGCGAGCGGTCACTGAGAGTGACAGTGGACCTGAGCGAGACCTACCCCACCATGGAAGCTCAGGGTCCAGTCCCCGAGCTGCTGCGCAAAGTGCTCAATGCCTACGACATGGTAAATAAAACACACACGTACAAATGAGTGCATGTACCAGCATGTGAGAAACAGAAATGTTAATACAGCTGCTGTGAAAGACTGAATGTGTTATCACACATATGAGCAATTTTTTCAAACAAAGACATTTTAAAAATCAGTATTGGAGTGCAATTCAGCACACACACATACACACTGATATGCATCTTATACAGTGTTCGTGTGACAACAACACTGTTATTATAGTGTGCTATATCTCACTAAAGATCTACTTGAGCTAAAGATACAATTTCAAAGCACTCAGGCATATTAAGTGCGATAACAGTGTGCACTTCCTGCTCTGTGCAGATCCTCATAGGTGCTGCACTTACTAAAATAAAACAGGAAAAAACAAAGAGGGAATTAGCTGGCTTCCTCTCTTAATGCTTGTTTGCTTATCATTTGATTCACACAGCAGGGTTTGTTTTACAAGGCTTCTCCACATGGCTAAAACCACCTATTTGACCAGTCAGATTGTCAGGCTGCAAGCTCCTCATTGTATAGTTTCACATGTTCTTCTCCATCCAGCCTCCTCTCTACAAGAACACTGCATTTTTCACCACTTGACATTGGCACGGCCCAAAAGGGGGCTGGAGGACTCCGTCTGTAATTAGTTATCACCCGCTGCTTCCTCTCCCCTCCTGTGAGGCTTGGTGGGAGCTAGTGAAGTGGGTCATGAACGAAGAGCAAGGTTGTTGCGTTCACACTGCTCGGGTCATCTGTGCTTCTGCTGCTGACACCTACAGGAGTGCGATGACATCACGAGCGAAGCCGTGAGAGGCTCCAAATAGAATCTGTTTGGACTTTTATGAGGCCTTGCACCAGGCGGGAGGTTTGGCACTGTCAGAGCGACTCTCACGCTCCAGTCCACAAAATACCTTTCTGGGGACAGGCAGAGACCCAGAATCCATATTTTAGACTTTTAGAGATAAGAACATGCATTTTCAGGATTTTAACGCCAAAATGAGTTTGATGAAATTACCGTGATAGTCCCGTCAGTTTTCCCAAACTCTTAATTGCTCAGCACGTACAAATACTCTTGTGTGTTGAACCATAACAGTTGTTGGCATTTTTTAAGGAAGATATTATGGTCTAAGGCAGTTAAAATAGAAATAGTTTGGTTTTTTTTAAAAAAGTGCTGGTGGAGGATCCCCTGCACCCCCCAACAGAGGTCCTAGCTGAGCCCTTAATGTCCTAAATCCTAGAAACGTCTTAAAATCTGAGCGATGTCCTGAAATCCTAGAAATGTCCTGAAATCTGAGAAATGTCCTTAAGTTCTAGACACATTCCCAAATCCTGAAAACATCCTTTAATGCCAGAATTGTGATATAATATGAAAAATGTCCCAAAATCCTGGAAACATCCTAAAGTCTCTGAAATGTCCTAAAATCCTTGAAATGTCCTAAAATCCTAAAAATATGTATAGGACTGCTGCAACTGGCTCCTGTCATTTTACAAATCAGCCCTCAAGCAAAGCAAGCTGAGTATTCCTGGTCTGAGGAGTTAATGAAATGATCTATGTACATTAACCTAAGGTCTTATCCTGAGGCATGGGCCCGGTCAGATGGCAGTTGGCACACATTCTGCTCCAGAACAGAGGGCCCAGTGTATATGTGTGTGTGCGCATGTGTGTAAATGCATGTGACTTCATGGCTGCCAACCCCCGGCCATTTACTGTATGATATCAGTGTGCAGTGTGTGTCCTCAGTTACCCCCATGTGGGCTGCTGCCAGTCAATTTTGTAACCCTGAGCTGAACAAAGCGTCAGCACACTGGACTCTCTGTTTCCAGAGGACAGTCAAGCTCATTTATACACACATATATACTCAAACTATATGTACATTAATATTATGCACACAGATATATTTTTTTCATTGACAAGACTTGATCCATAACCAGTAAAACCCTTTGAAACCAGGATCAATAACACTTTTAACCCTGAGCTGATTGGTTTGATTTATTTTAACAACATTGGAAAAAAGGCAATGAGCATCTTAACAAGAATTGTCTTCCAAATTGTAAGAAATTATTAGATTTAGAAAAAAAAAATTCTCAAGCTGGAGCAAAATTTTCCAAGAAACTACAATTCTTATTAAAAAAAATAATAATAATTGCAAATTTAAAAGAATTAAGTAAGTATACTTTTTAAGCATTTTTGTCCAGGTCATTTTCCTTTGTTTGTTTTTTGGGTTTTTTATGTACTTGTAATTTCTTGCTAATTTCTGGGTGATTTCGTCTTTGCTCATTGCCTTTTTGTTTTTTCTTGTTTTTGAAAAAACACATGCCAATTTTCTCAGTTTTTAAAGGGTTAAGGAAATTTCTTGAAAATAAAACAGCCATAGTGTAGGTACATGTATTCTGTGTCCATATTAGTGTTGTGTTTTTTATGAATTATTTGCAAAATATGTACAATGCAACAGTGTGTTGATATAGTCACAGTGCAGTTAAAATGGCACTTAGAGGAAAAAATAGTCAAAATTGTCTAAATGAGAAGCTGATGTCAGGTAAGTGAGATTCAGAGCTTTGTTTTCAACCCATGTGTGTCCCAACACTCACACCCACCAACAGTCATACAGGAAGAAATCCGTAGAGGCAGAGGTGCTACTTTCAAAACCAGAATGCAGTGCAGCTTCAAGACTGTTGCTTATCATTTCTGTATACCTTTGTGTTACTTTCACTGTCGCCTATGCATACCCAGGGGCAACCTTGAGGACTAAAAAATTAAGCCAACACAGAACTGCATAAAAAATTGAGGCTGGCTCCAAAACCAAGCCAATCCCTGCAGACCCCCATGTTTTAGACGCCAAACTTTACTGCCAAAATAGACAATGAATGAAGTCATTAAACAAACAATTTAAAATGTACTAAAAAGGGGCCATCCAAAATGAGCTCACTTTACAGAACTCAAACCAGTTCTCATAAGGATATAGCAAACGCACACACTGTGTGAGAGTGCACTTCCTGTCTCTCTGTTAACAAGGAGTGTGAAACTTCATTAGCTTCCTCCTCAGTGCTGCAGGACTGCTCCAGCTGCTCCTCCTCAGCCTGTGGGATGATGTTTAGAGCTCAAACTACACAGCACTGTCAGATTTTGTTTTTGTTCAGATGTAAAAGTAGAGATGATAATAGGAGGTTGCATCCCAGCCGCTCTTCGTTTCTTTGTGGTACAGATATTTGGATTCAGAATCGACTGTACATTGACACATATGATTGATTTACCTCAGATTCTTAGTAGCCCTCAGTGTAATTTTCTTATGATTGACTAATCGACTCTAAATGAAGCAGCTCTAATAAAAAATCATAAACTAAATATAAAGGTCGGCGATCCGTCTCCACTGCCTCACACTGTATAAAAATGAAGCTAAAATACCGTGGATCCTGCTGCCATCTTGCACTGGTGGTGTCATTTGGAGCCAGATTCTGCGCAGTCATGACTGGAAAGTTTCCGCCCATTCAATATCCTGACCCAATCATGAACAATGCAGTTGATCACGAGCACAGTGATTGGCTCACACAGCCATCAATCATGACATCACAGACCCTTTTAAAAGCATCAAATTACATGTTGTAACCAAATTTAAAAAATGAACACTTGAACGTGCACCAGTGTGAGACAGACACCATCTTTGAGAAAAAAATGATTAGACATATTTTAGACATACTTTTAGTTGTTAGTTTGGCTCATGTCGAATCTGCTTAACAAAGAGTGAGCAGGGTTTATGATCTGTACTGTAGACAGCCACCAGGGAGCAATCAAGATGTTTGGTTCACTTGAGAGGATTTGTTATGCTGTCCATCTTTTAATAAAGTCACTGTAAATAATGAGTTACTCTTTATACAGAGGGGATTTTATGTGCATATGGAGAGTATAAGTACAGTTTACATAGTTAATTAAATTGGGTGAGATGCCACAGTGGAAGACAGGTCCAGTGTTAGCCATGTGTTTCAGATTGTTTGAAAAGCAAATCTTAAGGACTGCTGTACTTTTTTCAAGTATAATAGAATTAAACAGTGGAGTAATCAGATAAAGACATTTACATGACAGCTGCATTGCACTGATGGGGTTAAGACTGAATTGTTAGTGTGCTTGCAGACATAGTGACTAAGAGCCCAAATACTTTAGAAATGAACCCTGGCTGTTGACTGGAACAAAGCTGGCAAGATAAACACAGCTCAGCAATTTATATGAAGTGTTTTCCTCTTTGTGTTTATCTTTGTTTCCTCTGTTTGGCTCTGCTGAATGCCTCTCAGGTGTGATGCTGAGATGTGACGCAAATTAACGACACATCTTCTTTGTCTTCCAGATGATCCAAACCAGCAGAACACTGATCGAGTCGGCTGATGTCGTCTACTCCAAGCTCACGCAAGCACAACGAGCAGGTACGCTGCATTATGGGATAAGATCCTTGTTCATCCTCTACATTTTCTACTCTACAGGACATGTTAATCACAGCTCAATCAAAGTTTAGATTTTGTCTTTGTACATACATCCATACATACATACACACACACACACACACACACACACACACACACACACACACACACATATCATTACATGATATATGCTTTATTAGATGAAGATTCTCTTATTTCGTGACATTTAAAAAAAATAAGGAGCAGCACTTTGAAACAAGGCAGAATGAGGTATGTGTGCTACTTTAAGGAAAATGACTGCATTGGGCACAAATTAAATTATCTTACTGGCATATTACTTTGATTCCATTAAGAGAAATAAGATCGTAAGAAACAAAGCAACATAAATTCATTTGAGGAGTTGAATGTTTTCAGCTACTCGGCCCTACGGTCCAGATGAATCATGTCCTGCAAGAACAGACATCTGCAGCCTCCAAACGTATTATGTGTCGTGTCCTCCTGCCTAATAGAATGAGCGTAGTGTGTCTGCCGCTACAGCATCTCCATCAAAATCAACAGCAGTAGCTGCTGTCGATGGAACAGGCCATCATCAGTGAGTCAGCACCGAGTAGTTATCATGTCAGTGGGCAGGTGAAAACAATCAGCCAGCCACACAAACAAAGGGCTACAGGAGAGAGAGGATACAGGGCATCAACATCCTTTGAGAGAAGGAGAGAGAAGGTTTGACAGAGTGTGGAGTGAGAGGAGGAGAGATGGCAAAACAGACAGAAAAAGGATGGAACTAAAGAAGTGTTTCGTCGGTGCGGCATTTTTAAGGAGGGTGCTCGATGGAAGAGGCCCGGCCTTTCAAGGGGAGAGGATAAAATTAACCATAATGCGATCATTAGGAGAGAATTGGCTTCAAATCAAGAAATCCTGTGTCTTGTCCTCTCCAGCCTCTTTTACATTCAGTGGTGCTAATTGATCCTCATTTGCTTTGCCTCTCTGCTACGCAACAGTGCCTCTGCTGAAGAGCTGCTCATAGTTTGAATGCTGACATCTTCATTTTGAATATTTATACCTCACATCCTTTCTGTGGCAGACAAAGACATAACTGAAACAAATGTAAAAACATAAGATGGTCAAGCAACAATGGGGAGAAAAAAAAACTTTAAAAAATTATGTCCTATTAGGGGTTTTCTATTTATCACATGCATGTACAACTTTAAAGTTTACTAAATGAATATGCAATAAATGAAAGATTCTACTGTTTACAGAAATTACACATGCAGTGCAGCATAAATGATTGATGCTTTAATACTCATATTGCATTCTAGTTTTCCATTTTTTATGCATTTGTTAGTAATAAAATATAGAGACACTACAGTGTTTGACATAGACTACAATTACCCACAAGAGTCCACATGCAGAGCTGCTGTAAATCATAATACTAAAACTGGTAGTAGTAATTACAACATGTAGTTTATTTTAGATTATATTTACATTTGCTCATAATTATCTCAGTCAGCAGTGCAGCGTTGCCTTTCATAGCATGGTGCTTCATTTTTATATCTGTGCACCAGTGACAGCTGTGGATGGAGGCAATGTGTTTTCGGGTTGTACGTCTGCCCTCCGTCTTTACATCTGTCCATCCATCCCATTCTCAAGAACATGATATCCCAAGAGTGCCTTGAAGGAATTCCTACAAATTTGGCACAAACGTGCACTTAGACTCAATAATGTGCCAATTAGATTTTGGTTGTCGAACATCAAGGCCTGAAACATTTTTCAGCCATAATTTTAGAATTCATACACTAATCATTAAAATTTCACACAAATGTCCAATATAATAAAAAGATGATGCTATGACATTTTATATCCAAAAGGTCAAAGGTCAACTTTACTGCAACATCCTTATGTTCTAAAATACACGTTTGTGGCCTTTATTTAATGTCATAATATAAGTTCAGAAGGGGAGACGTTTGGTCATATACTGAATTGGTGACACTCTCTTGGGTGTCCACCTTGAAACTGTGTTGAAGACAGCTGAAGACTGCCTAAAATATTGGATGTAGCTATAGTAACATCACCAACTGGTTTGTTGATTCCAGTTTTTAAGTCTTAAGTAAGGTTTTTCAGCCTCGAGGCCCAACACTGATGTAAACTGTAACTGCAACCTGACTAGGTCATGGAGTTATATAACCTTGGGGCAGGAAGCCTTGTTCAGTAATATTTTTTATTAATATCCAGGGGGTATATGGGGGTATGGGGAGCATACATTTTAATTACTGTCTTGCTACAGATCCAGACCTATTAAAGAGCTTGTAATAGCTGGTGTAAACATGGAAAGTCATTTGTTGTTTGTGTGCTTTTGTGTGAAAACCCGGAGTAGACAGGGAATGTTCACTCACTGGCACATGCCAACTGAAATATCCTGAGGCCGATAAGCCAATTTAAGCCTGCTATGCCCAGCATTACTCCCTGGTGTCACACAGATGCAGGCATATGCTTCACTCACCCCACCACAACAAGCCAAGCTTATACTCTTGCTGTGCAATTACCCAGGGATGTAGGTTGAACGCCGGGGCTTCAATCACAGAGCTGTCCCCTGGCTTCGAGGTTCCCCAGCCCGGAGCTGGAAGCATCTTCAAAGGCGATGACTGTGAAGTTAAGCAGAGCTTAAACCCCACACAGCCACAGCCACACTCACAACGGTGTCAGTAGCTGGATACCGGAGGCTGATGCAGCAGCTGCTGCTGTCTGGTGAAAACCTTGTACTTCCAAAATGTCACATTTACTGAGGTTACATTCAGAAAATCCACCTTGTTTTGTGCCTAGCAAGTGTGCTTGTTTAAAGTAATTAATTTAGAAAGGGCCTCACTGCAGAGTCCAGGCAGAATATCACCATTGCAAATGGAGGACGGGATTTTCCAGCTGCTAAAGAGCCAGGAAAGTGAAAACACGGTCATATCTAAATTTTAGAATTACAGGGTTCTTCACATAAGTGTAGCATTATGTAAGAATGATACAATGAGGCAGAGGGTTGGAGCAACAGCCCTGAGGGGCCTCAGCTGCATGCCAAACATAGCTCTTTCCCTATCGCCTACTCTCACTCTCCTGCCCCCAGCACTAACACACACGCCTCAATCCAAACCAACGCCATTCTCAGACACACATAACTGCCAGGTCTGTTCATTCATGCTTCCACACATTGAGTGAAGTTGTTGAAGTTTTATTTGTGAATGTTAATGTACAAATAGCAAAGTGCAGTTTTCCAGCAGGCTGCCAAAAAAACAAATGCCCCAACGCTGTTTAAAAAATTGAAATTACTCAGCTTTTATTTGTAAAAGAGTACATTACATAACCCACTGCCGCTAATCAAAATTGGGAATAACAGTTCTAATATTTCTAATAACTTTAATAAAGTTTAACCTTGTTGGCCTAAGGGAATATAAAGTAAGATTAGTTTAGAATATAGAACTGAGTGAGTCGAACAGCAATATTTCCTCAAATTATTAAAGTACATGTGCAATTATTTCTACTCAAAATTCTTATAATATCCCCTTTCCATTAGCACAAGTAAGCACAAAGTAAAAAAATATTGTCCATTTATGATTACAGAAGCAAATATGAATTTGTGTCTGTGCTTGCTATGCTTGAATATCAAGAGCGTTTCAATATGGGGAAATAATGGGGCTTGATGGAGAAATTATGATGCTTTGTGCTGCCTCTGTGAGTCAACATTTTTAGATCTACTATAATAATCTCCCCTCTGCATTAATAAAGTAATTACTTTCTCATATTAATTCCGACACTTCTGTCCCGCCCCTCCTCTCGGAATGCTCTTTGTCCCCTCCATCTGCTTCCTGACTTATTAGGTCCCTGTTGTTGCTCAGATATAACTAGAATTGTTTCATAATAGACCATCACATTTTAGATATAGTGTATGTAACTTTTGAGCATTAAAATGCCTAAAAATGACTCTTTTTTTAGTTGTGTGCTTACATTATCCCAAATGTTTCTAGGTATGTTCAAACCCAGAGAAATGTGTCATTTTTATTATAATTCACACTGTTATTATGCCGAATATCACACAAATATCTAAACAATTATTTGCTGACATTTTATACCTAAAAGGTCAAATGTCAACCTCACTGCAACATCAAAATGTTCTAAAAAAAACTCTTTTCTGGCAATTATTCCACACTGTAAGTAAGCAGCAGAAGGAAGACATTTGGTCAGATACTGAGTTGGTGACAATAATCAGGGACCCCCTTAAAACTGCGCTGATTATATCGATGTACTGTGCTGCCAGGTTGAAGATGTTTGTGAAACATCCATGTCATAGAATTTGTAGCTTCTCTGCAGAAACATTCAGATTTGAAGCATTATCAGCTGTTATGACTACATGTGAGTCTAGACAGACATGAATGTAAACTTTAACTGTAACTTGACTGGTTCACAGTAATTCTAATTCTTTTTATTGAAGGACTCCTAGTGGTCGAAAATTGCATATTGCTCATTGAAGTGTAGTTTTAGCTGAATGGTACAGTGCAACTGGAAAATTAAATGCATAGGTTAAAATTAGCCCAATAAGGAGCACTAAAGTGATAGTGTTCTGTCATTCTTAAAAATTGTTGAGCTGCTGGGGAACTTGTACCATTCAGTGTTAAACTGCTCTAAAATGTGCTTGAACTTGACCTTCATCAAGCTGAATATATGACAAATAGAAAGGTTGAGAGGGGTTGAGCGAAGCTACTTCAATCTAATTTTGCAATCAGTGGATCTAATGAAATGCCGCACAGACTCACCTGTCTCACTGACAAATGCAACAACAACCAATTCTCCTCCATCCTAAATGGGCTTTCCCTCTTCCTGTCATCTTTGTCTTGTTTGTCCCGTGTCTCCGTTCATTATGAACATTTTTATCCTGTGGAGAGCAGAAAATCCAGGGAGGACACTGGGGATGAGCTCACGACTCCCCAACAAAACGCTGCTTCTTTGTGATGACTGGCAAAGCATCTCTTTTGATTGACTTATAGGCACTGAATGCACCCTTCAGAAGCCATCTCATAAGCCACATGATTATGTAGAGACTAAGGATGACAATAGCAACAGCCTGAACATAGACAGAGAGTCAGAGAGTGGAAAAGCAAAATGGTGGATTTGCATGGAATTGAAGGTTTTGTCCCTATGATCGATCCGGAAGCCAAAGGTATAATTTTGGTGTAATGGCTGTGTGGGAAGTGTAAAAAGGTGCTATTAGAGGACAGGCTGTCAGGATGGGAGAGAGAATATTGGATGGGGTTGGGTGTGTGTGCACGCTGCATCTAAGCTTAATTTAAG
This sequence comes from Plectropomus leopardus, assembly GCF_008729295.1. Classification (NCBI taxonomy): domain Eukaryota; kingdom Metazoa; phylum Chordata; class Actinopteri; order Perciformes; family Serranidae; genus Plectropomus; species Plectropomus leopardus. The sequence goes on along the minus strand of NC_056479.1, from coordinate 11,665,811 downwards.
GCCTTTGATTGGACCTGACACATTTGCCCCAGCTATTAGAAGTATGCTCTGCTCATCAGCAAAACACTGTTGTGACAAAGCCATAATCACAATGACACGCTGGCTGTGATCTGAAACGAGCAACCTGAGCTAACCTCTTACCTCCTAAATTGCCTTTCAATTTGAATTTAAGCAACGTGGAATGAGTGGCATGCTGGCAGATTCACTTCTCACACAGTGTAAGGGATGACAAATGAGAATGCGGGACAGTTTTAGGTTGCTGTGACTCTTCCTTCCCTCCTCCCTCTCCTCTTTCCTTCCTGTGTGCAGTTTATGCCCAGTCATTATTGCAGCTAATCAGTTTAATTTGGGCAGTGAAGCTGACGTGTTGATGAGGATGGAGAGGTGCTGGATGATCCCCCCTGGGCACTATTGATGGCTCGCATTCACACACACCGCTAATGGGGGACCAGATAGACAGCTGGGATGCACACTCTGGCACCTCCAGATGCTACCACAGTGTGTTTGTGTGCATGCGTGTACTCTGTACACTATCTCATATGTCTGCATGCATATCTAATCTGTTTGTGTATGAGAGCACAACTCCCACTCCTTCTCTTAACTAGATTTAGCTAAATGGCTGTGACATTTGTTTTTGCTTTAAAGGTAGAAAATCTACAACTTCCAGAATGCAGTGCCTCACATCGGACCAATAAATGCACTCGGTGTGTGATGTAATGCAGCTTAGCTGTTTTGACCAACAACAATATGGCAGCCGGCTGAAAACAAATTATGTGAAATTACAAATAGGGCTGAGCAACATGGTTTAAAAAAATAACACAATATTTTAAGGTTATGTCTTGATACACAATTTATATCTCAATATTTTGAAATCTTCTCAGAACTACTAGGGACTATTAAAATAGAAAATTATTTAATGACCTGCAATTACAATAAAGTGTTTATCTATCTATCTATCTATCTATCTATCTGTAATAATGTTAGATATTATACAGTTATAATCAAGTTAAATAAAGTATTGTTATCATGAAATAAACCAAAGCAGGACCACTGATTCTTTTATTCTGAAGTACCCAGCTCATTAGCATAAAGTTAGTACCACGACGCCTTTCAACATGAAGATTTATTCAGTGTGAGCGGGACCAGTCTTTATGTTTATGGTGACAGGCAGACAGCTCACTTTAAAGTCATTTCCTGTATCTGTGTCAGACGGGCTTTGCCACCACTCCATTCTAGCAGCAGGTCCTGAGTCTATTAATTCCAGTGGGCAAAGTGAGCATGTATTTAAACTGATTCTTTCACCCTAAATCACTGAAGTAAATATTTGACCCATTCTTTCATAAGTCCTAATACTTGGAAGCATTCTGATACTAAAATTGCATTTTTCAGACACACAAATTAGGATAAAATGACCTTTGTTGGAGACATGTCTCTGTTTTAGCAACATGTGATGTGGGTTAATATCAGATAGCCTATAGAGCCAGCAGCTAAAATTGAGGTAAGGAACAAAGCTTAAATACTTTCTATAATGGGGTATTGTTTTGAATCTGCTTTCATCCATCCTCAAGACATTCACAACACAAAACAAAGATGGAGGTACGTAGGGAGGAGACAACTACACTCACTGGAGTGAACTGGAAGTGTATAGCCTAGCACTTGATGCAGTCTGTAATGCGTCATCTTTTGTTGTATAGTATTTACAAAAATGGAGAAGTATTATCTATAGTTGGAACAGCAGCCCTAAGGCAGAACATTTGAGCTGAGAGATGAGCAGGGAGATCTCGGTGCTGGTAAGATGGAGGGAAGTTTACCATAGCTCAGTTAAACACATACAGTAGTTATGATACAGAGCTGGTTGAAAATCAGCAAAGTATCTGATGGACTGAGAAATCCTTTTGAGTTATAGATGCTAGTAGAACAGCAGCAGGGGCTTAATTAATTTATAGATACACCATGCATCTCTGTGTATTCTGTATCTAGGTTGTGAGGCGTTCAGGTGTCTGGTTTGAATTTAGCCCTGCATCATGCCCTGAACAGGTGCACGCTTACTGAATGAGTTAGGGAGCTGCTACCTTTTTTCTACAAGCCCGACTGTGCTTATTTATTCATGACTCTCTGCTCGAACTGACCACTCCGACTTTGGAACATTGTTTGACTCCGTGTGGACTCCATTACCATGGAAATCCAAGGAATAAAGGCATCTCCCTGTCCTTTATCTTCTGTGGCTTTGTACTGTCATTGTTTTCCCGCCTCATCAGCAGCTGGAAAATCCCGTCCTCTGTTTGCAATGATGATATTCTGCCTGGGCTCTGCAGTGTGGACGACGTGATAAATTAATGACACACTGATCTGACTGTGTGCATCTCCTCCTCAGCCCCGTTCCCATCTTTGTTTTCATCACTTCTTTTCATCAGAGTCTGTTTGATTTTATTATTTACTTACCTTCTATCTCTCTCTCTCTTTCTCTCTCTCGGTCTCTTTTTGTGTGCATATTTGGAGCATAAGAGGGGCTGCTGCAGTACTCATTACAAAGGCAAAAAAACGCTCTATGGAAAGACTGTAAGCTTTTACTGATGTGTGTGTGTGTGTGTGTGTGTGTGTGTGTGTGTGTGTGTGTGTGTCAGTGTTTTTGATTCTTCGTGTGTGTCTCCTCAGAAAAGACATGTTGTCCCTCCTGTCTGTCTGAGCACTCTTTCTCTTCCTCTTTGCAGTGGGGGAGCAAAGCATAGGATCCCGTCTCATCAGAGTGTGTGCCAGGGGGCCACGTTTTGTTTATTATTATTAGTTTAAGTGACAGTAAGGAACAGCAACTGTGTGACTGTTGGGGGAAGGAAATGCTTAATAATTGGGAAATTAAATGCTTGAAGAGTCTGTGTTGTGACGAGCCGCCTCCAGCTAATTTCATCTCTTATTCAACTCTCTGTCTGCTTTTCTCCACAAGTCCTGCGATCACCATGGCTCAGCTCTGCACCAGCAGCAGCCCATTAACTACACCAGATTACAAGATCAAATCAGCCCTAAACCCTGTTAACACAACTTTCAGGCTCAGAGAGAGATATTCCACATTGGCTCCACATCAGCAATTATATGGAAATTAAAGCACAACAGGGGTCCTGGCTCTTTTTTATGAGAGGTTGAGTCTCTTGTGCACTGAAGGCCAGAGATCATATTTCTTGTCTTCACATCTTGACCTCTTGATCTGTTTTAAGTGTGTTGCAGATTATTTATTTATTTATATGTTTGGTGTGGTTCAAATTAGACTGGGTCGACATGTGACACAGTAGATGATGTGAGTAAAGTGAGATATAGCCTAAAATACAGGTTTGTTTTTTTTACAGGGGTTTGGAGAAACATGGGTTTGTAGTACCTTTACATGTTTGAAGGGATATTTCACTGATTTTCATCCATCTCTGTATCACAACAATGTGGTTAGTACGTGTGTGTTAACTATGATTAACTTTCCTCTGTCTAACCAGTGTCTAGATATCCCTCCTCCCCCTCCAGTGAAACTCACTGTTTTCACTTGCTCTTGGGCTGTTGCTCAAACTACATACTGTACTTCCGCATTTTCTACTGTTTACTACCCATGCCACCACCGCAGTCACAAATAGTATAGGCCTGAATTAGGAGACCTAGTAGCCCAAAAAAAACAAAAATCAAAAATCCATTTAAACGGTACAACTAAACTAAAGTTTACTATAAATGGTAACTATGCTCTGCACTGCCAATTTCTCTCCTAAAATGTTTTCAACATATTTTGATGCCCTGTTTGTCTGTGATAGTGACAGTTCATGAACAGGAAGTGGGTGTCATACTGGTTCCTGCACAGTGAAACCAGAAGCCAGAAAAACAGAAAAACTAAGAAGCACTGATCAAATATGAAACAAGATTCTGTAACTGCATTGCCTAATTCTCGCCTTAAATGTTGTCATGTTTGCATGATTTAGCTTAGCTTTAAACTATAATATGAGATCCGGCCAGCTGCCATTTTTTTTTCCACACAAACCATCCCACATTATGTCACCAGCAGGAGCATTTCTGGTCTGTGCATTCTGGCAGTTGTAGTTTTCAACCTGTTGAGCAAAAGCGAATGCCAGAGTCCTAATTCTCTGTTTTCTCTGGTCATATAGCACCAGTTTCCACAATACTGACGCCTACCTCTGCATAGATGACCCATTTTTATGTGAGGACCTTCTTTATATCGGTGAAATTCTTCTTTATCATTTGTTCACTACACCGAGCTTCCCTCGATGCTTTGAATCAGATGAGGAGGCCCGTTTATATGTGTGTACATGTGCACATGTTTGGAGGCATTTGTGCATTTGAGCCCTGATGCATGCATCATGCTCTCTAAGAGCAACATAATGGTTTTGTGTAGTGGGAGACAATGTGACTGCATGACTAGATGCTTTTATAATGCCAGTTATAAGGACAGCATTGAATATTAGACCAAATTGTTTTATTGTTTGATATGATATAGCTCTGTTACATGTATCTGTATTCTTGGAACAAGGATTGGAGTCTAGAATTAAAAAATAAAAATCAAACAAACAAAGAGTTTGCCACTGGGCTGAGATTATTCTCCTGCTTTCCAATGAAAATCAGTTTAATTAAAGACTTCTCTTGACAACAGCGGAAGTATCTGCTTACTAGATACTGAAAAAGCAGATGACTAAGGAATGAATGCCTTTTGATGATGGGCTTTTGTGCATTATGGCGGTATTACGTGTCTTTGCGGTGAATCAAAGCTGGAGTGGCAGAAGGTCAGTTGTCAGGGACAGACTGACAAGCAGGCTGAGACATACAACTCTAGGTGGAGTTTGTTCTTAAAGCCTAGAGGATTAGTAATGGTCTGCTTGGGCTAAATTAAGCCAGACCATCTGATAGACTAATTAAAGGTTAGTCTGCGTTGCACTTCTTCAATTTTACCCCCATTAGCAATGCAGCACATTGTAAGGTGAACTGCTATTGTGGCCTTTAGGGTGTGTGCGAAGAGCTGGCTAGATGTCGTTTGTTTTGCAGACTATGTGTTGCACACTGCAAAAGAGAAAAATTATCCTAAGAACAAGGACATAATTGTATTATTCCATTCATTAAGGATATTATGTTCTCTGTTTTCTCTGACTATTTTTTAGTTAACACATAGAGGTTAACAGATTTTAATTGAACTTTTTTCATTATTGAAAATATTTTGATATTTTATTCTTACTCTCTGTTAATGTTCTGGAGGTTAAAAAGGTATTTTGATGTCTGGGTTATATCTTATAAAAGAAGAGACTGTCCATCATTGTCGGAGATATGCACTCTCTTCTTAAAGGGATAGTTCAGATTTTTCGAAGTGGGGTTGTATGAAGTAATTATTCATAGATTGTATATTACAAACTGTAGATGTCTATCCGCACACTTCTCAGTTTGGAGAGGCAGACTGGAGTCCAACATGGAAGCTAAGTAATCTACTGCTGTGGATGGGTCTGCAACAAAATGTATTTTGGCCAGCTAAAAAAAGGTCTCTCCTAAAAAATAAAAAAGAAAACATCTACTGCATGTAACACACTAACTATGGATAAGAAGCCCATACAACCCCACTTCAGAAAATCCAAACTATTCCTTTAACTCCTGTTAAAATGTAAAAATGCTCAAAAAATGTGCCATCATAAACAAGAAATACAAATATTTGTGATGTACCCTGTCATGTCTCTGCAGTATGTATAGAGGATATACATATGTACAGTATTTGCATGCACACAGTCAGAATTGCACATAGACACACACATTATTAAATATTGCAATTGTGATGTTACTTGCAATGTATAAATAGATATAAAGTGTAGTTCTGGCTTAAAGGCAATTTTTAAAAATTAAAGGAAATTATTTCAAACCCTTTTGAAGTGCAGTTTTATATTTACGGGCCTACTCTCTTTCAACTAACTTGAGAAAAATTGTCCAGAAAAAACATGAGTGTGTTAACGCAGTTTTTTTTTTGCAATGTGTTTATCACACAAGTTGACATTGTGATGACGATTTAAAAAAAAAACAATGTATTGTGCATCCTTATATAAAGTAAATAAAGGGAGGTCTGGGGCAAGCAATATACAATAGTAGAATAGTACAGTAGTAGAAATAATACATAGATACATTTCTTTGTGTCTAAACAAGTTGTACATTGTACACAGTTAAGTCTGTATATAAATTCAACTCTAAGACCGACCATGAATTGCTAAAACTTAATTTTTGCAAGGCACTGCTGATATAAACTTTATGATGTGTGGTTTTTTTTAATATATAATTTACATGTCATCTGTCTGTGTCCAGGTCTGGACTTCCATGAGGACCTGCATCGCATTGGAGCAAAGGAGGGTCTGAAAGGCCGCAAACTTCAGAAGGCGATGGAGAGCTACGCCTGGAACATCACTGTCCTCAAGGTGAGATAGACTGAACCGCACCTGGTGGCATGTGGCCTTCAGCATAATAAAGACCCTGATAATTGTATTATAGACCTCTAGTTTGTGTAAAGAACTGGCTGATAGCTTTAGTTGATGTCAACATGTGAGATTATTTTAGAGACTATCATCAGCTGGATAAGCATTCCCAGAATCTGTTGCCATGATTAAACTACATGGTGTCTTAAGAAAGCTCTTGGGGCTAATTGTATTTGCCTCCTCTCTAATCCCTTAATCTCATAATTAATTACTGTTGATGCTAAACACTGTTTTATTTATTTGCTCATGTAACTATTTTGACGAGACATGATAGGATTGTTCACACTTGTTTGTAGACACACACACATGCTGTGCTATCATTCCCCAAAAGGGTACATTGGGTCCCTTGGACATGCCTTGAAGATGATGCTCTGCAAAATGCTTTCTTGTCTCTGACTGCCACATGACACAGAGAGATAAGGTTGCCCATCACCCTCATCTCACTGCCTCTATAAGCACCAGTGGTAATACCAGCACTGATAAAACACCACATGCTGCTCAAACTGTGCTCAGCACAGTGGGCCTGTTTTGCTCAGTAAGGACCGAGGAGCCAGGATATTTTTATCTCATCTCATCGCCCTGAAATCAGTTAGTATTGACTGAAGAAGCTCCTTTGGCTGAGCTTTTTACTGGAGTGTCAGGTTAGGTAGATGTTTGATTGCTTTGATTATTCTTTGCCTTTTCATACCTGTCTTTCAGAAAGGAATACAATAATGATGACAATTAGTTTATTAAAAATAGATCTACCAATCATTTTTTAAAGAAGTGATTATAACGGATCAGTGTATAAAATTTCAACAAGAAAAAAAGAATAGAAAAAAATTACAAGTATTCTGAAATCATCTTTACATTGCTTGTTTTTTTCTGTCTTAGTGTCTGAATAGATTAATTTAAAATGATATAAGAAAGTTAATCACTAGAAGTGCACTCAGTAGAGTGCAGATCTCCGCCAGGTGGCTACCTGAGCTGATCATAGCCACTCTAGACAATTCCTGTAATTTCAACAGACACACCCCAGCATGTTTCAGAAGCATCTTTGAAGCCAAAAAAAATTCAGCCTCATCTATTTTTGACAGAGCCACGGTGCATTGCACAGAGCAGATTGAGATTTCCTGAGATTGAAAGATTGAATGTATTTTTAATAACTAAAACGGCCAGAAATCTTTGATCCACATCCTTATTAACTGGACTATTAATGGTATTAACGGCATTGGTAGGCTACAGCATAACAAAATAAGGAACAACAACAATTAACACAATTAAAACAGACAAAGAAAAAAACATTTATCTCCAGCCTACTTACTTACCAGGGTGTATAATATGATGATCTGCAAAGTCTACAAAATGGGGCAGGCAAAAGGCTCCACTTCTGAAATACTCCCTGTGTAGTGTGATACTGTGCAATAGCCGGTACAAAACTTCATCACGGCAGCGTCTGTTGGTATTGCCCCTCTCGGCTCCTGAAGTCAAAATGGCAATGAGGATAACAAACATGGTTATTTCTTTTGTGACATTCTTCACTTCATTAGATCAAAACATCTCAGGTGTGGAATTAATCTGGATATGCTCTAGTTTAAATTAAGACCAAACTTTTTTAAAGTTATCATTTAGTTTTTGAGCCACAAAGTCCAAAAATATGGCCTTTGACTGACAAAAAGGCTTGTTGTTTCATCTGGACATTTCCAGTTGGTTAAGAGAGGTGAGGTTGAAACAGTCACTTAAATATGTTTTTAAACAATTGTGAATCACTGTAACCTTGCAAGGTCCGTGGGCATACAGTAATTAATACACACAAAAATATTAGGCTGGTTGGTCCAGTAGTTTGCAAGATTAGCTGTGGACAGACAAATACAAACACTCTTGCACGCAAACATACGACCAAACGAATGATACTTTCAAGGCTAAGCCTAGTGGAGGTGATATAAAACATTTAATAATAAAAGCAGCAAATCCTTAAATTTAGGATGCAGGAAACAAAAAGGTTGATAAACAGAATCAGATATACTTTATTGATCCTCGGGGGGGAAATTGGGATACGTTACAGAATAACTAAATGTTTCAGCACGAGTGGAGGTAATAGCTGTAGCACTTATAGACCAGTGTTTAGAGTATATGTGTTCTTGCTTTGTTTCTTGCGCTGATACAGCAGCCGTATGTGCAACAGCCGGATTTATCTTAATTAAGCTTCATTACACTCTGTAGATTTGGGAAACGCATTGGCTTAAACAGCATAACAGGTGGGCGCCCAAACATAATCCCTTTCTCACCCACACACCCTGAACTCCTCCTATCCTTGCCTTGTCTCTCCAAACACATACTACCCTCTTTCGTTCTTCCCCAGTCCTCTAATTTCTTTGATGAACCACAATCTCAACATGAAGGCTTCTTGGCATGCACATGACTCCTCCTCCTCTTCCTCCTCCCATTCTTCAGTTGTAAAGCTGTGTCTCATACTGAACATTTGGTGAGAGCCTGGTGCATGTTTGCCAAGGCTGGCAGCCATGCACAGTTATTTCACCTGTCATCCTCTACAGATTCTCAGCAGGCCTGGAAGCGCTCGCTGGTAGATGGTGGGGAGGCTGCAAGGAAGTAAGAGTGAGACAGAGAAAGCGTTGTGTATTCTCTCCGTTTCCCAACTCCCCAACGCCCTCACTTTGACAGTTACAGTCACATCAGAGCTGTCATTGTGAATGTGGATGTTTGCCCCATTTCTACCGGTGATACCACCCTGTCACTCATCGTACCTCGCTGTCAAGAGAAAAGCAAAACCAGAGAGACAGAAAGACAAGTGTCACGCATGTTGTAGCTGCTTTTTAGGAAGAATAACAAGCTCCAAAAACATGTTGATTCTTGTTGTCGTTCAAATCACTCACCATTGTCAGCTTCACTGTAATTAACTGTTGTTTTAAGCACTGCATTACATAACTCATCACGCCCTTGCTAAAGTAGCTCAGATTTTCACCTTAGCATTGCAACGCTGACTGCCTTTTTTCTTGCCAGCACACATTTTATGCTGTTTCACTCTCAGTAGCGGATCTTCCTATAGGCGACATAGAAAGCCGCATATGGGGTGCCCAATATCCCCTTCCTCCTACCCCCTCCCCATCCACCCTGCACCATAAGGGAAAATTTCTAAGTGGAGTGTGTGTGGAGCAAATTAGAGTAAGAGAAAATAAGAAGCCAAAAAGCCAACCACAGCATCTGCCAGACTGGTGAAGACTGAGCTGAGCCACAAGGCAAAGCTTTGGATGTACTGGTCCATCTACGTTCCGATCCTCACCTATGGTCATGAGCTTTGGGTAGTGAACAAAAGAATGAGACTCCGGATACAAGCAGCCAAAATTAGTTTCCTTTGGAGGATAGCTGGGCTGAGCCTTAGAGAAAGGGTGAAGAGCTCAGACATCCAGAGGGAGCTCAGAGTGGAGCCGCTGCTCCTTTGCGTTGAAAGGGGCCAGTTGAGGTGGTTCTGTCATCCGATCAGGATGCCTCCTGGGCCCCTCCCGTTAGAGGTTTACCGGGCACGTCCAACTGGTAGGGGCAGACCCAGAACATGCTGGAGGGATTAAATATCTCAACTGGCCTGGGAACACCTCAGGGTGCCCCAAAGAGTGTTGGAAAGCATTGCTCAGGAGATTGATGTCTTGAATACTTTGCTCAGCCTGCTGCCCCTGCTACCTGGCCCTGGATGGATGGATGGATGGATGGATGGATGGATGGATGGATAGAAAAATCCATCCAGGGCATAGTACAAAAACAAGGAGATAAAATTGTAGATACAAATTTGCACATACCTTGTGCAACTAATCCAAGGGGGCACCAGGGGAAGCTTGCCCAGGGCACTGAATCTGCTTAGTCTGGCACTGTTCATTGCTGAGCTTGTAGATTTGTTTGTTCTATGTATATGATGCTTCACGTGGGCATTTATTGAGTCCATAAATGACAGTTAAAGTGAAGTTAAAGATGCATGGCCTTTATTCCTGCTCGTGCTCCGCTTTCATACACATTATATCTAGGTCTACAACCTTAAAACAATATACATTAAACAAAGGCTGCCTATTGACTGCCTAATTTCTATCAAAGGGACAGACTGATTTTGGTAAATATGGGATCAGGAGAGAATTTAATGAGGATGTAGTGGTGGGATTTGGTGACTGCCCTTGCTGAGGCTTAGCCCCCCGTGGATAGCTTTTGGCCAGCTGTAGGGGTAAATGTACCCGAATACAAGTCCTGTCGTGATTTGGCTCTGGCAGCACAGAATCGTCTTCTCGCTGTCTTATTTTATGCCTGGTGAGTCATGACTTACATAATTTCTTTTTTTTTTCCAGACATATGACTTATTCATGCTCATGTTTTGCGTGCTGGAGTGGCTCAGGTAAAAAGGTCTCTTGCAGCGTATCAACGTCACCTGGGAGTCGAACGTTGGGGAGTTGTGTGCAGGGCAGCACCTTTATTCATTGTGCAATATGTCAGACTGTGCCGTGCCTGCCTTTCACCATTTACAGTGCACTTGGGTCTGGTGCAGAATGGGTCAGCCTGTGCCTCTTCACAGGGATGTTAACTTAACGAGCTGTCACAGCGGGTCAGTCGGACTCCAGAGTGAGGTCCAGTGAGAGGGAGTGAAAATACACAGATTCGCAGATAAGTACTGCTTTCAACTTGCTTGTGAGCAGATGTTGGAGGAGTAAAGAAAGTGTTGGACCAGACACACTGAAAGAAAGCGGTGTGTGTGGCAAGGCTGCGAGGCCTGAGGGGAAGAGTTTAAAGACTGTAGAGGTGGAGAGAGTGTGTTAAAGCATGTGGTCAGATATTTCCTTTCTTTTTTTCTTTTAGCCAGTTCTAATAATATAAGCACCTCTCAAACACACAAATAACCGCCTGTGGAGAAGACTCCACCACATTTCCACATGGCAGAGATGGCTAGCTTAAAGTGGCAGGCAGCCATGGCAGTGGCCCAGATTGACTTGACAGTGCTGTAAAGCAGGATGCCTGCCCTGACCACTTCCTCCACATATGGCAGGGATTCATCTCTGGGGTGCTCCCAAATAAAGAGCAGAAATGTAGTATAACATTATCACCATATGACAGCACTATTCACCAGCTGAGAGGAGCAGTATGATGGGCTGGCAGGCAACCAAAGGCCCTCATTCAGTGGCTTTATACTGCCCCCTTCTGCATCTTATAAGCTAATGCACTAAGAAGGAGATGTTCTGCACCACTTTTACCTGATTTTTTTCTCCCTTATTTAATTTTTATTTCTAATTTTTAATTGTGTGCAATCAGCCTAACAAATGAATGCAATTAACTGCAGTATTTGTGTAAAACAAGTGATTTAGATCTTATTTTAAAATGTATTAATTAATATAATAATATAAATTTAAATAAATGTAATGTATGTATGTACAAAAATAAGAAATAAAAAATGTAAAATGTAAATGTAAAATGCTAATACAAGGCTTTTTTTTTTTTTTGCTTTTTTTGCTTGACCATTGTCAAGCCCCCAGATACAGTAAGTTAAAGCAGCCCAGAGGGAATGGATATCAAATATGTTTCCTGCTACTTTTATTGCCTTAAAATCTGATATGATTATGTGTTGTTCACAAAGCGGCCTCTCTTCCTGTCTCCTCTCTGTCTCAATCTCAGGGCCAGGCAGACCTGCTGAAGCACGCTAAGAGCGAGGCACTGGACACACTGCGTCAGATCCACTGTGCAGCTCAGTCCTGCGGCCTCAGTAAGAATGGAGCAACTTCCCCACAGCTTCAGCACCATCCTCACCACCAGCCACAGCAGGTCCAGCTGCAGCAGCAGCCGCAGACCAGGGCCCACCCACCACCTGCACCACTGCACCAGTCCCAAACTCAGCCCCAGTCCCAGACAGCACCTCAGGCTTACCTCCATCCCCTTCCACAGCAACATCCCCCTCTCCCAGCTCTCCCTCTGGTTCAAACTGTTTCACAACCGCCCGCTTACACTCAACCCCCGCCTCTCCCACAGCTCCAGTTTCAGTTCCAGAGCCAGCAGCAGAGGGCAGCAGGACCTCTGGATGCCATCCCCGAGACAGAGACGGTTAGTGGCGACCCGGCGGGATCCTGCTGACCCGCAGCCTGTGCCCACAGAGAATCCTACCCAAAGAGAGACAGAGAGATGGAGAAGTGGGAAGAAAAGCAGGAGGCCAATAACGAAAGGGAAATGGAGCAATTGGCCGAGAGAATTAAAGAAATGATGATGGCGAGAAAGACTCGTCGTGTTCGCAGTGAGACCCAAGTCTGAGAGGTTTGTTTTGGTCCAAGGGCTGAAGGAGAAAAGACCTCACTCTTAAATAATTTCTTAACTGAATGGAAAACTGGAAAAATGATGCTTACTCTTCTCTGTAATGGATTTGGAAGATAATCTTCCATCTGAGCCAGGTAGTTTAGGTCTCTTCTGTCTTCTCTCTTGTGAAAAGCCAAAAGGGTAACACCTGGAAACAAACCTCTGGTGTGTGTTTCTGCTAGATGAATAAGTTAGATGTCCCTGTCTCTCTCTGGGCAGTGCTAATAACGCGCCCCTCCATTATGTACTCTAGCTCTGTGGGTACAGGCTTTACCTCACATTGGCGTTTTCTGCCACAAATTTGCCTTTTCATTTCCAGAGACTCCTCTGCATGTCTTTGAGGGTTTTTTTAATTTGAATTTTATTTTTTATCCACACTCTTCCTCTTCCATCTTAGACATAAAGCTAAGTGCAAATCCTTTCAGTGAAGAGGGTGTCATTTTCATTTTAAGTGCACAATGTAGACTTGGCTGCGCTCTGTAGGCGTCACTCACAGATGCCCATTTCAGCACAAACCAGGAAGCCGTAGAGCCAAAATAGGAAAACAAACCACTGCTGTTGATGTCACATTGATGCCCTTTTTGCATCCTCTGCTGGTGTCGAGCCCCCCCACACATCTCCAGCGTCATTCCACAGGAATTAATTTCTTCGGCGTTCCTGCACTCTCCCCACAGGGTCTCCTTGTCTCCTCCCCAGGGGCTGTGTGTGTGACGTCACGTGAGTCAGTGTTTTGGTCCCCAGGGTGGAGCTTGCCCACATCTGTAAGCTCACCCGCCAGTCACAACTGGAATATTTGACTTGTTGGAGGTCAACAGGAACATGGTACTGCTGTCAATGAAACCACAAATGAATAGATGTAAAGTGTATGTAAAATGTACGAAGGGAACATATATTATATTGCTACAATAAATCTTGCAGACACAGATATTAATGATTGATATTATAATAAATGTTGTTAGTTCTATTGATATTTTGATTCTTTTTTAACATTACTTCCACATATACAGTGATTTGACACCTGTTGTTCTGTGGTGCAGATCAGGACAACCAGTGCACGTGGGACTGAAACAAGTTGCAGGATCACTGGTTAGCACCACAACACGGGGTTAAACAATAACCTGATGTGTGTTTCACTGCAAAGTGAGTGTGGATTCTGTAAGAGCTCCTTTAAGTGGCCCATTAAAACTGGCTTCATTGTTTATCCTGCCTCCTCTCATTCATTTGTCTTTTAAGATTTTCAAACCTGCAAGTGTGATTTAGAAGCAGTCAAGGATGAAGTATACAGATCCTTTTCTTAAGCAGGCTAAAAAAACTAATACCACACTGTAAAATTGTTCAATGTAACAGTGGTTAAAGGTCCCGTGTGTAGGATTTAGGCAGAAATGGAATATAACGGATATGTTTTCTTTGGTGTATAATCACCAGAGAATAAGAATTGTTTGTTGTGTTTTTGTTACATTAGAAGGAGCCGTTTATATCTAAAAAGGGATCGGGATCTTATCCACGGAGTCTGCCATGTCTCTACAGTAGCCCACAACGGACAAACCAAACACTGATTTTAGATAGACAAGACTTTTGTCCAGCCAATGTAGTTACCAGTCCTTCCACAATGAGCCAAACAGCATTGGAAATACGCAGATTTTTAATATGAAATTGCTTTTTTCAGAGTTTTTTTACCTGTATAAATCAACTAGTATGTTTGTTTTGGAGAGGAAGAGACCTCTGCAGATTGGCTTTCCTGTGAAAACCTCCTGAGCGTCTGGATATAAAGTTATCAGAAAACAAGGGTGAGCACATATTGGCAGGTGCTGGGCTTGCAGCCAAAACAGCATCAGAGAAACACTGTTTTTTAACATGAAATTGCTTCATTCAGTGTTTTCACAAATTTTTAAATGCATGGTCAGTTTCTTGTGAAATGGAAAAGACTTCTGCAGATAATTCAGCTCCTGGTATAAACCCCCCGAATAATGAACCATAAAGGAATTTTAACTAGGAGTTGATGCTTGGCACGTGAGAGGTTTCAGCCGGTTGCAATCTTCAATCCTCACCACTAGATGTCGATAAATCCTACACACTTCCTCTAAGTATTAAAAGTAAAAGTACACAATGCAGAAGCATTTTTAATCTCTTTCATACATTAAAATAATTTAAAAGAAAATCAGCAAGTCCTCATATTTGAGAAGCTGAAAGCATGAAATATTTTGCATGAAAAATGACTCAAAATAGTTTTTATCAAAGAAAGAAACCGGTGACCAAATTAAATAAATAAATAAAATAATTGAAGCGGAGTAAAAAGGGCAATATCCCATTCTGAGGTTTAGTGGAGTGAATGTACAGAGGTAGTACAGGTCTACAAGAATGTTAAATTTGTTTATTCTCTGTTATTAGACTGGAATTTCCACAATGTATCAGCTAGCGCCTGAACTGATATAACATTGAAACTGATGTCAGAGAATAACTGTGAGTGAAGTGACTTTTTTGGATTGCATTCAAACTGACATCGGCAGCTCTTCAGAGCATTTTGAAAGCAGCTCTTGCAGTGAACAATCAATAAAGCCTTCCAAAGGCTTTATTGATTGCTTTTGATGCACTATGATGCACTGTTAATTCTTCTTGAAGTGAAATTCTCTTCTTATTGATAAACAAAAAGGAGGCCATTAATTTTAACATAAATAAATTAGTCTATTTAAAGCAATGCTTCCTGTTGTCCATAAGATGGCAACAGATATTAAAGAAAGTGAGGATGCGAGGATGAAAAGGTGAAAAACAACAATCTAAAAGTCAATAATTGCTTTCAAGTGATTTTTGTCATGTTTACAGTGCCAGTAATGTCCAGTTTATAAAGCAGGTCATATGAGGGCAGTGGTTACCAGCCTCCCAAAGGAATATTGCTAAAACTTTCTCTTTTTTTCTATTTAAAATAATCCTACTTGAAGTTTTGGGGATCCTTTTCATCTGTGGGCCTATGGAGTGATCAACACTATTTACCCCACTAGTTAACAGCAAGACAAAACTGTTCTTGATATGTCACACCTTTGTACTAGAGAATAAAGCCTCTAGAACCTCATTAGCATGACTTTTGAATGCCATTAGCACAGAGAAAAGGGCATCTCTGCTTTTTTTATTTATTTATATATTAGAATTCATAGGACACATTAGCTAATTGACTTCCGTCAGTCACCACTCATCATAAAGGTATGTCTTCATAGACCTTCGGCATGCATCCACAAAGACATACTTGTAGTTCATCAAAGAACCATAGAAGAGTCTTGGAGATGATCCACCGCAAAAGACTAATTAATGGCAGCGAGCGTGACATCAACCTTTCAAATGAGCAAGTGAGTAGTTTCATGTCATGTTTGTGGTTGGCCTGAATGACGTCCATCGGCGTGGACTCCACAGAACAATATAAAAGACATTTGTTCTTCCCCTGAGCAGATAAGAAGATGACATCCACTCACACAAGTCAGAGGATACTGTGGTTCCCTGCCAATTTACAGAGAGCTGCTGGGATGGACACGCATAACAGGGTGAGGCAGCAAATTTGTATTTCACAAAGTTCAATCAGGATGGTTACTCATTTATGAGTTTGTTTGTGATTTATGGTCTTTCCACTTACAATTCATTTTCATATCCTTTCAGTTCCTCACCCAGACAGAGGCAGCAGACTTCAAGGCATTTTGTTACATTTATTATGTTAAGTTTTATAAACTACTTGAAGAATATGTGCAAGTTTGCATTTGTTTTATGCCTGACATTGCTTCACCATGTCACTGAGATCCTAAGTTGCAAGTTCACTTAGTAAGAACACAACTTGTGTTGCATTTATGGGGACATGTTAGGGCATCCTAGTAAGAAGGTCTTTTGGACAGAGTTTTTTCTCTGTCAGGGGCTCGATATGGATCATAACTGGAACATTTTGGAACACTCTCTGAGGGGTAAACAGTCAATCAGTGTTATTACAATGTATTTTGTAGCCTATTTTCTTTCAGGGCCAAAGCGGGGATGGCTTCTGACATTCCCAAATTTTATTACCAAAATCTATATAATATTATTAAATAAATGTTTTGACATTATTGAGGATCCTGTGCAATTTGCAAATTTCTATAGCACTGAATGACATGTAGCAGACTTGTCAGCTAAACATTATCTCGGCTCCAGCATAATATAACAACTTTACTCCAAATTTCAACCCTACCTATATTATGTAACTCAGAAAAACATCAGACAGTTTTTCTAGGTGACAGGAGTGAAAACTAGTCATCCCTAATAGTTGTTGTGTTATGGTTTCAGAATGATAAAATTAGTCTAAGAAAATGTTGATACAAAATAGGATGAAGGTTTTACAGCACAATTTTTTCCCACTTGACTGTTATTATGTTTTTACCAAATGATGCAAATATTTAAAGCATTCTTATATCTCAAATAGCTTGAAAAATAGTTCTTAGCTGCTGTAAATAGGGAAAAGCATGTCCCAGATCCAACTAGATTTGGGCTAAGCCCTGAATGTTTACAACATCTGCCCCTGGTTTCTATATCTTTTTTTTTCTATATCATCTTTTATGTATATCAGGGCAAGGCTTGCAAATGACTAAAGGTGCCACATGTCACTCTATTTTTATGTATCTGCTTCTATATAATAAAATAAATAAATAAATAAATAATAAAATAGTGCATGCCGATAATCATTTAGGGTTGCATATTATCAATGATACAAACTTTACAAAGTAAACTGCATTCTGTTAGACTGATGTGATTTTGTTTATGTAAAATCCCGTTGACTATAGAGATTAACGGTTGAGCATGCGTATGTAAAATAAATGTCAGTATGATATTGTTGGCTCCTTAGTTACTCATATCCTTTATGCACGGATTATCCCAGTTTCTCATGGGGACACTCTTTAAATCCTTGACTAGAGGTCAGGGTTTTATTTTGTAATTAAAGACTAAATGTCAGCATCCTCTTATTGGAAAATAAGTGATTCATAATCACTATGTTTTATGCCTTCAGATAGTACTCTTGTATCAGTTCTTTTGGGTGTAAACTACTCTTTTTTGCCCAGCAGAAAGTCCTGGTTCTGGTTTTGATGTTGCTGCTGTCTCAACTGGCCTGTGATGCCCACAGCGTGTCTGAGTGCTGCAGACAACCACCACGCTTCTGTCGCCTCCATGTGTTGCTGTGCCGCTCTGGCAGCAAGAACTTGGGGGGGGTGCTCACAGGAGACGCCGCTGCTGGCATCCTCACTCTGGGTAAACGGAGAGAGGATGAGCATCGTTTACAGAGCCGACTCCACCAGCTCCTCCAAGGCTCCAGGAACCAGGCAGCAGGGATCCTGACGATGGGGAAGAGGACTGAGGAGATGGCTGGAGAGCACTTCATGGACTGGATGTCTCAGTCTGGAACCATCACAACACCACTGCCTGTTTTAAGCTAAATACCTCATGGTATAAATATGAGACTCTGTTCAAATCTAGGTGGAAAAAAATGCACCTATTTGGTGACCATTAGTAAACAAAGTGTATATTTCTTTGCTCATATACAAAATGTTTGTGTTGTTTTCTTTATTGTACCTTTATGAATGTGATGCACTGTGCACTGACCTATCAGATTAAAGACACTGTACATATATGAAAAAGGCCTTGGTGTAATAAAAAATCTAAAGCTGACAAAAAATCATTCTTGGGTGGGTGTTTAGGGTTAGAACTAAATATTTCTTACATTTTCTATAGCTAAAGAAAGTGCTCAAACTCTGTTGACTGAAACATTTGACAAAAATAAAATGCAGTAATGATTCTATCATGGCTAAAGCTAGCCTTGCATGAGCCAGATAACTTGCATCATGTAACTTATGTTAATTCTATCTTACGTATGTATCTATTCATCCTTTTAAAAGGCTGTGGTTTAAAAAACTTAAAGCAGAGCCTAATCAAAAATATATAGGAGAAGGATGAAAACACAGAATGAATTATTTATCGCCTAATGTTCATTATAGAAGGGAGCGTCATTGGATTTTTCTTTCTTTTCCAGAGATTCATATAGGTCTATTTATCATTGCAAAATTAACTGAAATAAAGATCAAAATAGTTACATAAAAACTACTATGGACCATAACAGTTTAACAATATGCAGAGAATAATCATATCTGTTTTTCTGCTTCACTTAATTAACTAGTTAGTAGAAGCTCAAATAAAATATCTATTTATATATCTGTCTATCTATCAATCTGTTCGTTTGATGTCTGAGAAACTTTATATGTCTCTCGCACTAAAGAGTCCACTTTTATTGTGCAATATGTGTTGTGTAAATAATGTTGTTCATTTAACACGATAATATAAAAAAAGGAAATAGCCTAGTATTCATCTTGGGCGAACTGTCCCTAAGGAATTTCGGGATGACCCCCATTTTTTTCAGTTTTTGATGTCAGTAACTTTATTGACCTAAGCCACAGGCCCCTCCCATTTTGGACTGAGCCTTGTTCTGTTGAAATCTGATTGGCTCAGTCATTTTCATGTTGATAAGTTTCCACCTGTGCAAAGTTTTATTTCTATTTTTATGGTGAAGGCACTTAGAAAAAACGGTGAGAAAGAAAGAAGACGGGCGCTGAAGAATCAGTGTATGGTGCAGGAAAAAAAGATGTTCTACAAAGCAAAATATGTTGGTGCAAGATGCAGCTATCTGCGCCGAGGTGACATGTCTGTTCCGTGATGGAGGAGCCAGATGGACACTGATGACTGTTGGACTGCGAGAGTACTTGCTGCTGACGTGAGGTAGGCAGTCTCAGTTTGTTTTGGGGTTTGATAGTAGGTTTATATTGCATAGTGGAGGTTGATTTTCTGTCTCCAAATAGTTGCTTTGCTGTTAATAATCTGCTTGTTTTTAACTATTGTGACACACACGCACACACACTTTACTATTTTTTAATGGTACTGCAATTATTGATGATATTTTGAAAAACACCGAGTATCTAAATGTGCATACATGTGTGAGCACGAGTATTTTGCACGCCATATACTGTGGTTGGCAGTATACAGGCTTTCCTGGCCTAACATTGTTTTGATTCAATGCAGATGATGCGTCTTTGGTCTTCAGAATCATCGGATTTTCTTTTGGTGTTGAAAACTTCGATTTTCAATTTTAATAAATAATAAAATACAAACAATGAGCCACGGTTGATGTTACTCGAATATATGTTTAATACAATACACATCTGGCGTCAGAGAAGATCTTAGAATGTGTACATGGACACATACTAAAAACTTGAAGAACAGATGTTTGACGTGTATTTCATACGCCACACAGAAGCATGTGCAACCCTTGGTCCAACCTGTTTAATGGGTTGATCAATATTGGGGTTTTTTTCAGGGCTGATACAGATTATTAGTTATCAGTGAGACCAATAACTGATACTTGGAACTGCTATGTATTTACAATAAAAATGGAAATCTTTATGTCAATATTTAGAATTTGGAATATGACAAACTTCAACACAAAACTTTGCTTAAATGCCTTTAGAAAATGTTTGATCAAAACTGATACGTTCAACATCGTATACAGCAAGTTCCCAGCAACTTTTTTTTAAAAATTTAAATAAAAATATAAACAAAGTTTAAGTTCCTCCCATGCTGTCACTTTCTTTGCACTCTTTAATTAATCAATTTTATTGTTGATTATTAAAATAAAATGCTGATACAGATAATCAGCAAAATGCCAGATGTCGGCCCCAATAATCGGCCAGGTCTATAATCTGTCTACCCCTACTGTTTAACACAAGAGTCTGAAGATCTGAAAGATCGTCTTCAACCATCAGAGCCTCCTGACATCCTGCATGCAGACATACTGAGGCCTTTGAAAATACTAAATCATGGCCATAGATGAATCAGACATTCATACAGTTACTATTGTAATACACGATGACACTCATATACATTTACATTGAATATTTTTTCCAAGACACAATTATACCAAAAACGGTATTAGTGTTAAATTTTTTGCTCATGCCCAGGGCCTGTGCAATGCAGAAGTCCTGAGCAGAACTCTGCCCCTTGATTTCACCTCCCGAGGCTCTTCTATGGCTCCCAGAATGTTTTTCGAATGGCATTAAGGGAAGAATTTCCAGATTATGCTTTGGAAATGCTTTGTTTTGCAATACTTTAGCAAAATGGGGATGGGGATGTTTTGTACCTTTTCTCTGTCTTTCATTGTGATTCTGTCAAAGTCTATTTGCACTGATTTCTGCCATTTTTCTAAAGCTTTGCTCTTATTTACTCCATTCAATTGACCATAGAGAGAGAGAACCAAGGGAGGTAGTTTATATTTTGGGTGAACTGTTCCTTGAATTATCCCCTACCCATATCCCCACCCCACTACTATTTGCCCAGTCCCTGAGACTGAATGAAAGCCAGCATCTCAGCTCATGCCTGGACTTCTATTTTGATTTAGTACAGCTTGCACACACAGTAGGAGTGGGAATAAATTGGAACACAAGATGGCATATGATATGATAAGAAGGAGAAGTGTAGTGATACAGATGATAGATTGTCCAGTCGGATGCCCTGTGCATGCTTTGACCTGTTGCTTTGCTGTGACCTGTTGTGGTAGTGCAGATCTATCAGTACAATAGCGTCTTTGTATTTACACCTAATGAATGAATGATTTTTGAGTAAGCCTTACATAGATAATCCTGCAGGTTCAATACTTCAGAACTCTGCAATAAAAGTATTACCATTATTCTGTAGGTATTCCTCATTTACCTTGTTTTTTACATGCCCTCTCTCCATCACACTACTTCTTTACTTTTTAGCCTATATTTGGTTTTTTTTTAAACGAATTGAACTGAACTTTACGAAGCAACTCTCAGATGTTAAAATAACCCCTGTGAATTTTTCATTTTGAATTAAAAATGTTAGATATAATCATATTTCTTTTTCATTGTTTGTTTGCTTAGTAGACTCAAAGTCCTGACCCTGGTTGAGACCATTGGCTTTGGCTTGTTTTTGCTGAGAGATTCTTTATGATGCTGAACGATACTTGGGTTTTCTATTCACAATCTAAGGTAAACAATGTTTGATCACTTTATCAGCGTTCAGCCTTTTTTGACTGAGGAGTATTATAGAAAAATAGTGAGAGGCTGTTGCTATTGTGGAAATGTTCTTGAATTGAGTTGCAGCAGTTAAAGCAGCAGCTTTATTGACCAAGCAAATAGACTTGGAGTTTAAGGTGAAGTTTGGATGGATTTAGTGTAGATGGATTTAATGGGATCTAGCGGTGAGGATTGCGGATTGCAACCAGCTGAAACTTCTCCTGGTTAGAATTCCTTCGGTTTTCATTGTTAGGAAGGTTTTTATTCATCCGCAGAGGTCTCTTCCTCTCAAAAAAAAAAAGACCCAGGTGATTCAAACCAGTAAAAGGAAAAACAATGACAAAAAACAAAACAAAAACTAAGTTAAGCAGTTTCATATTACAAGTCAGTTTTTCTCAGATGCCGATGCAAAAATGGGAATGCCCTAGAGCCACTGTGTGGTTTTTCTGTTTTGGGCTACTGTATAAGCATTTTGGTGCAATACCGCTCATTCAAAATATAAAAACATAATTAAGGATGCAGATTTACAATGAAAGAGTAAAGAGATAAAATATAAAAGGTAAAATAAAGTACTAAATTATTTGAGTTTTTTTTTTTAGATAAAAATCACCATTAATAATATTAATATTATATTA
Source organism: Plectropomus leopardus (assembly GCF_008729295.1). Lineage (NCBI taxonomy): Eukaryota > Metazoa > Chordata > Actinopteri > Perciformes > Serranidae > Plectropomus > Plectropomus leopardus. The sequence goes on along the minus strand of NC_056479.1, from coordinate 11,643,308 downwards.
TAATTTCACTGAAGAAAACATACATACTACTTTATTAAATTCCATTTCTGCCAATATATTCCCCCTAAATCCTGCACACTGGACCACTAGCAAACAGTAAGCTAGACTAACATGTAAGCTACATGTGCAACATTTAAGGACTGCTGTTCAGCTACATGTTACGGAAAGCCATTAGCCACTGATAAGTGCATAAAAAGTACTGTAAATTTAAAAAAAAAAAACTACAAAAAAACTAGATAGTATTTAACAACGTTTTTTTTTTTTAATGAAAATGTATTTTAATAGGCTGAGTTTTTGACCTTTCCATGAATAAGTGAAGATCACCAATGCATTAATGAAATGTCATATCTAAGTGGATGTGTGATTGTGCACAACAGCTTCCCTCTCCCCTCCCTCTCCACGTGAAACATTGAGGGAAGGCAGTAATTGCCGAGGATGCTAGTAAAGAACCAGTGTGTGCTGTTATTTAGAAATGCCATCAGTGGGTTTGTGTGTGTGCATGTAGGCTTGCACTCCGTGCGTTAGCGGCTGTGTGTGTGGGTGTTTGTTTATGTGCAGTATAGGCAGCAAAGAAAATGTGATGGCGATACAGACAGCAGGCTGATAGATCATTTAAGCTGCTGACAGACATCTACTACTAATGTGCTGTAGTTTAATTGAGCCAGACTGTGTATCATCATCCATTACTGCGCTTTATTCACCCTGACCTCTGACCTCCAAATGCCCATGAGTGAAAGAAAAGGTTATATGTTAATACAGACTTTCACGACATCTTGTCCTATGTGTTGCAGAGTATCCATGGCAACCAACATGTGCTGAGGCTTTGGATATATACTGTATAATAATCAACAATTAGAAACCAGCAGCCTGAGGAAAAGCACAGCATCTTGTGGTTTCAAAAATGATAGAGGTACAACTCATAAATTCACTGTGTGGACAGGGGGATGGTACAATCTTTTTATATGACAGAGAGAGAAAAAGAGAGAGAGAGAGAGAGAGAGGCAGGGGACTCTGAGATAGCAGGAACCATGGTGAGCAGAGTTACACTGACTGAAGAGAAGCTGAGGTTTCACAGTGATACTGGAGCTGTGCTGAGAGCAGAGGGATGCGCAACCGACTCAATACTGAGAGAGAAGCTTTAGGGAACTGCAACGCTTCCGAGCTCTCCTCCTCCAAAGAAGAAGAAATAATGCAAGTTAATGGTTTCAATGTAAAATAGAAACAACTCTCATTGAAACATTCTGGAAGAGTTTGAAGCAAGCCCAAGGAGAGGCATTGGGTTTTCTTTCAGGTTGTCTTTGGGGAATGGTGAGGAACTGCTGGAAAGTGCTGTTTGAGAGTCTGCAGTCTCTTCCTAATCTTTTACAAGATGCCTGTGATGAAAGGCCTTCTCGCTCCACAAAACACCTTCTTGGACACCATCGCAAACCACTTTGATGGCACTCGTGAGTATATTTTTGGGGAAGAGATTTCCATGCTGCCCCACTGTTGTCCTTGGATATTTATGACTTTTATCTGTGCGGCTTGTCACGGTGAATAATTCTTGCGTATGCCAACTGGTAGTATTCCAAGCTTACAATTTAACTGTAATGTGTGGGACGAACAACAAATTAAGTGCATCCTTTTGGGTGATGGACATCATTGCCTTTGCTGGTTCTTTTGGCATATCATATGGTCACAATACTGCAGTCAGTGTCTTTCACACTTTTTCTCCAGAGATACACATAATCAAATTAAAATTGTGATGTGTGCAAATAGGTTGCTCTTCGTTCAAAGCTTTTAGGAGTTTAGCCTTTGGCACTTTTGTAACCCAGTTCAGAATTGTGAGTGACTGGCGCTGAAAATCACCGCTGTCGACAAATGTGTCCAACAGCAGTGAGATCCAATTATAAGACTGCAAGCTGTGACAGTAAAGCAGAACTACAGTAGAAATGGAGATGGACGGTGCAGTCCAGGGTGATGAATTGGGACTGAGGAGCCACTTGTTGAGTGACAGAGCTGCTTATTAGGAATGTTCACTCTTGAGATTCATGCATGTTTCAGTCTTTTTTTCAAACAAATACTTCAACAGCAACATAGCTATCTAACTTTTTATTTTATTTTATTTTACAAATTATGCTATAACTATACATTTGTCTTAAGATGTCTGTGTGGTTTTTTTTTTTGCTTGGTGTTTTGCTCTTTGGGTTAGGATATTTGTTTGTGTGTATATATATATATATATATATATAATTACATTTGAATTGCAAGGTCGTAATTGCCAAAAACATTTGATTTAATGCCATGTATCCATTTTTTTTCTTTTGTCAAAATCAGTCAAGCCCTTCTGTGGGAAAGCTTACATTTCTGATGTTTCCCTTTTTACTTTATACCCCTTATATTCTGCACAGGGCCACATATTATACTTACCTGCATTGCTTGAATAAGATAAAGATGATTTGTCCAAAAGTTTGTCTTAAATTTGGTTATTACAAATATCTGATCTATTTTGATCTAAATTATCTAATTATCTGCAGACACCCTGGGAGAGGCACAACAAAATGGATTGTCCATGACAATGAGGCCACGGAGGTGTTAACTGGTGAAAATTGGCTTTTGCGGCTGAAAATAGATCAGTCTAAATCAGGACCAGATCTCTTTCAGCACAGCATCAGTCATTTAGTGCCTTTGTGATTCTACAAGCAAGCACATTTCTAAAAAATTTATTTGACCTTTATGTAACTAGAATAGGTCATTACAGGACACAAAAAACTTAATTGAAATGTACGACAGTTTTTACAGAATTATCTGTAAACTTGCAGTTAAACACTACAATGGCAAGAAATTTTAGACCCAAAGAAACAAAGTAATATTTACAAGATGTAAAAAATATATATATTTTTACTTTTATCTGTACCATTTATTTGAGCATTATTGTTTAATTTTTTAACCAAGATTATGCATCAAGAACTAGGTATGTTTGAAACTATTTTTCTCACAATTCTGATTCTGATACTTGAACTTGTGTACCGATCCAATACACTGCATTAATAAGAAAATTTAAAAAATGAATACCTGTATACGGTGAACCCTGTATGGATAGAAAATTATTACAATCATTGTTGTTTGGCATGGCACAGGTTAAACCTCAAACTGGTGGATCTTTTTGTGTAAAATGTTGCCGAATTGTTGAAATTTTTTTGCTAATGGACAAGTGTTTACCAGGAATCAATTCTTTTTTGCTGCTCTAAAACAACAGTTGCCTGTGGCTGCACAGTGCAGCTGTGTAGGCTACTGTTTTAGTGCATCAAACTTGACATGGCAGGGCTTTCAATATCTCCACAGGAGTAAATTCAACTTTTAAATAAAACACAATTGCAAATTGGTTCTTCTCTTGCGCTGGAACTCTGGACCTCTCAGATAGTAATATTTATTCCCTGTTTGAAAATTCCATGCTTCTTGTTTTATGCAGTGTTTTACTCAGCACCATAGCTTTGCACAGAACATACTGTACCTGAATATATATATTAGCTGACGTACCTAGGTGCTCCCTCAGAGACCTACACATGAACCATACCAGTCAGTGCTATTGCTATGTTTGAGTAGTCTAACAATTAGATAGTGGTTTGGACAGTAATGATGTTCACCCACTGTTCATTAATTTTGACCCCTGCTTTGTTGTTTTATGTTTGTTAAGTTCACATCTGTTAGTGTGCACCATGCCTCAGAATCAGCAGAGTAGAAAGTCAGCAAGCACTTGTCAGCTTTTTCCAGAACATGATGAAAAGTGTGACAGCATGTGTTTGGGTCAGACTGTCCATGTCCTTACAACTTATCAGATTCATGAATTCAGTGTGATGGCACTATCTCTGTCTGTATCACACACACAAACACACACACAAACAGATCTTCCACCTTGTCTTCATGCTGTCTCGCCCTCGCTCTCTGTACATGCACATGTATACATAGAATCACACATGAAGGAGCAGACATTTTCTCAGTCTTAGCTGCTACAGTACCTCTGCATCAGATTTGAAAGTGGGCGGATTGACCAAGGAGCCGAGTGGGAGGTGAAGGGGCCAACTGACAAGAGATGTCTTCAGAGCAGAGCAATATTCAGTCTGAGGAACTGCCTTGAATCTGTCTCACTTTAATTGGAAGCTTTTCTGTGTGATGACATCTCTATGAGGACACGGGGATTAAACTATTTCAACTCCTATCTCTTTGCAGGAGGAATAATACAAATATCCACAGTGTGAATGTAATTAGAGGCTAGGCTCAGGAGAATAGAGGTGGTATTCACACGGCCCTGATGTTGGAAGGGAAATTAATTAAAATGAATAATGCAGAGGCAAAAAGCCAGTCAAACATCATCAGAGGTTTTGCTCATCGTCTATGAAAGCAGAAAAAAAATACTTAAATTATTCATATCAGTTGTCACCTCCAAATATTGGTAATTATAGTCAGCTAAAGACAAAATTAAATCAGTTTTTTAGGGTAACATTTATGTTATCTAATTTTTCTTCGAAAACTGTGGAGTATCATAGTAATTGATATAATTGTAGAGTAGCAGCCATAGAAAGTTGTAGCTTCTTTTTTTTTTAAACCCTTCCTCAACAGTCTCTTCTGCTAATTGCGTGTATTGACAATTACATCTTTGTCCTCCTTGTAGTGCTGTCATGGATAATCAGTGATAATCACTGCGTTTGAGTGACTGCAGTTGAACTGAAGAGAAGCATTAGGTGAATATGCTGAGTGGAACTGGAGATGTACAGATGAATAAGACATTTAAAATTATTTTACATTGTGTTCCATCTAGCATAGACATGAAACATTTACTGACAAGAATTTACTCTGAGTAAGTTTCACAGATAAACAATTTCTTTGGCCACTCAGGCGTGAACATGAAGCCATTGAAACAGGCTGAAAAAGAAAAAAAAGACAGGAGAGATGTGGAAGACTTTGATTTTAGAGACAGCACTTGCCAAATAGTGGTAAGGGATCTGAGCAAGATATCATTTGTTTGGGAAGGTCACAGCATCAATTTAAATATAATAAAGGCACATGCTAGTAGTACCTAAGTATCTGTAGCCAACAATGCTATATTTGCATTCTGCATTTATATCTTGGGCGACCTAGCAAAAATGACAAAAATGACGTTGACACTAAAGGGTCTGTTCAGCTTTTCTGCTGAAGTTTATGTACACTGTGTGCATTTGGCAGCTTTATACATTCTTAAGACTAAAAATAATGAGTCATCTAAGTCTAAAAGTAATAAGCCATCAGTGACTCACACCAGTCTGTGCTTGACCAATTCACCCAACACATCGTACTTCCTCTATGAACTATTATTCTTTATACAGTTTCTGCCAGTAACTTTGTGATTTTTTCTTGTAAATTTACTACTGTAATCTTCGAGAATATTCGAGATTGGCTGGCACTAGCCCTGAGAGTGATCTCTTTTCCTGTTCGCAAAATTCAGCTATTAGTCTACAATTAAACACTGCAGTGAAAATATGTTAATAAAAACATTTCAGGCAAAAAAAGGGCGGTGCATCAACATGTGATATATATTTGATCAGCACCCCCTAGTTTTACTACTTGATTGGATTTTGGTCCTAGTTTGAGACAAAGAGGAGCTGGGTCGGGCTCTTGATCTGCTTGTATAGTCTTTGTGTCTGCAGTGGTGACATGGATGGGAGGCAAAACAAAAATACGGAAATCAGAGCAACAGCTATAATATGATAAATAGTACATTATATAGCTTACTATATGTAGAAGATCAGTTAATTTAGCAAAATCTGTGCAAAAGGCTTTAGTTTTAGCTAAGCAGTAATTTATTGGTACTAAATCCTCACTTGTAAGCATTTGAACAATTAGAGTCTATCAAACTGTTAAATGTGTTGAGTATGAGTGGAGCCAATAATGCAGATTCTTTATTGGCTACAATTGTGTTTCAGAGGGATCAGTTTCTGGTGTCCCTGCAGATGCAAAGTGCAGCGTTGGCATATGTTTTCTGTCTTTCCTACACAAATTGCTATGGCAACATGTGCGTGGAAAGATCTTAATTTAGTTTCTTGTGAGATTAACTGCACACTTATCAGGTATAATATCCACACACATCACTAATTGCATGTCTTTTCCTCTGGAACAAACAGTTGTTAACACCCCCCTCCGTGCTGCCTCTGCTCGGTAATTATGTTCCAGTATAAAATAATCTGAAAAGGATCAGGTGAATCAACAGATGCATGTGGTATTATCAGCCTGTGTTTATTTCCTCAGTGTTAGGGACAAAACAAAGCAACACTCACATGAAAATGGGCTGCTGTACAGGTGTTGACTGTGCAGTATTATCATTTTAGTGCTTGAAAAAAATAGTTAAACAAAGATGTTTGTTTGAAATTGAATCAGCTGGCATTCAGTGAAAATGAGCATATAAATGAAAGTAGACACTCAGTCCATCTGTCTAAATATTGAACAATTATTTAAGGTTATGTGTAAGTGAGTGAAAGCAGATAGCAGTGAATGAGATTTTGCTTATATTTGTTGACAATAAACCCTATAGTGCATGGCCCTATATTATTTACTCTTACATCACATAAATAAAGGATTATATTAGGCAGGTTCCTTTCAAGCTCTAAATTCCTTATATGATAGCTCATCAAAAAGGAGGTATCTTTTGTCAGGTTTCCATGGACAGAAAGCATGCAAATAATTTTTTTGTGTTTGTGTATGTAACAGTCTTATAATAGCCTACATTAACAATAGCATCATGGTTGACCCATTTTCTGTTCACATGGCAGTCTGTCAAATCCTCCTAATAGATACATGAAGAAATGAAGAAACTCATGGTATGGAACAGCTCCGTTTTACAGCATCTTGCAGAATACGTTCAGTCATTTTTCTAGTTGCAGTTTCATTATCATTTTCTTCTGCTTCACCACCTACGCTTCCTGACCTGCAATGACTCCTTAATGCTCCAGCAGTTAGCAACAATATATCTTTCTTTTTTTAAACTAAACTTTCATTTTCAAGTATCAATGAAGTATTCGCTTTCTCTCGCTTGCCTTATAGGACCTTGTGCTGTTATATAATATGTGAAATTGAACTTTTAGTAATAGTATGCTTCTTGGCTGTGTGAAAAAGAAAATGTTTCCTTGGCCTACATGATTTTTTTTATCAAGAGTATTGCCAGAATAAAGTATCAATCTTCGAAATAAATATAGCTTTTTTAATGCAAACAAATTTAACAGCAACAAGCATCTTCAGCTTATTTAATTCCCCACACATACTAATACATAGATACATACTTTAGAACATTTTAAAGCTACAGTTGGTAACTTTAATTTAAAAAATCCCTTTTTTTATATTTGCTGACACTGCCTCTGTATTCACAAGACTGGCGGGGCGGCTGTGGCTCAGAGGTAGAGTGGGTCGTCCTCGAATCAGAAGGTCAGCGGTTTGATCCCCAGCTCCTCTGGACAACATGTCGAAGTATCCTTGGGCAAGATACTGAACCCCAAATTGCTCCTGATGCTGCGTCATCGGAGTGTGAGTGTGTGTGAATGATTACTGAGTAGCAGGTGGCACCTTGTATGGTAGATCGGCCACCAGTGTGTGAATGTGTGTGTGAATGGGTGAATGTGACAATGTAGTGTTAAAATGCTTTGAGTGGTCAATAAGACTAGAAAAGCGCTATACAAGTATAGTCCATTTACAATCTGTGGAAAAAAATCTGTCATATTCCTTTCACTTCTCTATTGTCTTGTAGCATTCCTAATGGCCATACTGCACATGAACAAAAACAACCAATCAGAGATAAGGAGTCCTTGACGTAACTTTCAATTATGTCAGTCACTGTTGGTGAACTGCAGTAAAACTGTCAGCTAGGCAGCGTTGATCAAATATGAATTAAGTGAAGCAAATTAAATTAAACTGACTAAAAATAAAGACTTCAGTTTTATAAAACTGCTAAATCATTTGTGGCTCACTCAGGAAAATAGTAAATTGTAATACACATAATTTTGGTGGTCTTACAGCTACAGGTGGACATTTTTATAAAAATTACTTTGTGTCAGAGCTTCTTAAAATGTCACTATAAAAAAGTACACGACAGTTAATTTAATTATTTAATTATTTATTATTTAATTATTTCTCACCTCAAATGTTCCCAGAAACATATTTTAGTTTACTGTTTAGCTGTAAAATGAGACACTTGGTTCTTTGTTGGTACCTCAGTCAACCATTTCCTCATGGCAGCCAGGTTAATGGTGTTCTGCAGTTCTGTATGTGGTTTGTCCAATCTGTGTCACTGTGCCTAGAAAAAGGCTTGTGGGCTTATTTAACTTACATTAATGCCCATATTCTGTTATATTTGTCAAATAGCTCAAGTGAAGTCTGAATCATTTATGAAGTGTAATCATTTATGTTGCACTGCATGTATAGTTTATGTAGACAGCAGTAGCCTTTTATGTACTGCATATTTGTTAACTGTTCTTTATGCTTATGATAAATAATATATTATATAATAAGGAGACCACCCCAGCAGATTTGGTCCCCCGATAGGGTGCCGGTTGGCCTTCATAGCATTATCTAATTCACAGTAATAGTAAAGTGATACACACAGGTAATTTTTGCACTTTTAGTATTCATGAGGTGCCAGAGTGCATAAAACAGCAGTAAAATAGAGCTTATTTATATATATATATATATATTTTATAAAAAGTGCCAGTGGAGGATCTCCTGCATTCCCTGGCAGAAGTCCTTGCTAAGCCCCCGATGTCTTAAAACCTTAGAAATGTCCAGAATCCTAGAAACTTTCTAAAATCCTAAAAATCACCTAAAATCCTAGAAACATCCTAAAATCTGAGAAAATTTCTAAAATGTTTTAAACAACAAACAAAAATAATTTTCCTCAAATCCTAGAAACGTCATTAAGTCCTAGGAACAACATAAAATCCTAGAAACGTCCTAAAATCCTACACACGTATGGGGCTGCTGTGACTGGCATTCCATTTTCCAATGTAGCTCCTAAGTAAACAAGTGGAGTATTCCTGCCTTAGTCCAGAGGCTGGAGAACATTGCTGCGGAGAGGGATGGCTGGACCTTGTTTAGCCTACTGCCACCGCAACAAGACCCGCGCAATCAGCCGGAAAGGGATGAATGGATGAATATTTTATGTTAAGAAACTGTGTGCATGTGTGTGTGTGTGTGTAGTTGTGTAAATACTAACATCCACTGCACAACTGGTGGAGAGATGAAAACATGCCCTGCATGCTAATTAAGGGCCAAAGCCTCACTGAGACACGGGTCCCCTATGGAGCCAGCTGGACCCCCACATGTATCCTTAGACTTCATACACACCACCAGCTTATTTCAAAGCCCTCTCTGATGTACATTCGATGATTTCAGGGCTCGGAGCTGAAGGCAGATGGAGTGACTCAGAAAAAGGAAAAAAAAGTTGTTTTCTGTTGGTGCATCAACAAACAAAACAAATCTGGAGTGAAATCTGTGGAGGAATTGTGGAAAGAGAAGACAACCTGGTCGCCTTGTCTGAATGTTTCAGAGCTTTCTTTCAGAGCTGTAGCTATCTCAAGCTGTGCAGATGGAAAAGCACAAAATATTGCCTGTTGTTCAATCAGTCTTTTTTTCATCCTCAGGGTCACGCAGAAGCTTTACCTCCTACCTTTATTTCTATTGCAGACAGTAACTTCCTGCTGGGAAATGCTCAGGGTCGTCATGGCTACCCCATTGTGTACTGCTCTGATGGGTTTTGTGAGCTGACCGGCTTTGTTCGGACTGAGGTGATGCAGAAAACTTGCACCTGCAGCTTCCTCCATGGAGGTGAGACCAACGAAAGTGTAATCCAGCAGGTTGACAAAGCTCTGGAGGGCCAGCAGGAGTACCAGGGAGAAGTCTGCTTCTATCGGAAAAATGGTGAGGATACCCCAAAGTTGAGTTGGTCATGCACTCTGAAACACACACTTTTTAATATTGTATTTAAACCTAACCAAAAAAGTATTTCTACATGTAAGAAGTGATGATTATATGTTGTATTTAAACCTTTTTTAATTGTGGGGACAGTGAGGTGATGAAGGGGAAAAAACGTTGTTATTCCAGCATTAATAGAAATCCAATCACCATTTTATGGGAGAACTACAGTAATAATCTCAGTGTAATAATTTTTTTAATATCCTTAGGAAATCAATTTTGGTGCCTCCTGGATATTGTGCCAATTAAAAATGAGAAAGGTGAGGTGGTGCTGTTCCTCTTGTCCTTCAAAGACATCAGTGAATCATACGGGAAAAGTCATCACTACAGCCAAGGAGGCGGTGAGGCCTGGCTTTAGACTAATTCATCTTGAAAATGTTATGCTGCCATATTTATTTATACAATTTAAAGTTAAATGGAATATGGCACTTGTATTAATTCAGTGAGTGTGGTGATTTTGCTCACAGGTGTGTCAGAGGCTGCTCACCAGAGCAGGAAAAGCAATCGATCGCACTTTTCCCAAGCTCGAAAACGAGGGAGGACTATTCTGCACCACCTGACCAACCTTTTCAGCAAGAGGGGGAAAAGGAAACTAACTAATGTGAGTGCAAAACCCTCATTAAACCCACAATATATACATACAGAATGAGTCTTATTAGTTTATGACATTGCTGAGCAATGTTTGGCTATTTTTCCTTAGAATCAAAGCATTTGCTGTCTTTAAACCTTTGAAACTTGAGCAAATTGACTTGATGTCTTTCAAAAACATGACAGACAAAAAATTAAAAACAAAATAGACACCAGAAACAGACATAAATTAATAATAACACTAAAATAATACACTATCCTGATATTTTACAAGCTTTAAAGACAAATGTTGCCAACTTATAAACATTAAGATTAAATACCCAACAAATTGTCATCATCATTAGGGTACCAGAACATTTTAGGGTTTTTAACATAAATATCAGGAGCTATTCTTAAATTACCATAATAACAACAATGCAGAAGAAAATGTGATCCAGCCTCTTCTCGTTTGTGTAATTCACACAACCTGTTTTACTCCTGGATGTTTTTAAATCTGCTAGTTTCAAGGGCCAGAGGAAAGACTTCTCTTACCAGCTGTGTAACAAAATGTGTAGCTGTGTGTAACTTGATTTGAATATATGTTTATAATTTTGGTTGTAACAAGATCTCTTTTAACATTTGGTCTTCAAATATAGCTAAAAACTGTCTTCTTGCTGTGTTAACACTGCATGATAAATAATTCCTAGACATATATATTGTACATCAGCTTCCTCAAAAACAGCCTGAGGGCCTGTAGTCCATAGAGAATTATGCAATTAACTCCAAAGAAAAACCCTCTTATTGACCCTGTTTTCTGACACATTAAACAAATAATTCCACAGTCGTTTCATTTTACATATTCACCTTATTGATCCAAGAATCCAACCCATATTACCCTGAATAACAAAGTAGCTGCAAACTTATAAACACACAACAGCAAGCAGCTCTGCTCTCTAGAGTCTGCTACTTCACATTCTTTGAATCCCATATCTCTGAAGCATTATACAATACGGGCAGACACCTGCATCATAAAGTAGTTGGTAAGTAAAATCCGTGAGATACATTAAATTTATGACAACAGACCTTAATGTCCTCCCAGCTGAATCAGTTAATCTACAGTAAATTTAGATATATTTATTCCGGTATATATTTTAGTGTTGAAGTCCCAAAAGTGAAAAAAATCCCACTTTTTGAAATACTTTTTTCCTGTGTTTTGCTTTGATTTATTGACAACCTTGATAGATTTGTGCAGCCACAGATAATGTTTTTCATGTTTTTGTCTGACATCACGCAATCTAATGTTACAGACAGAATGGCGACTCAGCATAGGAGTGATGTTTGCAAGTATTTGGACAAAATAAATGATATGAATGCACAGTGTAAAAAGTGTAATGTTGAACTCTCATATATATAGCTTATCTCTTTAGTCTGTGCTGTTCAGAAAGTTAGGCCAAACCGAATCCCTGCTAGCATTTTTGCTTGTGTATCCATTCCAGACCCTATTCTTATGGGGCATTTTTCTGTGCGTACTCAGTTATAATTCACTGCAGGTACTTAATGTATGGAATATGGAAACAGCACCATGCCTCTGCGATGAAGCCGTGGAACAGAGAAGCTTGGATTGCAGTGGTTGGGTTACCTCATTCTCTGCTCAGGACGCCATTACTCCATATATATCTTTACTAAATATCTTTACTAAACATATATCTATTGGCTGCTACAGTAATGCTTTGATTGTCACATACAGAAGCTTTAAACTACTGCTGTCTCATCAGCATAAATTGTTTATTCAAGGTTATTCAAAATTAAGTCAAGCTGTTGTAGTGATGATGATAGGCAGGTGCACTCAATATCCTCGATGTTTCATGCTGAACTGATTAATGGCGGTGCTGCACCATCAGCACTGGGATGTCCTTAAGAGCTCTGCAGATTAAAATCTCACATTTTTAAATTTTATACAGTTTTTTTAAGGATTCTCATGTGATTCATATGTAAAAAACAAAGAGAGAAACTCCTGCACAATATCCCACTCCCACACACACTGAAAAAGTTGTGTTCTAGCAGGGTCCATTAGTCCGAAACGTCGACTTTTTCACTCAATAAATATGTCAGCAGTAACCGGGACAGCTTGCAGGAGTTTCTCTCTTTGTTTCTGTGTTGCTCCCTCCTCCGACGCACCTGTCAAGCATTCAGGTGTGCAGATATTTTCTTCCGCAATTTCATGTGATTTATATGTACCTTTGTCTTTCAGAGTGTGTTTCAGAAACCCTCTCTACCGGAGTACAAGGTGGCAGCTGTTAAGAAGTCAAGATTCATCCTGCTACACTACAGCATCTCTAAGGCACTGTGGGACTGGCTCATTCTATTGGCTACCTTCTATGTTGCTGTGGCTGTGCCTTATGACATCTGCTTTGTCAGTCATGAGGAGGGCAGTGACTATCACTCACTTGTCAGCCGCAGTACTATGGGCAGTGACATCGCAGTGGAGATGCTGTTTATACTCGGTATGATATGTTTACATTTGAATAAAGTATTTTTGCTATCACTGTATATGTTTGCATTCATGTCAGTAAAGCCTCCGGATGGTAGGCGGGTGTACTCTTCTTTCTGTAAAATAATTGGTAGCTTGTACCACTATATGACTGCATGCTGCACACCCGCTGACCTTCCTGTTGAAGCATCTTGAGTAGAGTTATGAATAGACAGCAGTGTGCAGTTTAAAATACAATCAACTAAACTTCTCAGTGCAGCTGTTTCCCTGGCAATAGCTAAAACACAGCTACAACTCCTACCTTTCCTCACCCACTCAGGGTGTCTCTGTTGCCCCAGGTTACGAATCATAATTAGGTTTCTCTCACTTCGCCCCACTTTTCCTTCAAACGAAGTGTGATAGCACATCTGTCACGAGGCTCTGTGATTTTCTGTCAGGTCAAAATTAGCGTGCCTGGTATGTGCTATTGCTATATATTATCTTTCTCTGAAAGTAAATCATTTGGGGTGAAGATGTTGTGGAGTAGTGCTATAGATGCTTGTCCTTGAACCAGCTTCATGTACATTCATGAACACTCACTTTTCAGTTGTTTTGTAATAAACATGAGAAGAGCTTGTCTTTTCAGAAGCTATGTACAGGGATGTCAGGGGTTTATAGCATTAATTGGGCCATGTTTTTGCTAAGAAATAATACTGATGAGTTTTTTGTTTTTTCAAATAAACACTTGCTTTTTTCATTTAACTCACCTCTTCCAGCTACTTATTCTGCTTTCAATATCCATTTCATATATGTGTGTGTGTGTATATATATATATACATAATGTTTCAGTTTTCAAATATCCATTATAGTTACTGTAGCTATTTTTTAAGAAACAGTTGTTTTATAAGAAATAACTTTTGTCATATTAGCTGAACCTCTCTCTCACAATATTCACACAGCACTAAATAAGTCAAATAATCTATGGAAAAATCATATAGTCTTCTGCCTACTCTATTGCCTCACAGCATTTCTAATTTTCTTACTAAATATGAACAAAAACAACCAGAGCTGAGGAGTCTTTGACTCATCTGTCAATCATGTCTATTGCTCTATGAACTGCATTGGTGATCAAATATGAATAAAGATTCTATTACTGCATTGCAGGTGTGTTTTTAAAAACATAGTTAAGTGCACTGTTTAACTGTGAATTGAAAAAAGCTGGTACTTGGTTGGTACTTCAGTCAACTGTATCCAACATAGTGGCATAGGTTACAAACTTTCTCATGTTACAGCTAAATGCTACACCAAGATGTGTTTCTAGAAACCTCTGAGGTTAACATGATTGACAGCTGTTGGTTGTTTTTTTGTTTGTTTGGTTCAGAAGAGTAATGACATTATTTTTTTCACAGTTAGCTGTCTCGTGTCCTTCTCTGAATATAGTGACAGTTTCAGAAAATGTGACACAAAGTTATTTTCATAAAAATGTCCAACTGTAGCTGTAGAACCAGATAAAATTATGTTAGGTGTATTACAGTTTATTATTTTCCCCAGTGAGCTACAAATGACTTGTTAATTTAATGTAATACTTAATTGTTTTATATGTGCCTGAGCTATAGTCTAAGTAAACTCACAAACTGCCTGTCTTAGGCCAATGGAAGATTTGTTTGTGTGTGTGTGTGTGTGTGTGTGTTTTGTTTCTGTTCTGTGACTCATTGACTGTACTTCTCTCCTTTTCAGATATTATCCTGAATTTCCGTACCACCTATGTCAGTCAGTCAGGCCAAGTCGTGTATGACGCCCGCTCCATCTACCTCCATTACTGCACCACTTGGTTCTTTGTGGATCTGATAGCAGCGTTGCCTTTTGACCTCCTCTATGCTTTCAACATCACAGTGGTAAGATGAAGTTTTATCGCATATCTCAAAGCATGGTGTGCCTGAGGATTTTATACTTTCCTGTCTCTTTTAAGTGCACTAACTTTTAGACCAGTCACTAATGATTTAGTATTGTTCTCCCTGAGCGCTGGACTGGAGATGATTATCTCTCTACATTCAACCACTTCACTGAGCATTCTCGTTTGTCTGCTCGCTTCAGTTTTACCCTCCAGATAAACACAAGTGCTTGTCATGGATCAGTCTTACTCTGCCACAGGCCTCAGATGACACACAAAGACGTCCCTCTATTAGGGCTTTAAACTTCGGCATTTTGTTAAGTTAAACTTTTACTTAGAGATGAGGGCTGCCTCAAAATCCGTTGTTGGGGCTTTGAAGCTTCAGTGATAATTACCTGAAATATATTCAAGCCTTCAACGGGACTCAGGGGGTGAGGAGATATAGTAATCAGTAAGTGATATTCATATACGCTAATCAACCAGCCAAACGCAACTTGACTTCAGCAGGACTTAGCATTGCTGCGTGTGTGAGGAAGAGTGATGGAAAGAGCGAATATAAAGTGAACTACTGCATGCAATGTTTATGTAAGATATTGATAACTTTGAACAACTTGGGTAGGGTCACATCACTCAATAAAAAGCAAGCACTTTGATTCAGCTGCCAGTTACACATAACCTCTGCAATTCGTCTCACCTGTTCATTTTCCTCATCAGACAACCGATTTAAAATTGAAGTTGGGTTCAGTGACACTGCCGAGGTCACTGACCCCCTCCTTTCAGTTTCCTCCACTAGTACACTGGTGAAGAAACTTAACAAAAATGAAGCATTCAAATACTGAATTAGAAGTTGATTACCATGGTAACAGTTTAAGCTGCAAAGCATTTGGGTCAGCCCTATTAGAGATGGAGAGAAACATTACTCTATTACACTGAGATTTAGCATTTAGGTTCAGCAGCTTGATGGAGCCTTTAAAAACGATAGCTTCAAGCACTTTGATTTGCACTTTGGCACGCAATCTTCTGTCTAATGGGAGAGGTTCATATTCAGAGAGGAGAGGATGTTGAGAGTCCGCTGCTGTTTGTTCCATGACTGCCTGCTCGTACAGTCTCTGTTAGGGCTCATACTCTTTCCTACCTCTAACCTTCATAGCTGTTATGTGCATGTTGGCAAGCTTGTATCATTCTCACAGTACTGTTGCTGCGCTAATCATTTTTTACTGTTTGATTTGTCTTATTGTAAGTCTTTATATTGTCTGACGCTTTTTCAAACCCTTTTATGTATGTCTTTTCATGCTGTCCTTGTGTAAAGATCCTATACAAATTAACATGCTTCGTTTCTCCTTCCCTCCAACTATGGTCATGGTTTTGTTATGCCTCTGCGCCGGCAACAGCCATGGCTTGAAAGCATCATATTTTCTGGTTGTCCACTATCCTGTCCCATTCTCGTACACACGATATTGAGAAATACTTTGAGAGAATTTCTTCACAGTTTGCACAAACATTCACTTGAACTCAACAATGAAGTGGTTAGATTTTGGTGGTCAAAGTTCAAGGTCACTATAACCTTGGGTTGGTCTCGTTGTTATGAAGGTGATACCTCAAGAACACCTCAAGGTATTTTTTCAAGTGTGGCACAAAAGTTCTTATTCAGTAGAGACTAATAAAAGACTCTGAATCAAGGTTAGAAAAGAAAAGAGGATGGGTCACAGGTTATACCAACAAATCTGTTTAATAGAACAAGAGGGGAATAAAACTACATACTCTTAAAGAAGTGATAGAAAACACAGCAAAAGTGATACAAAATGATCCATCTTGTACTCTCTGGTTTTCCTCTCTTCGCCCAGACCTCACTGGTGCACTTGTTGAAGACTGTACGTCTGCTGCGTTTGCTGCGCCTGTTGCAGAAACTGGATCGCTACTCCCAGTACAGCGCCGTGGTCCTGACCCTGCTCATGTCTGTGTTTGCTCTGCTGGCTCACTGGATGGCTTGTGTCTGGTACGTCATCGGACGCCAGGAGATAGAAAGCATTGACCCCGTTACCTGGGACATAGGTGAGCACACTGTGTGTGTGTGTGACAGCTCCAACACCACTGAATCAAGACTATAATGTTTTTCCTCACTCATTAAGTTTTGCTGAGACATTTTTAGTATCTCTATTGGAAACCCCAAAGGGCCAGCACTGCACATCTCTAGTCATGCCTGAATGCCTCAGCATCATTATAACCTCAAGCCTGCCTCCTCTCAGGCCAGAGGAAGTGTAGTTCACAGAATAATCCCATTATGTCACCAGTAATGCATTATATCATTCTACATTATATCACCCATCATATAATCGACCTAAGGACAAAGGCCTATTCATTGGAGGAGACATGAAAACGCTAATTTTCTTCTATTGGTTACATCTTATACAACCTTATCCTGACCTCATCCACCAGGCTGGCTTCAGGAGTTGGGAAAGCGCCTGGAGACACCGTATATCAACCGCACTACAGGTGGCCCCTCTATCCCTAGCGCCTACATCGCCTCTCTTTATTTCACTCTCAGTAGCCTCACCAGTGTCGGTTTTGGCAACGTGTGCGCCAACACAGACGCCGAGAAAATCTTCTCCATCTGCATTATGCTCATGGGTGGTGAGTTTACTGGTGATCACAGACAATTTTCAGAATTTAAATAAGTGCTGTGGGAATATCTTAATATTACATCCCTCTCCCACCTCCAGCCCTGATGCATGCTGTGGTCTTCGGCAATGTAACAGCCATCATCCAGCGCATGTACTCACGGCGTTCTCTTTACCACACCCGCATGAAGGATCTCAAAGACTTTATTCGTGTGCATCGGCTGCCTCAGCTGCTGAAGCAGAGGATGCTGGAGTACTTTCAGGCCACATGGTCTGTCAACAATGGCATTAACGCCAATGAGGTGGGTGAAGACTCATATTAGCAACCATTTGTCATTTTTTAAGCACTTAATCCTTATCAAGATGTTTCTCCTGTAAAAGTGAATCTCTTTTTAATAAGTTGCTGTACACTATGTGAAATTTTGAATGTGTGGGCTGCAGAAATGTATTTTTCATGAAGAAATAATACATTTTGTGTGGGTGCTGGATTCCAGATTCAGTAACGTCATCCTTAAAATGTGGGTCACCTCGAAGTCTCTGGTGTCTTATTCCATTTCCTTAAGTAGACGGCACTTTGTTGCAAATAGAACTTCTGTAACAATGCCAGAACTGATCTAGGAGAAGTTCACTGTAATTACAAGAGTAGGAGTTGAAACAGAGAGAATATTCATTAACACCCTCACTGCCACCATCTGTTGATAATTAATTCACTGTTGAAGGTAACAGACACAGCCACTGGTTTCTGAGAATATGGCTTTAACACCTCCTGTCTGTTTTTACCACACAGCTTGGCACGTCACATCGTGCATCAACCTTTATTAACACAATCTATACTTTTTAATCTTTTCTCTCTTAGTACCTTGAGGTAAATATGTCTAATTTCAAGTAGAAGTCTTATTTATGGGCAGCTTTTTTGAGCTGATTTTTTACAAGAAATGGAGAGAATTAAGTTTTAAATAGTGCAACATCAGTATCCACTGTAGTTTTGTTTATGGGCACCTGATGTAGTCATGTGTCTTTCACAGTAGCTCTTGTTCTTCCCCCTACAAGGTTTCTGTGAATCTTTAGAAAGTTTCAATTTTAGGCTTTAAAATGTCAATACGATTAAAAATCTTATAACATTGGTCTTAAAAACTGATGGCCTATGAAAATTAACGTTACTTCTGTAAAGTTGAATTAACTTCAGTTAATGTGTTTTGGGGAAAAATTTGCATCGATCGCACTGTGACAAAACTATAACCTGAAACCAGTATGCAGTATGAATCTGTTGGGTTTTTTTAAAAACATTTTTGGGTTGTTTGGAGTATATTTTTTATGTAAGATTTCTGTTCAACAGTTTTGTGTAAAACCATTAACTGAGTTTTAGCATTTAGTGGGGTTTTTTTTGTTTGTTTTTTTGTCCTCTTTCTTAGCTGCTGCATGACTTCCCAGATGAACTGCGAGCTGACATCGCCATGCACCTGAACAAAGATATCCTGCAGCTGCCTGTATTTGAGCGAGCCAGCAGAGGGTGTCTGCGCTCCCTCTCCCTGCACATCAAGACTTCTTTCTGTGCACCTGGAGAATACCTTATACGCCATGGAGATGCCCTTCAAGCCAATTATTTTGTCTGCTCTGGCTCCCTGGAGGTTCTGAAAGATGGCATGGTCCTGGCCATCCTGGGTCAGTGTGCACCAAATGTGAAACATGTCCTCTCTTACTCATTCTGCACCTTTGAGATGTGTTGCTCCTTGTTGTAGCCCCTCTGTTTTCATCTACAGGCAAAGGTGACCTCATTGGGGCTGATCTCCCAGAAAATGACCAAGTGATCAAGACCAATGCAGACGTGAAGGCGCTGACCTACTGTGACTTGCAGTACATCAGTGTTAGGGCCTTGAGGGAAGTCCTTGGGCTGTACCCAGAGTACGGCAGCCGGTTCAGCTCCGACATCCACCACAACCTCACTTACAATCTGAGGGAGGGCAATGACTCTGATGTAAGACATTTTTTAACACATTTAAAGAGCCAAAACACCGCAGAGACAGACAGAAATGTACCAGTGTTTTATTCCTTTACTCCTGCTCACTAACAGCAGCATATCCATGCTTTGTCATCAAACAGAGAATGTGTATGTAAAGCCTTGTTAATTTTCACTTTAATATCTCCAGGGAGTAACCAAGTTTCCATCGTCCTCCAGGCTGTCTCAGGTATGTGTGCCTCACTAAGGTAATTACTGCCTCATTACTTCATTTGCTTGATATGTCTGGCGGCCTATTACTGCACAATCTGTGTTTACATCATGAGGCATCAGTCTGCTTTACTGAAAATTTTTAAAACTGTCACAGTAACTGGGGGAAATGTCACATTAACTGCTTGAATTTATAGCTGAGATAAAGATGCTTATAGATTATGATGCTGCTAATTAAAAGACAGGAAAAGTGAAGGAAACAGCTTATATGTTGACAACACAGGTGAGATGAATTAGATACTCAAGATTAAACTTAAAAGGGACAGTTCACCCCAAAATCAAAAACACATATTTTTCCTCTTACCTGTAGTGCTATTTATAATTTTAGAATGATGTGGTGTGAGTTGCTGAGTGTTAAGATATCAGCCATAGAGATGCCTGCCTTCTCTGCAATATAATGGAACTAGATGGCACTTGGCTTGTGGTGCTCAAAGCTCCCAAAAAATACTATTGAAAAGCTCAACAGCAATGTGTCTTTACAGAATGGCCCAGTAACTCCAGATAATCCACAGAGCTTTTTGTTAGCAACTTATTGTAGGAACCATTTCCTTTCTACCAAATTACACCCGCTAACAGTATTACCATGCAGAAGGAAGCCTGCATCTACTCATGAACGAGCGGCTCAACTTGTGATAGTGAAAAATGTAAACATTAATGACGTCGTCCTCGGATGAGCTGTAACATTAGCTATCTCAGTGAAGCTAGGTGAGTTAGCAGTAGATGTACCCTTCTGCGCAGTGATACAGTTAGTGGGTGTAGTTAGGTAAAAAGAAAATAGTTCCTCACACTCGACACAAAAAGAATCTAAATTGATAAATAGCATTACAGGTAAGGATAAAATTATGTATATTTTGATTAATGGGTTAACTATCCCTACAAGTATGCAGGTTAACTAAAAGATTTTACAAGGGGAGCCTAAAAGAAGCCTGTACTGTATAAAACTGTTAAAATACATATCGTAACACTTTTGTACTAAGAAGTTAAGAAGACTTTGCTTCATTCATTAATTCAAGCTTGTGTGCACACAATGTTTTGTTTGCCCTTGAAAGATTGTTTTCAGAAATGTAACCTGTCTGTCTGCTTGCATGTTGATAAAAAGTAGGAATGAAAATAATTTCTACAGTTCACTTACTTGTGTAGCAAGACTGTGGCTGTTTGTTTTCTATTTTTTTTTTCCATCTGTTGCAGAGGAGGCAGCTTTGCTTTTATATATCCACTCAGCACTTTCTGTATGCAGATATGTGTTATTTTATCATATTTGACACCAGAAATTAAAATGGATTCCAATATGATTTTTTTCATTAAATAGGATGCTCCACTACTGTATGTTTAATCCCTTATTATGCACTGATATGATGGGTGTGTTGTTAAAAGAAACAAAATATTTAAGACTCTTGCAGCTTCCATCAATTTCCACTTATAAAAAAAACATCTTATTTTCCGTCTCCCATCTCATCAGGGTCGTGGCTCTATGGACCGTAATCTGCTTTATATTGTTGAGGCAGATGACGCTGATCGTGGTGAAGACACTAGACACTCTCAGCACAGGAGAGTGCCTCTGTTACATGGAATGGGCAGCCCTGTTCGACAGCCCTGCCTCAGCAGCCTGTTAGGAGAGGAGCTCCGCCACATCAATGCACTCCAACTCTGTCGGTCACCTGTCCAAGGCAGTAGAGGCTGCAGCCCCTCCCCTCAGCCATTCTCCAATCAGGAGCTCACTCCTTCTCCTATGCCCAGTCTTACCAGTGACCAAGGCTTAAACCATCGGCCTGCCAATCTACTCATGCCATCCTTGCCTTGTGTTAGTCCACTGAGCCTCAGTCCCAGGTATTCTGATCATCCTGCTTTACCCAAGTATAATTCAGTAATCATTTTTTCTATTATTTAAAATGATGTAACACTGATTTGTGTCTCTGATAGGGTCGTGGACGGAATTGAGGACAATGGTCACTCATTTCAGTTTAATGTAGAGCAGAGTGAGACAAAGACTAATGTAACAGGTAAAGTCTTTGCAAGCTGCGCAATGGATGAAAAGTGAACTATGTGGGATTGGGCCAGCAAAAATCTTGATTTAAAAACACCTTTCAGGAGTGATTGCTTAAAGCTGGGGTAGGCAGAAATCCAGAGTAGAGACACACAAACCAAAAAAAAAAAGACTCCTGACCTCCAGACTCCAGAACTGCTGCAGCTCCTTCTTCTCCCCTCTCTGTTCTGTCCCTCCCACCTTTGATCACAGGTATATGCTTGTGTTTTATACAGTAACTCATAGATTGATTTATTTAATCCTTTTTAATTGTACAGTTGCACAAAGCTAATTTGCTCAGCCCCTCGCTGTCCCTCTCTTCATCAGAAAGCAAAGAGACAAGAATTAGCTAACTAGATACTCCACCGTCTCTCTACCTCACTCCCCACGGATGTGGACTGCTTTCCAGGGAGGAGGGCGGGCAGCAGATTAGGAGACTGACATTCTGATGGCAGCTGTAGTGCCTCAAATTCAGCCAGAGCAAATACCACGGAGCCAGGTATCACAGCAACAGGGCCAAGTGTCAGGGCAACAGCCACAAGTCTAACCTGTGTAAAGACAGCAACAGAAAGTTTGCTGATCTGGCGAGGGGTCAAGGCTGTCAGGTTCCCCGCAGCTGTGGTTTGCACTGTCTGAATTTGGGTTGTTGTGGCCTTTGGCTAGGGGTCCGCCCTCCCAATGAGGTGGTGTGGGGAGTGAGGACACACTAATTTGAGGCTCTCACTAATGTTAGCTACACAACATGAGGAAGGCTAAACCATCAGCAACATTTTCTATGCATATCTGAAATGCTTTGCCAATTTTTACAGGTTTTATTTTGTTTATTGTCAGACTCTCTTTTAGACTGACTTTTTGATAAGTCTTTCTTCCTTTTTTATGCTTTGCTGTGTAGACAATTATTAATCATGTAGACAGTCTGCAATATTTGTAGTATAGCCAATAGGAACGCCTGCTCTCTGAAATGGCCTGTGATTGGCCAAAGTCTCCCATCACGGGCTAAATTTTCCAAGCTTGCGAACAGAGACAAGAGGAGGTGCAGAGGTCTAGTGCTCCCACAGTCCACTTGAATTACAATATGCTCCATGTTTGTTATGGCATTTTTGCCCAGAGCCAAAATAAAACTGCGTACCCCAGCTTTACCTTTAAATTATGCAAGATTGAATAAACATAGAAAAATATCAGATTTTAACACTTTGTGACTCATTTTGATTCCCTCTACTCAAGCATTACTTATAATCCTGCTCATTAAAGGTTAGATTTCATACTTATATAGGACATATAGGGGGTTATCTCAGATAAGCTATGTTACATAGCTCTTTTTTTTAATCCATTTTCAGACCGGTTCCAGGTGAGTGCTAACCTGCTTCTGGAGACAGAGGAAGTGAGACAAAACATCAGCAAACTAAACAAAGAGGTATCATCTATACTAGACCCAAATATGAATCAGTTGGCTATAGAGTATATCAGTGCATTCATTTTTGACCTTTAAAGAAACTATGTGCTCCAGTTTGTAATTGCTTTTATCTTTTTTTCCAGAATACTCATTCATACTCATTTTTTTTACAGGTGAACAACTTGAACCAAGAAGTATCCAACTTAGCCAAGGAGCTCCACAATATAATGCATTTCTTACAGTCTCATATGGCCATGCTCCATGCCCCTCCAGTCTCCTCATATTCCTGTGGCATACAGATGGTCCCCAATCCTAGTGTAACTGTCTCCAGCAGCTGGCAGCCCCATGTACCTTTAAAAATTGCTACCGGGCTGCACCTTCACCATGAAGCAATTAGCCACCCTGCCAGAAATGTGTGGGGCTGCAGTGGGATGCCCTCCCAGGGCAGAAGTCCCACCTTGCTGCACTCTTCAAGCCCTGTGTCATCCTGTTTACACCTGTGCTGCTCTGACAGAGAAGGGGCCACAGCACATAGGTTACAGAGCCAGTGTAGCCCCTTCCAAACCTCCAGAACAACCCCAAACTCCCCCTACATGATCCACTCGCGTGCCCAAGGAGGTCCATCCCTCCTGGGTGTCAGTCCTGCCTATAGTGGCTTCCCAGTGATTTGTCAGGCCCCACAGGTGGCATACAACGCTTCTATTCCCACAATGAGCAACTCTCACCCTTTATGTTCCCCAGTAAATTCCAGCTACTCCCATCCACCTCTGAGTGTTCGAACCAAGTCTGATCCCACACATAACCAGACCAGCTCCCAGACGCCAATTCATTCCTCCATCACTTATGCTGGCCAGCTGCAGTATCATACTACCTTCAGCTCTCTCACCCCTCCAGCAATTCACACTTCAACATGCACAGGACACAGCCAGGGCCAACAGGGCTCTCCCATTGGCCCCAGGCAAAATGACCTTGTAGGATCCAGCCCTGTGCACCACACACAGGGCCGTGCATATTCTCTACTGGAGCAGGTAGCAGACACAGACTGTAGAGATTCACTCTATCAAGAGAGGACAAACAGTACTGAATCTCAGGATACGAGCGGCATTACTCCAACTGTAGAAGTTAAACCTCCTCTCTTGGACGTAGAACGAATATAGGGACCAAACTGATGACCTCTGTATCGTATTGTATAATAATTATGACTTAATTGTTCCGTTTAAGACTTTTAGTGTAAAGTGTCCATCAAAAAGTTTTCTTTGCCCAAATGCACGAACAATTGCTGAAATTCTTCTGCCACGACTATATGAACATTTTGTAAATGATTGTACTCGTGTTTTTATAGGATAATGGCATTATTTGTTAAATTGGTTGAGATTGCTTTCCTGTCTTGAGACTGTTGTTTGGCAAAAGCTGTAATATCCACCAAGATGTGCACCATACACTCTCTCATAGCAGGGGCGGAGCGTGGCGTGGCCTTTGGGGCTCCAGTCTTGAATGTTTTATTCTATGCAATCCCCTAAAGAAATCTCATACAGTTTAGGAACTTTTCTTCTTTTAGCCTCATATTTAGAGTATTAAAGAATAAATTTACCTGCCACTGTTGCAGATCCTTGATTTACAATGAGATCAGCCCACATTAGAGCTTTAATATCTGCCTGAGCCCAATTGAGTCCAATGCGACCTGCTAGATTCAGGCCAGGCAGTGCTGTAAGTTATCAATATTCCCTCAGGCTTTACCAGTGTTTTTTGTTGTTGTTATTATAATTATTATTATTCTTAAATGAGCAGTTCGTCTCTTGTCTGTAATTGACAAGAAAACAGACTAGGGGAGGGGGGGACTGTGGCTTAGAGAGGCAAAGTAACAGAACACTTTAGCAACGTAGTGGAGAACCAGGGGAGAGAGAGGGGAAGAAAAAAGAGATAAAAGAGGTGTGCAACAAGGGGCACAGCCTGCTCTGCAGAACCTGTTGTGCATGACACAACAGACTATTGATATTAGAAGAAGTGGTGCAAGGAAACACATCAGCCCCAAGTTTGTAATAAATGTTTTGATTATATATATGGGAAGAAAAAAGAGATAAAAGAGGTGTGCAACAAGGGGCACAGCCTGCTCTGCAGAACCTGTTGTGCATGACACAACAGACTATTGATATTAGAAGAAGTGGTGCAAGGAAACACATCAGCCCCAAGTTTGTAATAAATGTTTTGATTATATATATATATATATATATATATTATATATACATATTCATTTTTTTTTAATTCATCTATTTATTTTTTAATGGACCTTAACTTGGTGCCTTGGTCCGGCCTCAGGTCAGGCTTAAATCGAAACTGTCGGGTTCATGAAGGGTAGAGCCTGGGGATTTTTGGTCCTTATCACAGCTCTAGCCCAGCTTATTGTGGTATGATTTCAAATGTAGCAGATATGTCAGTTAAACATTCACTCTGTGAATTCTGCACCAGCAACAAACATAGGTTTCAAGATTAATGATGCCGTTTACTTCAAGTTCCCACTCTACATAATGTAACTAACATTAACAACAGACTATTTTTGCCTTATTTAAGGTGACAGGAATACAGTTAAGTCATCCTGAACATGTGTGGTGTTATGGTTTCACAATAATGAAGATGGTTGGAGAACAATTAGATACAAAATAGGATAAAGTCTCTATAGTATGTTTTTTTTGGTGTTGTTTTGCTTTTGCTTTGGCATCTGTCGTGTATTTCCCAAACTATGTACAGAATTTTAGGCATTGTCTTAAATAGCTTAGTCTGGCTCTGCCCCTGTATTATAGCATTCTATAAGGATTATTTGGATATTTCTTAAAGTTCTCAGGTACACTGAAAAGCATTAGCATATTGGAAATTTACTGTATATGATTTCACTGCCGTCATCACACTTATTATACCAGTTCAGTGTGCCTGGGCTGAGGTGCAAGTTGCAATGGGTAAGCAGTGCCACTCAGTGGTGACATGTGGTTCCAACTACAAAGGCTGACATTTCATTGCACCCAGCACAGGTGGAACAAACCTCAATATGATGCTCATCCGATGATTCATCTTGAAACTGAGGTAAAACTCTGACAAGCAAAAATACAACTGTACAGTTGATAGTGAAAATCAGAATATTTTGCACTAGATATTTACCAGTCGTTATTTTGATTTGATCTTTTCTATATTTTTATTTTAGCCCACATTTACAAAAACAAAACAAAACAAAACAAACAGCGTGACTGTGGGCATTGGGTTGGGGTTTTTTTTTGTTTGTTTTTTTCATTTCATTTTTGGAAGACATGCTCACAAATTGTCATGCATTCATGTAGCAATTAATTGTCCTGCACCCATGTATGCATATTCTTTACAGCACACACAAGCTGAAACATACTCCAAAGGGACTTTCTTAAGGGAATAAAAGATTCCCTTTTACTACATGGAAATGTCCCTCCAGGAGCTACACTCATAGTGATTGTAGATATTATTATATTGGAAGCGGAAATATATTGCACTCACATAAAATATAGATTTAATTGTGGTGAATCAAAATGCGTGCAAAGTAGGCTTATAAGGCTGAGAGTAGTTGCCACTTAATTTTTTTAAAGCAGACCTCCTCTTTCCTGGGGGATTGACATTCTTTATTCTTTATTTTTAAGCTCAACATCTTTTTTCCCATGTTAACAATGATGAACAATTTACTGTAACTTTTGAACACAAGAGGACATTCAAACACTCTGAAAAATAAGAACAAGAGTCTGTTTTTATTTCAACTTCAGAGGATATTTGGAATAGCTCATGACGTAGGCGACTGGTCTTCTGCAACACATGCATCCCTGTAGCACTGAACATTGAATCTTTGAATGTTGTGTTGTGGCTTGTTATTTATAATTCTGATGTGCACAGTAGCATTAGTGTGTCATCTGTACAAACAAACAAAACAGGCCATTCAGTCAAGTTTTCTATTTGTTTTGGCTGAACTTGGTTGAAGAAATCAAAGTATCCGAGATAGATTATAGCTTTAAAGATCTAGCAATGTTTTAACCTTCTATGACCTCTTCTAACCAGCTCTCACACAGCTATTAAAATCAGGTGAGAACATCCTGTGGAACATAATGTTCATCAGAGACATAATGATAAAGAAGAGGAGGTCTGTTAAATTATCACTTCATTAACGACAATATTTTAAAACTGCATTGCGTCATTGTGTCGTCTTGCCAGAGTGAAAGATTTCCAGACTTAAAGCATGATTATAATGTCTGTTTAGTTGTTAGTTTTTGGAAATGGTTTTTTTTTTATTGTAATTTGATTCATTAAAGTGAATTATAGATCCCTCCTTCAGTCTGATCTGTTTTTTCTGCATGTTTATCAGCATCGTAGTCTAGCAGCAAAGAGCTACTGGCAAAACCATGTACAGCAGCGACAAAGTGAGGAAAAGAGAAGCAAGGTGAGTGCATCCATCCAGGAATAACTGATTAAGCTGAATTGAAGAAACTGGTAGGTAAGAAAAGACAACTGGAAAGGGATCTGGGTGTTAGATAAAACTGTGCCATCTTATTCGAGCAAAGGTGAAAGAAGTAGGCCTACTCAGATCTTTTATCTAAGTAAAAGTGGTAACAGTGTAAACATCTTGCATTACAAGTTAAAAGTCACACACTCAAAGTCTTTCTCAAGTAAAAGTGTTAGCATCAAAAGATACTTTGAATACCACAAGTATTCCACGGACCTTGTTTTGAGCAGTTTCATACACAATGTATTATTTGGTCCAGAAAGATTTTTCAGAAATAATAATAATTATCATTATTATTATTATCATAATTATAATATAACTTTATTCATTGAGCACCTTTAAAAACAGCTGTCTACAAAGGGCTTTGACAGACAAAGCAAAGGCCAGAACTCATGAAAAAATGAAAACAGACATCAACAATCAAGCCAAATGTAACCTTACTGGCTGGCTGCATATTGATACAAAATATAAATTACAGTAACATCACAATCAATATGCAAGAATAAGATGAGGAAAGATAGCCTATGTAATTTTGAGTGGGGGATGAACTGTACCTTTGAGTACGGTTGGATAAATGTATCTAGTTATATTTCACCACTTTTCTCCATTATTTATTTACAACAGAGTTTACCCAGAATCCAGTATACAATTGAATGTACCTGTCCCTCCAGAATTTCTAGGTGTATTTACCTTGCTTACTTACTACAATACAACTTAAAATGTAACTGACTATTAGAAGCCTATTTAGGCTCTGATGCTTGTAAAGGCTTTCATTTTTAATCATAACTCATATAAATAATAGTTAAAATTAACCTTGTGGATTAATATTTGCCTAGGTGCAATATTTGTACATTTGTAATTTCAGACAGTCACTGGGAGTCCCTGCACGCCTCCCCTCTGCAGCAGAAAGTGGTGTCTCGTGCAGACTGCTGTTGTCATTGGTCAGACAGCCGCTGACAAAAAGTGGGACGTTCCCGGAAAAATCGCTAACCGGAAAGGAAGGCCGGAGCCTCAGAAGAAGAAGACAGCCGCCGCCGATGAGACCAGCGAAAGAAGAAAAAGTACTGTAAGTCCAACCAGTTGAAATAAGAGAACATGGGGGTAAAGAGGAACACTGGTCGCATGCTGCACTTTTCTGTCGACGAGCTGTTAACCGTATTTATACACGCGTTGTCAAATTTTGGTCAAACGATCAGCCAAGCAGTAAGTCCGGGTTCAGTCGAAATGTCCATCAGACAGGATCGACAGAGGCTACGAGTTTCTAGCCCTGTGAGACAACCTAACATATCCAAAAAGCCTCATCGCGAAAATGACTGAGAAGCATATGCCATTATGTTTAAGCCAGCAGCAGACACAATAACAAACCTGAGTGTCCGACTTTGTCAAATGTCAAACAGCTGACGACGTGGGGCCGAGAAAAGGAAAGTTGTCTAATGACGTTTTCGACACTGGGCTATAGCTGCTAACCTAACGTTAGCTCACGGTATCAGGACTCAACTTTCAATTTCCAGAGTTTAGCATTAGTTTTTCTGTCGAAAATTCATGCTAGCAAGCTAGTGCTAATGCTAAAGCAACCGATAACGTCTATTACTGACGTTAGCTTGTCGACGTTAGTTGGCAAAGTGCTAATAACAATAGTCACTATTTTGCTTTCTCACGCTAAGTAATTGACTGCGTTCGCTTTATTTTGGCCGGCTAACCTTTGCTAACGATAACTTTATGTTACCCTTGTTAACCAGCATAGGTGCAGGTTTTAAAATGTGAAAATAATTTTAAAAAGCTAAAATACTGTCACCTGATGCTCCTCTACTCTTCCAGTGCATCTGGATTGGAAGTAGGAATTATTTCCACAATACAACATGAAAGAAGGATTTGTGTGTTGACAAAATTAGTTACGTTTACACCATAAATTAATACAGAAAAGGTACAAATTGTTGCCCGTATTTCCACAGGAATTCACAAAGTTCAATGTTTGATTCTAAAAAATTTCTGGTAGAGGACTCCACACCACCCATTTTATATGTGTCCTCCCTCATGAAAGTAGCAGTGGAATTTTATTTTGAAAAAAAAATACATTTACATCAACAATTGATGCAGGAAAGGAACAAATTAGTGCATGAAAATCCACCAAAATTCACAAATTTGTGTTTGATGCTCAAAATATTCTGGCAGACGACACCCAAACCCACCCTTTTATGTGTTTTCCCCTAATGTTGAAAGGAAATGTACACACTTGAGAAGGTCCATATTTGGGTTAGTAAGGTTATGCATTAGCTGATAAATGATTTTCATATCATCAAACAGCAAACCTGTCTCCAACAAATTAAGTCAGTTTATCACTCTGTTAAAGCTAACATTGTCTCAACCAGATAAAGGTAAACATTTTTAACATACTGACTTTTAAAATTTAAATCTAATCTAAACTTAACCATAAATGACAACATTTGTGGCATGCACACGTTTAGTAGGACATTGCTATGCTCATTTTGAGTCCATCCAGTTGCTAATATTTTGCTTTTACCCTGAAGTCACAGGTAACTTTCAAGCTACTTGGTTTTTTTTTTTCAAAAGGTATACTTTAAAAAATGTTGTTTGACAGCTTTTAACTTTCTTTGGAATTGCTATCATTGTAATGTTGGAATTTACAAGTTTACCTTGATGCTTTAACTTAGGCACTCATCTGAGGTAGTTCATGGGTTCACAGTTTCTCACAGTCAGGCCAGTAAATGCCAGCAAGCTTGTACTTTCACACATTAAGTGTCATAAAGATGTCATTACTGCTGACAGCATCTGTGTTGTAATTCTGCCAGTTTGCATTGCATATGTTATAATGTGTCTGCACGTGTGTCTCCTTACATTTAACAGGGAATATTTTCGCACATGTATGTGTCTTCATAGCTCCTATTTATGGGGGAACAAGGGGAACAGAGCCTGGACCTTTGAGACAGAGAAGGGATTTACTGTTACTTGCTTGAGCTCTCGCCAGGTTTATGGCATATGGACCTTGTCCTTCTAAAGTGGTGACGCATCACGAAGAACCAGCCTTACGCCCTGAGAAGGACTATGAATTTGTCCCCCATCTGTATACATAATATTTGTGTTTTTGTTTCTTGAGGACACCCTTCATCTTTTTTTTTTTATTCAGGCTATGTCTCAGCACTGTCTGACATTGTAGGTCAGTACTGTTGAACTGAAAACAAGGGCCTAGTGATGTATTTTAGTTTTCTAAAGTGTATTATGGTCTTGCATATATGTATTTAAGACCGTGGCGGTGAGCTGCCATCCATACATTTTCTGTATCTGCAGAAAGGAGCACATTTTTTTATGATTCATTAAAGGTGTTCATTGAAAAAAACAAGATGGGCACAAAGGCAAGTTGTGGGACCATATCTTAGAGTGCATGCATGTGTGCAGTTGGGATTTTGTGTTAATTTTAACTAGATTTTAATGCATAAAGGAAGATATTGTAAGATAATCTCTTCCTTTGGATTTTCAAATGCCATGTTTAGATAGGAAAACTTTGCAAGACTTAGTCTATACTGTAAGGTAATTTGGTGAGCAATTATGTAACTTGATACCTTAAACTACTATTGTTAATTTATTTTTCAGTTTGTAAACAGTTTTAGTTTTGAATGTTTTGCTGTTATTTCACAGGGAGGTACAGGATTTGGTTGAACCTATGAATTTGCTATATTTGTCTGCTTGGGTACAGAGTGTTTCACACATAAGTCACAAGAAAAGGAAGTCCCTGTGATTTCCTATTGGCCTGGCTAACTGCTAGATGAGTATCATGTTTGCTTTTCCTGTGTTGCGTCCCCAGTTTCCCTGTCACTGCTTCCAAAGCCATTCTTTATTAGAAACTTAAATTGGTGAATGGCTTACCTTAGATCAGGAGCATTTCCTGTTTCATTAGAGATCCCAAGGATTGTTCTGTTATAGTGTCTTTGTTGTTGTTGTCTGGGGGGCAAAATGTCACACATGAAAGCTTTTCACCAGTAATGTCTAGGTCTTAAATATATTGTTTCATTGGTTGCAGTTACATGGAAATCTGCTGCTTTCATGCAAGTGCCTGACCATTTGGTGTAATAGACAAAAGGAGGATGGTGATACAGCCCCTCATATCAGACACCAGCAGTTCCTCCAGGACCCCACCCTTAAAATTAAGTGAGCAGCACAAGTCCCAGCCTGTGTTCTTAAAACTGGAATAGTGACGCCAGCTGCAAAGGTTGTTTGAAAGCTACTTAAAAGGAATGTGTGACTGAGTTCATATTTTTCATTACATGTGCTCTCTTAAGCGTGCAAATTATATGTTGAGCCTATTTTTGTAATCAATAGCTACCTAAGTTCCTTGCAAAGAACTTATCCTGCAATAGATTTTATATTGAGTGGCCTGCTGCAAAGGAAAAAATAACTAGATATTTTTCTTCTTTAAATATTGCAAAAAAAGGAAGCTTCTAAACGAGTGCACTCATCAGTAATCCAATGGGATCTTTCCATTGGATTACTGATGAGTGCACTCGTTTAGAAGGATTTCCATTTTAGGATTTTTGAAGCCTAAATGCAATCACCAGAAGTAAAAAGCTAATGCTAGGCAATCAACAAACTACACTGCAGTTGCATGACTTAATGTCACCAACCACAATAAGGCTGTAAAGCCGTGCTCACCATGATGTCGTTCCACAGTCTCATTTAACCACATGCTAGCAACAGCCTTTTTAAAGAACCATCAAGGCTTCAATATTCACGAGTAGGGTATTTACTGATGTTCTTTATGTCATAGAACAAAACTTAAAAGTCACTTAAGCCTGTGTTAACCTTTGACATTATTTCAGGTACCTAACCAAAAACCTGTTCAAAAAACCCACTGACTTCAAGATGACGGAACCAGAAGTGCCAAAATAAAAAATTAGGACTCATTATTACTATCATTAATAAAGATGAAACAAATGCAATTCTATTGCAGGTCGTGGTAAAAAAAAAAGCACTCACAATAAGTTAGTCATGGTGAATTTCCATTATTAGGATAATCGTGAATATCAAGTCCAGCAGCACCCAAAGAGACAACAGGCAGACAACAGCAGGCAGTATACAACCCAACTGAAAATAGCAACAAAGGTCTTGATTAAGCATCTTTATATTTCAAATAGCCTGGCTTTTTTAAAAACAGTCTTTGAAACAGGTTTTGAATTTGAATAACACTGCCATAAGTTGTGTGTACCTGTGTAGTCATTTAATTTGTGCACCTGTTCTCATATTTAGGTGTTAAATGTGCTGCAATCTCTGCTAAGTGCTTGGATATCATGCTTGCAGCAAAGTATACAGGAGGCCACGATGAATATTTCACAGGCTCTCCCTCTAGTCTGCTCCCTCCTCTTGCCTTTTCTCCTCCCCCTTTCACTGACCCATGTGCCACCGTCTCTCTGTGACCCACTTCCCTGTGGAGGTCTTCAGAGCCCATTAGGGATGCCATCAAAGCGACCGTCGCAGGCTGTTTAAGATGTGTGCAGGTCTGTCTCAGTGCAACAAAGAGCCTCTGATTGCATGATAGACAGCCACTTTAACTTTTTGATCAATGTTGATATTTTGGCACTTAACAGTTGACAACATCAGTTAGTATGTGAGTAGTGTGGGTATGGATTAAATGTTTATTTTTCTATTAATGGTGTATTAGTAGCAAAAACAAATCATCAACACAGGACACATATTCTGCTTTATCTTCTATAGGCGACTCTTTCTGTCAGTTAAACCCCCCTGCACTGTATTCCTTCCATGAATGGCTGCAGTACAATATATTTGTGCTGGCCAAAATTGAAAATAGTGACCACAAATATAAAATTATTGTGCTTCATAACGAAACCTTGTTGGCCCGTTGTTGCTCTA
The DNA here is from genome assembly GCF_008729295.1 of Plectropomus leopardus. Taxonomy (NCBI): domain Eukaryota; kingdom Metazoa; phylum Chordata; class Actinopteri; order Perciformes; family Serranidae; genus Plectropomus; species Plectropomus leopardus. The sequence continues at coordinate 11,609,766 of NC_056479.1, read as the reverse complement.
GGTCTATATTACCCATCTGTTTTGTCCAAACTGTCCTTAGTAATCTCACTGAGCAAAATTAACAATTTTTAAAGTTGTCAGTGTGATGAAGGCTTACTTTTCTGCAAAAATGTACATGCATGACTTGCATATCTTATTTATAATAAAATTCCGGCTAATTGTTTACAAAATGTCATTCTTTTCACATCTTCTGTTCAAGAAAAGCAATTAGGCCACATTCTCAGCATTTGCTTGTCAGTGTGTTTTGGAGGTCTGTTTCCAAAGACCCATTCAACCCTCTTCTATTTTTTTCTTTCTCTATTGAGGAATTTAACAGGTGAGAGCCCGGCTCTGCTGCTTGCAATCAAATGAGTTCAGACTAACTGTGCGACCCAGTGAACAGAGTGCCTTTATTCCTTCTCCAACGGCTGCGGCTGTGAAGGATTCCCTCTGCTCTCCCAGGCCTTGTGACAGTGTGTGTCTGCTAGTTAAAGAGTCCAGTGAGACCTTAAGTGCCCGGCTGATGATGTCTGCTCTAGTTGTGTAAGGAGTACTTGCATGTACCCTACGTAAAATCTTTATCAAAAGTTAACAGATTTAGTAACATGCTGAATTTGGAGAATACTTCTTAAATCACAACATGTAAAGCCAACTTGGTTTTTCATTTGGTAAAAAGGGAAAACGGTAAAGGAACTGCTCTGGGTTGCTGCAGCTATGTGTAAGTTCTCTAATAAGTTAAGACAAAAAGTTGACACTCGAGGTGCACCAGTTAGTTACTAATCCAGCTACTAGTATTAGTTGCACCAGGACTACTTTGGGTACAGCTTAACTATTATCGACATAAAGTCATAACAAAGGCAAGTGTGCATCACATTTCAAACTGACATGAGCCACTCGGCATTGTTGCACATAGTAGTAAGCTAGATCAATATTGAAATGTAATGTGTCATATAATGTGTTGCAAAATAGCATGCAGGTAATGAAAAAAAAAGATGCTTTGTGGCAGAAGAACTTCAGTTTTACGATTATTGAGTCTAATTATGTGACATTTTATGCTTTACATGTACCCTACGGGCATGTTTAATGAGTTGTTACTCAGACTTGTGTTGTCATTTATCTTTGTGATGCAACCAGTTTTATTTTTAAAATGCATGAATCAAAACTTGGTTACAATTTACGGTATAACTAGGCTAAGCTTGAACTTACATACAGTTTGTGCAGCAGGCTGCTGGTATTTGTTTTTATTTCCCATAATGCTATGTGACAGTGATTTCTCAACTTAAACTGCAAAACATAATGGGAGACCTGCAGAGCAGAAATTTGGTCACATAATGAACATATGCAGCATGGTTGGTATACCGTCAAATGAAATATGGCAGTTCTGAATATTTTATGGACAGAGCCATTATCTCCTGTCACATGCTGAAGCTTAAGTCCGGCTAAGCTACGAGCTGAGAAAAAGTACAACCAAACTCTTAAGACTATCCCCGGTGACGTCTTAACTTCAGTTTTCCTCATTCTCGACATTTCCCTTCTCCTTCAGGAATAGTCTCACCTCCTCTTATCTTCAGTATGCATTGTGTTTCTGCATTAAGTTGTCCAAGTGACAACACAAAGGCTATCCCAAGTTTTTACATGCTCAGCAGTAAAAAGTCTTCTGCAATCTTCACTTCCTGCTTTGAGCTGAGTTGTGTTTCCTGTCCTTTGACCAAGCAGAAGCTAGCTGACCTCATGAGTATCATCCAACTGAAAAAAAAGATTGGGCAAGATTTCATGTATGCAAAACAGACCCAAGTTAAGAGAAGAAAGCGTTGGCTTTGAATGCTGTTATCATGTGAAGATATGTGACTTTTGTGGGACAAGTTACAATGAATGAAATACCGTGGAAACTTTGAAGACAACCTGTGGCGCAGGTTCCTCTTTGTACTGATTGTTAAGTACCTAAAATCCACAAGAAGACTAAATCCTTGCAAAAAAATGTGGTTGCCAGAGGTTGCAATGTTAAAAATGTTTTATTTTTGACTCACCAATTAATGTTTCATTACCTGGTTTTGGTATCGCTGCTTAGAAACCGCCACAAAGATCTTAACAGCATGTAGTCAGGGTTTCTGACTGTGGCCAGATATCTGTCAGAGATGACTCATAGGAACAAGTGTGTGGAGGCTTAGGCATGGCGGGAGTGTTTGGGCAATATTTAATTCTCTTTTGTATAGTTTATATAGCTTTTCAATTTCTTTAATTTTACTTTTGTTTAATGTACACATGCTTCCGACACCTTCTTTTTATAATTTATATATTTGATTTTTTAGACATGCTTGTTTATTCGGTATATACAGTTCTTTTAAGCAGCTAAAGCAAAGCAAAAAGTAAGAATTTAATTCACATGTCAAAAAACATACTCTATTAGGACAAGCTCAGTTATACATAACACTTGGGTGCTCTTTTCTAGCACTTGTTTATTCTAAACACGGTTAAATAATAAACTCTTTAAGTGGAGGCCCAGCCCCAGTGTGATGCATGTCAACAATTTAAACTCTTAATCGTCAGATGGTAATCTTAGCTAAAACAAAAGCTTTAGTGCAGACATATTTTACAGGTAACCTATATTTTTACTTGATTTATTACTGTTATTGACCACTGACACAGGAAATCAAAGAATTCAGCTTTGTTTGTTTTTCTAAGGCAACACTGACTATAATATTCAGCAGATAACGTGATTGTTTTAACGGAGTTAAACTTAACATTCTGCATGCTTTGTGTTTTCCAGCTCCCACTGGTGAGGTCTCCTCTTCCTTTGGCACATCTACCTGCCTGATCCAAACTTGCCCCCTGTCTAGCTCAGCCTCACCCATTCCCTGCACCAAGCCCCAGCCTAAAGTCAACCAGACATCCTCCCTCTTCTTCCAGCTTCTTCTTTCTACAGATTTTCAACACAGCACGATGGCAGGGCGAGGCGGACCAGCACGAACCAACGGCACTGCAGCAAGCAACAAGATTTGCCAGTTTAAACTCGTGCTGTTGGGGGAATCAGCGGTGGGGAAGTCCAGCTTGGTGCTGCGCTTTGTCAAAGGCCAGTTCCACGAGTACCAGGAGAGCACCATTGGAGGTGAGGGGTTTTGTGTTTTGATTACCAGGATTGCATCTGCTCTCTGTTATGATTTAATAGCATCATAGCTGTACATCTTTTCAGCTGTAATTCATGGCTCAAAGGGATGAAAGGGTAGAAATTAAATGATTTGAAACTTATATTACAAAACTTTCATATGAATTTTCACACCCAAACAATGATAACAGAATTATTACACGACCCGTCCAGTTTTCATTCTGTTTTGTGAAGAATGTATTACTTTCATAAGTGTATCTTGTGGCTCTACAGAACTACTCTACTTTCTTGTATTCACTCTAAAACGATTTCAGCATGTCAATGGACAAAGCATGAATGCTGAAGCAGAAAAAAACATGTCTCTGCCAGTACAGAGGAACTGCTTGCTTGCAGGTCTTAATCTTTTCTGTTGTCAGAGCCTGTGCAGGGGAAGGAGTGGCAGAACCAGTTCTTTGCAGCTGATCACCTGACTCCCCCTTAAGCCACCGAGCTCCTCACACATGGCAGACATAAATATTGATTTGCAGACACAAATTGAATTTCTTAATATTTTTAGACAATAAAGAGCTGCAAATGGACAGAAAATGATTTTAGGTTGTCGTCTGTAAACACCGGTTCTTCAGCGGAGGAGCGAGGTGAATTGAAACAGGAAGGAATTGAGACAACAATGGGGATTTCCTGGACCTCCTTTAGATCACTGAAGCTGGTGAAAGAGTATTGTTACATTTTAAAACAAGAATATAATAATCTGTATCTTTGACGTTTTGCAGTGTGGTGGTTACATGTGTTTGTTTTTCTGCTTTATGGTGATTGCAGCTAGAGGGCTTCAGGAGTAAACTTTTAACTGGGATGTTGAGTGTATGTGCTCTTTCCAGCTGGGAAAACAACAGTGACAGATTTAAAGTGGGGCTGCTGACTTCTGAGACTGCGCTCGTTGCTTCTCGCCCACTGACCTCCTACAGTCTCAACTCTCAGAAGTGTCTGAGTCCTTCAGCTTATTGCCGTAAATGATAATTTGCTCTTTTTTTTTCAACATGCTGCATTTAATATGTTTTACCATGTACATACAGTATACTCATATTTTTACATAAAGACGCTGAAACACTTAGGCTGTGGTTTGGATATCAGTGCAGCCTTTTTTCAAAGTTGACTTGAAATATAAGTGTGAAGTCTAAAACCCTTACAAACACTTATTGATGAACTTATTATTGATCATTAATGTGGTTTATGATCAGTTGAGGAAATTGCTTATTATTTGTGTCCCTAGGATCTTGGGCTGCATCCAACTTTTCATTAATGATTAATCTGCTGATTACAGAGCCCAAGATGACGTCTTCAAGTTGCTTGTTTTGACTGAACAACAGTCTAAATCTGACAGATAATTAATGAACATTGATGTAAAACAAAGGAAAACAGCAGATGGAAGAGGAAGAACTAGTGAACGTTTGACATTCTTGACTTGAAAAATAACTGGATCGGTTACATTTTTGTTGATATTAATCAACTAACCTAATCTAACCTTAGGTTAGTTGGTGACTCTGACGCTGCTCATAGGTGTGAATGTGAGCCTGAGTAGTTGTCTGTCGCTATGTGTCAGCCCTGTGATTCTCTGGTGACCTGTCCAGGGTGCACCCCGCCCCTCATCCAATGTCAGCTGGGATAGGCTCCAGCCTCCATGCAACCCTTAACAGGATAAGCAGTCATGGATAATGAATTAACAAATTAAATAATCTGCTAATTATTTCAGCTGTAATGGTAGACTTCAAGCTACAGTTGGTAATTTTTATGAAAATAATTATGTACCCTATTTGTTGGAACTATCACTTTTTTCTTAAAGAAGTAAGCAAGACAGATAGTTTGCGAAAAAAGAAAAGTGCCTCTTACAACTGCCTCTAATGGTGCTAACGAGAAGCTATCACAGCGCACCAAAAACAAACCATCAAAAACAATCATTTCAGTTGCTCCATGAAATGCAGTCAAACTGTCAAAGTAGGCAGCCCTGATCAGATGTGAAGGAAAAGTCTTTGACTGCATGGCTCGGCACTTCGTTTAACTGTTTCCAACATGGCGGCCGGGTCGCACACTTTCTCGTTTTACAGCGTAACAGTACACTAAAATATGTTTCAGAAAACATTTGTAGCAAGAAATAGGCAGTGCGGTTTGCTTGATGTTTGCTCAGCACTATCTAGTTTGACAATTTGACTGCAGCTCACAAGCAGTAACTTACAGCTGCATTACAGATTCCTCCGCTCTCATTGGTTGTTTTCATTCAGTGGTAAGGCCAATTGAAGTGCTACAAGACAGTAGAGTCGGCAGGGCAATTTTTTTTTTCACAGATTTTCTGTCTCACTTTGTGCTTTGTAGATATAGTAACAGTTTCAGCAAATATGGTGTTTTAAAAAAATAAAAGTTACCAAGTACAGCTTTAATCTGGTAAACTGAGATTATGTGTCTGGTTTAATGCTATGAAGACATTTATATTTGAAGTAGCAGCAGAACTTTTTGTCTCATTTCCTTTTTGCCTTATTTCGAAGCAACATTTCATTTCCACGTTTCCGATGTTTTATGAGTAATGTGGCTGTAGGATGTGGGGACAGGATGCTCAGTGCTTGCACTCACCAAACGAGTCAGCATGTTTTATATTCTACTGAGCCTTGTGGTCAGCTACATGCCTGGTCAAAGATTACAAAGCTTTAAAGTATGTGCGAGTGCTCAGTTTCTGTCATGTGACAGTCGGCTGAGTAAGCGGGTTGTATGCACTTGTGCCTGCTCATTATGTGCTGCAGTATGTTTTTACTATACACATTATTTCTTTTTTCTCTGTGGTATATTTCCATGACTCTACATTATTACCCTTTCCTGACATGTTTTCTTACTTGTTTTTGTAATTCTAGGCAGTACCAGCCAGAATAGTGCTGTGCCATGCACCATAGCCCCCTGTATTTCATTTAAGTTGTTAAACTTGAATATTTGCTATCAGCTTTCTGATTTGAGTCATTTTCTTTCCAGCTGCCTTTCTCACACAGACGGTTTGTTTGGACGATACAACAGTCAAGTTTGAGATCTGGGACACTGCAGGACAGGAACGGTATCACAGCTTGGCGCCCATGTACTACAGGGGAGCCCAGGCCGCCATCGTGGTCTACGATATCACCAACACAGTAAGTCACATGGCCAAGGACAGGACATCTGCCATGACTGTCTTACGTCATTTGTTTGCTAACCCTTGTCTTCCAGTTTGGGTTGATGATTGCTTAATTCAAGAGACAACTCCAGACCTTTGCTCTGACAGTCATATGTAACATGTAGAAGTTACGTCAGGGATTTAAACTTTAAAAGCACAGCATTATATGTTTATGCTTTGTTTTTTTTTTTAAGGATACATTCACACGTGCAAAGAACTGGGTGAAGGAGCTCCAGCGACAAGCCAGCCCAAATATTGTTATTGCACTGGCAGGAAACAAAGCAGACCTGGCCAACAAGAGAGCCATAGATTTCCAGGTAAAACGGGATTTTTTTTTTTTTTTTTACAGACTGATGTCAGAGTTTACAAATAAATTAAAAATAAATTTATTAAAATTAATTCTTGAATAAATTCAAATAAGCTGAGAATGTATTTGTTGCCGTTTGTATTTATTTCTTTAGGAAGCACAAGCATATGCAGATGACAACAGTTTGCTCTTCATGGAGACTTCAGCCAAGACTGCTATGAATGTCAATGAGATTTTTATGGCTATAGGTAAGTGCTCCCCAAAACTGACAGGGACACGATGATCAGTATTCATTGATCTGTAGATCAACAGAAAAAAAACTGCAATTATCAGTCAGTCTGTTAATGTTAAACTTTAGGCAGCAACTAAAGGTTATTTTCATCGTTGATTATGACAATTTATGTTTATGATTTATTTATTAAAAGTGCATGCGTGTGTGCGTGTCAAATGCTGGGAATGTTATTTGCCAGAGCTCAAGGTGCAGTCTTCAAATTCAGTTTTAATTGACCGTCACTCAAAACCTCCTAAAATTCACTTCATTGTAATGCAAGACAAGAAAAAACAGGAAATCTTCGCACTTCAGACACAGGAACCAGAGAGTGTTTGCTTAAAAAATTACTTAAATGATTGATTTTGATAGATTTTGATTGAAATGACGATTTTTAAAATAGTTAACAATTATTTTTCTGTTTTAAATTTCAGCTCTTTTTAAGAATATCAAAGGTAAAATGACAAATGTTTAATAGTTTGATATACGGGTAGGTAATTAGGCCAAAATCTTCTGTCACGATAACGGTAAATATCCATATACAGTAATTGTTGTGGGAACTCAATTAGGAAATAGTTTGAAAAAAACATACCACACTGTCTGTCAGACATATCACATTTGACTCTTTTCATGTAAACAATGAAATAAAGAAACACATTTGACGACACTTTAAGTTAAAAACAAGGACTCATACAAATAAAGTTCTTTGAAAATGTGAGATACCAGCCCTGACCTGCTACATGGCCTGCCCCATATATCTTCTGCTGTAGAAATTGTATTGCCAAATTTTAACTGGACGCATTTTTATAATTGCGTATCGTCCAACCCTTGTTACAGACGATAGAACTTACTGCTTTTTCTTGTCTTGCAGTACAGTGAATTGAATATCTTTGCATATTCACTATTTTCTGCACTTTAAGAGTCAAAATTTAACAGTAATTATCAGAATCATCAATAATGAAAAGAGTTATTTGTTGCCTAAGTGCAGAAATTGATAAGTTCTTCTTCTAACCCAAAACAGCCAAGAAGCTTCCTAAGAACGAGCCTCAGGGCGGAGCGGGCCCAGGTGGGCGAGCCAGAGGCGGCGTGGACCTACAGGAAGCTGCACCACAGGGCAGAAGCGGCCAGTGCTGTGGGGGCGGGAACTAACTAACACGACGAGTCAGCTGATCCAACCAATCTACAGCTTCGATCAACCAGACCAGATATTAGCCAGCTGTCAAACAATGCCCCATTGGTCAAACCAAACCACGGTCGGACCAACCACCCTATGAGCAACAACAGCACCAATTAACTGTTTGGCAAACGAGTCCACTGGCCAGTAAACTGCCAGACCCCCTCTGACGGTTGAACCAACCAACAGACCAAGAAATCCACCCACAGGCTTATTTACAGAATCATGTTTTAACCCCTGGACTTGCCAATCCATGACCTCTCTAATGATGATGGACACTTGACATCACTTTAGAGGGGAAAAAAAAAAGGTCCCATTCGTGGAAGAAGGAAAAAAAAAATCGGTCATTACCAATGGCACTTTATAGGGCCATCTTGCTCACCTTTTTGTTTCTGTGTTTGTGTAGAGAGAAAAAAAAATGAAAGCAACAGGAAGGAATAAAAAGAGGCTTGTTGGCCCTGTCCTTTCTCTTCTGCCCCCTGCTTTCTCATGCACCTTACAATTCATAAGTATGTCCATCGTGGTCTTATGAGGCTGTTTAAACTCCAGGTGCATGCAGCAGTCCTTCACTTTTCTGTCTTGTTCCTGGTGAGCTTCCTGGAAAAGATGAAAAGAGAGAAGGTTCCTAACAGGAGAACGGGAATGGACAGATATTTCCTTCTTAATAGAGCTGTGTAGATTGAATTATTACATTGTTATTGTTATCACTATTATTATTACTTCTTTTGACACAGGCTGTTCTGTATGATTTTAAAGCCTTCAAGGTTTTACAATCATCCATCTATGTTATAAAACCATATACAGTGAATAGTACTTTAACATTGTCACCCATAAGTAATTTTAGCATTAATGTAATGTTTTGGAATCATCAGTGTACAATGATAAAAACATAAAGCAAGATTTCTTGACCAAAATCACAACTGTGTATTGACAACATTGCTGTATTTGTATCAGACTTTTCAAGTTTATAATCAATCAGTAGTTATTGTCGAAACAATATCTTCCCAATCTCTACAGGATGTTTTGTCAACCTTAATTATTTTGTGATGAATTTTTTTTTTTTTTTTATGTCTTAATCTTTTTTTTTTCTCTGAAGATCTATGGTATTAAATGCACTGGTTCTGTCTCATCATCTTTGTGAATTGAGATGTTATCATCAGCTTCCTTTCTTTTTTCTTTTCTCTCTCTTTGTTTTTACTCTTCATATCAGGGAGGGATTGCTTTCAACTGTGTTGTCATCCTGTTATGGCATCAACAACTAGCACAACAGTACCTGCACAGCAGCCGCTGCTGTTAGGTGGGTGGGGGTGGGTGGGGAGGGTGGGATCATGGGTGGAGACAGAAGAGAAAAAACAAAATGTAATTTTACCAATAAACAAGGGGAAGGTATCTTTTCTGTATGCCTGTTTAATCATTTCACCTTATCCAAATAATAATCATTTGTCAGCTAACAGTGAAACGATTGATAATCTTTTATTCAAACAAGTTTCAGAAAACATAAAATATTATAATTAGATCTATATAATATATAAATTAAGTGGCATAATTTTACTTATGTTTAGATTTAACCAGTGTGAAAACATTAAAAGGCATTTGTTTACGCCGGTATATTCGAGTTTTACTACTTGTCCATAAACTACATTACCCATAATCCCCACAACAGGCCAGGCATGTTGCTTTCATGTCCACTAGGAATATTGCTCCGCCTGAAAATGTATTTAATTACAAATTATCTGTATTGCAAGTCAGTTCATGGTACTTGAATTTATCTATTCAAATCTATTCAAGACAGGCTTAATTGACATTCCTAATTGCCTTTTTAAAAAAAAAAAAAAAAAAAAGGTTAAAATGACGGTAGTGTTTTTAATATGCATCCTATTGGTAAGTTAGCAAGGCAGTATTTGTTGCGGGGCTATTAATCGGAATCCGTGACATGGAGTAGAGTTTTGTTTTATAACAGAATAAACCAATAATGCAGATATACTGACATATAACACGACATAACACAATTACTAATTTCTGTAAAGAATATTAATAATCACAATAAATATCGATATCACTCCTGCTCTTATACACAAAGTTATAATTGTAGTCTGGCAAAAAACACAAAAGAAAAAGAAGCTTGTATTCTGAGTCATTTTGAAAACTCACAACCGGAAGTGGTAGTATGTATTTTTAATTATGTTGCAGCTCATGACTTTGTCCGCAAGAGGACAGTAAATATACAGTATGCGTAAGAATAGCATCACGTCTACTGTCACCTCCACCGAGCCGTGTCGACTTTTAGTGAATATTCACGACTATAAACGTCTTCATGATATCTCCACCATAGTACACAATTATAGTGGGATATACTGGTTAATATCTTTAAATATAAAGTACTGTAGTCAGAGATGAAGTAACGCACTGTGACCACTGGAGGGCACTGAACACTCATGAAGACAGTTGCCCGCACCAGCCACATGAGATTTAAGGACGGGGGGAGATTTCATTTTGATGCAAATAATTATGCATTTTGTCTGTAAGGGAAATTGGAAGTTAGAAACACGTATTTTTCTATTTTGATTCAGTGCAGTCCTTCTAAAGTGATATGCAGCGCTGGCTACAGTGCAGGGAGATTGTGTTGTCATGATGGATTGAAAAGATGTAACTGTAGTGTTTGTGTTCAAGACAAAGATGATGGACTTTGTTTTCAATATTGTCTTGTCACTGGGGAAGTTTTTTTTTTTTTATAAATAAATGTACATACGTTATGACTAAACCCTGCCTGGACCATCGGAATCTTAGCCTGTCGTATGAAATGTGCTATATAAATAAACATGACTTGACCTAAAATAACTGATGTATACTATGTATGCTCTTAACACCTGCGTTCATGTGAAAATCTAAAAAAAAAAATAAACAAGTAATTTCCACTTGTAAACACGGATGCGGTCCTCTTAAATCAACATTTTCCGACAGTCCGTGAAGGCAGCAGATGAGGTAAACGGGAGCAGAGGAAGAGAGCAGCAGCGTGGACATGTCGGACCCGGCGGCGCAGGCCTTACAACCCCGGCTTCTTCAAGCTCAGTCTGCTGGGTCAGCTGGGTCCAGTACTGCCTCGACCGGCTCCGGGACCGGGAATAGTGACCCGGCCAGACCGGGACTAAGCCAGCAACAACGTGCGAGCCAGAAGAAAGCCCAAGTCCGAGCTTTCCCACGGGCGAAAAAGCTCGAGAAACTTGGCGTATTCTCCGCATGCAAGGTAGCTAGCTTAGCTAGCCAAAGTTCACCACAACAAAGCACACCTCGGTACTGTTAGCATTAGTATATGAGGGCTCAGCTCAGGCACCTCACACAAAAACATGAACAAATAGCGTAATGACCTGACGTATTTGTTAACTTCTGCAGCTAGCTAGCTTTACTCCCGGATACTTGTATTATTCACAGTGATGTTTTTTGAAGATACATGCATTATCAGCTAGCTTAATATAACTGGTTAGTCATTCATTGGCGAGCATAAACTGCACGTCTGTCACTATTAAAGTCGCTTTATTTCAGGATATTTCTTGCTTATTTTCAGGCTAGTGACACATGCAAGTGCAATGGATGGAAAAACCCAAATCCACCATCAGCCACACGTATGGACCTGCAGCAGCAAGCAGCCAGCCTGAGCGAGCCGTGCCGCAGCTGTGGACATGCTCTGGGTACAAACTAACCAGCCTCCACACACACACACACACACACACACACCAGCCTTTCTCCTAACACCAACTAAAGCTGTATTCCAGGGACTCATTCTTATCCACTGTTGTTTAACACATTATGTTATTGACATTATTATTATGGGACTTGGTGTTTTGCAGCTGATCATGTGTCCCACCTGGAAAATGTGTCTGAGGATGAGATTAACAGGCTGCTGGGGATGGTGGTGGACGTGGAGAATCTTTTTATGTCCGTACACAAAGAGGAGGACACTGACACCAAACAGGTCTACTTCTACCTGTTTAAGGTAAGCAAAAGTGTATCTCACATCAGCATGACAAGTAAAGCAGTCCTATCAATACTCAGGAGTCCACATGTAGTATATTTTTATAGTATAACATATGTTATCATTCATAAATCAATATTGTTTTTATTTTCCACCCTATTTCCTGTAGCTGCTGAGGAAATGCATCTTGCAGATGAGCCAGCCAGTCGTAGAGGGGTCCCTTGGAAGTCCGCCATTTGAAAAGCCCAACATCGAGCAGGTGAACATGACTGAAATAAGCCGCAGGTCATATATTAGAATAGATTTTAAGATTCTCTCACCTGTTTCTAAAGCTTTTAATAGTTTTGGACCGACCTACATTGCAGACTATCAGTCGTTCTATTATTCTTCACAAGCTCTCAGATGTTCTGCTCCTGGGTTTTTAATTACATGCAGTTACACACACAAGAAAACAGCGCGGTTTTCGTGAGCTATGCTCCAAAATTATGGCATACTCTTCCAAAAGCTATAAGATAAGCAGGCTCTGTTAACATTTTTAAATAACAACTGAAAATATATGCATTTAGTCTGTCTTTTAATTTATGTAATTCTTGTATTTATTATTTTAGATCAGTTATCTTATTTTTACTGGTCTCTGTATTTTTTACTTTGACTTTGAAACAGCAACATGATTCTGCTCCCTGTTCTTATTACACATGCCATACTTTTGTATTGTGACAGCAGGTGTTGCCCCGTGTGCGCAACCAATGGAAAATAATTTGTGAGGACAAACAAACTTATGCCAGGATGCTGAAATCTCCCATTTCACATTTTTAAAGGGAGAAGAAAGGACTAGAGCACAGTGATCTATTTACAGCCTCTAATTGTGCAAACAGAATCGTATTTCGGCACCACTGTGTCTCCATCAGAGATGCATTAATTTAATCATTTTTTTTCCCCTCTTCCTCTTATTCTTAATCTTTTGTTTCCTTTTCCTCCAAAGGGTGTTTTGAATTTTGTTCAGTATAAGTTCAGCCACCTTGCACCAAAGGAAAGGCAGACCATGTTTGAGCTGTCAAAGATGTTCCTCTTGTGCCTAAATTACTGGAAGCTGGAGACACCAACGCAGTACCGCCAGCGGACCCAGAAAGACGATGGGACAGCATACAAAGTGGACTATACCAGGTGTGTGGGTGTGTTTATTGTTTCAGAAAACAGGTAATTTTATTTGTTAGATTTCTGTGTTGGATGCTGATATCAGTGTCTACAGTAAGTTGTTTTTCTTATGACTCCCAGGTGGCTGTGCTACTGCCACGTCCCCCAGAGTAACGACAGCCTACCGCGCTATGAAACCACTCATGTGTTTGGCCGCAGTTTGCTCAAGTCCATCTTCACTGTGACCCGACGCCAGCTCCTGGAGAAGTTCAGAGTGGAGAAGGACAAACTGCTGCCAGAGAAACGCACACTCATCCTCACACACTTTCCCAAGTAAGGGCAGGCTGTTTGAAATAGTGTGTGTGTGTGTCAGAGCTTTAATGATAGCTGAAAAATGTTTAGATTCAATAGAGCATGAATCCCTTTTTATCTTTTATTCCAATCCTTGGTGTCGGTACTTCTTTCAGATAGGAAAAAAAAAAATCAAAATACCACGCTTTTCACTGGTCTTGCACCTGTATTTGTAGAAATTCTGGTGCAAACAGAATATCTGCCTCAGATAATGTGTTTGAAAAGGTCACTGCACTGCTTTACAAGGTTATTGTGGATTTGCATTTGTGCACATGAGCATAATGGGCAGTAATCAAACAGCACATCCCTGGATAAAAGGTCATGTTGCATGCTTTCATTATTATCAAAAATTGAATTGAATTTCTCAAAAATATTGAGAAATGCTCACAAATCATTTCAATAGATGGATAATAACCAGTCGCACTGCAGTGGAAAAAAACGCAGTAGGATTCCATAGCATATATAAAATAGGTCTCTTTTGACAATACATTACAGTTTGCATTAAGTTATGCGAAAAAATGGGGGGGTTTTTTGTTACTGTAGTTTCTGTCTCATACCCAGGGTGCTCTAGCTTTGCCTGTATCCATCTGCTCCCGTTAATATTAGCCATTTAAATAAAATTCATAATAATAATCACATTTTATAGCGCTTTTCAAAGTCCTCAAAGATGTTTTACATAGAATGAGATATCTATTTGAAAAAACAAAAGTAGTAAACTCAGATGATAAAATAAAAAATAAAACATTTTATGCTGAATATCATCAGGTTCTTGTCCATGCTGGAGGAGGAAATCTATGGTGAGAATTCCCCAATCTGGGAGGCGGACTTCACCATGCCCGCCTCTGATGGCACACAGCTGGGACATCAGACAGGTGAGACAGATGTTCAGTGTTTTGGTCAGTTCGCTACGATGTTTTTAGTTGGATGGGACCAAACTGAAAAAAAAACACAGCGTCCTGTGCCTTAGCTTTTTGACTGTATAAATGCTTTTAACAATAAGTTTTGTTCTTTAAATCATCATCAGGTCACTTGATGGTGGCAAAAAAAAGCTATTCTCAAGCAGGAATTAACTATGACTTTTATTTTATTTTTTTGGCACGAGCTGTTGTTTGTGTTTTGTGTTGTGTTGGCTAACAGGTTTTTAAAAATGCAGTTGCCAGTGCCACATTGGCTCATGTGATTGACTAATCTCTGTGCGTTTACATTACTTAAGGTTTCTCTTGTGCTTGGAGAGTACTTAATCTGAAGTAAAGGCCAAAAAAGTCCCTCAAAACAATGCTGTTCTGGCGATGCGGACACATTAAAAAAAGCGTTTCTTTGAATTCTGAAAAAGTTTGTCCAGTTTAAAAACGCCTGATGTGAAATAATCTAGTCTGATAGTGCAACTCTAAATCGGTAGTATTATAATTTAAGAGTCATAAATGGGTTTCTTCAGTATATATATCGTACATCATATAAAGGGCAGCATCTACACATATATTTTATGGGTATGATGATAAATATACAGCACATAAAAACATATGTAAATATTGGTGCTTTTAGTTACCTGCATGTTGGTATCTCTTGTTGCAGTGATCAGTCCTGCTGCAGTTTCTGGCTCCCCTGCACTGCCCAAAGGTCTGAGCAGCATCTCCTCTCTGGGCAGCATGGACACTGGAGGTGCAGAGCCCATCACAGGTCTGTCGGCTACTATTTGGAGTGTATTGAAAGTAGAGAGCACCCAACACACACCGGTGACCACATACATATACATACATTAATGGTTTCTAATAGTAATAAACCCTACCAAACTACAGTCCAAAAGGTTTTACCCCACACGCTGCAGCGGCTAACACAATTGTCTGATGGCTCTGAGATCAGCAGTTAGTTGTGTCGTGTCATTGCTTTGTGTTAAATAATGTCCCTGTCTGTTCAGGAGAGAAACGTAAACTTCCGGAGGCGTTGACCCTGGAGGATGCCAAGCGTATCCGTGTGATGGGAGACATTCCTATGGAGCTGGTCAATGAAGTCATGATGACAATCACTGACCCTGCTGCCATGCTCGGACCAGAGGTAAATTCAATGTCTGGTGATTTCTTCATGGAAAAGGCCTTATTAAACTGCAAATTTAAGCCGTAGTTCTCACAGTTTCATGTCTGCATTGCTAGACTAATCTGCTGACGCCAAACGCTGCCCGTGATGAGACTGCCAGACTGGAGGAGAGGCGGGGAATCATAGAGTTTCACGTCATTGGAAACTCGCTTTCCCAAAAGTCCAACAAAAAGATCTTGATGTGGCTGGTTGGCCTGCAGAATGTCTTCTCTCATCAATTACCTCGCATGCCCAAAGAGTACATCACACGACTGGTGTTCGACCCGTAAGTAGGTGCCATATCACATGTCACACGGGATGCCTGCACACTGCTCTAACATCTCCAACTTTCACAGGAAGCACAAGACCCTAGCCCTTATCAAAGATGGCCGCGTCATCGGAGGCATCTGTTTTAGGATGTTTCCCACTCAGGGCTTCACAGAGATCGTCTTCTGTGCCGTCACATCCAACGAGCAAGTTAAGGTACAGAATGATCATCTACTCTCTTGAAAGTTGTAGTGGTCCAGATGACCACACTTTTTCATTTGTAGTAGCTTCTTCATAGCATACTTTTTCTTCTGGTATAAAATTGTCGAAAGAGAAGACTCCTAGTTAGGAATTATGTGGTTTGTTGATCACTTGCAGCCTCTACCAGCCGATTAGAAAGATTGAGGACTCAACAGTCAATGACATTAAAAGTTAATAAAACAGGTTTTTAAACAATTGTGAATGAATGCAATTGCAACAGGTCCTCGAGCACAGAGTCATAAATGTGCACTAGAGTATTAGGCTGACTGGTCCAGAAGTCGGCAAGCTTAGCTGCGGACAGAGGGACACACACACCACTGAGTATTTTGTGCTTGGAGGGGATTTTCTGTATGTAGGTTGCCTGGCTCATAGAAAATATAATATCCTTTTCATCTTTTCTTAAAAAATGTATTGATTTCCATAAGAAAGAAACAGCTATAAGATCCTGTTTCCAAATCAGCCTTTTTTTCATCCACCTTACCTTTAATCATAAAAAGCATAATCATATAAAAAGATCATAGCAGTACTGAGATGCCCTTCGTGACGTTGTCTTTTCACTGCTCTTTTTAATGTCAGGGCTACGGTACCCACCTGATGAACCACCTGAAGGAGTACCACATCAAACACAGCATCCTCTATTTCCTCACTTACGCTGACGAGTATGCCATTGGCTACTTCAAAAAGCAGGTACTGCAGGCATGACCTGTGCATTCGCTCTGGCCCTGTCCTCTCCCCTCACTGCGTCCTTTCAGTAATTTGGTCTCTCCTCCCAGGGCTTTTCCAAAGACATCAAAGTGCCGAAGAGTCGATACCTTGGATACATCAAAGACTACGAGGGAGCGACCCTCATGGAGTGTGAGCTCAACCCGAGAATCCCCTACACCGAGCTCTCTCACATCATTAAAAGACAGAAGGAGGTATGTGAGGCTCAGCCAACCTCACATAAAAGCCAAACCATGTTTTCTTTTGTGAATCTTTGCGTTGTTGATAATTACATAATCTTAAATGTCATAACAGATAATTAAGAAGCTGATTGAGAGGAAACAGAGTCAGATCAGAAAGGTTTATCCAGGTCTCACCTGCTTCAAAGAGGGCGTACGACAGATCCCAGTGGAGAGCATCCCAGGCATAAGTGAGTATTTTGTTTGTGTTAGATGGAAACATATTTGTAATATTAGTATTATCATATTACTTACATGTCTTTTTTTCCAGGAGAGACCGGCTGGAAACCCAGTAATAAGGACAAAGGGTAAGCTTTTAGCATATACAATATAACTCATTATTGTAGTGTTTAGATGCTTGTGCTTTTGATGATGTGTCTGTTGTCTGATACGACCACTGGGGAGCGTCAGTAAATCAAGACATTTATAATTTTCACACATAATGGATTCAATGTTATATCTGTTTCTGTGTCACATGGACACTTGGCCGTTAACAGGTTACACAGTTTGCCCTGATCTCAAAGCACAGTCTCAATACACGCACCTGAATGTTGGTTTAGTCAATACTTCACTCATCTATCATTCCACATTTTGCAGGAAAGAGGTGAAGGATCCTGACGTGTTATATAACATGTTGAAGAACCTCCTGGCCCAGATTAAGGTAAGGCTCACCTGTTGACACGGGACACCACAGTGGTAACAAGAACAGAGACTAACTAGGACGTTATCTCTTCACCAGACTCATCCTGACGCCTGGCCCTTCATGGAACCAGTGAAAAAGTCAGAGGCTCCAGATTACTACGAGATCATCCGCTTTCCCATCGGTGAGTCAGCCTGTCTTCCTGATTACATTTAGTTGCGGTTATTGTCACACATGCGATTCATAGATACTATTCTTACGTATCTATAAGATCTAATTAGGATTTTATAGACTGAAAAAACATAACAACTCAGGTCACTGGGAAGAAGGTGGGGAGGGGTTAAGTTATAATTAGATTCATATGAGGTTTAAAAGGAGGCTGAAAAATTATTGACACAATTAAACACCAAAATTCACTGAAAAACCCCCCCACCAAATTCCGTTCTCAAATCAAACTCATTTCTTTCAATTTTCGTTCAATATTTATCAGTTACTTTTCGAAGTTCACATGAACCTCTCTTCATGGATCTATGGCACAGCACCTACCTAAAGGGAAGATACAACACTTTTCATGCTGGTTCACCTGTTACTGGTTAAGAACACCAGGAGAAATTGCCAGGAACTGATTTTTCTTTAAAACAAAATTATGACTTGTGTGTGCTGCACGCCAAATTAATCTTAACCACCAGACCTGTTTGTAACCTAAAGCCTACCAACGTTATCTCCACAACAACCGTTCCACTGACTTTAAAGGTAAAGATAACAGACCCCGACTGTCCTGCTGTGACCACTGACGTGAACTAACCACACCGACTCACAGGCCTCAATCATGGACTCACGGGGGTGTGCTGCCGCAGTTCACGGCATTTTGCCGTTGCTGAATGAATACGGGGGAAACACTGGAATAGATATGTGGCACAATTTATGACTTTTAAAAAAAGATTGTTTTTAGTCCCACGGGGGTTCCTTCCATGACTGTACGATAACAGAGGAAACACTGTATTATTATTTTACATTGAGCACTTTTTTTTTCCTTTTTTCGTTTCCAAAGACCTGAAGACCATGACAGAAAGACTGAAAAATAGATACTATGTGACCAAGAAGCTTTTCATTGCCGACCTGCAGCGAATCATCACCAACTGTCGCGAGTACAACCCTCCAGACAGCGAGTACTGCAAGAGTGCCAACACCTTGGAAAAGTTCTTCTACTTCAAATTAAAAGATGGAGGCCTGATCGAGAAATGAACTCAGAAATGGTTACCGATTTCTTAACAGACAGGGGGTGACTTTGACACAAAGAGGACAAGGAAAACATCACTAGCTGTTGTCTTATCTGTGTTAATGAAGGGGTATGTACATGACTGAAACAATATACAAGGGATTGTTCGGCGTGAACAAACATAAGAAGTTTGTTTGGAAATATCAGATCATGTTGAGCATCACAAAGTGTAAAAATGGCATTAACCTTTCCCCTTTAAGTTGTCATTTTCTCTTCTCCAATACTCATTGGGTCAATACTCTGCATTTACATGTCTCATTAAGTGTACCAAAGTTATAGGTCCAAGTTATAACAATTTCTCACCTTTATTTATTGTATACCTGGTTTTGTTGCATTTAATTACATTTGTTCATTCCAGTTTGCTTAAAACTCCGAGCGGACATTTACGTAGTGTAGAGTTCTTTCACAGAAAACTGGACCTCGGGACCTAAAGCCACGTTGCCTTCCGTTACTGACAGACACTTGAACATCCCAGCCATCTTCATGGATAAAAAGAAATACACTCTTTGAGGGGTGAAGTCCTCAAAACACTTGACTGAAAGTGGGTAGTACTTTGACTCTTGGGTAGTCTTGAAATGATTTGATCAGGTGATTGGTGACAAATTAATCAAATGCGATTGTTAAAGTTGTTAATGGAGTGCAAATACAGAACATTTGCTGATTTTAGCTCCAGTGTTGGAGTTTTTTTTTCAGATTCAGATTCAGAAAAGAGGAAATTATTTATCATTTAGGCTGCAGCAATTGTTTAACATTCTATATTCTTAACAAATAATGGTAAACATCGCCGATCAACCAATAATAAAAATCACTGTTTTCAGCCCTCCTCTTGAGTAGTTGGACACACTGCTAGTGATGGACTGGGCATCAAATATTTCCAGCACATGCGTGCTAAACAAAATAATTTCCCCCATCGTTGCCTTCAAGAAAACTGTTGTTTTCATGTTGACAACAACATAGTAGATACTTATTTATACAGTAAATATGATACATGCTGTTTATACATTTTCCACCGGCAGGGTTTTATTCCAAACCGTTTCGGATGAGGTCACATTAGTTTAGCTTGTACCACGCTTGCAGGTGATGTTGTTGGCATTGATTTGTTATGTTGCTAGACTCTGTAGTTCAGTCACTTCTGCACACATATGCTAAGTAGTCTATTTAGTGCACAGCCACATTTGTTTGTGGTGTTCACAGGTTTACTGGATAGTTTATGTTGGTAAGATATAAATATGTTGGGAGGAAGCTAATCAGCAGTCCTCATAGTGATTCTGTGTGGAGAGAAGATAACCGGTTTATTTATCACACCGTACACAAGCTGTAGTGCGTGTTATAATGCATGGCGGACAGTTACTGAATTTAAATTCAGAGAAACCATCGAGCTCTAAGCCACTGTTGTTGCAGTTGTTTGTTTTTTTGTTTTTTTTTTACAGTGTTACACACATTGTACTGTTCAGCGGTCAGTGTCAAACGGAGTGCTTCCTGAGATGCATCCACTTCTTTTATCAGAAGTTAACTGTCTGCTGCTGGTTGAGCCTGCTTGTTGAATGTTCCATGACTTGTGAATATGTGTGTGTGAGCG
This sequence comes from Plectropomus leopardus, assembly GCF_008729295.1. Classification (NCBI taxonomy): domain Eukaryota; kingdom Metazoa; phylum Chordata; class Actinopteri; order Perciformes; family Serranidae; genus Plectropomus; species Plectropomus leopardus. The sequence continues at coordinate 11,589,259 of NC_056479.1, read as the reverse complement.
TGTGTTTATTTTGTACTTGAATCATGACTAGCTTTGAATTACTGAAGTGATGTCAGTGTTGCATTATTCAGGGTTGTCTATTGCGTACTTCTCCCTCAATCTACCTATGCTGCATTTCAGATTTTCTTAAAAAGGTCAGTCTGAGTGAACTTTCCACCTGTTTGAGGATGGCTACTGTCTCTAGTTATGGTATAAATGCCATCGGCTGTAACTGTAATACTGTTCATGACAATAAAGGTTTGGTTTTTTTTTGTTTTTTTTTAAAAATAAACAATGGGTGTGAACATGAGTCACTTGACTTGGGACTGCAGTTGTAACTTAGTAAAGACTTTGGGGATTTTAGAAATGATGACATAAGACGACGAGTTTTCACTTTTGCTTTAAGGTAATACGTAATAATAATAAAATAATAATAAAACCATTTCTACCTCATTTCATGTGTAACTAGAGAGGCACTCTGCGAACACAGACCTCCGCTAGTAGTCCAGTCTTCTATGATATGCATATCTGCAAACACAACAACTATATATGTCTGGACATATTTCCAAAACTATTAAATGATGTCAAAATATGGTTTTGCCTATCGGAAGCCTCACCATCTGAGCTCTGCATTAATTAAATTTTACTTCTAAATTGTAAATACGTCTAACTTGTGGTCAATATTATTGCTTGTTTTCTTGATCCATAAAGTGTGAACATTTTTTGTTAATGACCCTGGTGACTGACATCGAAGGATCAAAAAGCGGCATCGCTATGAACGCTCGGCCACCACAAGCCAGTATAACCGGTGCCAGAGCTTGGTCCGCATTGCTGACAGTAAGTCGAACTTGTTTCCGGTGAGGGTTGGACTCTCACAGGGCTGCCCTTTGTCACCGATTCTGTTCATAACTTTTATGGACAGAATTTCTAGGCACAGCCAGGTTGTTGAGGGGGTCCGGTTTGGTGACCTCAGGATTGGGTCTCTGCTCTTGGCTTCATCAGGCCATGACCTCCAGCTCTCACTGGATCGGTTTGCAGCCGAGTGTGAAGCGGCCGGGATGAGAATCAGCACCTCCAAATCCGAGGCCATGGTTCTCAGCCAGAAAAGGGTGGAGTGCCCCCTCCAGATCGGGGACAAGATCCTGCCCCAAGTGGAGGAGTTTAAGTACCTCGGGGTCTTGTTCACGAGTGAGGGAAGGATGGAGCGGGAGATCAACAGGCCGATCGGTGCAGCGTCTGCAGTAATGCGGACGCTGCACCGATCTGTCGTGGTGAAGAAGGAGCTGAGCCGAAAGGCAAAGCTCTCGATTTACCGGTCGATCTTCGTTCCTACCCTCATCTATGGTCACGAGCTTTGGGTAGTGACAGAAAGAACAAGATCGTGGGTACAAGCGGCCGAAATGAGCTTCCTCCGTAGGGTGGCTGGGCTCTCCCTTAGAGATAGGGTGAGAAGCTCAGTCATCCGGGAGGAGCTCAGAGTAGAGCCGCTGCTCCTCCGCGTTGAGAAGAGCCAGATGAGGGGGCTCGGGCATCTAATTAGGATGCCTCCAGGACGCCTCCCTGGTGAGGTGTTCAGGGCATGTCCCACCGGTAGGAGGCCCCGGGGAAGACCTAGGACACGCTGGAGAGACTATGTCTCACAGCTGGCCTAGGAACGCCTGGGGTCCCCCAGGAAGAGCTGGACGAAGTGGCCGGGGAGAGGGAAGTCTGGGCTTCCCTGCTTAGGCTGCTGCCCCCGCGACCTGACCACGGATAAACGGAAGAAAATGGATGTATGGATGGATGGATGGAGAAAACCCGTGTTACAGTATTACAGGTTCTCCCATGAAACCCCTGTTCCCCAGTACCCCATAAAAACTGCTTTCGGTATGAAGTTTGAGCAGCTACATGTGTAGGCTACCTCAGAGGATTACTGGTACCTGTAAGTGAGTAAGTAATATGATAATACTAAGTATTATCTAAACGGGTGCTTCTTATATGATGCATCTGCATGAAATTTTTAGTGCCAAAAAGTGCTTCTCCTTTAGTTTGTAGCAGCCGGTGTTAGGTTTCGTTTTCCTAAGTGATGTTACAAAAACACACAAGCAGGGCCCATTGGGGGTGCACTGTGCTCAAAAGCCGATAATGTTTGTAGTGGCCTCTCCATTTCAGTTTCAATACAACACCACAAGATAAATATGAGATTGCATGTAACTAGAATAGAGAGGGTTTGTGAAAGGCGTGCTTCTTCCCAGTGTAGCTCAGGCTTCCCCTGCCACTGCAAGGTGAAGACCAGCTGTTGTTCCTCCAGAGCCTCCCTCAGTAGGGCCCATCTGTGAGCAGAGTGCACAGAGGTTTTACTTTTGTTTCTCTGTATCACACAGCTGATCATAACAGAATCAAAAAAGAGGATAAGCAGAAATGGTCATTAGCAGGAATTTTAACATATGTATGACCAAAATTTGAGAGAAATATATCTATTGAGTGCATAAAGTCTTAGATCTTTAACTTAAAACTGTGAAAATGGAGCAAAAAAAGGAATTTTTGTTCAGTGTGTAGTAACTGCAGCATATTTATCTTGTACTTTTCATTATCCCGTGATTTCACCCATCTCTTTCCTTGGAGGTAATTCATCCAAAATGGCACCATGTGTTTTCCCTCAGTTTATTATGTTTCATTGATCATCTAATTCTCCTTGTGCTCAGCTTATAGGTGTAGGGGAAGTCAAGGCCACAGTGTGTAGTAACCATAGTTTTAATTTTTGTTAATCATATAAAGATATTGCGATGTGTAAGTATAGAACTTTTGAACTTGTATTCAGGCTGTTGATATCATTTTGAATTTTTGTACATTTGGTTGCACTAGAAGCTATTAACAAGATAAAATTCTTTATTCCTTCATCGCTCTGAAAAGGTGATGTTGCCAATTTTCAACTGATTAGATAAAGTATATAATGCTTTTTTAAAAAAAATTCTGTGCTTTTGCCTCTTTAAAAATCAAGTTATAACCCTTGTTACGCCCTGTATTGTTTATTCATTATCAGTACTGATGTACTTAACTTCCTAGTTTTTTCTTGACTTAACCCCTTAAAACCTGGATCGCCATCAGTTTTCTTGTGCTTTGTTGAGATGCCTTTCAACTTCTGAAGCCTTAGCAAATTTTTCTTTCAAGAACATTTTTTTTTGTTTATTTCCTCATTGCATTTGTTTTTAATTATTTTGGGGTAATTTTCTTGTTTTTTTCTGCTAATTTCTTGCTAATGTTTAGGGAATGTCTTAAATTGAACATCGCTTTCTACCCATGTTTTTAAAAGAAATTAAACACATTTGCTCAGGTTTTAAAGGCTTAAGATTTACTGTAACAAAGTTCTACAAAACAATGACTTGCAACCAAAAGCAGACAGTTGCTGAATAACCGGTTTGCATGAGTAACTATCTAAACAGTGAAGGCGATTTCATGCCAGCACACAAGCAACAACTTTAAGTTTCGTTTTCCTTATGTCATGAAAAGCGAATGGGGCCCAGTAAGGGGGCATAAAACCTCTAAGTACATTTTCAACATCCTACATACGAAAAAGGCCCCAGGAAGCCGCTGAAAGAGCAAATATACAAATAAGATACAAATATAGGCTGCGACATGGCTTTGTTATAAATGGTTGAGATAGACCCTATATGATGTAAGCGTAGTTCAAGCTTCTCCTGTCACTGCAGAATTGACGCTATCTGTTGTTCCTCCAGAGCCTCCCTCAGGTGGGCCCTTTGTTGGAGTTCAAAGGGCTTTTACTTTCATTTTCCTGTCTCCGCGTCACACAGCTGATCTTCACAGTATTTAAAGCCCCTCTGCTGTCACACACTGTGTTAGCTATAGACAAGGAGAAGTGGAGATCGCAACTCAGCCGACCGGTGAGTTAAACATAAATGATTCAGTGATTCAGCATGTACGCAGGAACTCTACCCTGATCCGGCCACACTTTATGGTTTTTATAAAGACAGTTTTGATGATCTAGTTTGATCTAGTGTTTGTTTCTTTTTTCACCTTTCTTCTTTCTACAATAATATTATCATTCTGTGTAATTCTGATGTGTTGTCATCCAGCAGGAGAGTGCAGGATGGCGGACTTTGAGCTTCGTGACTACCAGAAGGAAGTGGTTGAAAGGGCTCTTCAGGGCGAGAACATAGTCATTTGGCTGCCTACGGGAGGTGGAAAGACTCGTGCTGCAGTGTATGTGGCCAAAAAGCATCTGGAGACCACACCACGGGCTAAGGTGGTGGTCCTGGTAAACAAGGTACACAAAATGCACACGAAAGACCGGATAGAATAATTTCAATAATAATAACAAAAAGACTGAGCACTGAACACACTTTTTTTAAAAAAAATTTTTTCCCATACTCTAGGTCCATCTTGTGGACCAACATTACACCAAAGAGTTCAAGCCTCACCTGGGCTGTGAATACACCCTGAGGCCAGTCAGTGGAGAGAGTGATGACAAGGACTTCTTTGGAGAAGTGGTGCGAAACTCAGATGTGGTCATCTGCACAGCACAGATTTTGTACAATGCGATGACTAACACAGAGGAGTCCAAACATGTTGAGCTCTCTGGTCAGTAAAAGCAAACCTTAAACATCCGTTATTATAATGTTGTAGTGACATGATGAGTTGATGTTTGAGAGGTTTTCTACAGTCAGGTTAACAGTCAGATATCGAACCCTTTATGCTTTCCTGGTCCCTTACAGATATTACTCTCCTGATAATCGATGAGTGTCACCACACCCACAAGGACTCTGTGTACAACAAGGTGATGGCATGCTACATAGAGAGAAAGTTGAAAGGAGAACGACCATTGCCGCAGATCCTGGGTCTCACTGCATCACCGGGGACAGGGGGCGCAAAGATCCTGGAGACAGCTGTGGAGCATGTACTGCAGGTTGGGATTTACCTATTCACCCTGGGATGTCACTGAATTTGTCACTAATATGAGCTGGTCTGTTGAATCTCCAACAAGTCTCCTCTTCATCATCATCATCATCTTTCTCTCCCTCTCAGATTTGTGCCAACCTGGACTCAGCCATAGTTTCAACTAAAAACTATGTCTCAGAGCTGAAGAAGAAAGTTCCCAGACCCATCAAGACGTTTGACATTGTGGAGAAAAGGCTTGAGGTGAGCATGTTTTTTTTTTTTTTTTTTTTACTGTCCTCTTCTAAAAGACCAGTATGTAGGATTTAGTGGCGTTAGTGATGAAGTTGTACATTACAACAAACTGAATATCCCTGCTGTCACCCCTGCCTTTCCAAGCATGTCTGAGAACCTACAGTTACATTCAGGTAACGTATATACATGAGTGGCCCTGTGGTGAAAATTCATAGCTGTCATTATTAATTACATATTTTCACACATATCACACACACTGTATTTTATTGCTGGTCTTACCTTGTGTATGACTAAGCTAAGTTAATGACACATTTTAGGTTACTGTAACAGGTTGTGTAACCCTGGCTTCATCCTGGAACAAGACATCAAGTTATTGAAGTTATTGGAAAAACATGTTTTTTATGGTACCACGATCAGATGATTTGAGGGAATGGTTAAATATCAGAAAGAGTCAATCCAATGTCTGTTTTGATTGTTGCGTGAAAAAGAACCGGCCCCTATAAAAAAATTCTATCACTATCTGTCAAATGTGGCTTGCTTCAGTTGCTTTGCAAACCAACTCAGGTCTTTGATTAATGATCTTTATATTTCTCATGACTACGCCTCTGAGTTTCATTTTGAGTTGAAAAGTACACAACAGCCCTCTCAGCACCGGTGATAGGTTTGTCTGTTCTCGGCTTAAGTAGAAACATGGTGATGCAACATGGCAGACACACCTCCTGTGAATATATAAAGCTGTGGCTGGATCAGCTACCTGACCCGCTCACCAGCTGCATGACTCACCGGCCGTACCTGCACCTCAGTCCATGATTAGCCTGTTTTGCCCGTTGGTCTGTAAACAGAAACCCTGAATAAATAGTAAGGTAGCATTTAGCTAGCTATGAAGTGTACACAGTAAACAGTAAGCGAGGCTCTGGCAGAAAGCTGGTTTGGGTGAGGGTTACGTCTCGTTTCTTACAGCATGAATCACATCTTCATGTGTAATGAATTATAAACTGGTAATTACTGGTATTGTGGCAGGATTAAATAACTGTCACATTGGTGGGTTCTTCTTGTATTGGTGGGCGGAGTTTGTTTAGGCGTATCGTAGGCTTTGAATGTATTGTGGTCGCTCATTCATTCATCTAGAGCTCATTCTAACTCATGAAAACACAACAATTGGTAGTTTCAGGTGATTATACAATAATAAAAACATAATTATGAATATTATATTCCAAAAGATCCCCCCAAATCACACACACTGGTCCTTTAAAATTTTAATACCACTATTTGTAAAATTAGAAAAAAAAATGGAAAACTGAGGCTATGGTAGATAGCAATGTACTCTGATAATTACAACTCACCCCACCTGATGAGACCACCTTAGCACGCTGAGATAAATGAGTTGAAACCAACATTACCGGCATCAATTTTAATTTTGGATTCTCTCATTTTAAAGGTCTTGTATGAAGGATTTAGAAGCATGTAACGGTGTGATTGCAACCAACTGAAACTTCTTCCATGTCCCAAGCGTGTAGGACTACGGTGGCTGACACAAAAATGTTAATAGCCCTATCTAGAGTGAGTGTTCGATATGTCCACTCTGGGCTACTGTAGAACAACATGGCACCCTTCATGGAAGAGGACCTGTTCTGTATTAAGATATGAATGGCTCATTCTAAGGTAACAAAAACATGATTCTTAGTTTCAGGGGATTATGTGCTAATGAAAACATAATTATATTATATTTAATTACTGCCAATATATTCCCCCTAAATCCTACACACAGGACCTTAAACAAAAAACGATTTATATCTTTAAAACAATTTGAAAAATACTATAATCACACAGAAATTCTACATGTAGTTAACAACAGTTTTTCTTTTAGGATCCATTCGGGGATCATCTGAAGCAAATGATGCACATTATCCATGGGTACATGAACCTTCCTTCAGATGTCAGACTGCGAGAGTGCGGCACACAAGAGTATGAGCAAGATGTGGTGATACTCAACCAGCGAGGTTAGATCACAGTTTCCTCTTTGATCCTATAATGAAATACTGTGTTCGCTTGTGATGGCAAGGAGAACAAATGTGAGGCAAATTAAATGTAAATCAAATGTGAAGGGAAAGGGAAGCTTTGGTTAATGCTTGTACATAATTTGTATATGTCAGGAATCAGAGAGAACAACAGACTGGTCGCAGAGTGTGCACTCCACCTCAGACAGTACAACGACGCCCTGCTTATCAATGACACCCTGCGAATGATGGACGCTTATCACTCCCTGGAGGACTTCTACAGCAAGCCCACCAAAAACATTGATGGAACAGACTACTTCCTTAAGGCACTTTTCCAAGGTGGGAATCCAGAAATATTAGTTAACTTGTATTTTTGGCTGGGTCATTTTTGTTTATGTTAAGCCCATAATTTTTCCACTCTATTTTCCATGCATACAATAATTAGTCTGTCACTTTTACACAGAGAATCAGGTGGAGCTGAGGACACTTGCCAGAGATTCCCGCTATGAGAACCCAAAGATGGCCAAACTTCAGAGCACCCTGCTGGAACAGTTTTCTCCAGATAAGAATTCACTGGGGATCCTCTTCAGCAAAACCCGTAAAAGCATCCACTGCCTCAATGACTGGGTCCTCACTAATGACGTTTTACAGGAAGCTGGCATCAAGGCAGCCATCCTCACTGGGGCTGGCAACGGTATCACTTACATGACGCTGGTGCGTTTATATATAATCTATGAGCTTTAAGTCAGTTCAGTAATAACTTATCTATGGACGTGTTTCTGTTTTGTATGACTTAGTCCTGTTATGCTTTCTTTGCAGAACGAGCAAGCAGAGACAATCCGCAATTTCCGCCAGGGTAAACTCAACCTCCTGATCTCCACCAGTGTAGCTGAAGAAGGCCTTGACATTCCTGAATGCAACCTGGTGGTACGCTATGGACTGCTTACAAATGAGATTGCCCAGCAGCAGGCCAGCGGACGTGCCAGGGCGCAAGACAGCCGGTACTCAGTGGTCACCCAGAAAGGGGGACGGGAAGAGCGACGGGAGCTCATCAATGAATATCTGGAGGAGCTGACTGGAAGAGCCATTGCTAAGGTCCAAGAAATGAACCTCCATCAGTTTCGCATAAAGGTAAGGGTGCAATACTCTCTCCATCATTGTCCTCTACTCTCACTGCTTAGTGTTTCTGCCATCACTCTTTTTATTCTTCTTTTTCTACAGATAGCAGAGCTACAGAAGGAGGCAGTTATTTGCAGAAAAATTGCAGAGAGCCGCAAAATAGAGAAGAAGACTCGTAACACCGCTGCTGGAGTCCAGCTATTGTGCAGAAACTGTTTCAAGTCTGTGGCCTCTGGCAGTGACATTAAACTTGTTGACAACTCACACTATGTCAACGTCAATTCTGAGTTTGAGTGAGTATAATTCTCTGAGGTGTAACAGCTCATGCAAAAGTACAGTATATTTAGAACGAAATCTTTGCAAATAAACCTTTATTGCTCTAATCATAGCTTATCTTTGCTTTCAGGAAACAATACATAGTAGGTGGGCAGGTGGTGCTAGGAAAGAGATTTGAGGACTGGGAGCCTGGACGTACAATCAGTTGCAGAGACTGCAACAAGGTACAGTGCAATTTTTTAATTTAAAAATTCAGACAAAATAATTTTTATCCTGCTGAAAGGCAACAGTGCCATACTCGGGATCGGTCTTGGTCATGAGACCACGACTCACCAAACTGTCAACAAAGAACTACCAGCAACGAGCATACAGTTGCATCTCTTTAAGTTGCCTCTGTCTTGGCCAAAACAATTCACATGAACACACTGCAAAGACCAATGGCCAGCCAGCATGTATGTTCTGTGCCTGTGTGAGAAAAAAATATTCTCCATTCTAGCAGACACTGGTCTTCTGTAACTATCAGTCATGAAGGGAAAATGGAAGACTATTTTGCTACTAGAAAGCCAGTTAGCATATTAACAACAGAATCAAGTGCTGAAATAACAGAGCATATTTACTGTTCACCAGTGAACAGTAACAAAAACTGTCAGGAAATGTTTCTGCTCAAGAGCTCAACGTCTAAAGAAAAACAATACTACCCAATATCAAAAGTATATTTCAGTCACACACCCTCTTGACTCTGTTTCTTTCCTTACATCTGTTCATCTTCTCTTGCACTGAGGTTAACTGCCAATCAGAGAGATTTTATTTACTGATGGACTTCGCTGTCTGTTGTTCAACATGCTGATTTGGCTGAAAAAAAGGCCAACCATCCAGTACTCACCATGAAGACTAGGGCGACTGACATTCACTGACGGCCCAATATTGACCGATGTCTGTCGTCAGTTTGGTGTGTCAGGGCCTTTAGAATTAACCACATTTTCACTTGTTTGTGTCTTGTCTCTGACAAAGATGACTCACGATTTCATTTCAAGACTGATCAAGACCACAGCTAGGGGAATATCACAAAGTACCTGTGCAAAATAATGTCGAATAAAGATATTTGAATTGATTTCAGCTCCTTAGTGTTTGTATTTGTTTGCTTATAGAAAACAAAGGAAAATTGCCATGCATCAAAGACATTTCTTGTGGTGCATTTTTACACACACACACACACACACACACACACACACACACACACACACACACACACACACATATATATAAACATACAGTATTGCAATAAAAGAGTTGAATGAAGAAGAACATATGTTTTCTGTGGGTGCTTTCATCAGAATGTCAGAATCGCATGCAGTGTGGACTCTCACTGGTTTGGTCTTTGTCTTGACTTCAACATTGCAAGCCAGTCCATCAACTAAGCTGTATTCATCTTTAAATTCACAGGACTGGGGATTTGAGCTGAAGTACAAGGAAGTTGCCTTGCTGCCCAATCTCGCCATTAAGAACTTTGCCCTGCAGACCCCTGAAGGCAGGACAACTGTGAAGAAGTGGAAGGACGTCCCTTTCACTGTTGAAGACTTCAGCTTTGACGAATACTGCCAAGACCACTTCCCTGACCTCCTCGACTGAGAGACCAACAAAAAAAGCTCTATGTGGGTTTTTTCCTACTTCACATGTTTTCATGTGTTGTTTTAATTCTGTCTTTTGGTGTCAGTTTATCATTGCTCATTTACAGAGAGCGTCACTGTATTTTTTTTTTTTAGGTGGTTAAATGTGAACACAGGCTTTTCAATAATGCACTCTTTACATGCTTGCATTAACTGGTGCTTCCGAGCCAGTGAGACAGCAGTGCGCTTAAACCTATTATGCATCGATCATGCTTGAATATAGCATGACAGCTTTGTTTGTGCCCAAGGTCCCAACTCCCTTTGCATGTTTTTGTGTGCATTTCCTCTGCTTCATCTCAAGAAAACAATGAACTGTGCTATAACATCGACCTCAACCATCACAAACACTCTTCATGTCATCACTAAGATGATTCCTCATTAACTCTCTTTAAGATGATTTTAATTGGCAACTACATTTCACAGTAGATGCAATGGTAGACATGTACATGTGTGGCTGTAGTATGTACTGATGAAATCTTTTCTATAAATGTTTTTAGGATATAGCCACATTTTTTAGCTCTTTTATTTCTGTTGCTGTATACTATTTTATTAAAATAAATCCAAAAATACAAATAAACCTGACTAAAGTCGAGATGAAATTACAATCCTCTTGGCCCAGCAGATCTTTTGTAAATATTCTGCCTTCACTAACCACTAGGTGTCAGTGTTGGTTAGCCAATCACGTCAGAAACAATTTCTTTTTCGACCTCCCACTTGGTGTAAAACTGAGGTTGAGGAAGATGAATGTGTAACTCTCTTCTGACCCTCATCACACTTTGCTGATGCACTTTTGAGCAAAGCACAAAAGGGTTGGTAACAGCCCTCAGATGTGTGTGTGCAACATCTGGAAAATAACTGAATATACTCAGTAGATAGGAAAGGGATCAAAGTATTTTCATGTATTGTGATACAGTGGTTTATTTTTTGTGTAACTGTTTCTTATTGCGTGTTCAGGTAGAAGCATTGTATGCACTTAAAATGAATCACAATGTTTGCAAGAGCTTCTCTTTGTAGTTTTCAAAATGTTTTGCTATGAAATATTTTGACTGCTGCAGCTCACCACACTGCTTCTGCATCACTGGATCAATACAGGGTTATGCGTTTCAGCTAGGATCATTTAACACCATCTAAACAGTCTACACAGAGGAGCAGATGTATTAGACTTGCAAATGATCATTTAACACACTTGCTTCAAAGATATATTTTACTTCACTGTTTCTCACAACCCTCACAGTTTGATTCAAGCAATCCCCAAAAGACAAATTTAGCCAGCTAATCACAGAAAACAGTCTCTGCTGACGCTATTGAGTTGCATTTCACTGCTGTGTTTACATACATGAATCAAGTGTGCTATACAGCAGCACAGCATCAGATATAATGAGCAGTTTCCAAAACAAACCCAGATTATGAAATTAAAGCGACTGGCAAGGAAACCATTCATTTCAGGCTGGCAGCAGTACTGGGTAGATTCACTTTTTGACCCACAACACATCTTTGTGTGTATCTCAGGGCTAGACATGATTAGGTCAACCTCACAGTGCCACATGTGCCGTAATCCTTTCAAATCTGGCAGAGAGCTGGAGTCAGTAGTGCTGCCATGGACATAATCACACTAAAAACAGGCTCTGTTCCGGTGTCGTGCCTGATTCAGATTCAGGCAGGCGGAGAGGAGCCGTACAGTGTATGATTTACTCTGATCAGACTCAGGCTCTATAATCAACACTGATTACTTCCTTTTACTTCTCAGCTCAACACCCCATGCATCTTAATTGCAATTAGCTCACTTCTGAAATTAAAGCAGCTTGGAGTAGTTGAGCAAAGGATGATAACATGGTATGTTGTGTGTGTAGGTGTGTGGGTGTGAATTTAGGATATGCTTTTGGCATTTGTATAGAAGGCTTCTTATATTTTGTATCTAGGCCACAATGTATGTGCCATCTAATGCATACTATATGAGTCCAAATCTCTAAGTTTAGTGAATGGAAGCACCTCTTATAGCTGAGGGACTGACAATGTCTGAAATATCCAATAAATGAGACAACTTAGACTTTACTTAACTGCAACATAGCTTTCTCCAGTCTCCATATTTCATTTAAAATGTTGATGCAAGATAGAGATTTTGTGCATGTTATGAAGAAAGTAAAAGGGATCCCCTTTCTTTTAGGGCAGGGTTTATGCAATCTGTTAATAAGAGCTTAAGTATTTGTTGATTATTCGATAATTGAATGATAGAAAATAACTGTTTTGATAATCAGTTAATAATTTGTCATCTACACACAAAATTGCCAAAACTCTGCTTTTTCCAGCATCTTAAATGTGAGTACTTGCTACTTTTTCTGTCATATACGATGAGTAAATGGTACTATATATCTTTGGAATTTGGTCTGCTGGTTAGACAAAAACAGCTGTTAGTTGAATTATGGCATCTGACATAATGTTGAAGTGATTATGTATTAAGACAATTAACAGATTCATTGATAGTGAAAATAATAATAATAATGATTAAAAAAATAAATTGACTTTTTAATTTCATTTTCATGTATTTATTTTATTTTGTCGTGGTTAAATTCAGTTTAGGTGCTTTTAAATAGTTTAATCACAGAAATCTCCAGATATAAATCCTGCTCTCAGTGGTGGTCCCGGATGGGGTCATTGAAAATCTTGTGGTGACACAACAAAAAAAGAAGTGCTTACAGAATTTCAGGAGTTCTACCATGCATTTGAAGTAAATTGGCTATTTGAAAACTATTTTCTCCACTGTCAGTGTTGAGAGTTGAGGAACTGAAAACTGATATACCTTTTTTTTATATTACATTTAATGTCACAAAATATCTGTTGTGCATAGACTGGTACAGTTAACATTTTGAGGTCTGAAACTGTCCCGTTTTAATATGTTATAAATCTATAGGCCTATATGCTAGGACATTCATTGGTGTTCAAATATGCTGGTTGTCATTTCCCTTAAAAAGATAAAAAATAAAGCTTATATTGATTGTAAAGAAAAAGATATTTAGTGTAAATACGTCTTCTCAAATTAGGGGAGGCTTGTGCACACCCATAAACGCCATTTTCAGTCAGATAATGGAAAATGGCCATGCCACTTGTTCGGTCACCAAAAGTTACCCCAATTTCCTGAAAAGCATAGTTGCTACCAGTGAGTGCCTTAGGATGCCACTACCTTTGTTCTGGCTTAAAAAAGAGGGCTCAACAGCTTCTTAAACACTAATTACACTATAGGGGGCCAAAGAGGAGGACCAGTGATTTTATTAGCGGGGCCATGCCCCCCCGCCCACCCTTTGAGGGCACCACTGCTGGCTCTATCTTGGGTGTTGCCTTTAATGTGCGACTGACAGGTCATTAGCCTAATTAGCTTCCTGTAATGGAGGCTCGTGACCTGAGGACCCGTGTGTGTTGAACTATGCAAGGAAGGCGGCAGACGCCTGTCCAGCTGGCTGTTTTTTCCTCAGTATCACAGGATATATATTCAGTGGGCATTTCAACCACTCAACACAAAACAAAGTGAGCTAGTAAATACCACTCAGTGCATGATACGGCGCAGCATGGCAGCTCCATTGTTGGCGTTTGGCAGAACTCAGCCTCAGGTGAGTGTTTCCAAATTAATTGTGAATTGGCAGCGTATTCATTAGCCACACGTTTTACTTTTATAGCTGTACTAATGGGCCAGTGTGTAACGTTAAACAGCGTGTCGGGATTCATAAATGACTCCTCATTTCGCTTCCTCAACTACACAAACATAAGAGAGAGACGCAGTTTGTCGGTTCGTGGCGTTTTGTTGAAGCAGTTCGGCGCTTGTGAGCCATGGACAGCTGGTCTCTCTGGGTTTGCACCAGGTGTGTTGATGAGGGTTTTTGTTGTAGGCTACCCAACATGGCGAAGTTGCTCTGTATTTTGAGTTCACATTTTTAAACGCTCTTCTTCCTAAAATACAAAGTTCATGACTGGTAATTTCTCTGTAATGCATTGTTTGCCATGCTTTCCAGGGCACAACAGAAACCTAGGCTAAGTTTATTTTTTATTTTTTAAGTCTATTAACTTGTGCTCCTAGCACAGGCAAGAGTTATGAGAAGTTAAACCACTTGTTTTTTTTTTTTTCTTTTGTTCTTAAGAGGAGTTTAGATGCCAGAAGTGGTGGAAACATCAGTATTTGTCAACACAAAAGCAGAAATGGCAGAAAAGTCAGCAAGAGCCATGTAACAATGTAGGCTGTATTTTGGCACAGTGTTACTTTGAGCTAAATGCTAACATCAGCATGCTGTATATGTTCCCAATGACAGTGCTAACATGCTGATGTTAAGTTGGTATGTATACCATGATCAGCATCTTAGATTAACATTGCTGCAGTGCAGCTGAGGCTGATGGGAATGTCATTGTTTTTGCAGGTATTTGATTATAAACCACAGCACAGGGCACTGGATAATTAATAGTGCCAGATGATGTTTTTCTGTAGGCTGACATGGAAGTTAGCATCACCATAATTTCCACTGTATTTTGGATTGCGTCACGTTATCATCATATCGTTTATGATACTTACACATATTGTTTAGCAAGATAATCATCACAAATGAACACAACTTCTATGATTTTTTTATGCCTGAATGTAATCGGCCAAAAATAAAAAGCCAATGTTAGGTTATAAATGAACTGACACTCTAGTCGCATGACTTAATGTTGCAACCATGCGACTGGTGCAGCTTGGCATGATGACGTCTCATTAAGCCTCTTGTTAGCAACCGTCTACTGTCAAATCGTGTATTGGCTGACTTACCTAATGTCGCAGAGCTAAACATGAATGTTTCTTAACCTTGTTTTCACCACATACTTTATTTTAAGCATCGAACCAAACTCATTGATCTTCAGATGAAGGAACAGGGAGAGCTAAAATGCTTACTAATGTCTGGGTTTTAAGACTCATTCCTGAAGCACTCATTTTGTTGCTAGATTAAAAATAAGGATGTCAAAGCATGGGAAGCAGGGAAACATAAATGTGCTTGACTGAAAATTTCATAGTCCATCAAATAGTAGGCTGCAGTAGTAGTATGCGAATGATGCTAGGGCAAAAGTAAGAGGATCATTAGAGTAATTAGGATTCATCCTCTGGTAACCATAAGCATCTGTATGAAAATGTTGTGCCATGTAGTGGCTGTTGAGATAAAGCCCTGTTAAGTATTGTCCTGTGTAATGGTTGGTGGTAGCCAGCTGTTTTTTAATCATGACTTTTCAGGCTGTTGGCATCTACAGCTTATTGCTGGAAAAATGGAGACGATATGTCGCTGAATCATAACTGAATGTTGATGCTGAATCATCTCTAGTTATGATGAAGACCATGTAATGTCACTGCAGCCCGCTTTGGAGGCAGTCGGCCGCGCTTTGACCTGACTCTGAAAAAGGTCACTACTCAGCACAACTTGCCACATTTAAGCTGGTGATGGAAACAAAATTCAATGCAGCACGGTTTGACTCAGCATGGCCAAAAAAGCCATCGGTAAAGCCTATAGGGTCAGCTCCCAGACTGCAGTCAGAAGTCACACCTGTTAGGCCATTGTCACACATGAAGCAACACACTCTACTGTCAACAGTTTTAAACACACAGTTGTTTTCTGCTTGTGTATTCGACACACATACTCTCTCCAGCACACAGTCAATGACAGACACAAATATCTGGTACAGTACAGTGAGCCGGTCACCGGGATGGGCTTTTCCTCTGGGACCGGTCTGCTTGTCAGCCAGCTGCTTGGGCTGTCTGAGAGCTTGCCATGTTGCTTGTCGACCCTCTTGTCGAGGACGATATCAGACTTCACATTCCCTATTCTCATGGCAGCAGCAGTGGATCAGGTTACTTTCAGTGACAAGACGGGTGATGACATTAGCATTGTCCCACTGTATGTTGTTATGTCTGTCGTCTGTGCCTTATTTGTAGTTCAAAGTGGTTATCAAGCTGCCGCCGGCCTGTGTGGATGTGCATTACTGCGAGTCCTGTGGTTTGGAGGGAGCGATGGTATCTTCGACATCTCTGTCTTGTAATGCCATGTGACCTCTTTTGGAGCAGTTGTGTCTTGGCTGCTGTCAAAAATCTCTTGGGTGAATTCAAGAAGGAGGGTATTTTAAATTTTACGCAGAGCATTCCTGTCTACATTTTAATTTCATGGTACGTTACTTTTTTAACACCCAGATGCTTGAAAACATGTTTGTGAGTATTTTCGGGGCAACATGAAAGCAATTATAGAAGGCAAAGGGTGCATCTTTGTTGTCGCACGTCTCTTTTGATTGAGGATGTCGCTCTCTGAAGTGGACTGGAACTCTGGAGTCAGTGCCAGAGCTGAGAGTTACCCCAGCCTATTTCATGCTTTATTACAGAGCAGATAAAAGAGATGCTTGTCTTTGCTGTCTGCCACTTTGTGGCTGGGCTTTAGTCTGCTCCTCACTGTCTTGTCCCTTTCTTCTGTCTTTCTTTTGACAGAACTGGCTGCTATATTATTAGAGCCCAGAAACTCAAGGATGAACTCCCCAATAAGTTCGTCATCAGGATCTTTGACTCCCCAGCAGATCATTCTGCTGTTTCACTGGCAAGAAAATTCACTCAAAAAACAAGCAAACATCTCAAAAAGTGCAGTTTTCTATGTTTTAGTCTATAAATCATTGTGACATATCTGCGGTACAAATATTAGCACACATCACAATGTCTGGCAGACACTGTTAACATTGTCATGTTCTTAAATAATCATAGTGCTTCAGATATTTATTTGAAGTATTTGTCCGTGTGCATAGCTGTGTGTGTAGGTTGGTTTGGACGAAAATAAATGTGTCTTTCAGTCCTCCTTCCTCTGTCTCTGCCATTGACTGCAGTTTGTCACTCTAATCCCTGTTATTAATCCATGTTGAGTCGCGTTGAGTCATTCAGGCTGGTGGGGATTATTGTGGGCTCGTATCACAGTCCACAGTTTTTTATTTACTCTTCTCTACGCCGATCACTGGAGGATGATTGAGTGCAGCCTTGTTTGCACGTATGTCACGAATGTGAGGGTTAACTGATTGAATTCAAATCCACTCAAATGTCTTTCCCTTCGACCAAGACTGTAATGGTAAAACAATAAATTTAATCACAAATTAGTCCACTGACTAAAAGGTCAACTTGAATAAGTGTTTGAAGAGTTGAAACAATTAACTGAAGGGCAGATGAATGAATATTTAGTTAGTCATGAAATTATTAATGTTAAAACTAACTTTACTAAAGTAAAACACCTAACTTAAAAAGCAATACTTTTCAGCTTCTTAAATATGAGTATTTGCTGCTTTTCTCAGTTTTCTCATCACTGAATAAAATAGATAATCAATAAAAAAAATCTGAGTTACTGCAGAGAAAGTTGCTGGTCTAGCATTTGCAACAACTGCCTACAATGCTTATTATTTTGTTTATTTTGTTATTTTTGCTTCAAATTTGTGTTTTGTCTTCATTTCTTATGAAGAAGTTTGTAACCTGTGTTTTATGCACACCTGAGGATAAGAGAGGCCAAGATGTAGTCAGAAAATATGCCTAGATTTTTATGGAGCATTTTGCTGAAGAATTGATATTAAATGCTTTGACAATCTGTCTAAACAGACATGACAATAGGGTATACACAAGTAATTGTAACAGAGAGTTAAGCCTGTCCGCCTTTTTATGGAGACACTCTTTGTGAGCTCTGTGCCTGGGACAATTGATGACAGACCATATGCATGCACACAGTGACAGGGCGAACTGTAGCATCTCAAAGGTAGCCTTACCTAACGGTTATTATTGGGTTTAATGACAGAGTGGAGCTTCTTTGGAGTGAGTTTGTTGGGACTGTGTAAAGGCTCTGTGTTTGATGTGAGCTGCTGCTATGTTAGGCTGTGCTAATGCCCCGGAGACCTTCAGTCCTTCAGCTCTGCAGCTAACCTGTTTACGGCAGCCAGAACTTTGCTGTTATGGTGGGAAGTTGGTCGGTTGGGGATCAGACCCTCGGGGCAGTTTTGTTGTCTTCCTCTGAAATTATGAAAGATGTCCACATGAACACCAACATGTTTGGATCTCTTGTCAGCATGCTGCGCTTGTTCTTCCTCTTCTTCTCTGTTTTTATTAGCAGCTTGCAAACAAACTTTAAAGGTGTACAGGGTTTGTAGATGTTGCCCTTGTTAAGCGTATGAAAGCAGTCTGACCTTGTATTATTGGCGCTATTCATTGGCCATCATTTCATTATTGGAAAAATACATAACAATATACATTTCTGCAGCTTCAAGTTGATGTTTATGTAGTTTCCTCTTCTTTATTCCCACACACTACAAACAACTTCACCAGGAGGAGAGTGGACAGCAGCTTCAGAGACAAACCCCCAGTCAATGGCAAATCCAGTCAGCGCAAACCTCAGCTCCGGAGGACCGCACAGCCCTGACTCCCCTGGTAAGACCCTCTTCCAAATGTCTGCTTGAAGTGCATAAACTATAACTGTATATTTAGTTGTTTGTCTGAGAAAGACATAAAGTGTGCGTGACAGTTTGGAGAGTCCTTATGCTCAAGGCTAGGCCAGGGGTGCTTTATGTTGACTGAAAGAACTGCACACACAAGAGGAACTCAAAAGCATTTAACTAAAACAGGCCTGAGTTCGGTACTGAGGATATCGATTGGTGTTTTTATTGCTGGGCGTGTGCAATGTGTGCACTTTGTACTAAGTGAAACTGTGACTATGTGCAGTTACATATCTGGTGTTGTTTTTGTTCAGGCTGTTGTGTTTTTAATGTTATGGTGTGAAAATTGTTGTGTGGAGACATTATTTGTACAGCACGGAGTCCAAGATTCCCCTGCAGGGACAATAAAGTGTGTCGTGTCGTGTCGTGTCGTGTCGTGTCGTGTCGTGTCGTGTCGTGTCGTATTATGCCATGAACACATCCCTTTGAAGCAGTCAAGGCTCAGACATGCAAGGTCTGTTGTTTAGGATATCAACTTCAGAATTTAGAAGAATGTGTAAAGTACAAAATGACTATAGCAGCCTGAAAATTCTGCATGTGACATAACAGAGAAAATTGATGAAAATAGAACTAGGGGGACAAAAAGGAAAAAATGTTGATCATAGTAGGGCGGATAAGGAGAGCTTTGAGGGTAGGAGGTGGAAGGTTGAATTAGAGAGAGGGAACAGCAGCATGGGCTGGAGGGGGAATACTTCCGTATGAAAGTGAAGCCGTTCATCATCTGTAACCTTGCCAGCACATCAGGACAGACTCCCAGAATTCTGATGTAAACAGAGAGAGAACAGCAATACAAAAGTCTCACAGGGCCGGTTGATAAACACTGTTACAATCCCCCAAGCAGCCCAGTCAAACCTAGAAAAAGCTTTGTTTCTGTGTTCCAGTTGGAGCCAGAGATAAGTAGAGGGCTCATATAGCATAAAAAGATTTCCACAGATTTATGAGGCTCTGGCACAGCGAGGTATTGATCCTTTTCCCCCATCCGAGCCATTCAAAGGAGAGTGGAGGCCACTGCAAACCTCAGAATGGTTTACTTACATTTTATATTTTAGGTATGTTGGTTGAGCTCATTCCAAAGTGACTTACTATAATTAGAGAGTAAGAGATTACCAGAATTATTGTTAGGAAGAGCAGTAACAGAGGGTCAAGTCAGAATTATAAATACTGGAGGTGCTTTGCAATGATGTTTCTAGATTATCCTAAGTAACAGGACACTGTCTTTTGAGAGATTTACCCACTGTTGAATTTTTAAAGTTTTATTTTCATTCATTTAAGCAACACAAACAAATTCCATTTACCTCTGTGGTGTGGCAACAAAAGTCTCAGTAATAGATACTGCAGGGTGTGAGTGTAAGATGACTGCTTTTGATTTATATTTTTGTGACACTTTTAAGGAAAAAGAAATGCTAAAGGCTAAACCCCTCTTCTTGGTAAAGGTTGTCCAATCATAGCATAGCAATTGTAACAAGTCATGACAATGG
This sequence comes from Plectropomus leopardus, assembly GCF_008729295.1. Lineage (NCBI taxonomy): Eukaryota > Metazoa > Chordata > Actinopteri > Perciformes > Serranidae > Plectropomus > Plectropomus leopardus. The sequence continues at coordinate 11,569,114 of NC_056479.1, read as the reverse complement.
ATCTATAAAGAGAACTGGATACAGCATTGGAGGCTGACCCTTGTTCAACCCTAGGAGAGTTTAATTTGCAGGTGTAAAATCACCCAGATTTTGCATATCTACGGGCCCATGAAGGTAGTGCTCTACTGCTTCCTTTAACCCTGCATCGCAAACAGTTGGTCTTGTTACAGATTTGGAGACTTTTTGAGATCATCAGGAAAAAAGAGACAAATATATTGTGATTCTTTACCATGCATGTTCAGAGAAATTGCAGTCCACGGCTGTTTCGCCATCAGCGACGAGTGTCTTGCTCTCTCCTCTTGTGCTGTGCAGTAGGTGTTTGACAGGCAGAGGGAGAGGAGACACTGCTTGTAGTGGAAGTTCAGTTTTGGTGAGTTTCTAGGGTTAAGGTGAAACTCTCGCTCTTTGCATTTGAAGTGCAAGAAAGTGTTGCACTGTAGTATATGCACCATAAATCTCATGCCAATTTAAATTTTTTGTTGAGATGAGTTTTAATGCTTCCATTAATGTGCAATTACATCACCAATATGAAAATCGATGTATGACATCATCTAGTGACTTTTAGCGACTTACGGAGCCAGTGCTAGCTACTTGCATTGAAAAAGAGTTGGCGACACTGTTGGACACATCAGACCTGTCAAGCTTTGGATTTATTAGCATATTTGGCATCTAAAAGTATGTAGGATTTTGTCTTTTTTTCTTTTTTTTAAAAAATCCTTAAAACCAAAACACAACGATAAAAAATGTAAGAAATGGATTAAACAGTGTAAAGCTGCAAGTGTTAGAATGTTCAGCAGCTAATTATCTTACTGCCGCAACACAACCACCCTAACCAATTTTCAAGGCCAAGGAGCATTTCATTCTCTAGATTATTTTTGGTTACAAGTACAATCAAACAATCAAACAAACAAAAAACAGCACCTCTAGTTGCCCTTCACTGTGTGGGAGCTGGTCCTAATTTGATTTGTCGTCCTCTATTGGATTTGGACAAGATAACACTGCAACACTGTAAGCCAAACTTGTTATGCGCAATAGTGCTATGTTAGCATTAGTTAGTCACTTTCTAAAAGACTTCTCTTTCTCTTCAGACAAGAGGAGCACTTTACAGATGTCAGATGGAAACATTCAAACTTCAGCCAGAGACATTTTTCCACCATTGACTGTTTATAAAGATGGATAACACATCTCCACTTCCTCCCACTGTACCAGAATGAAGCCAAAATCTCAGATCTGGCTGCGTCTTGAACCAGTGATAATGTTTGGGGCCAGGTTCTGTTTCATAGTGATCTTTGTGGTATTAAGATCCCGCCCTTCTCCCATTGCAAGTAGGGCCATTGATCTTGAGCACACTGATTGGCACACACAGCTATTAGTCATGAAGTCAAAACCCCTTTTTGTTGCCTCAAATAACTTATTCTAACATTCTAACAAACAAACATCAGCATTATAAGCTTTGCACAAAACAACAGAGACCACTTTTGGGAAACATTGAGGTATCTTTTGGTTTTTTTTGTTTTTGTTTTTTTTAGTTTGGTTCATGTCCCATCTGCTAATATGGAGGGGGCGAGGTTTATGACCTACGCTGTAGCCAGCCACCAGGGGGTCGTCATGTTGTCCATCTTTAATATACAGTTTATGTTTTTAACCAACCAATAATGTTAGCTTAAACTTGCGAGCTAACTTCATTAGCTTAGCATTAGCTTAACAACATTGATAGATGCCAAGAAATCAGAAGCTTGTTTCTGTCAACCACCAGACTGACATTTTAAACCATTCGTTTAAAAAATCTTCTGTTATCATCATGGTCATCATCATCCTCACCAACTACAAAAACAGCAGCAGCAAAATTACAAATCGAGCCATCGATCACTCTCTGAGAGCTGCAGGTCATGGGCTGCAGCTTTGCCTAATAGAGGCACTACATTAAGTGGTGGCAATTTTGACAGATCCAATTAGAATGAGCCCCATACCTCTGCCACTGCCCTGCCCTCCAAGCAACCCTCACACGAGCAACTATAAGGTAGCATGGCATGCACACTGCTGCGGCTCATCCACAGTCTTGTAGTCTCTTTGGTCTTTCTTTGGTGTGTCATGAGTAGATGTAGCAGCAATTAGCAGCACTGGTCAAGCTTTCATTTTTTGCTTCTTGTTTTTCTTGGCTTTGGATATTCTCATAAAACTAATCATACACTGAGGATACAGTACATTACTAGAAAATGCTTGTTTCCACGCTGAATAGTTTTTATGCTGCCACCACACACCCCCTTTTCCCTCAAAATGTCTATTCCTGTCTTTGGTAAAGCTGCTTTTCTCTCGTCTATCCACAAATGTCCAAATGATAGGTTTTGTGTCTAAGGAGAAAAGGGAGTCATGCTTCACAAGATGGAGCACAGCAAAACATCTGACTTCTGCCAAGGAGGGGAAACAAAGCAGACTTTTTTCTTTTTTTTCAAAATCTATTCTTTTGTCCTTGTCTGAAACCCGCTTTCTCTGTGTACTCCTCTCTCTCCCTCCAGCCGCAGTTCTCCCTCTCAATTATTCGTGAGAAACAACGTACTTGTCAATCTTTTCCCTTTCAATAGCTAATGGTCTATCCCCCCTCTGCCCAACAGTCAAGCCAATTAATTCGATCAAGCTGTTGAAAGTCATTTTCAGTCACAGTGGGAGGGCAGTGCCAGACTGACAGCGTTGACTCACTATATCCATTGTTAAGAGAGGAAAAACAATGAGTAAATCGAGGTAAATTAGGCTGAATGGATCCAGAAGTAATTTTATATCTCGACCATTCAATTATGTTTTTGTGTGCATCATTTCCCTGTTATTTTTTTCTCTTATCTCACAACGTGTGTGTGCACACGTATGTGTGCTTTTGCAGTCACTTTCAGAGCAGAAATGGTTGACAGTGGCATGAATCAATATGTCTTGTCAGTGTGAGTACAGGAGGAAAACATATGAGACCGTGAGAAATGAGATTTTTGGTCTATAGTGTGTCCTTGACACTTGTGATGTGATGTGTTTAGAGGGCAATTTGTTGTTTTCAGGTGTCATACTGTACCTGTAAACCTTAGATTTTTGTTGCAAATAGTAATGGATCAAACCCTTTAAAATTGTTCTCCACCCTTCAGCCTGGAGCTTTTTTTTTGGCTTTCTCAAAAGGAAACCTCCCAGAAAATATAACCTCTGTCGCAAGCGCATTGAAAGATGATGAGTTGTCCAAATACTGTTGAATGAGAGACTGATTTTTCTTTCTTTTTTTTTGCTGATGCGAGCTATCAAACCCCTCATGCAGGCCTTTGATGTAGCTCGCCATTGTCTTGCGGAGCTGCAGGAAATTGAAAGGGAAGATCAGGGGAGTGTTAGTGAAGGAGAGAAGAGGTGGAGGACGGGTAGTGACGCGCAGCACAACAGGGTTTTCTGGGACATGGCACACGGAAATGAACAAGCCTTGCATGACCTGCAGGAGCTTGCTCTCAAAGTGTGAGGATATACAGGGCAGAGAAGCACGAACATTTGTTTTAGAAAACACAAGATCAAAGAAATGTTTTTTTATTCGCTAAAAAGACTCCGGGTTTAATATTTCTGTAGCATCCTTCCAAGCCCACGCCACCTCTCACCTCTGCATCCAAAGCTCATCTATTTTAATTCAGAAAAAAAAACCTAAACCTTTTTACACAAAACACACTCGCTCAGCTATAAATGAGCATTTGTCCCTTGAGTGTTAAAAGTAAAGTTGTAATGGAAGCAAAATTTGATTTCAGGCTCACGGTGACTTGAAGAAGAGTGAGACGCTTCCTTTCTCTGTCACTTTCCTTAACACTGTAAGTGCTCTCTCTCTCTCTCTCTCTGTCAATGAACACACACTTTTCCATATTTCTTCTCACACTGATGAATTATAATGACACGACGAAACAGGCTGTTTCAGGTTGGGGAGCACAAAGTGGTTTCAGGCAAGGTTAATAAGTCCATTTCTGCTCTTTTGTGAGTCCTGGAAAGTGGAATTAGCATTTTATTTTAACAGAGCTGTTGCTGTTATTTTTGTGAATATATTTGAATATTTCAACCTTATTCCACAACGTGATTAATAGAAGTTTACATGACTAGTAAAGGGTGTAAATGCTGAAAATTACAAGTCAAACAGTGTTGTTCTTATATATTTTATTAGTCTATTTGTTTAACTTGATACATAGTTTTTGTCCTAATATCAATGCTTGTCCTGAAAGCAAGCTTTTAATCGCAGCATATATGGGTTTTATAGTGTGCAAGCTAATCACTACAGGATTGGGAGCAATTTCATTTAAATGTATGAACATTTCCCTCATGAGTCTAGGTTGCTTAAATGGAGAAGAGGGAGATGAATGCAGAGGACGATGGAAACGGTCTGTTCTATCAAAATGACAGATAAGCATTGAAGGAGCGCTGTTCATTTTTCCTCCCCGCTATTGTGCTCAGGTAGTGTAGAGAAAGAGGTGGGAAGTGTGATGTGCAACATGGCAGGTCAGACCTGGAAAAGTGGGTTTGCTCTGGCGGGAAATGGCTATTTACGTAACTGAAAATGGAGTGGGCCTTTCTGACATTTTCATAGCCCTGCAGGCAAGAGTAACCTTCAGCTGAAAACAGAACGATTAAAGAAACGGCAGGGGGAGAGGCAGAGCGAGAGGTGGGGCAGAAAGCAGGTGAAGTGATTGCATAGGAGAGTCGAAAATGATTGGAAAGTGAGTTTGGGAGAAGAGATGGGCAGAAGGAAATAAAGATGGACAAAAATAGACAAAAATGATTTGGAGGTCATGCAGAGCTGTGAGAGAAGAATCGCTTCCTAACACAAACTGAAAAGTAGGAAATCAAGAAAATAAGGGGAATAATGGAGGGTAATGCTGGACAAGGTTAGCAAAATCTCGCATCTAATCTACAAGAATAAAGTGCAATAAACAACATATTCCAAGCTTTTCCTAACAGCTTTACACCTAGGTGCACCTCTTAAGCGCCGCTGTCAAACTAAGCAATCACTCAGCCTTGAAACATCTCTGCTGATGTGACATGGCAGAGAAATTATGCATGTATAAATCAAAATGACTGTGACAACAACGCAAGTCAATATTTCAGTCGTCAATAGATTTGACATGATGATGGGCAACATAAAGTGTCCTCTTCCCTGTGATTGTCTTGTGCGAGCGAACAACTGAATACAACCAAATATCTCTATCAATTACTTGTGTCACAGTGCGTTACCCCGATTTTCAATCACAGATGCAGTCAAGGTTTGCATATTGCTGTGGCACAAACTAAAAATGAAGAAAAAAACACGTCAGATAGAGGATATTTTCGGTTGTAGTTTAAAAAAAAAATCAACATAGGCAGATAGTTAAATGACTGAATTAGATGCATTTGCCACGCCTACAGTCTACAGTCATGGTAGAAGGTCTGTGAGGCTTCACTTCAGCTTAGTTCACACTACCCAAATTTCAAAATCATTAGATTGCTGTACTGCTAACCACTGCACAACTTGCTGTCCTGTGATCAGGTGTCTTGAAATTGTTGTGGTTTTCACACCATATGACTGACCAGCGCCATGGCTCACACACCTCAAGATGTTTCACCAGGAAGAATCCTGCTAAGTCTTGTGATACACAGGTTGAGCTGCAACCCAGGGTCGGGCAGGTGCTTACAAATATCACAGGCTATTTATAGCTTCCAGAAACATTACATGCAGTAGTCCACCTTCTCTTCACCTCTTGTCACTTTCTCACTCCCTCTCTCTCACACACACACACACACCCACCCACACCTTTGAGAGCACCACTGCATTAAGTTAGCCCTCTGTCCTAAACCTTTTGCGTGCTCATTTGCTGTAGCTCACCAACAGGGTCCCTGACAGGTCCAGATATTTAGCCTGCCAGATATCTGTGGTGTGCCTGGGATGTGTAAATGATGCATTGGAGATTTTAATAGTTCACACTAAACACTTGAGCACCAATTTGCGAATACCGAGCTAATGACTATTTGTCTTTAAACCAGGGCTTCCTTGGGTAGCTCCAAAAACTGTCAATGAGTGGAAAATCAAGTTTTAGATTGTGTTGTGTGAAGCATAGTCCGTAAAATGAATGGATGTAGTTACTGTGACGTCATCCATTGGTTTGTGGCTTTGAGTCGTCATCTTGTTTTTTTGGAGCCAGAGGTGACCATATTTGGGCAAGAGGCTGGAGCTGTGGAGGAGCAAGAGGTGTATCTGACTAAGAAGCCAAAAACACTACTGCGAACAGCCTGTCACTCACCCCTAACTATGTGTAACTGCAAGCCTTAATAAAATGTAAACAAATGAGTTAGATAAAAATTCACCCCCTCTACAGTTGTCACGAGGGGGTAATGTAGCTATAGAGACCAAAAACCCCTTTTGTACCAGGCTGCAAACATGTTTATTTCTGTTGTTAAGTTGGGCATTTTAACATAAGGGTCTATGGGGTTGACTCTGTTTTGGAGCCAGACTCAAGTGGCCATTCAATGAATTGCAGTTTTTTGGCACTTCCATATTGGCTTCATTTTCCAATCCTGGAGATTGCCTCTCTGTGTGACCTAGGCTTTTAGCACAGTGGTGCTTTGAGCTAAATGCCAACATACTTGCAATGACAATTATAGCAGGTTGATGTAAAACAAGTATAATATTCACCATGTTCAGCCCTTAATTTAGTGTGATAGCAATCTAACATTTAACAGTTAATAGAGTGCATAAAGTTCAGCTAAGGCTAATGGGAATGTCATTAGTTTTGCAGGTTTTACCAAAATCAATAGGATTCATAACTACCAGAGGATACCATAACTGCCTGTTCAAAATTTAATGGCAATTCATCCAGTAGTTGTTCAAAGATTCTAATCTGGACCAACATTGTCATCTTGTGAGCCATGCTACCGGTGTGGCCAAAAAAGCAGGATAACACCTTGGGCAGGTTACTTGTCCATCACAGGACCAGCACACAGACAAACAAATTCACATTCACACCTACAGGCTGTTAAGAGTTTCCTCTTCATTGGACCTGCATGTCTTCAGACTGAGGAAGGAAATCGAAGCACAAACCCACGCAGGCATGGCAAGCCAAACATAAAAATGGGACATCAGAACAAAAATATTATAATTGCGTAAAATGTTTTGAATTGCAATTTTAGACAGCCTCTGGGGGTTCTTTGCAGTTCTATAGGCTTTCTGTCTCCCACACCTTTCCTCTCCTGATATAATTGTGCAAATCACCTAGTTCCTTGATGAAAATTTTACCATGTTGCTGGGAGAGCTTATCAGGAGATCATCAGACAGACAATCCAGGAGAAACTTTTGAAGAAAATAGCCTAAATGATTTCTACATGGCTGTGTAGCCAAAGGAGGACAAATTATATCAGTAGATGCACCTAATAGACCATGATTATGAGCAGTCTCATTTCCTACAAATGACTCCTTGCTGAGCTATGAGTGCTAGAATATATTCCTCTTCTTCTATGTCTTTCTTTCATAGCATAACAATGTCACCATAATGAGAAACTTGGTAAAGACACAAATGTATCCAACTTATCTATGCATTTTTTTCCTATAAATCTCACCCTTTGTCTCTGCTGTGTAATTAAGTGAGGCTGCGGGTTCATGAGCTGTGACTGTTTCATTATTTTTGAATAGGCCAGGATGTGCTGATATGGGTGAGAATGAGATATCAATATGTCCACTATTACTTGGCCCTTTATTAATTTTATTCCACCATTCACTGCATACTTCTCATTCAGTATCCTCCCAAGGCTATGCAGGGATAGAAATATCTTTACAAAATGATCATTTTGTGATTCACTTCTGTTGAGGCCAAGCTTTGGGTTATTTAAAGCCCTATATCCAAGAGCTTGGATTGGAAAAATACAAATACAAAAAATGACCATTTCTGTGCTCATAATGTGACCAAAGCTAGTAATACCCAAGGTGTTATGCAGGGCTGGCATTGTGCTAATTCTGTGAGAAAAAGATGCATCAGACATTAGTCAGTTCCACCCACACATGCAGCATAGTTCAGCATGGACGCACAGAGGCTGTCCATTTACCTGGAAGGAAAAAAGTATGTTGATACATCTGTACAGAAAGCAGGAATCCCAGGGTTATCTGTTTTTTTTTGGAGCATACAAGCATAATTTGGCACCAGATCCAAGTAGCCAAGAAGGACAAAAGAGATCTTCATGTGATCGTCTTTGACCCAGCCAACGCATACAACTCTGTTTCCCATGGACTCCCTTTTCAAGTACTGGAGCCCATCACTATGCTGGTAAAGACCTACCATCAAGACATGCAACTGTGCTTCACAACAGCTGACTTCATTGCAATATGGCAGCTTTTGAGGTTGGCATCATGGCATGCTGAACAGTTTTACCCCTAGCCTTTATAGTGGCCATAGAAGTCATCATCAGGTAGAGCTAAAATTAGTAGAAACCAAAGCTGAGCTCCAAAGTGCATCTGACAGGGCACACATGGTCAACATGAGAACGCTGACCACTACTGCCATCAACAAGGCCCTTGTGCGCGGGAAACTGAAGCTCTGGTGCCTTGGTCTGCTCCCCCAGATAATGTGGCCATCAGCAGTGCTGCAGCATCCCTAATAACTGGGCAGAAATGGACACTTTTTGACACAGTGCTGCAAGTCACATCAACCCTGAGGTACAGAGACATCATGGGCAAGCTCAGCAGGTAATAGGAGGCTTTGACCTGGGGGCTGGCAAACCAACTTGGCACAAGGCCACAATGTCAGAGTGGATGAAATTGGCATTCAAGGAGGTACACTAACAGGAGGAGACAGCGAGATTGGTGAAAGTTGTCCCCCTTGCTAAACAGGTGCAATGGATGCAGTGGTGGGAAGATGTGGGGAGAAGAAAGATCACCTTGACAGGTCTATGCAATTTGGAAGCAAGCTAAATTAGCTTTATCATCAAAACTGCATATGGCGTTCTTCTATCATCAAAGAATCTGCAAAGATCCAACCTGTGCCCTCTGTCCAACCCCAAAAACTATCAAACATATCATAACAGATTGTAAGACAAGCCTCACACAAGGCCATTACACCTGGCGACACAGTCAGGTCCTCAAGAGTCTGGCATCAGCTGTTGAATTCAAGCGGAGGGTGACCAACTCCTTACCCTTTCCAATCCCCCTGAAAGCAACAGCATTCATCCAAAGGACAGGAGGGGCCTAACCATCCTTCCACCAAGCCTGAAACAGGACACTGTTCATGACTGGAAAATGCTGGAAACTATTGGTCAGCAGTTTATTTTTCCACCTGAGATTGTTTCTACTGACCTAAGGCTGGATTTGGTCCCCTGGTCCTCTTTACGTAAGACTGCTTTCATCATAGAGCTCACAGTCCTGTTAAAAGACTTGAACAGGGATAAATCTCATATATGGACGAACAAAGAAGTCAGTGGATATGGCTTACATGGAAGAACCCTTTATGGGCTCCAAAAACATCAACATAACTTCAAGAGATGACAAAAAACAAAGTGGGAGAGGGGAGGTTCTGGGACACCAGAATCCAATGTTGAGCCCTCAAGAGACATGGTAGGCTAATGAACAAAACGTTGAGGATTGGAGGGTTCCCACTTGAGAGCCCCCACCTGTCGACCATCTGCCACTCCCAACAACAAAGGATTGTTTCGCATCATTCTGTTTTTTTGTTGTTGTTTATTCTATCCCAATAATAATATCCCAATAAATATACATGTACCGTCCTCTTCAAATTATTATACGGGCATTCAATTGAAGTGAAGCAAACAGATGGACAAGCATTTAATGGTATATTGTTCCACAGGGAAGGCGAACTTCTAAATTTCCCCTCATTTTAACAGAATGTAGGTTTGAAGATGGCACCTGCGCGTCACTTTGACGATTAATCCTGTTAAGACCCAGTAGGCAATCATCTATGTAGGTTCATGAGTAAAAAGCCCAGCCTCTCAAAATTGAAGTGCTTTTCTGGACTCTTATACAGGGTCATTTCAAAGACCTAGAAGATGAGAGCTGCATTTAACCATTTAACAGACTTTGTCCAATAAACTGTTTTTAGAGGTTGCACAAAGAAATATGTTGACATAAGCTATCATGCCAGAGGGCGAGCTTTTTGGTAAACTGACAGTGGCTCCATTCCCAATCACACTCCTCTGTGTAAAAGATGTGGGAATAGGCATTTCTTCTTATTAATATGTATAGCTTTTGCTTCCTTGTCCTCCCTGTGGATTAAAAATCTGATAGCATGTAGTGATAGTGTGAGAGTTTGGAGGCTTTGTTCCTTTGCTGTGTCCCCCTCACTGGGGAAAATACCATGAAAGTCATCAGCAGCATTGGGAGGTTAAGTGCCAAGTCATAAATCTTATAGACAGTTAGGCTACAGGTGCTAATAGCATGTGGCTGCAGTTACTCTCCTGCTGTACCTTGAGTTTTAATACCCTAATATAAATGTCATATTCCAAAACCTGATCAAGAAAGTAATACTGAAAAGCATGCATTGTCATTTCAATCACAATGGGACACTGCTGCGATGTACAAAGGTTTTAAGTGCGCATACTAATCCAATCAGTCACTGATTAGTCTTCAAATAATTAATCAAGTGATTTCAACTGCAATCATTCCAAACCACTGAGTTGTTTGAGAAATGTTAACTTTAAATTCTTTCATTATAAAAAATACCTTAAGATAAAGAAATATTTCCATCTACTATGGTGGAAAGATGTAGCTCTTTGTTTTGAAACCACAAACAAGGCATATTGATCTTTAAAGATCTCTTTCTTTCTGTTAGCCACAAAATCTATTAAGTGGTAAGAAAAAGTTTGGTTAAATCACTACCTTGAAATTAAGTCTTAATTTATAAAAACATCAGTGGAACATGGAACTCTGACCATTAAATAAATATGATAATGAAAATATAATTGGCACTGAATAACCAATATTTGATATTTAATAAAATGCCAACATTGGCCCAATATACATCTCATATCATTAAAACTAACAATTTGTCAATTTATCCATTTTTATTTGCTGAACTTTTTTCATATCAAAGCAACAGCTTCCCCTCTCTTATATCCCTCCACATCTTTAGCAGCGATTCTTCATTTGGTAACTGTCAGTCACATATGAATGTGTCCGACTGCAGGCATCTAGAAAATTGATTGAGCCTAGATGGACAACCAAAGTCTGACTGACAGTGTCTGTGGTGCAGATTATTAAGCTATTTCTCCTCCAGAAAGTCAATAAATATCTGAGGACTCTAACATAGTGTCTTCTCCACTGAAACTTGATGCATTTTTTGGCTTTTATTCCCTTTTATCCTCTTACCTAAGTGCAATGCCCTCTCATTTGTACCAGCATTTTTTTTCCCATTAGTGCCTCAATTGCCATCCAATATAATTAGCTCTATGGTAATCCCACTGGACCCCTCTGATTACCATAGACGCCAAGGGCAAGTGACCATGAAGGGGTCAGCAGCGTCCCCCGACTCTTGAGAAAGGGCACAAGTGAACCATAACTCATGTTGCAGTGGGTTATGGGGTTTTGAGTGGCCTCCCATTTCTTTTATACAGGGGTACAGTAAATCCATGACTTATCTCACAGAAAGCTGAGTGTGTTTACAGTGCAGCAGGCAGAGATGTAACAGTCATGTTGATGTTGGCACTTTATGCATAGCCATGAAATATTTCGAATGAGAAATGCCTGCATTTAGAAGATATGGGATTGAATGTGTAATAAATGCTCTTTTAAGGGTGCCAGTCTGTTAAAGCAAGGGCATTTCATTATGAAGAGGAAACATCCACCTTTAGACAATGTCAAAAGAAGGCACATAACACAGCGTCAAATGATCCAAGAGTGGTCTTCAGCTTTAAAATGCATGTATGAATAAAATGATCTCCGGAGATTGTACCTATTCCTTTCAAACAAAAAGACCAAAAAACCTATTTTGAAGACCATGCTGTATATACCTACATATTTTATATACATTCTGTTTTTATTATAATCAGACATAAATTTTCTGCCTTTTTAGATTCTGTGTTGGAGGGGGACAGATGTAATGGATGGTGAACATGAGTGTGTGGCAAATCCAAAAGAAACGTCAAATCTAAATGGAAATGCAGTTTTCATGCATTTCTCTCTTGTCGGCCCGCCGTATTTTTCTTTTTTTCTTTAAAAAAGGATTTCCATATTTCATTTTTTTTCATACATGCTTCTTTGGCTGCACTCACACTGAAGTTAATCAACTGCCTGAAGTGCCATCGTTCCTCCACCCGCCCTCCTTTTGTTTCTCTCATTTTCAACTCCACTCTCTCTGGTCAATCAAAGGCTCCATTTAAAGATGGGCTTTTTAAAGTTCATGTTGGATGGACACAGTTTACCACTTTGGTTACTGTGGAAACCAGGTTGACGCATGGACAGATTGGTAAGAACAGTGGGAGTGGGAGTTTAAGAGGCTATAGAGGACTGTCAAGACTTATGGATTTTACCGTACAGTTCTACAGACCTAGTGCCAATTTATCCACTGGGATGAGAGAATATACGTTTGCCCAGAAACCACAAGAAAAAGCACAAGTCCAGACTAAAAGGAAGTAAGAAGAGGAAATAAGGTTTCTTGGCTTACAGAGGAGAGTAATTCTCCTTTTATTCTGATGTAAAAATGGATGACAACTTTATAATGTACGTAATATAAGTTATATCGTAATATGGAACTGTAAATTAATAGTTTGTCATTTTGGTGACTATGCTTATTCTCTCCAATGTTTGGAAGAGGTGATTAATACCACTCTTATGGCTGTATATGACCATGATGCTACAGCCAGCAGTTGGCTAACTTAGCTTAGCACAAAGACGGTAAACAGGGTGAAAAAAACTAGCCTGGCTTAGTCCTGCAGCGACAAAATCTGCCAATCAGCACCTCTTAAGCTCACTAACATGTGATATGTATATTTGAGCTTAATTTAAAAATTTAAAAACAACCATTTTCTGGGATTGGTTATGTGCTGGACAATGTCTTATCCAGGAGCAGTAATAGACTGGTGTAAAAATGAGTCCTAAAACCCAGAAACAAGTTAGCAATTTTGCAAACTTGCTTGAAACTTGATTCCTTCTCTTGAAGTCAGTGGGTTTTTTGTAAGATGCCTGAAATAAGTCAAGTGGGACTTTAATGTTTTTCTCTACGACATAAAATACATTAGTAAATTCCCCATTCAGGAATTCTTAAAAAAGACGGTCGTTGAAATGACACTACAGGACGTCCTCAAGCCAAAAATGGCTACATACAGTCTGTTGTAAAGGGAATGTTGAAGTCATGCAACAATTGTGTAGTCTGTTTATAGCTTAGTTTTAGATTTTTACTTCTGGTGATGGCATTTAGGCATCAAAAATCCTAAAAGTAGTGTTCAATTGTGGAGATTATCTTGCTGAACAAAGCAAGTATTGTACAAATTTTCTTTGTGGTTTATTTAATTCATAACCCCAAATCCAATGCAACAATTGAACTTCTTGGCTGGCTTACAAATGAATGCCATCTCTGTACCACTCTATAAGGCACCTAGCAGAAACTCCAGGAAGTTACTGGTCACAGTCATTAAATAGTCTGGTCCATTACTTGGCAAATTGTTATTTTTACAGTAGCTACTCTTTTTTTGTATGAACTGAAGACAGGATATAATGTGTTAATTAGTGAGCTTTAGAGGCGCTGGTATAGGCAGATTGCGTTCCCTTTGGACAGAGTCAGACTAGCTGTTTACAATAGTATGTCCAGGTGGCCTAAGTGGGGCACTGATTTACGCAGGGGTGGCATGAGGTATGAGCACTGCTGTGGGCCACGCACCAGCATAGCTATAATTTACAATTTTTGTCACCACTACCCATACGTACTCTAACTAAAAACATGGCAGTGTCTTACATTTCTGTTTGTAGTTTAGTTTAAATATAAATAGACCTACAAACCACAACACAACAGACTGACACCACACAAATGTTTAAAAAAGCTCTGCTCAGTGGCTCTTTGGCTTTTTGGCAGAGTAGACACTACTCTGGCTCCTCTCAGGTTAAAGACTGAATTACACCTATAAATGAAAATTCTGTTTATTCTTCAGACAGTTCAAACCGACTGGACAGATAGCCAATCATAGTGGGATGGCACCTGGGGTGGCCAATCAGATTCCAGGCCACTCCCGAGACACGCCTCTGACTGTTTCCCAGAGTTTCCACTCTTTGTACTAACTTAACTGGCTGCTGGCTGTGTTAAAGCTTTATATTTAACATACAGACAGTATGAAAGTGTTATCAGAGTTCTCATCTAACCCCTGACAAAAAAACAAAATAGATGTAGGCCTGATTCCCAAAATGTCAAACTTCTCCTTTAAAATAAAATGGCAAGCAGCAACCACCACTGCAATTCTTTGCATAGCCACTTGAGGCTGGCACCAGCAGTGAGTCAATCCCCATAGACCTCCGAGTTAAGATGCCCGACGTTACAGAGGTGAGCAGATATAAACATGTTTACAGCCTGGTACAAAATAATGGTTTTGATTTCTATAGCTAATTTTGGCATTGATGACAACCCTAAGGGGGGTGAATTTAATTATTTATTTATTTATTTTATGAGGCCCAAATTTCTGCATAAGCTATTGACGTCCAGGCAGCTTGAGTGACAGGCCATCTGCAAGGCTTCTTTACTGTCAGTAAGTCAGATCCATCTCTTGCACCTCCACAGCTCCAACCTCTCATCCAAATTTGGTCACTGCTGGCTCTAAAAAACAAAATGATGATGGCCAAAATGCTAAACTTCAAGGCTTCACAACGGCAGTCCACAAACCAATGGTTGATGTCAGGGTAAGTACGTCTATTATTTTACACAGTCTATGTAAAAATGGCATAATTTAAATCTTCTGTTTTTAGGACTTTTTTTCGAATTAGAGATTGTTGTCTTATGACGACAGCTGTACAAAGGTCACAGTTTACTCATCTCCTTTATTTACCACTACAAGCAGTCTATAACCAGCACTGTCAGCACTGAAAGGGCAAGTTGCACCAGCAGTGTGGTCTGTGAGGCAGGTGCATGCTGGTTTGATGGGGTGCAAGATTTGGACAGTGACCAGTCAGATACCTCTTAGGGCTCCGAATCTGGCTTACATTCTGCCCTTTAGCCATTACCAGGGGCTCTGTGTGTGGGCAGAAAGGATTAGTACTGGTACTTTGGAAGCTAAATGTGGAGTAAAATTGTTAAAATGAGAGAAAAGCGGTATGCCTCTGGCATGTTACATTTTTCAAAGGCCGAATACCATCATGCAAATAACAAAAATCTACATGAATGAATTAAAGACTTTTAAGGCATCTTAGTCAGAGGTACTAACGGCTGGTGTTAGTGGGAAGACACGATGGTGTTGTGTTTCATTCACGTTGGTCCCCATGTTCTTGACTGTGGGTTATTTTTATGATCACCGCTTGTTGGAGTGCCAGCACATTTGCATGAAGAAGGACATATCTAGTGCTCATAAATAGGGGAGCCAAGAGTATCCATCACCTCAGTGGTGACAACCTGTTCCATGCATTTCCGCCAGTTTGTCACCCTGTAAAGGGCCCCAGCACATTATAATCAGGACAATTGGCCTTCTGTTAATCATGCCAGATTAAAATCAGTATAAAGCCAGTAGGGAAATAGAATTTAATAGAACAAATGAAGTTTAAAAAGGCCATTAAACCAGTGAGAATCATCAGCAAACTCAGCGTACGAAACAATGTTTTTCTTGGATGACGAGAACAAAACTGGCACAGTGGGATGTTTATTGTCCCTGCAGTAACTATTTTGGAGTCTGGGAAACTGTTCAAATCTGGCAGCATAAACACCTCATTGAGTAGACTATACACTGTCTGTCACATTAGATTTTACCACTAATATTCACCTTTAAGGCAGATCCACATGCCAGTACAATGCAGGATCAATGCCGTCTGTGGGGAGCAGCCATGTGAATGTCCATTAAGAAACACAATTAAGGAGTGGACAGATTTGTATTGGTATATTAGAGTGAATTAACACTTACTAAATGTTCAGTTTGATCATACTCTTATATACAGTGGCAACATTTAATGAAGCCATATTACATTTAAGTAAGAAGTATGACATGCAAAAACAATAAATTCACGCTAAAACATGTATTAGGAGAGGGGGAGAGACTTGTGCAACAAAATGAACCAGTTTTGTTACATTGTATATCTTTTTAATGTGAACAAGGTTTTTATATCAATATTGTCATTGTTAGTCAGCCCACAGTCACAAGTATAAAGAACAATTTAGATCTGTGATGTGCTACAGGAGTTACAACAGCGGGTCAGTGTGAATTGACCAGATCCGAGCAACACTGATAATAAAAGCAAAGACATCCGGTCGTGAATTTCAAAATAAAATTCAGTCATATTTATGGCTCTTGTGTAATAATAATGTAAACGCGAAAATGTAAGTTGTATATGCCTATGCATCATAGAAATGTTGCACTGTGTTGTGTGGAAATTATCTACTGACATTAATTTCTAGATTACTTGCAACCACAGAGAGGTTGACTACCTCCCTGAAAGGGAGGCAGTCTGGTAATGCTGCACATATAATACAGCCCTAACCTCGACTGAAAACATACAAGACAAAGTCAAATCACGCGACAGTTTTTCACCTTAAAAAAGGCCATAAATTAACAGCTGTTGTATAACAGCCGCTTCTCTGCTGGTGTGAGCACATTTACGCCTTTATTTTAAAAAGAGACTTCCGGTCTCAGTTCACATAACGGTGTGAGTTTGACCAAACCGCTGCACTGGACAGCTCTGCTTTTTTTCGCGTTGGCAGCCACTCTGTACCAATCTGTTTCCACTGTTGCTGGGCACGGACGAGCACCGGGAAAGTCGGAAACGCAACGGGACCGGTAAGACGAAGAGCGCTCATATCTTGTTGTTTTGTCACACATGTGGAAGAGTGCTGTCTTTGCAAAAGTTTGGATTTTTCTGAAATTGATCCGGTTGCGATAGTTCTAGGTGTGTAGTTTTGCAGAGTTCTGAAAGACTGAGTGAATTAAACATGTGGTGTTTGCAAAGTTTCATTTCTTTAATCGCTTTTCGCCCAATTGACTGCGCGCATGCTATGGATAAAGACTGCGAATTTTAGACGTTATGCGTAATAGCGCATCAGCAGCTCCAGACGTCTAATCCCCTTTCTCCACACTTGTCGTCCCGTAGGAAAAAAATACTTTAAACTGTCTCATGAGTGATGAAGAAAGATGTTAACTTATGTAACAATATCATGAACAAGTAAATTAAAATTAAACCACAAATGATGCGACAGTATAAGGGAAAATACCATAGATTGCTGTGGGGATGCTATATCAGTGTAACATGGATTAAATGATTTTTTTGTCTTGGTACCTTGTTAGTATATTAACCAAATATGAGGAAGGATGTCCTAAAAATGTTCATCTTACTTGTATTCATAATCAGCAGGGTTTTTATTGTCAACATTTGCTTCTCCCATATTCTCCTCTATACTCAACATCATGCCCCTATCCTGACTCCTGATTTTATTTAATAGTATTTTCCACCAAAAAATGTCAAAGTTTTTTTCCTGGTGTACTTTCTGCTTTGCACTGCAGCCTATTAGTATAATATTTTGTGTATTTAGCAAATATTTGTACAAAATGAAATTTACTGTAATGCATTATTTTTTTACTTTAAAAATAAAGCTAAAAACATTTAACTCAAATTCAAGTGATCTTTTAGATGTTCTAGCTTTCTTAACTTTAATAATGGGAATTCAGGAGTTTATATCCATTGATAAGCTTTGCAAAATGTTTACATAGCACATCTTTGCATCTTGCTGATGGGCATCAAGCTCCATATAATCACAGACTGGACAATCAGTGTTCTTTGCCATTAAAGAAGGTAAACATTTGACTTTGCATGCAAGATCCTGGAACATGTAGGATGATTAAGTCTATATATACACACACACACACACACACACACACACACACACACACACTGTTATCTACTGGGACCATTAATGATGGATTTAACAGCTCAGGGAGGAATTCTCAAGTTTGACATGTCTACTCCATCAGCACTGACAGTGCTCTGATAAGAAAACTAAATTTAATAACTGTACACATTGAGAGTATTGGTGCACAGATGTTGGAATCAGTCAGTCGTCCTAAAGTGAGCAGGATCATAGTGGAGCATGTAAAACTGTCACTTTATTATATTGGCTTCTCCACTGAACACCTCTCTTGCTGCATTGTGAGTGCTCAGTAATTGTTGTAACAAGTAAGAGGTCTGATAAATCAAGTAGAATATCACAAGGTTGATTTAGAGAAATTGACATATTGCGGCTGCTCTGTACAGATTTTATTTATGGGCAGCACCTTTTAGAGCTGGCTTCTCCTGCTGAATGGCCGCTGGCTTATAAATGCTGCAATCTGTCATGCTGTTGTTATGATAAAGTGTGCAATAAGTTTCTTGCAGTCATTTGTGTTTTTATTGTTGTTGTTTTTTTTTTTTTAAATCTTTTGCTCAAAGGAGTTTGGCATTATAGAGTTTTTACCAAGACTGGAGTAAGTAGAGCAAGAGGAGATGGCATTTTATGGTGCCCATGTTCGTCACGAGTCGTTTGGTAAACGACTTTTGGTTTCAGGAATGCAGTAGTAATTTCAGTTTGTCACAAGCCATTTTGTACACAACTTTTGGATGCAGTACAGTAATTACAGTCTGTGTGGAAATGCTTTACATAATTCAAAAGTGCAAATTAAGCTTGGAAAACTTGGCATTGTGTCATTTGTTGGCTGTTATCTAAAACCATACTCGTTAGGTTAAACCAGCTACATTGTTATGGCGAACACAAATGAGAAGGCGAAAAAGGAAAACTTCCCTTTTCTACTCCCAGACCAGATGAAAACAGCATTTGGACATTTTCATAGAGAGCATGAAGTGCTTGGGTCTCACTCTAATGTTAACTAACACATGCATAGTGTGAAGTTACTGATACTGACACACTGTTTCTTTTGTTACTGAGCATATGCGGATGTTAAAGTGCCCTAATTTTAAGTGCAAAACATGTGGAACAAGCTTAAGTGGCTCATGTTTAGCAGACTGCAGGTGTCTCAAAAAGGGAAGCTCTTAGTGTTGCTGTTTTTTCGCATTCATCATTAGTAGGAACATAAATAGAAACCAGGCGCACAATTGTAATGTTTGCAGTCATTAATCGGATTTACTGTATACAAAAAGGATAAGCTTGCACACATTTTTCCACCATGGGGGAAAAACAAACACATTATAAAAGTGATCAAGTGCACTTGTGTCCTGCTGCTTCCTTACTAGAGAAATGTCTGTCAGACTCCCTCAAAACCCCCTCAATGTTCAAACTGTGTCTTGAGATTGGGTTTAGTCGGAAAGACTTTCATTATGTTTCATTTAATCATTTTCTGTCATCTTATTTACAAAAAATCCCACCCACACCTAAATATCCTCTTGCTATTTTGTACAGGAATTATGTGGAGTCTACTGATCATTAGCTATAACACTATTTAAGCTTTGAAGATTCAATTTGAACTTTGAAATTTTTCTTAAAATCATGGATTATTTGGACTTGAATTAATGCACTGCTGAGAGTTTACTTAAAGGGTCAGTGTGAAAGATTTAGGAGGATTTAGTGGCATCTGGCAGTGAGCATTGCAGATTGCGACAGGCCTTCTAGAATTCTGTCCATGTTCTTTGTTCAGGAGGTTTTTACTGGGAGCCGAAAAATCACAGAGGTCTCTTCGTCTCCTTAACAAACAAATGAGGCGATTCAAACCGAAAAACAACAACAAACAAAACCATTGAATATAGCATTTTCACATTAAAAGTCAGTGCTTTTCCAATGCTCTTGTTGTGAAGGTGCTACTTACAATCATGGCTGATGTGAAAATTTGAAGGCCCTCTCTAAAGCTAGTGTTTGTGCTTGTCCTTTCTGGGCTACTGTAGAAACATGTTGGTAACCTGCCAATCTCCTTAGATACAAACAGCGCATTCTAAGGTGACAAAAACACTTATTCTTATTTTTGGGTGATTATACCCTAAAGAAAACATGCTTACATTATAATCCATTTTTGCAAATATATCCCCCTAAATCTTACAAACTGGACCTTTAATTCATTAAATTGAAATTTTAAAGATACATGATTAGTATTAGTGGACCTCCCAGCATGCCTTGTTTAAGAGTTAAAGAAGGGTTCTCTTCCAAAGACGCTACTTGATGTGGTTTGAGGAAAACAAAAACAACTTTTGTGCAAACTGTGAGCTAATTATTCAGTTAAATTCAGTTCTATATTTCAAAACATTTTATTTTTTTCTTTTCCAGTACTAAAACGGTATTGTAGTCGGTACAAGTCTGTTTTGAAGGTAATGCTCAGTTTTTGATTGTTCCTTGTTGGTAGCATTGATGCAGAGTAGCAAGAGACAAACAGCCTGTCTGTCACTGTGTGTTGTTTTAAGGTGATAGTTGTGTTAACTTTGCCACAGCAAAATGCATTCATGCTGTTTGTAGTGCTCAGTGCTGAAGTTATTTGTCTCACTGGGTCAATGGGCAGAGAGTGTTAATATTATATGTGAAAGGGGTCACTGTGGGGCTGCACTCTACAATCTCCCATGTGGGGAATAGGAGAATTAGTTCTTTTGGAGATGGTTATCTGTGATTGCTGGTGTTACTTTGTGGAGAAGCTGGCGTCGGAGTGCACATCAAATGAATGTAAACATTAACACCATTCTTGTTAGAAGAGAAAAGAGTGAGATGAAAACAAAGAGAGAAAGAGTGAGAGGGCATAATTTGGGAACCTATAGAAAGAAGCCCAGCCGCATCCCAGCCCACATATCTTGATAGAGGTAAATGCAAACTGTTTCCGACAGGCGAAGTGTAAGAGTCCAAAGACGTAACGCTCAGTGGTTAACAGTGACACCCTCATTATGACCACGATGCGGAGTGAAGCAGAACGTCTCTGTCTCCGTGTCTTGATGAGAACTCTTTTTCTTGACCTCAGGGCCTCCAGCTTTTTGCTCATCTCCCACAGATCAGGGGTTGCTTAGCTACAAGGGTGGCCTGTTGTTCACACACATATCATGTATGCACACAAATTATATGTGTCTACGGTGGCCGATAAGGGCACAGGGGAGCGGCAAGAAGAACAGCTTGATTTTTTGACCTGAGAGATTGACACCAACGAGAGAGAGATTGTTTTTTAAGTGGGAAGAAAAGTGGCCGAAATACATGGGGCACAGGCCCCTGGTACAGTGAGGTATTCATTTTTAGCATTTTTAAACAGATTGTACTTATTTTTTTACTTATTTTTTTGCACAATTCTATGTAGTTTTTGCCTGTTGGAGGGTCACTGAGGCACAAAGAAGAAAAAAGAAGGCCAGCCGAGTTAAAATATAGAAGAGCCATGCAATGCCTTGCATGGTCAGTGTGGGCATGCTGTGACAGCCATGTTGCAGCATTAGTCTTTTACAATATTGTAAAAGAGCAACTTTTCCAATTTTATGGAATTACTTAGCACACTTAGCAGTCTCCATGGAGGCCTGGAAAACTCCTGTTGTGTTGACTGGATCTGCAGCAATTTTCTTATGCTTTTGTTTATATGATTTGTGTGATATTGATTGAGCATCTTTTCTGTTTTTGCAGCATTTTTGCTGTTAATATGTTTGTTTTGGTTTTCTGCAGCACATTTTTTTTCTTTTGCAGTACATTTCTGTCTTTGTTTTGGATTCAGGTGTTTAAATGGGCATAGTTTCGAAACGTTCAGCATGTTTTTCTTAATGGAAATGTTTTGGGCCGTTGTAGCACATTTGCTCATGTCGGCCACTGTGTATATCTGTGTCCTTGGCATGTTTCAGTGCCTGCTGCCACTGTTGGTCAAGGCTGTCTTGATAAATATATGCATGTGCAAGGCATCTAATTCAAATACATTTAAAGCTGAAGCATTTTATGTGTAATTATACTCACTGTGTAATTTTCTCTGTGATTTTGCTCATCTGCTGTTCAAGTGGCCTCTCGCTATTTTGCCTTGACCTTCTTTTGATCCTCCTCCTTACTGCTGTTATCCATGGCATCATCACCTGCTGAGCCAAGGTGACCAGCCCGCTCACACTGAGCAGCAGACACAGCTGGAGCCCGCAAGGCCCAAGACTGAATTTATAGACTTTTGGATGTTTGTTGACCTCTCTTGTTCTCCGTCTCTCTGTCTTTACGCTGTGTGTGACTAATACCCTCGATTTCATCCCGTGCTGAAAACGGACAGAGTAGTACAGTGACCTTCAGTTGGATTCCATGAAAAGTTTTGTGCTAAAACGGTGACGCACTTGCTGGTCGCTTTTCCAATTGCCAATACAAACACACAGTTAATTCCCAATTAGTGTGGGTGAAGCTTGGCACTGGAGGACATCACTATTCTGTCATGGGCAGGCAGAGCAGCACTGTCATAGCTGATGTTTGTTCATGTGAAGTACAAAAGAAATTTATTTTAATTAAAAACATTCAGACTCTCATGCATTTAACATTCATGTGTGGATTGTGCTTTCTGAAATCATGGGTTCACAATGATTTCATGAAACTGTTAGCAGTGTACTTCATTAAAAGCTGCAGCTTTTTAAAGTCACTGCTTATGCATTGAGTTATTTATTTAGTGAAACATGTCCTTTGGGGATACTCAGTATAAATCAAAAGTGCCGACATATTCCCACATTTCATATTAATTCAGATGTTGTATTGCAAATGACTTTAACAAGCAAGCTTGATAAATTATACATTCCCCTGCCACACTCCAGGGGTTGGGTGAGGACTGACAGGGCAAATAACAAGCTGTGCAGAGCTTCGCATGACAGGTAAAATGAAAAGGGAAAATCTCTATAAAAAGGCCTGAACACTGGCCCCCTCTGGCCATGCTGTCTGTCTGTCCCCAAAGGAGCGTCGCAGTGGTGGGTACCCTTCAACCCCCGAGTCCCTCCTCTGGCCTTGGTTACTGCCCCGTGTAAGGCTCGAGGTGGCAGCGACAGGGTGGGGGTCAGGGATTCTGACAGCTGCATGAAGCCTGCCTCGGGCCATGCAGGCTGCCCTTTTCCCGTTGCGAGCCCCCCCCCCATCCTCCAGCCCCCTGCCTGGCAGACTGGCATGTATGACTGGAGGTGCACGGCTCGGGTATAGACTCAGCAGAGGCTGCCTGCTCCTCAGTGGAGAGCTGTAGAAGTGACACTGCAGGGGAGGCCGGATTTAATCTAACATGCTCCCTCTCTTACCCTTTTTCCGCACTCAAGTGCTGGCTTGGCTTGGCTTGGCTTGGTTTGACTTGGCATGTCAGCTCTGTGCAGCAGGGATTTATGTCTTCATCACAACAGGACTACCTGCTTGAAGGTTTGTCTTTAACTGATGACGACTTGTTATGAGTGATGACGTTTAAAAGCAGTGGGCTGATCAACAGCTAAGGGTTCCTTGTCATTTTTCTGCGAGTGTTTTTCTTAGGGCTGGGCATTGTCAAGAACCTCACAATTCAATTCAATTTCGATTCTTTGGGTCACAATTCGATTCGATTTCGATTCAATTTGATATTGATCCAGCTGCTTTGATATCAATTCAGTTGTGTGTTGATGTCAGAAATACCCAGATAATTTATTAGAATACCTTCTGATATGTTCAATAAAGCATTATTCTAAAGCATTATCTGTAATGATTTACTAAAATAAATTTAAAGTACAGAAAAGTCCACATTATTGCTTGAGTTGAACTTTAACAAAAGTAATAAACAATTATGCAGGATTTATCTTCCTGCATTTGTGTGTGATCCACAGCTTAAGCGTTAGCAACAGGTTGCAAAACATCTGCGGGGTGTCGGCTCAAATGGTTAAGTAGCTTCATTGCATTGTTGGTGGTTTTAACACTGACTTACGAGGCTCACACATGACTTGACTACTAGTGACTTTGTATATCAAAACGACGGCTTTTAATGTTGTCAGCACTGATTTTAACACACCGCTACCTCGCGCCACTGTCGCCATTTTTTTACCCAGCCCTAGTTTTTCCATCACACAGCAGGCAGGTAAAATAAGTTTATCTGTTGGAGGTAAGCTGTTTGCAGAGGTGCAGTAAGAGCCTGTAGTCTGCAGTTCTTCATGTAGCATCTCACTGTGGCTCTTTCTGCGTATATTTTCCTCCCTACAGTATCAGTAGACTTTTATCTTCATAGGGAACAATTTAAAAAAGACACCAGCGCTCAGACACAAATGATATATGGACACAGGCTCTTTAGTTATAATGGAAAAACAAATCGGCACAGCATGGTTTGACTCGGTGCAGCTCAAACCGGTAATAGAAAGGGTGTCTGTGTCCCTCCTCATGTCCTCTTATGATTCCTTTTACACCTCGACCTCCCCTGTGAGCCTTGTGGCCAAACAGGAGTTGATCTGGCAGGGAGAGGGAGGCAGGTTTTTCACCTACAGTAGAAATAGGGGGCAGCTCCCCTTCAGTGGCACATTCAGCGTTGAGCTTCATTTGATCTCATTTTGATTCGTTGTTATGAAATCATTATCCTCATTAACAGAAAGCACCAGAAGCCTGCCTCACTGCCACAAGCCTTAGATACATACACCCTCACACTCACACATGTGTAATGACTCACACTGACAGTGGCCCCAGTGTTAGAGCCTCGCATTCACTTACACAAACACATGCGCACACACAGTGGTGCGTTTATGCTTCTCAGCTGCTGGTGAATGACGGTGCTCTTGGGTTAAACACTGGCTCAGTGTGTTGGGCCAGGTAAACCTCCTCAACCACTCTGCACAACAACAACAAGCACTAAATGGACCGCTTGTTTGGGTCCAACTTGGCAGGAAGGGTGGCGGCTGAAATCATTTGATCAGAAACATGCAGTTATTATACCTTCATGAATATTCAGATATTATGTGCAGTACAGTGTGTGTGTGTGTGTGTGTGTGTGTGTGTGTGTGTAATGTAGTGTAGTGTAGTGTAGTGTCTGGTATCGACTTTTACATTTATTTATGCAGGTATGGTTTGATGCACGGCTTTTTTCAACAACGCCCTGCTTCACATACGCTTATTCACTCAGTCACACATTCACACATAGTTGCTCAGCACAACTGCAGGCTTTCAGTGGAGCTCTGCTGCCGGAGCTGTCGTTGGTTAATTGCCTTGCTCAAGGGCAGAATAGTCATCAATATTGACAGGCAGGAGTGTTACTCGTTTGCTTTCTCTGTGTCAAGATTAATCATAGCTGAGAAGACTAGTTTCTCAGTCTTGATGATGTGTTGTTGAGCTCACTTTCCACTGCGGGGATTATGAGAGCAAAACTCTTGTAGGCAATTCATAAGTAAGTTTTGAAAGTTAAGTTTGAAGACACTTTTCAGTGTGAAATCCCAGGCAGAGCTGCAGTGAGAAATAATCACTCAACACAGGCTTTTGTTTGTTTGTTTGCTGAATGTGAATGAATAAAATGCATTAGTTTAAATAGATTTAGCTGTCAGGGATTACTGTGGGGCTAAATTTCAGATTCACCATGCACTCTAAAAGCTTTTGAATGATATTGTGCGTTTTAGGACAATTTGTCTTCACTTCACTTAAGCTTTGGTCCAAACATTATGTTGCGTTTTTGCTGTATTGAAGAGCTACAGTAGTTTTCTCCACAAGTCAGCTGTGATAAAAACTACCATTGAGGTCATTGCTTCCAAGGATTTTTGTTAAAATCTAGATATACTCCCACTATCTTGTATTAATGTTTCTTCCCTCCTGATATAGGACTTTGATCTCACTGAAGTGGATAGATAAAGCTTGAAATAGAAATAAACATTGTAGCGTACTGTAGTATAACTGTTTGAGCTTAGAAAATACCAAGATCTGAAAAGACAATTTTCAGCTTCAGGCCGAAGACATTTAGCTGTCACTGCTGTCACCTAAACATGAAATAGGAGCAAATGATGAATATTCAACATGAGCAGCCATCAGGTAAGACAGACACCCTGCAGATATTTGGATCAGCTTTGCATCGTCTATTTTACATTCAGCTATCTGAGGCTTCAGGTGAACTTGTAACTGTCTGTGCCGGTGAGTCTCAACCTTCCATCACAGCAATCATTTCAGGGTAGAAAACTGCCAATTAGTTTTCATTGTAGATAAGGCTAAACGATATTGAAAAAATATTGAATTGCAATGATCTAGACTGTTGTTGCAATTGTTATATGATTTGTAATATTGGTGAGGATGATGTTTTTCATTGTTATTTTCAGTTTTGTTAAAACATTAAAAATGATTAGGATTTTTGCAGGACAATGTATCAAACAAAGATGTTTTCTCAAGTCTGTAGTATATGATGTATAGGCCATATCTGCAGCATGAAAATATTTAATTTAAAGTGGTATTTTGACACACATTTCGCCTTTAACAAATATTGTGCCTCCTGCGATTAGAATATTTTGTCAAACTGCAGAGTTATGTAAAATCAGCAAACATGTTTATTTCTGTTGTCATTTTCAGCCGTAACTGTAAACACATACGATTAAGGGGAGACCTTTAGCTCACCAGACTGCAGGCCATGTAGGCTAAGTTTGCAGCGGCCTACACTCTAATCCAACCGACAGCCCTTCGCTGGTTGTTATCTCTGTTCTCTCAGCTCCTTTCTCATCACTCTCCAGCTGTCTTGTTTGAAAGCAAAGCAAAAAACCCTAAAAATAGGTAAATAGAATAGATAGATATATTTAAACACAGTGGTGCAATCTTTCTGGGGTTTCTGCTTTGCTTATTTTATGTAGTGAGTTGCTTTTGTTCTTACTATTTTTGTCAGTGGAGTCTGGTGGCTTTAGTGTACTCATTTATACCCTAAGATTAGCTAAATATTGCATTTTCACTTCAAAAATCATAAAAGTGGTGTAAATATGTAAAGATTATTTTGCTTAACAAAAATTAAGTGGGAAAATCCCATTGGATTTTTTTACAAGAAATCGGGGGCGATGCTAACTTCCACATAGGCATACAAAAAAAAAGTAATTTCTGCAACACCCTCTGGACAGTATCACTGGAACTGCATGGCTAGGAAACAGCTTGGGTCCATGTTTACTTCCTGTCAGCTGATTGCCATGTGTATCCAAACTTTCTATCAGGAAATACAAAGAGAGCCATTAAAGGTTTATGCTGTCAAGTTTAAAACAGTATTATAGAAATATTGTTGAAGAGCCCATAATCTTTATCTCCTCCAAGTTCAAAATGTTAACAGCTCCTTTTCTCAAGAACATAATTATCAAGTTAGAAGAGGTTGTTTTGCAGAAAACCTTCACACTTGAGAAAATCACACATCCGCTTTACCTTCACAACAGTTACACTTGTCTTGCACTTGACCTCAGTCCTCTTGTTGAAACACAGAGAGCTCTGGGAGGGGGGGGGGGGGTGTAACAAATCTTTTACATAATTTATTTCACCAGACAAAAATTAATTCAGACATAATCTTTTTAATGTGCGTGGCAGTTCTGTGGTTCTCAGCTTACATTCTTGCCACCGTCCTTTGGGAGCAGCATCTGTTTTATCTCCTGGAGAGCAAAACGGCTCCTCTCTTGCCTCCCACAGCTCCAGATATCAGCTATCGGAGTCATTACAGCCCGCAGGAGGTGGTACCAAAGCTTCCTCCTCCCCACCAAGCCACCAACCCCCCACCCCCACCTCCATCTCTCATTGATCAGCCTGGAAAGACATCTAATCCATGCTGATCACAGTAACCTCCACCGTCTGGAGGGCTGGATCTGAGGCGCACACTCTTGTTTTACTGTGGCTCTTATTGAACCATGCTGGCTGTGAGGAGAGGAGGCTGGTTATTGATGGGTGTGGCTCAGGTCGCCCCAGCTAGCCTGATAGCGGTGGTGATGCTGATGATAGGCTTGTGATGCCACTATTGACGTAACAGCTGACTAAGAATGGCTGATATAATTCAGCTATCTTCTTTCATTCATGTGTGTCTGCCAACCTCCTCCCAATGAACTGGGGCTTAACAAACCTATCAGTGGTGGCCTGGCCTTTGATTAAAAGTCAGATTATCACCCTCTTACCATATGTGGGTGTAAGCAGCTCTAGAAAACTGACCTTGTTAATTCTTTCCACAGTTTTCTTTCACAGTTTCTGCCATCTACTGTACATGTGTGCTTTATTTCCTGCGCTATCTTCCTCCTCTCATTTAAAGCTGAGGTGTTTTTCATTTTTATGTTTGCAGGAGTGTGTGTGGGTTACTCGCCTTTGCACTCTGCTTGGGGCCTCTTATCTCTGTCAAACTGGTGGGCTGAGAGTGGGTGAAGAAAGCAAGGGCAGCTCTCTTCTCTTCAAAATCTCACATTAACTCCACTTCCTCCAGTTTAAAATCCCTCTCAGCCCCCCAGCAGCCAAGACATCAGCTCTTAACTCACATGGCTGACACACACATCGACTAACTGATCCACTAAATCACTTCTGTTAACTGCATTGATTCACTGTGTCTCTCTCCATTTCTTACCTGTTTGGTGATTCAGTGCTTCTACAGTACATCCGGCTTATCCTGAGATGACTGGCAAAGTTGAATAAGTTAAATAAGACTGCTTCTACTACTTATTTATTGCATACTTTTCACAGTCAGATTTATTTAAAGGTAAAGGTGTAATGTGTAGGAATTATGGTGGTATTTTGGCAGAAATGGAATATCATATACATATACATATACATATACATATAAGTATGTTTTCTTTTCTCGCATAATCACCAAAAAATAAGAATTGTGTCTCTCGTTACCTCAGAATGAGCCATTAATATCATCCACAGAGTACGCAGTCTTGCACTGCCATGTTTTTACAGTAGTCCAGAATGGACAAACCAAACACTGCATCTAGATAGGGCCATTCATGTTGTCGTATCTGTGTTTAGTTAGCAGCCACTTTGTAAGGAGTAACATCTGAAATACTTTTTTTTTTTTTATGTGAAATTGCTTTATTCAGGACGTTTACCAGTTGAAATCAGAGGTTGCATTTGTTTTGGAGAGGAAGAGACCTCTGCAGTTAATTCACCTCATGGTAAAAACCTCCTGAATGCCTGGATTTTAAGTTATCAGGCTAGCGGCCCATCTGGGAAGAGCCAACAGCATCGGAAAAACAAAGATTTAAAAAAAAGGTTTTATGATGAACCTGCATTTTTTTTGTTTAGTTTAGTTTTTACCAGTTATAAGGTCCTTTAGTTGTACAGAGGAAGAGACCTCTATGGGTACCTCAGATCCTGGCAAAAACCTCCTGAACATCTGGTTCAGAAAAAGGGCGAGCACACCTATTTAATCAGAGAAAAGATGTTAGCACACATAAGCAGGTGCTGGGCTAGCGGCCCATCTCTGACATGCTTTATTCAGTGGTTATACCGGTTTAAGTCGCAGAGTCCATTTGTTTTGTAGAAGAGTCCTCTGCGGACAACTTGGCTCCTGATTAAAAACCTCTACAATGAACACTAAATGAATCCTAACTGGGAGTTCATGGGGGATGTTTAGCCTGGTTGCAATCTGCAATCCTTACCACTAGATGCCACTAAATTCTACCTACTGCTCTTTTCATTGGTCTTTATGTTCGCCGATCTAAGTTTTAAACCCAACTGTGTTGCGAGAATGACGCAGCAAAAGCTGAGCCCACAAATACCTCCACTACTTTAGTTGACTTTATCTCCCCTCAGCGCAGTTCAGGCCATCACAAACTCATACCAGCCTGACAGCCCTTATAATTGAACCATATATTTTTTTCCTCTCAGTAAAGAGAAGAAGGGGCATCTTTCAGAGCGCGGCTCCTGGGAGCATTTTTGCTGACAAAACAGGAGCTGCTGGGGTTGGGTTAACAATTGTAACGACACTGCTGTCAGAGAGGGGGCACAGCAAAAGATAAAGAGAGGGGAGGAATGGATGTACCTGCTCTCTGGAAGAGCCGCACAGACCCAACACTTAGTTTGTTAAGCCAAACCGAGAGAGAGAGAGAGAGAGAGAGAGAGAGGAACGAATGAACAGATAGTGACTTTAAAAGGCTCCCTGAAACAACAATATTGTGTTAGGAAATGCTTTCAGATAGCCCACCTCTGCTGCACTAATAACTGTCTGCTGCACTGTGGGACACAAGCTTAATACTGCCACTCTATTTAAAAGGATGTTTTTTTTTCTCATAATGGACATGATTTGGAAACCTTGACACAGGCTGGCTTTGAACAGAAATTTCTTATACAATACTTTTTGTTATGTGTTGGAGATCTTTCACTTGAGCCATTTTAGAAAAAGTAAATTGCACAATTAAATTTCTAATGCTTTATATTACACGTGTCATATCTTTACTTAAACATTTTCAACAACGTTATGTAACTCATAATACAGAAGTATACTCATACATTTTTTAAAATTATTTTTATTTGTTTAAGTTGACAGGCTGACATACAGAATACCAAAGAACCAAACGGGAGCTTATTGTGTCTTAATTCTCCCAGTGTTATGAACAGGGCAGTACAGGATCTGCTGCCCAGTGACGCCTCAGTGACTCTGTTCTAAGAAACAGGGGGAGAATCAAAATAAGACACTCTTCTTCTTCAAAGCCAAATTGAACCACAAACTTCTGTGGGAAATCAATAGCTAGATCGCTGTAGTGAAAGAACACACTCGCTCTGGGCTCTGTTAATGTTTTTTGATAGCAGGCTCGGAGAGAAAACACAGGAGGGAACATCTGAACAAAAGAACCTGAGGGATGCTGACCACCTCTCATGCACTTACTTTGTCTTTTACTTATATACAGTAAATATACTTTCAGATATATTGTTTATTTATGCACACATTAATTTAAGGAATTTAAAAATAGATCCCAATGACATTTCTTTGTCCATCTTCACTGAGGGTAAAAATGTCCATGTAAGTCTCGCATACATAGATTTCCTATGTGACATTGGTAAATTAGGGGGTTTTATCTAAGCTCTCCTCGGGGTTATTTGAGTGAGCATAGACGTGACAAGTAATCAAGGCTGATTACTCACAGGTTTGACAAATCCACAAAATCCTCACACAAATATAGTGCCTTCAATATTTTGAGTAGTTAAATCCATGAATTTCAACTGACATATAATAAAATGAATAAAACTGACAATCGTAAACATGTATTATGTTAAAAATATTCATAAAAAATGTATCTGTACCCCCAAACAATGTGGACATTATAAAGGCAGCAGAGACACTTACATATCATTCTCTGTTTTTTTAGGGCCAGAAAAATGGATGTGTGTGTGTGTGTGTGTGTGTGTGTGTGTGTGTGTGTGTACAGAGAAAATGCCATGCATTACACATGCTTGTTTATTAATGTAATTGTGTTACATTCTCTTGAGTATATTTGCATAATTCTAGCTGATGTAAGCACACCATAGTTCACATTTTATTTTGCCAACTTTTTTAGAAATACACTTGCATGGAAGTCTGTGACTTGAATATGGAATAATTTGACTATTAATTTCAGTGTTTTGCCAAATACTTTTTATTAAATGTCCATAGACAGAATGATATTGTCCTGAGATGTCCCGTGACAGTGACATTTTGTGCTTGTCTGATGCCAATCAGTTCTCCTCAGACACTTTTGATTTTTCTTCTCCCTCAATTATAGCAGCGTAGCAATGTTGAGCACACAGGAAGGCTATTTTTCACAGCAATTCATACGTTCACCTAAAATCCCTCGACAGCAGGATGGAAACATAGCGGGTGCAAAGAATTAGTTTAATATTCTTAACACACTGTTCACAGT
This sequence comes from Plectropomus leopardus, assembly GCF_008729295.1. Classification (NCBI taxonomy): domain Eukaryota; kingdom Metazoa; phylum Chordata; class Actinopteri; order Perciformes; family Serranidae; genus Plectropomus; species Plectropomus leopardus. The sequence continues at coordinate 11,537,286 of NC_056479.1, read as the reverse complement.
CATTGCCTCTGCTGGATGTTGACAGCCTGCCCACTTCACAGCTGATATCAAGGTACTCCTCCTTTACTGCAAACTTTTCTGTGGCACGTGAACACACAGGCATCCTCTGGCCTGGGCTCACGTCTAACCCCAAAAGCACACAGTGAAAACTGCCTGCAGGGAGACTGACCCCTCGCAAGGTTCGGAAAACACAGAGAAGAGTACTGTTCTCCCTCTGGCTGGGACACGGGGGCACACTGGAGCCTTCAGAGAGATGAAGGCAAAAGGACAGGATTGGTGGGAAGGACATACATTGGAGCTCTGTATTTCTGTATTCCACTTCCTCCTCCACCTCCCTCTGGCACAGCCCTCTCTCTACACCGTCCCGTGTTCCTCCCTTCCACACATACGCCTTTGAGACACTTATCCCCAGAGCTGCGTCTGATTTTGGCGTGTGCTTTCTTGCCTGTTTTTCTTGTCTGCTCTGTGATCTCCGAAGCCCAAAAGCTCGAGCCAAGTTGATCCAGCTTCCTCTCTACCCATCAGCTAAAGTCTTCTTAACAGTGTGGACCTACAGAGCTTTATACTAGGGAGAGAGAATGAGCAAGACGTGAGAGGAAGCCTATCTTTCAAAGAGATGAGTAATGGGCCCTGAGGGCACTTCTCAGCTCCAATGGAAGCCTGCGAGCCCTTGCATTTCTACATGCTGAGAGAGGTGTTACATAAATGACAGAACATCCTCGATGGCCACTTTTTGTATGCTAAAAGCCTTCTCCCAGGTTGGTGTTTATGTTAATGACTTTAGTCAGGATTTTGAAGTGCCTGGATGATGAGCAGCTAGCCTAGAAAAGAAGGAGTGGCTCTGACCTTGGCCCACTTCAGGGAAACGCTCTGGTTTCTGACTAATAGAGTATGCCCTATTCTTTCTCCCACAACATGCACTCAAAATAGCTCTGGCATGCCCCATTAAGCAGCATTTTAATTGTTAACACGGCTTGCTCTGTCCTTGGCACACATTAACTACTTCATTTAAATGTCAATCCCAATTAAAGAGGGACGAGGAGACGTTCGTTTCAACCGGGAACGAGTGTGGTGTTGCAACCCCAATCACCATCATCAGCTTTTAAGGGAGATGAAGTGCAACCTTAAAAATTAACAGTTTTTGGTTCTCACCTGATGACTGACAGATCACTCAGGGGTTCAATTAATGATAGAGTGGTAAGATAAGATAACAAACTTCATTAGTCCCACACCAGGGAAATTTACATGTAGCAAAAGCAAAGGAAAATAGTGACTGAGTGATAAATAAAAATGAAAAGATAAAAACACAGCAAAAACTAATTTAATTAAAATTAAAACAATATAAAAGCTGTATACACGTTATACCTTACACAGATGCATAATGTATGTCCATGATGGGTATTTGCACAGGATAATTATAATACACATATGGTATGTCGCACTGAAATATAAAACTAGCCTCTATATTGCACAGCAAGTACTAAATAGTAGGAAAATTGCACAGGAATGTTGCACAGTATAATTACAATGGATATGTATATTGACCGAGCTATATGTAATGACATAGTAGGATGATGAAATGATAGTAAAGGGGAAGTCCACTGTTTTTAAACTTAAGGACATGTTTGCTAGAAATAGAGAGTACTGCTCAGTCTGTCAAACAGTTGTTTGATATCCTCTGGAGGAGTTTTGTGCGGGAAATAATCCCATGCTGCAGGGTTGTCTCAGCTATGGATTAAAGACGTTTTCATGGAAAGCCTGTGTTACTAACTGGTGGTAAGGAGTTTTAAAGTTGTGGGCATTCACCATGCAAAGGGTTTAAAGGCCGGGTTTTGTTTGTAAAGAACTAGATATGCGATGAGTTAGGGCATGGCGATGTCTTCTGAATTTCCACATGGTGCCATCCAAGGTGTGTGTTTGAGAGAGAGTGACAGAGAGAGGGGAAGAAGGTGGAATAATCTTGCGAAGACTATTTATTTAAGTTATTAATAACTTGATTGAAATGCAGCTTTGTCACTTATTTACCCCTTGCCTGAACCACTGAAAAAAATGGTGGTCAGCCAAGTGGATGTGAATTGATAAGAGATGGTGGCAAATCTCAACAATGACAGCAACAAACTTGTACGATTGAAAAGGTCACACTTTGCCCATCTGGCAGCCTACAGTTCATCTAATAGATAAATCAGAATGATACATTTCTAAGTTCTCAATGAATGCCATAAGCACAATGGACGGACACAATGTTGGGCTCAGTGGCAGATGACTGACTACCATTGGTGATGGATGTTGGCATAGTCCATCAGTCCAGCGCTACATTTTATTGACCATTACAGACATTTCCACCAATGCAGAGTTAGGTTTTTGACCATCAGACAAGCATTTCTGTTGAAGCGCACTGGCCCCTTTACAATAGTAAACTATAGAATGTTTCTTCATTTGAACTGTAGGATCCAGACATTTTGACCCATATTGTGCCAGAGTCTAAAGGTCAGGAATATCCCAGCCTTGCCTGCATCAGTTTTGACCATTAAAATCTCTCTCCTGTGACCACTCCAACTTTGTGGAAGTTCTATAATAAATTGCTGCAGTACTCTTTTAAAAGACATGCTCTATAGGGTAAATGTGGTCTGGTGTATGTCACTGTTCACTTCTCAGTCCCGGGCTGCTACAGTGCTTGTCTGTTGGAAAGGAGGTGCCCTTATTTGCAGTAATGCAGTGACAAAGCAGAAGCGTGTGACGGATATTTGTTTCCTAGTGTGTACAGTTCCTCCCTTCCTTCCTCTGACTGTCACCCTAGGCATTACCCTCAGTGAAAACTTCCATAGTTGGCAACCGCCTCTTTCAACCCCCCTGGCCTGCAGCCTGCTCAGCTGTGCTGGGACACAAACCCCATTTTCCCTGGAGAGCAATAATGCTAGCATTACGTTCTGCACAGAGTGGTCCCAGCCCAGGGGCCTGGCATGCAATCGTCCACTGCTGCAAACAGAAGCACACATACACTGAATCCATTCCCAGTACTGCAGTACCAGATGGATGGCAAACAGGGATGCTCCCAGGTCCAAATCACCTCCTGCAGCTGGGTGATAGAGTCCCGCAGCGTTGAGACAAGGCAGGCAAGGATTGGGACCTATTGCGTCTGCTTTTTTTTTTTTTTTTTTGTCGTAGCAGTCCCATTCACTGCCATGTAGCTCTTTGTCTCAGAGTGCGCTTGTATTGCTTTGTTGTTTTTGGTGCATATTTTTCCCTAAAAGGTCTAACTGCTTGTTATGCACCATCTGATAATGGGTAATGCATCGGTGGCTGCCTGCCTAATGAGTTAGATAGGTAGAGGTGCTCATATTGGCAAGCAGGCGTAGTGTTGTCATGGGGATGATGTGTGGGCCTCTCCTCCTCTACTGGAGTGAACCAGCAAGCAGTGCTTGACTGCCCACCAGCAAAAGGTGCAAAAACACTACCACACACACGCTTGCACATACAAGTACACATGTAGAAGTACAGGCATTGCAGTGATAGCAGAGTGGATGAATCAGTGAGCTCTAGCATCTCAAAGAGGAGGTGGAGGAGGAGGAAGTGGCGAAGGGGTTGTCTAGATTGATCCAGTCACATAGCGCTAGCAACAATGAATCACAGTGTTACCTCGGTTTTAATCAACACACTTAGGCTACAAATGACTCACTCGTGGAATAGCGAATCATTTGCATTTCTGGTTTGTTTGCTATTTTAATGCTAATGTGTTCTCCAGTGCCCACCAGCCTACTTGAACACTCTTCATCATTCAGTCTTTCTTTTTATAGCATATTTCTTTCTTTATCTGTCCATCTCTTGCTCTGTCAACCCCTCCGTCCGCCCACCCACCTATTCCACCCATCCCACAGCTCCCACTTCTGTCTGCTGCTGTGCTCCCACATCTAGCATTAGGAAAGGAAATGAGGCGAGGTGCCGATGCAAATATCTTGGACCCCTCGCTGCTCCCTGACTCATCACCCAGAGACAAACAAGAACAGAGTGAGGAGGAGAGGAGGGAGGTAGAGGTGGCAGGGCACAGCGATTTAGACGGGAAAACAGACCTACACAAAGCATACAGTTGATTGGGACACAATGAAAAAAACAGGGAAAAGCGGGTGCCGCTATGTGAAGGCAGAGTTTATTATCATGCAGAAAGCTTTCTCCAGCAAAGTAGAACAACAAAGAGAGCATAAAACATTGAACGCTGCATTATTTCTCACTCTCACTCCCCATCCTTCTTTTTATTGTGGTGCAGCTCTCCTATCATTCAGCCTAGAGTGCTTTTTCAGCAGTTCTGAGGGGTCATTCCTTTTCTCTGCCTCCTGCCTTGCCTATCTCTAGCGCACTTGATTGTTTTGCAGATTGTATTGTAAAGGGCTCAGCAATGCAAGTTTGCCTGTTGCCCAGTTTGCTATTCATTAATATCTAACTGTTGGATTGCTATTGGCTTTCATGGTCAGAGAGGGGCTGAGGAGAAATGCATACAGATTTTGCCATTTTAGGGCTGTGTATGTGTGTGTGTGTCTGCACCTGAAAAGTTTTTCTGTTTCTTTGCAATTCCTATGTCATAGTCGAACAGGGTGGTGGGGAGGTGAAAAAAATTTACATGAATTGAGCAAAAGAGAGCAAAACATAAAAAATGTATTTGTCACAATTGCTACAAAGCTGGCTGCCTACACATTCTTTGTAAAGTGCTGTGAGCCTCTGCTCCTGCAACCAGCTGTAGGTGGAACACCATTCAGCACATTCGTTGTGTGATTATCCGAAGCTGCTACTGCTACAGTATTCAGTCAGGATGTGAAATCTTTAATGTGCTTCTCAGGGATGATACCAGCCACCTCCCTCATCGGCAGGATTATGGAAATGTGGAAGCGTATTGCTGTGTCATGTTCACATTCACATCCAGAATAGTAATGTAAAGACAATTGAGAGATCTCAGTTGCCCCAAATACAGGTCTCCATTTAAAAGTATCAGCTGCATATATATATATATATATATATATATATATATAGTTTGATGTCAAGGATTTGTGTGGATGCAGAGCCAAACAAAAAAAACAAAACATTTTCAAGCAATTAAGAGACAATTCTGGACAACAGACATGGAAGGATCTAAAGCATATTACAATGGACTGCTGCAGAAAATGGCAATAGATGGAGCATGCAATCGACACTATCTCCCTCTCTCTGATGGAAACTACTATCCGGTTGGCGTTACATCGTCAGGGCCTCGCTGTTATGACTGTTATGACACGCCCACTTTTCAACAATCAAATCAAATTCCTTCAAACATTATATCTTTTGTAACTATTCTGTCTCAGATAATTGTCATGATACTGAAGCAAGATACACCCAAAATGCCATTTAATTTTGACCTTAGTGTTGCACATAGATGGCTTTAAACCAGTGAACTATTGGGTCAGTTCAACTTCATTTTCAGTTCCAAGTTATAAAGTTAAAATATATAACAAACGCAAATGATAAATGTAGTAAACCATGGTTGTCGAATCCTCAAATCTTAGATATTAAAGTAAATTACCAAAGTGTGTAGGATTCAACCTTTTGGGAACCATCAGTCTCTGGGCTGTACTTATTCCCCAGTTCATACATCCTGATCCTTTCCTCACAACCTCTCCTTGTGTCTTAGTCCCTACCACCTGAGGTACGAGTAGAGGATGTAAGGAAAAGACACAAGGAGAGAGAGATCGAGGCAATAGGCATTTAACAGAATGACACATCCTTGCTTTAGAGCTGCTATTTAAAGCTTGGTCAATTAAATGACATGTGGCACAGATGCACCATCTGCTATGGGTGAAACCTTTTTCATACATCAGGAATGCCAAAAAGATTTTGCAGAGGATACACCTGCCCTTGCTTATTGCTCTGTTGTCAAGTCTCTCTCCTTAAGATGCATGTTAGGAATTGAGACATCCTTTAAGATGGCACACTGAGATTGATTTTTGGGTCACAGGAATGAGGGCAGAGAAGAAAAGAGACAAGGAGGCACAAAATAGATAAATGACAAGAGCCCTCTTGTAATAGAAGTAGATGTTGGCATACTTCACAAAATAAGTCTAATGTTTGACCGACTAGTGGTGCTAGACAAGAAGTCAGGGAATTTCCAACCTCGATCTGCTTCATCCATGAATGTCTGCCCAACACGTCAGCTAAACATCTATCCATCCAACAGTTGTTGAGATATTTCGGTCTTGACTACAGTGTTGGACCCACTGACTGAGCAATAGACTGACATTGCCATTCCTAGAGCCATGCCACTTGCTTGACTTAAAATAAGATTGAGCTTGTTAAGAAGACTGTAATCTTCCCTCAAGTTTTGCTGCTCTGTCAATAAAAAGACATGTGAAGACATTTGTCCCAGCTGGGGGGATGGCCCACAAAGCTTGCCTTTACCTCCAGCATGACAGTTAAGCTTTAATGGCACAGGGGGTGCACAATGATTTGTAGACAGTACAGTGGAAACCTAATGAGTATAATGATTATCTCTGTAGCTAGCTGAGCCATTTGCCCTGCTGGTCTCTGGGTTTGGTGGATCTCCTCTACTATTCATGCTGTTTGACAAGCTATATGTGAACAGAGAAGGCAGTTTTTCTTAGTACTTAAATGGAAAATATGTGACATCCAGACAAGAGCTGAAACATGATTTCACTGCAGTGCCTCCTGTGAACCCCACCTGTGTTTGTTTGTACATTTGTGTGGCTTCCCGTTCTGTGTAGACTGCAATACACTCCATCTCAAGAGCCAACTCCTGCCATATTGCTATTTAGTCATATATTTCTTGTTCTAATGTAGCTCTCTCTCTGTTTAGCACTTCTAATATTAGGCAGGTCTAATTGCTGTGTTGAGTAGTATCTAAAAAGCTAATTAGGCCAGTGATTTCTGGTTAAAGAGGAGAAGGAAAGTGAACAGACGGTTTCTATTACAGTAATAGGGTCCCCACCCAGACCCTGATGGTGCTGTCTTTGACCTCAGATTTATTCTTGCTATGAATGTCACAGGTCATGACTTTTTCCCCCCCAATAACGACCACATGGATTAGTTGTTCAATTTTTGGACCTGCACATAAGATTTTTTCTCACAGATTGCCGCATTGTGTTTTTGTTTGCACTTCAGAAATAAATGTATATGTGTATGAGTATTATGTTCCAACATATTGTAAAAGCAGTCAAATTTAAATTTCTCTCTGAAATTGATTTCCATTCTTGTGAAAATTATATCATTATATCGAGAAGGCCACAAGGGAATTTCTGTAAATTTGGCACAAATTTCCACTTGGACTCAGTGATGAACTCATTAGAATATGGTGGTCAAAGTTCAAGTTCACTGTGACCTCTTCTGTTTCATTCTTGTGAACGTGATATCTCAAGAACACCTTTTTGTTCAAATTTGGCACAAACATTCACTTGAACTCAAGGATGAAGTAATTCTATGTATATGGTTGTCAGTCAAAGGTAAAAGTCACTGCAAAGGTCATCCACCTCCATCTTTTGGTGATATCAATATCTCAAGATGGCCTTGAAGGAATTTTTTCAAATTTGGCACAAACGTCCACTTGGAATAAAGAACGAATTAATTCAAATTTTGGTGGTCAGAGGTCACTTTGACCTCCCAAAACATGTTTTTGGCCTTAAATCATGAATAAATATGCACATTATTACAAAATTGAATGCAAATGTCTAATAGGATAAGATGATGAAATGATGACAATTTATATCCAAAAGTTCATATGTTGTGTTTTAGACATCATTCAACGCCATAACTCAGAAACAGAAGGGGAGACATTTGGTCAGATACTGAATTGGTGACACTAATCTTGGGTGTCAACCTTAAAACTGTGCTGATTGTATGGATCTTCTTTGTTGTTTAGAGGGGGAATATGTGTTTGGGGCATCCATGTTTTCACAGACATGCATGTAAACTGTAACTGCAACTTCAGTGATTTGCGGAGGCATACAACCACATGACAACTGTTCAAGGTTGTTTTTTACAAGTGATCCTTGCCTCCATTTCAAACATGTGACCTGAATCTGCGTTGATAGTGTGCGTATTGTGTACAGTAGTGTATGTCTAGGTAAATGGCACTGAGGTGCATTAGGACTAAATACATGTATAATATGTGTGACATCTTTATTTCATTCAAACCCTGACAGTAAAAATGCAGTGCAGGGTTGCAGGTTTTCACACTAATCTACTGACTTCTGTAAAGAAATCTTGTTAAAATCCTCTCTGCCATAAGGATCTGCACTTTCTTTCTTTTTTTTTTGTTTTTGTTGGTAAATGTCCCCTCTCTCTTGCTTCCTCTGCCTTTTTGAGTGCGGGCAGCATGAACAAATTAAGACCTAGCTTATTAAACAAGTGAGCCTTCAAATTACAACAGACTGGCCCTGCATGCATGGGTGACTGTCAGAGCCCTCTCCCCTCCACCTCCAGCAAAACAACAAACACAACAGGGAGGGGCCGCGCTTCGCTGTCCCTTATGTTATGTCCGTTCTCTGAGAGTGGCCTGATTTAACACCAATGTGTTTTAGGCTGCTGTAAGGGTGATTTAACATGATGCTTATGTACGGAGTAGTGTGTGTGTATTTGTGTGCGGCTCCTGTTTTTATTTTCTTTCTGTTTTTTCTTTTTTGATTTTGTCTAATTCATTAGGCAGAGGGTAATGAAGGCGAATGTTGATGCTATTTCAGAAGCCTTCTTTCACACAGGGGAAAGTAGGTTTTGTTTGTCTTGATTGGGTTGAATTCTGACAAATGTGAAAGTCTTGTTTTGTCTTTCCCAAGTTGGTGATTGCTGTTGATGTTCTGTACTTATTGTGTTTTGGTCTCAGTGTGTGGAAAGAAGATTGTGCTGCCGGATATAAATAGTTTTATCTTGAACGGCATGCTCAGAGGATGTAGCTGTAGTTGCAGAGTTTTGTTTGTTCTGAGTTCTGGATAGCTTCATTCATTAACTGCTGTTGGTGCCATGTTACAATTTTTTGTCTCACTGAGCCTTTTTAATATTCTTACCCTCCATGTCGTGTATACTTAAAATCTCCTTTGTTTGACACATTTAAAGAATGTGAAAATATTCTTCTGTTTTACATGGTTTTAGCAAAGAAAAAGTTGTTAAAATAGGGGGGAAAAAGACAAGCTGGGTCTGTTCTCCACTCCACCCACCAATGCAGTAGGTTTTGCATTTGATTTCTGCTTCCTCAAGCAATGGCTGAGCACTAAAGTAGAGTGTGGAAATAGGTTTGGCTATTAGGCTTGGGCAATATCTATTTTTTTCATACATTCATGCTTTTATAAACTTTCTCTTGGGTATGCAGCTAATGATGGTATCAGTGTGTGGCGCTAACCCTCGCCAACACTAATTTGCGCCGATTTTTCCGCATGACACATGCAGCTTTCACCAAAAATAGACAGTAAATATGGTCTTTGGTTAATTATATTGACTCTATACCACCTTTTACTGCAGTTTCAGTCTTTATCTGTCACAGACATGAGAAAATACAAATATATCTGTTGTTAACAGTGCAGTAGCTGCAGGGCTTTATAAATGAGTGGAGTATGTGCTTTTAATTGTGGAACTACAGTAGTTATAACAGTAGGCAGCTTTGCAGCAGCAACAAACACTTTCACACACACTTCTCACCCATGCAGTTTGATCTGGGCGTAGCCTTCAGGGCACGTGATGTGCACTGCATGCAAAACATCCTCAATACAGCCTCTCCAGTATGAGGTTAATATTAATATGAGGGTCTGTATTTTTGACATTATTTAAAATCACAAATGTTTGGGATTTCTAAATACCCTGGTATACTGTGACAGTGTGATACCGCCATTCCCACTGGCTTTATGAGACAAGTAATAGGTTAAGTGGTGACAGCAGTGTGCATCAAGGTGGCTAGCATCAGCATTAGAAGACAAACCGAACAGATTCAGTCATATGTCTGAGCCTCAGTCAGACTCAGACCCTGATGAGGAGTCAGGGTCTGAGGAGTGGTCTTATGCACCAAATTTAACGATGGGCAGACATATCTGTGTAGGTAGCATCTTTTATTTGTTTGTGTGTGTTTGTGAGCTTTTTAGCTTGTAGGCTATATGACAGTGGCAAGTTAATGGATATGAAACTTAAAATATTTGCTACAATGGGGTTATTTGTAGATGAAGGGAATCTCCAGGCTCTGGTTTACAGCCAAAAACTGCACACTCTACCATATTTGCTGACCAAACTTTTGCAGTGTTAATGCTAACTCTGCACTCTGTACTGGGGGTTTCAGTTTTCAGGTGTTGTGTTGAAGTCTGTTCCCTGTCAATATGTGTTTCCTGTATTATGTTAATACCTAATCTAGCTTTTCCAGCATGTACAAGTGTTAGTAGTGTCAAGGTCAGACAATTCAGGAGACATAAACAGAAGAAAAACACATTTTTGAGTATAGAAAATCTGTGTGTATGTTGTAATGCACACTGTTTAAGAAAACTGGAATTAAACACTTTTGTTTTCTTTTTATCAAGAAAAGCATTTTAGTTAAAGGTTAGATACTTGCAGGGTGTTTAAAGACACAGCAATTAAGCTAAAGATGAAAGTAATTTGCAGCATGATTTCAGGACTTTTATCACAGAGTGAAAACAGTTAAATGTCATGTTGTAAGATGACAATTGGAATCTGGCTTTGTGCTTGTGAGAGAATGCAATATTGACTCAAATGTTTATCCTTAACTAGTGACTTTTTTCATGAACATAAATCTTTAGTTTTACTTTAACTGCACTATTAAATTTGCTTTAAACCCTCAAAACACAAAAAAATGCTGGAATATATATAGACATTAATTCAGTATCAGTAGTACTATCAAATGAAGAATAATTTACAGAAAAGTATGAAAACTTTAAAAAAAGAGAAATCCATAAAAGCGTTTGACATCTCAGAAATGAATAAAATGAGCGTGAGCTTGCTCTACATAAAGCCGGTGACCCCATTTACCACCCAGTTTCTCCATCACTGCTACTGTAAGTTTTATATTTTCATTAGCTAGTAAGTAAGTTTTCTGTATACGAGGTGAACTTCTGTTCAGCAACTCAGTAGTATCTCTTGTAACATTGACAGTTGGGTTTCCAGCTACATCATGACTTCTCACTTCATATTTTAAATGTGGTTGTTGCTGATAAGTCCTCCCAGCAGAATAGTGCCATGTCTTTGGGGTACCCAGCGCAGTGGGTATAGTGTGAACACTAAGAATGTCTCTCGTTTAATCGGTTTGAAAATGTAGCTGCTCTCCCAAAACATGTGCGTTAATCTCAAAACTGCAGCATTTTTGCCGAGTGGTGAGGCTTTTGCAACACTCACCTGGGAAAATTGTTAAGATTTGTGAAAGCACTCTGACTCCCTTGAGGTGGATAACAACTTTGGGTACTGTAGGTGGGTTTTAGAGCACTTTCTTTTGTCAGTGCGTGGGTTGATTTGGTGGAGTGTTTCTGTCTAATTTGAAAAGGAGCAGGGGGCTCAGGAGGAGAATTAGTGTGGGAGTAGAAGAACAAGATCTCAGGTCTGCCCTGAGGGGTTGAGACCATCAGTGTTAGGATGTGTGGGCATCTTCCAGTGCTAACACAGTGCAGTGGCCTCAACTGTCGGGTATGTTCTCCCCAACACAAAAGACTGCAGCTGGGAACAGATATTAACAAATAAGATAAAGTTTATATTTATAGTTAATAGAGCAAATGTTGTACTACAGTAAACTATAGTGGTTGCTGGTAATGTGAAGGTGAAAGGATGTCTGAGTCTAAGTGTGGCTGAAAAGTGAAATAAAAAGATGTCTAATTTACACATTGCCATTTTTTCTTTTAACAGCATTTCAATGTGCAGCGGACCTATCTACATTTAGTGAAATCAAGTAGCCCAGACCTCCAAAAAAATAAATTTAGTCCAGTTTTACGTAAACAGAAATCTGCAAATTTGCAAATCCATAACTGTTTTTACACAACAGAGACCCAAACAAAGATCCTTCAGTATGCTGGATTTGCCTTTTTACACAGAACCACACAACTCCAGCATTGTCCCGCCCTATTGTGTGATTTTAGACGACATGCCGGCGTTCCAGAGGGAAAAGAGGTATGATGGGCACGACCTATAACACAACCACAACAGCTTCTAGTGTGAAATATAACAAACATACATACAATGGCATAACATCAATCACTGTTATGTGACGATTGATCTCAACCTTTGCAATTTTGGGACATGCTTTCCTGCTGTTCTGCTTTGAGTTAGCTGTTAACTGCTGCTAGCTGCTTTTTAAATCTCCAAGTGGTGGGTTGCACACATAACCCAGGTTTATCTGGTAATGTGTGCAGGGGCACTAACTGGTTATGTAAAACATCTTTTTGGAGCTACACACTCTGTAAACGCAAAGCGTACTCTGGGCACAGATGGAGCAGCAGAACACCAGTGAGTGCAGTGAAAGTGAAACTTAACCTTAAAATAATTGAGTATTCTTTGAACACACTACTGCTTTTCATACAGTCCCATACCATTGCCTCATGCTTTTTACCATTAGTCTGTCAGCTTTAACTTTATAACCCTTTGACCCTTCACCCTCCAGCACTCAGAAAATTAGATTGACTCATGCAGACGTGGCATTACTATTATTTGTTTACTTGAGGACAAGAAATGTCAAACACCCCACCCACTGCCACACTTCACATTTTTTCTCTGTGCCTCCTCCGCAAGAGGCGAATCTTCAGTCACATTTCAGCCTGCGGTGAGTGACGCAGCGAGCTGCTCTCATCACTGTTAAGGAAGAAAAATAAAATGTGATAGAGCACTAGATGTGCCAGCAAAATGTCCACAGCATAAGGTTGTGTGTCTGACACGCGTATGTCTCAGATAATTTATCTGTGGCAGAGACATTACCAGCCTGCATTTACAAATGCTTTATATATATTCAAATCAAGGCATATTTTGTAAAAATATAAAGAATCAAATGTTATTATGTGACTTTTTAAATATTTCACATTGGTTGGTCATGGTTCTGGCTGTTGATATGACAAAGGCTTCTAGCTCATCAAAGAAACTGTGTAACACGTAATTAAATTGGTGACACTTCCAAAGTTTCCCCTTTATATTACATTTTGTTGTAAATACATTGAACTAAACTGAATGGAATTATTCGAATTCAGGGATTGACACATGATTTCCACCTCTAAATAAAACCCAGATTCAGCTGTATGAGAGTAAAAACTGTATCACATGCATGCACAGTTTTCTGTGAATTCCTCATGTTTAAGCCATTTGAATCCAGAATGTGAACAGTAGTTCCCACCACTGCATAGTAACCTCACGCAACGGTTTGTGTAATATCTTCCAAAAATGAACCTAACAGTTCTTATGATATCTAACAAATTAGCACTTCAAAAATGGCGTTGTCACACTATGTACTTAATGTAAAGTTACTACTTAAAGTTATGTAAGTAAGATTTATGAAAGGAATCATGTTTGGCCTTATCACGTTATGCGCTTAACATAAAGTTACGTACATTAGGTTTAGGAAAAAAAGCATGGTTGGGCATCATCACCTTACCATAAAGTTACCTACCTGACATAAAGTGGCGTAGATTATTTTTCAGAATTGTTATGTTATGTTGGTAAGATTTAGGACAAGAAACATCGTTGGGCATTGTCACAGTATGTACTTAACAGGAAGTTATGCACTTAATATACTTGATGAAGAGACCATTCACTTAAAATAACTAAATAATATAAACACAGAAAAAAATGGCAAACATAAATAGTATTAAAAACTGAGTTTAATTTAATTAAAATCTCAAGGACTATCGTTGAGCAGCTCAGGGCTCATGATGCTGTGTTTGAGTTGAGGTGCCATGCTGGTAACATGACAGTTGCACAGTTTTAAAAGGTTGATATGTATCACGTTAATTGAGAACACAATTTTGAGGGGAGTACTGAGCATAGATTTTTTTTATTCAGCAATATTAGAACAAAAAAAAAAATCTGCTGCTGAGTTCTAAAAACACCCATACCGATGTTGAATGGAATCCCACAGCGGACAAAACTTAAAGCATAATAATAATATTAATCCAGGCATTTGTTTTTATCGAAATAAAAGTTCCCTTTATTGACAAGTAGTCACTGTTATTTTCCACACCCCACCTCTCAGACGCATTCATGTCTAAATGCTTTTGTCTATCGTGCTTGTCATGTTGTTACAGCTAGTGCCACTCCACATTCCTTCCATAATACAAGCAATTGCCTTTTGACCTTTTTTATTGTTGCCATCTTCCATTATGTGAAAGGACCATTAGCTGACTGGGGTCATGCTGCTCCAGCTGAAGCCCTAAGCCTCCATACTGAAGATGAAAAGTGAGTGGAACCCATAGAGACATATTGAAGTGGGCTTTGACCAATTTCCTAGAAAGTCTTTCTTATCTTGTATGAAAGATAATCGCTGACGCGAGTATGTATATGTATATATGGACCATTCATGTAATAAAACCAGCAAAACAGCTTCCTAAAATACATTCAAGATGGGAATGTCAGCAGGCTGACATTTCACTTCGATTTCTGATTCTGCCACATTCTGCGACTGTTATAGCTTTAAAAATGATTGGAGTGAGGTACTCCTTATTTAATCCTCTGTGTGTGTGTGTGTGTGTGTGTGTGTGTGTGTGTGTGTGTGTGCGTGCGTGTGCATGTGTGTGCGTGTGATTGTAAAAACTAAAACCAGAATAATCCACCAGAAAATACTCAGCTGCAGGGCTGTGGTTTGACAGTGTGGAGGAGCTGAGCATCCATGAAGCGCAGATGTTGTTGGGATGTAGGTGGAACATAGAAAAGTGTCTTAAACAAAAGGCTCTGTCTTTTATCTCTTGCAGTTGTTTGATTTAGTGTGCTGCTGTGTCAAATGACATGTGTGCAGTACAAGGACAATGAAAGAGTAGATGTTACCAAGGCAACAACAAATGGGGATCCCGGTGAACAATAAGCACAAACGTACCCCCCATAATAAAAACTGACTCTCTGGGATAAGATGCAGATCCTTCCAGACATTGCTCTGACTAAAATCATGTCTAAACATCTATTATTGCAGCCAAAATGATGACATAAGCTAATCCACTTTGATTTACACTTGTGTGTGTCACTGTTTGTTTCTGATCATCCCTCCGCACTGATAGCCCAGTCAGTACAGCAGGTGTCCTCCCCATTGACTGGCATGTTAATCAGGCAGGATTAGGCCTCAATTGAGTACAAATGTGATGGAAAATGGTTTGAATTACATGCTAAGCCCCCACTGGCCTGTAATCCACCGCCCTGCGCTTGGAAGAGTCATCCATGGGGTAAAGTGTGTGTGCGTGTGTGTTTTCATCCACGTGCCAGCATGTGTCTAAGTGCAAGCCTCACACACTCTGTCTACACATGAGCCAAATCCTTATCCCAAACACATCCACTGTCATCAAAGTTTTTGCTCTGGGAGTGACTTCATCTGCTTATTCGGGCTTTCCTGAACAGAGACATTAAGTTCCCATGAAATCAAAATAGACGTCTACATTTTTTTTTTTTATACATGTCTTGCACTAATTTCCACCTTTACACCAGTGTCTGACCCAACAATGACTAAAAAAGTAATTTTGTAGGTTTTCTTAAAGGTCCAGTGTGTAGGATTTTGGAAGATAAATTTGAAGAAATGTTCTGTAATATTCATAGACTTCATTTGTTTATAGTCGCCTGAAAATGAGAACTGTTTTCTTTACTTTGTATTGAGCCTTTTTTTTGCTTGTTTTTTTTTTTTTTTTTTAAATCTACACTTCCAGCAGGTCATCTTCCACAGAGTCTATCATGTTGTTCTACAGTGGCTAGGGATGGACAAATCCAACACTGGCTCTTGATAGGGCCAAATGTGTTTTTGTGTAGGCCACCGTTCTCCTACACGCTTGGCACACTGGAGAAGTTTCAGTTCTGAAACCGTATCGATAGATGCCACCAAATCCTACACACTGGACCTTTGATTGTATTTTACAGTGTGTCATTTCCTGGAGAACGATACAAATGTTGACTCATCATGCACTCGGGAGTTTATAGAAATTTAGCATGCAATGAATGCTTTCTTGAAGTGTTATGCCCCTCCCCCATGACAATAAATGTTGCCAGTTTCTAACCAGTACACTGGGTACAAATAACGAAGAAATGGCACGCTTTGCTGTGCCTTAGATTGGCAAAGCAAGGCAAAGCCATTCCTTTGCTATCCTGTTACCAACGAAGGTAACGAGTACTAGCCAATCATAGGGAGAGTAGGGCGGGTCATTCCTGTGCCACTCTAGGATTTGCACGTTTGCATACAGAGTACAGGTTCTACGAGTTAGCTTATGTAAAAGTGTCGCTCATATGGCAGTTACCACTGATAGTGCCATTCTGGTGTTGTGGCAGTAGCCCAATCCGGTCCCCTACTGGTACACTTAGCATGGCTAGCCACCTCCATGGTAGTTTGTGATGTAGGACTGTCTGCTGTAAACACCAAACAATATCTGCAACAAATACCTCTCCTATAGCTTTGTGTTTTCACAGGAAACCAGCAGATTAAATATGCAGAATCAAATGGCATTCTGCTAAGGCCTTTCATGGGAACTTTCACAAAAATTACAACATAACTGATGTTTGGAGGGATGGAGGGAGTGAGAAAGGAAAAGATGGAGACAGGGATGGTCTGATGGGCTTGAGGCATCCCCTTGGTGTTTTTTGAGCGACATGTAATCAACGTGTTTGTCCCCTCTGAGCCACAGACGGCCTGGATGAAGATAGTCTTGCCATCAAAGCAATAGATCAGTATCTCAAGGACAGTTTACCCCCACACCCATCACACATTAAACTCTGGCGCAGTTGTTTTTATCCTTTCCTGTCACTCAGTTCTCATACCACCTCTTAACCCTCTCTAACTCAGCGACGTTTAAAAATCTCTTGACGCTTCACCTCCATGTTGCTTATTGTCTCTCTACCAGGTGGTTGCGGTTACATTATCATCATGATTAACAGATGGTACATAATCTGCACAGAGATGACTAAAATCCCTTCAGAGAATGAGGCAAAGGTGAATTGTTGCAGATGTGGGCCAGTTCCAGAACTGGGTTTGTGCATTGAAGGCGTGAGTGGAAAGTGTATGAGTAGTGCCGTTTCCCACCTTTAGTGTTACTGCAGTACCTTTGAGCAAATCACTGAATCCCGAGCTACTCAAATGAAGCTGTATCTGACAGCAGAAGACTGTGATACTCATCTTAAAGGTCGATTCACTCAGATTTCACATTGTGAAGCTTCAAATCCTGCAGTTGAAAATAAACGGTGCAAAACACAGTAAATTTAGCCGTGTAAAACCTAAAACAATTAGAAAGGCTTAATTGTACAGCTGCTACCTTTGTGTCATCAGAGCAGCATGTGACAAAAATAAAGGCTGATGGTTTGACATGAAGTCAGGTACTAAAAAGCATCTTATATATTATACAGCAAGAGATGTTAGACTTTTTGTGTGCAATACAGCAATCCTGCATTAATACTTAAAGGCACATGTCAGCTGATGTGGAAGTGTGTGTGTGTGTGTGTGGGGGTGGGGGGGGGAGAAAAATAGAGCTCTTTTTTCTATATATTTTATATCATACAATGACCCTGCTTCTCATTTTATCTATTCAGTAAACAATTTCCTGATGAGTTTATGTCTCAATCGCTAGATCCAAGTCTGTGATAAAGCAGAGCATGTTTTAGGGAATGGCTACCTTGGGATTGAGAAATCACTACCACAACAGTGGATTATCAGGCTGGATGATCAAAATACTTGAGTCTTGAGTGTGTGTGTGTGTGTGTGTGTGTGTGTGTGTGTGTGTGTGTGTGTGTGTGTGTGTATAGTATATGGACCATTCATATCAGAAAATGAGCAAAACAGCTTCCTAAAATAAATGATAATGATAAGTATAACTAAATATTGAATTTGCATTCAAGTAATTTTATTTTGATTTTTATTTTAGTTTATTTTCGCATATTTCATCTCATTATGCATTCAGATTAATGCATTGTAATTCAGTCACTCATCTGATCCTTGCATACACTGCCCAGTGTTGTGGTCCACAGTCTCAAGTATGAATATTTATGTATTTTACTGAAGGAATGGCCCCTTTTTTCAGTGGGAATGATGTTTCTGTTTGGAGATTTTTCCCTTGGAATTTAAGAAGCATTTTCAATGTTGTTATTCACAAAAACCTAGAGCAATTTCGCTGTTTTATGAGGGTGGAGGCAGCAATCTCCATGACCAATTTCTCAAAAACTATTTGCATGCCAAAGACATAAAATTAGAGGCATGTGGGCTCGACATGTTTTTGTGATTTGGGGGGACTAACCCTTTAACAAGAATTCATGTAATTATACAGATATGAAACAGGGAGTTGCTGAAAAAAGAGAAACTGTGCACAGTTGACTTTCCTTGGATAAATAAAGGTCTAAATGATTTATTTTCAGAAGCTCAGATACTGATCTCACTGCATGGTTTGAAGTGTGTGTGTGTTTGTGTGTGTGTGTGTTTGTGTGTGTATGTGTGTGCGCACACACGTGTGTATGTTAATGTGCTGTTCACTCAAGAGATGCACAGAGAAGCCTGAAAAAACACACACGTATGCACGTGCGCTCACACACACATGCAGAGAACTCATGAATAGATAGTAGGGTCATTTGACATAAGTGCTGTCCATGCGACAAGCAGAGACTGTCCTCTGTGGAGGAGAGGGGTAATTCTCTTTCACGCATCATTAGCCCTCCTCATCTCCCCGTGCGCGTGTGTGTGTGTTCAGCATCTGCTGCAGCCAATCAGAGCTGCTCATCAGTCCTGGACCACTCCACCTCCACATCACAGTATGATGGCATCTCATTTCTGTCTCATCTCTTGTGTCTCGACTGGCCCTTATTTCTTCATTTCTCTCTCCCTCTTTATGTCGTTCTCTCTTCTTCCATCTCTCCTTTGCTCTCACCATCTTCATCTCTCAGTGGCAGAGAGACACAATCACTGTCACTCTTGTTTTTGGCTAACAGTCCATTCAGTGTTTGAAAAGTGATTTAATTTCTCTCCTCTCATTCAGCAGCCTCCACTGCTGTTATCATTTGTTGTGAAAAATAGGTTGTAATGGGCGTCATTCTCCTACCTGGGATAATGACTGAATGAGTTCATCATAATGGCATAATTGGTTAAATAATAAACATGTGCTCCCTGTCTATGGGCAGATTGTTTGTGAGCCAGGTAGTCATGGTGAACATGTAGAAACCTTTTCACTTTTAGTTGCCTGTAGGGGTGCTCAGTGTTCCTTTTCACTGCTGTCTCATGTATCATCATCATTTAGTAATTACTTTGACAGCTGCCGTCATCATAATCATTACTGTGCTAGTTGTGTATCAATAGTAACACACCATAACCTGTCCTCATTTCCACTCTATTATCCATTCTATGGGTGACCGCTGATGAATATTAAAACTGATATTACTGATAATTCAGTAGAGCAAAGACTGCGAGTATTATTTCAGATTTGAACAGAATATGTTGAAACTACTGAGCTTATTAATGGACAGAATATGAGTAGATTATACTGACGAGGTGATTTAAGAAGTTTCTATGGATGTATGGATGTTGTTGTTTCTGGGGAAGCTCAGGTCTCTTCTGACAGTTTGAACATCCTGCACAGAACATAGTAATAAGGAAGAATGAGTTTTAAAAAAACCACCAGTGTTAAATCCATCAGGTACCAAGAAATGTGCACTCAGTACAGTGCAGATCTCCATCAGGGAGCTTCCTGGGCTTATCCTGGCTACTCTGGACAATTCTTGTAATTCCAGCAGACTGAGCACAGCACATTTTACAAGCATCCCAGATGTTAATGAAAATATGCACCTCTATTTTTCACAGAACCATGGTGTGTTGTACAAGGCAGATTGAAATTTTCCAAGGTTTCCCACACATTAATTTATTTGTGGCAGGCTGCCACAATTGAAACATCTGTTGCCATATAGTTTTGGAGCTGGACTGTTCTATGCTATTGGAATATACAGTATATGCCGTTCATTTATGCGTTGCACAACAGTCTGGGAGCGCAAAGCGTACTCTTAGCATAGACGGAGCAGCTGAAAGCCAGGGTCAGTGAGGGTGAGACTAAATCATTAATTGCGCTAGGTCTAAAAGTTTGCTTTCACTTGCCTCTACATAAGCTGCTCCTCTCATTCAGCAATCTAATCTGATCATCTCTGAGTGGATTGACAGATCAGTTATCCACTTTGCAAGAAACAGGCACTGTATATAAAATATACAATATAATTATGAGAATGAAGGTATATTTAATTGTTGAAGCACAATCACGAATATTTAATCTGTGTCGTTAATAACTGGATTTGTCGGCTGCAGCACAATATAGTGAGAAGTAACAATGAGAAACTGAAACCAGATAAATAGACAAAATCTGCAAGTCTACAACATGAGGCAGATAAAACACTCCACTTCTGAAACGCTCACTGTGTTGTATGACGCTATGCAGCAGATGTAACCAAATGGGGCTGCACCTGTGCCTGGTGAAATTTTCCCCTCGGCTTCCTTACAGTCATGATTGCAAAGAAGCTAACAAAAATGGGGACTAATAATTATATTAGATATAATTATACAGATATAGAAGTACAGACCAAACCTTTCTATGGATGTCAGTTTTTGAGCCAAAACAAAGGCCAAAATGTGTCCTGCAACACACTATGGCTCATTGTTTTTAGCTGATTTCTGGAAAACTTTAGGCCCCTACTGGTCTTTTTAATGAATAAACCAGTCAATAAAACAGATATTTCAACAGTTGTGAATAAACATAACCATTATAGGTATTTGAGCATATAGCCATTAATGTGCACACAAAACATAAGGCTGATAGGTCCAGTAGTCTGTGAGATTAGCTGCAGACAGACCGAACACGATCCCCTGTAGGCTTTCCTCTGTTGGAGAAAAAAAATACATCAATACAGATGTGAAGTCCACTTTAACCTTCCCATAATTTATCATTGAAGCTGCATTTGTTACTCAGTTTGAGGTAAAATGTGTGGAGACCCTCTCAGCCAATAAGAAGAAGTCAGAGGCAGAAATGTGTTCTTCAGTGTCACGTTTCATCACATTTCTATGTTGTCACTGCGTCTACCCTGGCTGCCCCAGATATGGAAATGGGCCGTGGCTAAAAAGGATCCACCCCATGGCGTTGAATGGCCTTAGGCTGTTAGCAAAAACATCTTTGCTGATTAAGTTGATGGAGAAGCTCATTAAAAAGGAGACTGTACAGCAGGCAGAGAAATTGTTGGATCCTTTTTAATTTGGAGCAGCAGAGGTGTGGAGGATGCTGTTATACTCCTGCTGAATTTTCTGTACAAACATCTGGAGGGCCAAAAAGACTCATGGCTGACTTCATTTCGTTGACTTTTAAAAACTATCCTCCCACACATGCTGGCTGATAAGATGCTTTAGTATTTCTGTTGAGACTGAAATCTAGTGGGACGGTTGATATAGACTTTATGACTAATCCCAATAAGTAGGAAACAAGATGCTTTTAAAGTAGCTTTTTTCTGAGGGCTGGTGTTGATTTAATTATCCCACTCTTTGCTCTCGTCCTCCTTAAAGCAGCACTAGCACATCAGTGTGTGCTATTAAATAAAAGGCAAACATATACAGTTTCAGTCCAACACTAGTGAATAATCCTCTGCCAGGTGGCCTGCAGGTTTTAAGCTCCAGGGTTAGCTGTTGTCCCAGAGAGAGAGATTGAGCTCTGACAGTAAGGCTTCACTCTTTTATCTCTGTGTTTGCCAGAATGTATTTTTTACTGTCCCTTTGGGTGACCATCAGGGCATCTAGCATGTAGAGTCAGAGTTATACCAAACAACCAAATTATTTTCCAGCAAAACCCAAAAATTGATCAAAAGAAACCAGACAGCAGGGGCCAGAAGTTGATCAGAGTTCAGCTGGTGGCTGCTGCTGATTTTTAAGCCGCACTTGTTGATCCAAGCCAAGGCCAACTTTCAGAGTGACTGTACAACCATATATCACACAACACCTAAGTATAGTGCTGCTGTGACACGCAGTGACATACTCACTTGTCACCACAGTATCCAATGATCCATCACACTATTCTAAGAGTGTGTTCTGTTTAATGGCCAGCGTGGAATAACAACAAACAGCTCGTCATTGTGTCACACTGACCCACTGATGTGTTTAACTTCTGGGAGCCGGCCAGATTGGAGAGGTTACTTTATAGATGCATTCCATTACAAATTGTTGTTACTTTTTTGTTGTGCTTTACCATCAAAGTTGGGGTTCATAATATATATTGATCTGAGGGATTACTAAAATTATTCTGGTTATATGTGTCTATGTATATATATATATATATATATATGTGTGTGTGTGTGTGTGTGTGTGTGTGTGTGTATGTATGTATATGTTACAGTACTTTGACATTGGCACCTCATTGTTTCAGTTTTTATCAATAAATCATTAACAGTAATCAGGCAGTCATCACGGTTTATTTTGATTCACAAAAATTCTCTTCTCTTTCACATTTTTGATGGGAAATATCTGCTAAACTGTCAATGCGACAAAAAGACTAAATTGTAGTTATCAGTATTCTCTCACATCATGAAACTTAAAGGGAATTTCTTGCATTTTTAACACAGTTGATCGGCTGCTTGCACTCTGATCATGGTCATGCACTTTGCACCTGCCACCTCCATTGGAGTGATTCGACAAACCTGAATTGGACAATGGTTTGCAACAACCTTTATAAAACAGTATCAATCAAAACCTTTTGGTGTGTTTTTGCCACATTTTTGGAAATTGAAATAGCTGGTAAAGGACATTTGCAAGAGTATTGATGGTTGCACATGAAACAATAAATCATGCATGTTTGTTATTACTGCATATTAATAGGCTTCTACCTCAGTGATTATATGGCAAATTGCCCCACAAGATCCACTAACTAATTTTCAATATTAAACCATTACCCATTTCCAAGGGCCTTTTGTGTACTTCACTTCTACATAACGCATTTCATGTACTGTAGGTCCTGTATATTTTTGCCCTAAATGTACATGTGCTCATCACTTCCTGTGCTTTTCTCAGCTAGTGCAAGTTGATCCTCTGTTTCTGCATAGCTGTTAGTACGTTTATTCCTCTGTAGTGTTTCATCGTGTGATCGATGAGCTCCAGTTGCTTCTGTCACTACCACTAAGACAGTGATGAAGAGGGCCCTTGATCCTTGCTGTTATCCCAAAAATACATCAGGAAACAGACACATAACCAACAGTGACTCGTCTGTACACTCATACAGAGCATGCAAAATCTGTTTAGTGCCAAGTGCTGAATAATTGATATGGTGATAAAACTATTTTCCTACTGGAGTCATTTCTGCAGTTATGGCTGTTGTGGAGGCAGCAGCAGCAGAGTGTTTTGTTATTAATAGCCCGGTAATTGTGAGTGGCAACCTGATTGATTCACTTCACTTCCTGTGAGAGCAATTGAAGACGCACAGACATAATCACACATCTTACTCGATCATGCAAATGTGTGCCTTCTTGCACACGCTCATTTCATACACACACACACACACACTTTCTCACACAGTGTTAAAAGTGTGTGGTACATCATTAGCCTAGTTTAACAGTGTTAATGTGTTCCTCAGGGTCTTTTACATGATGATAGAAAAAAAAGGGGAAGATGTGCCAACAATTGCGACCAGGGAGAGGGAAGAGTGTGTGCTTGTAAGTGTGTGTTGCTGTGCAGAAATACAGCTGGTGCGTTATTTCATTACACACAAACATGCTGCAGAGTTTTTCCCCATGAGCCTACTCTGACCCCAGTCTTAACAGGTCCCTTGACCCTCTCACATTAGACAGAAAATTGGCAACATGTTCAAAGTCACAAACTGGCTCCAATAAAGTTAGTGTTTGCTGCACCAAGTGAAGAGTAAGACATGATATTTAGCTGTGCAGAGATAGATTCAGTCGCAGTGCAATGACTCATGGAAGGATTACTTAACAGGCCTACCGGGCACAGGTCCAGGGGCCAAAAGTGTACAATGTTACTCAAATGTACATGTACTGACCATAGACTGTATATAAGGATGGATGACAACAGCTTCTCAAAACTGAAGCCAAAACATATTGATTGTTTGTTTTTCTTTTAATTTGGGTTTTAATTGGTTATTTGTTGCGTTTTGGCAATATTGCTCAATATGTGTACAGATAGAGGAAGTGGTGATGCTGTCCATATTTATACACACTTTATGGTACTGAGCAAGAAAAGATTCAAAAGTACCACAAACAGCTGCAAAGGAGCTGCAGAGGGAAACAAAATGACTACAGAAAGGGTTAAAACAACCACAGAGACACACTACAACCAATATAGACGACATTATATCAAAGAGACATAAAACCACCACAAAATGCATTATTACTACAAAGAGATGCAAAAAACAGAACTATAAGAGCTATACACAATGAAGTGTGTGTGTCTTGCTCAAAAATTAGGAAGGGGAGGGTGGGCTTCTGCATATCTGTGCCCAGGGCCCCATTGTCTGATAATTTACCCCTGCACGAGGAATGTTAAGGGGCAACTTTATTGGCCTGCAGAGTTTAAAGGTCAGCTTAGTTTGTCTTTTATGACAATATGACAGCTTGTTGGTTTTTTTTTGAAGATGTCACTACAGGGACTTCCACAAAGTGTCTTGTGTGTTTACCAAGTCTGTGGTTGCTATAATTGCACTTTTTCAGTCCTGGCACAACCACAGTGTCCACCAGAAAAGTCATGTTTCTCTGTGCTTAAAGATTGCAAGTATTCCTGACACCACACAGACGAGACTGAAAGCTGATTTATTGGGAATGTGTGAATGTGTCTGTTCATTTGTGTGTTTTGCTATTCCTGCTCACTTTAGCTTGTCCGCTCAGACTGTGTTTTTGGAGAGCATCCAAACACAGAATGAGCCTGTAGTCTTTCCGTCAGAGCGTCAGAGGGTTAACAAAGCAGATGTACTTCCTCATCAAAGATCTGGCACCAATGGTACACAGAATGCAGGAGTGTGCCCGGCTCCATTTACCCTCCACCCCTCTCTCCCACCGCTCTTCATCTCTGCCTTTACGCTCAGAGTCTCTGCAGGGGCAGCCGAGTGCAGCCTTGCTCTGATTGCTCTGACTTTGTCGATCACAGCAAGGATGCCACATTAGGAGCACTTGCTCAGTCACTTTCTCACATACGACCTTAGACCTGATTATAATTTCTGCCATGCATATGCAGCAGATACACAGGGTAGCAGTTTCAAAATGTATGACGCCTACTCATAGTGGTTCAGAAAAAAAAAACAAGTTGTAGGGTTTTTGAAAGGATTTCCAGTCATTTAAAGGATATTGAGATGGTATGAGTTGAGTTGTCTGAATCATAGACTGTATAAAATAATGGGTGCAGCTACAGTGAAGTCACTTTGTGGACTGCCATTTGAACCCTTGAGTTCGGCATTTCATCTATTGCAATTTTGTTTTTTTGTAGCCAGAAGTGATCACATTTAGAAGAGAGAGTGTTGCTGTAGAGGAGCAAAGAGTGGGTCTGACTCATAGTGATGCCTAACAGACAGCCTGTTATGCAAAGCTGCCACTCCCTAACTATATGTAACTTTAAGGCTCAATAAAATGTAAATGGGTGAATGAAAATTCAGCCCCCCTGTACAGTTTTCATTAATACTGAAATTAGCTATAGAGTCCAAAAACATGTTTTGTGCAAGGCTGTAAACATGTTTAATTTTGTTGTTAAATTGGGTATTTTAACACTGGGTTCTAACTCACTTTTTGACTCACTTTTGGAGCGAGCCTCAAGTGGCCATTTAAGGAGCTGCAGTTTTTGGCAATGTTGCAGTGGCCTTATTTTTCAATCCAGTAGGTTGCTGTGTGGTCCGGACGCTATGTTCTCAACATTGAAGTGGCTTAGCCGGCGCCTAGCAACTAATGGTGCTAACTCCATACACAGCACTTAACAACAGCAACAGTGCTGACAGAGCTAACTGCTTGAATCAGGACGGGAACTCGAGGGTGGGAGCTATACTTTCACAATGGCACCATCCCAATATCAGTGGTAACCACCATATGATTGCTGTGCAAATTCAAGGAAGTGAGCTAGCCAGTGGAATACATGCAATAACATGCACATGCGTTCAGACTGGCGTACTACAACAAACCACAGAAAAGCTCAAATTACAAAAGCTCAGGACACCATTTACTCCACTGTTTCGTTTTATAGTAAATAATAGAGGTTTGCTTCTAAAGTACTGTTCCAAATGTTGCATACAAAACCTTCCTTGCATTAAATGGTAAAACTTGTTCTCCAAAATGGAAATCTAAATGAAGTAATTTCAAGGTAGCTATTATTATTTCTTGCTAATGCTCAGAAAAAATGGCTTGAATTTGAAAAGCCCTCTCCAGCTTGCACAGATTCACACTTAAACTCTCATATATCCCCATGTTAAGGACTTGTTGACAAACAGATCTGGATCCCTAGTTTAGATTAAATTAGATTATCGGATTAGATGAAATCAGAGATGCAGACATGGTAAAGCCAAAGAGCTGTAAAGATGAACATGATAATATGACTGTGTAACTACAGCGATGTAATTACGTTCTGGGAGCCGTTGGTGTGTCTTTATGGAGGTCGAGATGCATGGTGATATACAGTAGTGTGTGCTGTGGGAGCTGTATGGCAGTAGCCAGTGTTAATGTGTTTATAGGGCCAACTGAAATGAACTCAGCAGGGACTGCATGCGTCACTACCTTTTATTCACCATGTCAGTCTTTTTACAGCATTGTTCTCCTTTCACCTGATTTTCCCTCCCCTGGTTACACTGCAAAAAGGCAATTCAAGAAAGGCAAGATATCATATTTTAAAGTGATTAAATCTTATTAAAGGTCAATTGCCTTTTCAAGCACTTTTGTTTTACATTATGAAATGTATTTCAAGGTGAAAGTATGTCAGTAATAACACAGCAATTTCTTTTCTTCTGTTGAACTTGTCAAAGGTGGTCTTTGTTTGAAAAACTTAGATATATAAGAAAAATGATGTATGATAGAACTGTTGGATGTTAACTTTAATTGACTTGAAGCAAACCCTAAAACTTGAAATGTGAAAAGCCCTATTGTAAGAGGACATAGGCACATTGTTTGGGGTTTTTTTGCCTGTAGTTCTGCTCCCTTTAACACATTTTTTGGCAACAGAAGGCAGTAGTTTGAAAGCTCTAACACACTTTAAACTACCTGCTCAGCAACTAACAGCAGACCAACAACACAAGTAATGGCCTAATGAACAAAGTGGAGCATTTAGCAGCTAGAGTCTGATATGACCTCTAAATGAGTGCATGTTCCTCTGTGGATGCTATATGTTTGAATAAGTAATGAACAGTAATTGGTATGCAATGTCAGTGATTTGATGTGTATGTTGTGTTTTCAACCTTTTCCACTGCTAAACTGGCCAAAAAAGAAAGAAAACAATCAAATGACGCTTTAAGGCCCTGTATGCTCATTTTGGGTTTTTACTCAAACATGTTTGCATGCTTTTATGTTAAAAAACAAAAACGTTAGATTCCTTATTCTATTTGTGCTGAAAAAACAGTTTTGACCTTCTGTCTGACATTCTGTTTTAGCTCTTGTCTCTTTAAGCGCCCTTCCCGAAGAAGCACAGTCCGCTCTGACTGGTCAGTGTTTCCAGGCCTGCCACATCTTGACATCTGTGCAATGTCATTGCAGCTGGAAAATGACTATAATGGCAAATGGCAACTATTTTTACAGTGAGAAATCACAAATATAAAAGCTGTTAAACCAAAATGTTCTCAATCAGAATAGTTACAGCAGGTAAATAATTCAAAACAAAATTACCAACATCAGCAACCAAGATTACATATTTCCCTGATGCTAGCATGTAGCTACATGTAGCAATGTACTTGCAGCCAGGGCATTGATTGTATATAGCTGAACCTTTTACTATGAAAAATCACCCAAACAAGCTTCTAAACCAAAATCGTCACTACAGGAATGTTTCCTGCGGGGATATCATCTGAAATCGGTGACAAATTTAACAAAATCAGCAAAAACGATTACATTTTTCCCTGACATCGACATGTGGCTACATTTCACTGTATACTTGAAACAGGGGAATGACTGTCTATAGAAGCACTTTCTCCCAGTAAAAATTACAAATAAAACACAACTGAACAACAATATAATCCGAAAAGTTTCCCTGACATCAGCATGACGTCATGTAGCAGTTGAAGGCTATGTAATGTAAACACTTGCAGTAATGGAGCAGATAGCTTCAGCATGTCTTGAAAGTTGGAAAAAATGGTCCATAGCCTGAGGTTTTTGCTTATAGGGATTACTTTTACATACGTTTACCTCATGATTTGAAACTTCGGTTGCATTTAATATGAACATCCAACATTGTAACATTATATATGAAAGCAAAGCAATTTCAAACAGCATATTAAGTCCCTTTTAAGTAAGTTTTGCTTACCCCACCTCCATATTTTTTGTTAGATACTGGCAGATGCTCTGGATTACACAATATTTTGCCTGCGTGTAGAGGGGATTTTTTTATTTTTTTTTTTTTACAGTGTGCACACGGCATATGTTGAGCCCACTCTCTTCACCATTCTTCTCATGCTACTTTCACTCTCTACTCATCTTCCCAGCATCACTCTCTATATATATCGCCTCCCCACTAATCATTTCTTCTTTTTCGTTGTGTGTCCCTGTGAGTAGCATGGCAACATAAATAACGAGTACTCTCAGTTCTGGGCAAGTAATCCTTCCCTTGTCGGAGCTGGCACTGGGAGTGCGACGGGGACTGATGGATGCAGGGGCAGCTTATTGGCAAGGACAGCTTGCATGCCAGCATCAACACCATAGTTTATCCCCAGATAATACGGTTGGATACTCACTCTTAGATACAATGACACACACACACACACACACACACACACACACACACACACACACACACACACAGATAGACATGTGCAGCTGAATCACACTAGCTTACCCACATGCTGAAACAGCATTTCAGCAGCAGTTGTGCTCTTTATCTCCCTTTATTGGGACAACCCTGCCTTTGGTGTTTCCTCTGAGACAATTCTCTGCAGCACTGATGGCGTGTGTGTGTGTGTGTGTGTGTGTGTGTGTGTGTGTGTGTGTGTGTGTGTGTGTGTGTGTGTGTGTTGGTCTGTGTGAATGTGCATATGTTCAGTTTTATGTACTGTGTCTCATTTGAAATCACAGCTCCTCTATCTTCAAGCAGCCATTTTGCGTCCTTTCTTGTAAAAATTCCACATTTGATGCCATATGCTTTGAGTCGAGACGGCTGTTTGTGTGTGCTTGTTGCACAAATACCCCTCAATAAATTACATTTGTTTACAATGGGGCAGGCAATTTGTCAGTGTGTCTAACGCATGTGAGGGAGAAGGACTCAGTTTTCTGTGTCTAATGAATTTCCTCCTACAGAACTAATGTCATTAAGGACAGGTAGGGATGCGCCTAATGCAATCAAATCCTCGCAGTAATTACAACTCTCCCCAGCCGGGCCCAGATACGCCACAAGGTTGAAAAGAAGTAGCTCATTAGGAGTGCTTGTAAGCAGTTCGGCACCAGCATCAGCCGAGGCACCTCCTCTCTCAGAGGTGCCATCAGGTAGATTCAGTGAGTGGAAAATACATGACATGAGTTGAACATGGCAGCGTACAATCCAGTGGAAGTTGTTTTGCCTTTTAATTGGGCGGGGCATATGAGGAAACTGTCAGTATTATGGTGCAACATCTTATTCTTACACTCCAATAGTGTGTGTTCTGTGTGTTTGCAGCATGTCGAGGTGACAGGAGGAGGACGGAAGAGTGAGGTGGCAACTGTGTGTGTGCGCTGCTCTCTGACCTGTTGAGGGAAAACAGGTTGGCAGGTGTGATGCAGGATGTTTGTCACATAGGTGTGGCACAGAGGGGTTCTCACTGTAATGGATAATACAGTAAATCAAAGCATAAGGGCACAAATCTGTTCATGTCACTTATGTCACTGAAAAAATGTTTGTCACCACACAGCAGAACTATCATCATATACACTAATCCAACGTTTTTAATTATGCTGTTCGATAATTTCTTGCATCAATTTAACACTGATATTTTGCCTAAATAGCCCTCTGAATATTTTCTACATTGTCACATCAGTCAAAATTTAAAAGAACAATCAATGCTCAGGGTTAATTATCATGGTATTTTTAGAGATTGATGATAAAACAATTTAAAGTCTGCATATTTAACAGGCATCCCTGTTCATCGTCACCTTCATTGTAACAGTGTTGTTTTGATGATATTATAGTCTACATCGGAATTAACCTTGTGAGATATATTGATTTGCAGCTAGGCTTTTTGTGCCTCTTCTATGCATTATCTTTATACATATTATTTAAATAGAATTGCTGTGGGAGCACATAAAAAGCTTTAAGCACCATCATGAGTGTTTTACATTTCAAAAATATCTAACTTAAATTTACTATTCCTTTTACATATTTTTATTGTGAAGTATGGGCAAAGTAATTATACAGACTTTCATGGAGAAGATACCATGCCTCAAAGGATTCTCTGTGTCTTCCACACATATTTTTAAATTTAAAGTGTGATGTATAACTACATGAAACAGTCTATAACTATTATTTTAATAGCACAGTATTGTATGCATTATAAACAGGTAAGTTAATACATGGCACTTCAGATAACCTAATCACTGTAGGCCCAGTTTATAGTCTACATACAACTCAATCTTTCTACGATGCAGGGTATGTAGTAGGTCCCTGCTCCATCTTTCTTTTAGAAAAGGAGTACTTGGCCTCAAAAAACCTTTGAAGACCCCTGTCCTTTACTGTATATATTTCAGATAATACAGTACCTAGAGATGAATCACTGAACTTGATCCCATTCATGTGAACACATTTAAAGCAGCACTAATTAATATTTCTATGACAGCCATGTTTCAAATCACCCTATGAAACAGTCACTATAAACCTGCTGAGAATTATCACCTGAATCTGCAGCTTTCCTCAACTTTACTGAGCTTTATAGTCAGTTTCAGCTCATGTTTAGCTGTCGCAACAGGCTGAAAATGCTCTTAATATCCACTGTACCCCACCTGCTCTGCACCAAACTACAAACAGATAGCGGCTGGCTGGTGAACTAAGTGGAGCATTTAGCAGCTACAGGAGCCAAAAATTTTGGAGACCAAAAATAGGGCTAAATTGGATTTACATTCACCAGGTGGCCAGAGACATGAATGATAAAGATGCTTGCAGTGTCAAATCTGTTAGACTACTATATTAAAATAAACAAAATGTAAGCGCAAAAATTTCAACCAGCATCCTTCAAGTAATACTTTGAAGATAATTCTGTAAATGTAACATGGTAAGCCTTTAAGGTAAAGCTGTCACCACAGGTTGCACTACAAAAGCATCGCAATGTTAGTTTAAAACCTGCAGTGAGAGATTTAAAGCAGAGTGCTAACTTGTGAGGAAATGTGTTGCTGGAAAAGACGAACATGACTGTATAAATGTCATGACGGCAGGGGTTCTTATATTTATCTCCGTCTTTTTTCCCAGCTGAGGTTTCTGAATCTGTTGAGGTCACTCGTGTCTAGGTATTGTCTGGTCAAAACAGCATGGATTCCTCAGTTATACACATTTAGAAGAGGCTGTGAGAGGAAATGGCTGCTGTAAATGAGAATCCTTGTAGCTGCAGATACCAGCTGATTTACTGTGGTTTTTGTAGTGGGCGGTTTAATTATCCGCCCACCACAAAACATATTAGTTTTCATATTTAATGAGGAGTGTGCAGGTATGTTTTTGTTTGCATGATGACGCTGTGTATTTGTGCAGGAATGTGCAAATAGAAAAGTAAGTTTTTTTTGAGGAGCCTTTTTCAGTGCAAGTATGAAAAACAGTGCTGCACCTGTGCCAAACTTCCATCCCTCTTCCTCCTCTCTTCTGTCCTGAAGGCAATCTGTTTCCTCCCTTCTCCATCAGTCACGCTATCCAGGCTACAGCTAACTCTCTGTTGTCTTCAGAGTGCATGCAATACCTGTTTGTCGCACAAGCTTTGTGGGAAAATTACATGGTCATGGTGCTAGAGTATTGGAGCTTGTATTGGCTCTGCAGATATCTCTTCAAGCATATTAGATAATAATTGCTCTGGTGTTTTAGAGATGAGTTGATAAAGACACATCATTCTTACTTAGCCTATTTTATCTTTTTTTTTAAATATATGCAGGATTAGAGTCTCTTATCTAAAAGCAAAAATCCATCTACTCTCCCTGCAAAATCTATGTCCTGTCAGCTCTGAATTAATCCCATTCCCCAGACATCTGACAGAGCGCACAACATCGTCTGTATCGAGAGACTGATACAGCTGGCTGCAGATTTATGGTTAAAACGAAACTAACCTAAAAGACTTTACCATGGGATTGTGGGCTGAAATTTTCTGGCATCAGTGAGAGCAAAAGTGAGTGAAGGGGAAGTCAGTGCTAGTCACTACCAATTAAGTGGTAAGTGCCGTTGGTACTGCTCTCAAATCGCTAGCTTTTTGTGTAACACCTCAGCCAACAGATGCCTCCTGGGACGAAGAAGACCACTTATTAAAGAATTATTTGGATTCATTCCTTGGCTGGAAATAAATTCTTCAATACAACTTCCAAATATTGATGACCATGACTTTATCTGACAGATGTTACAGAATGTGTCAGATGTTTTGCAGGCAGAAGAGATTAAAAGCACTGGCACAAAGCACACAAAATAAACAGCTCTTAGATAGGCCCTTGGACAAATTGCCATCCAAAATGTTTGCCCTGCAGAATGGGTGAATAAAGAATGTGTCTCTTCATGTTCATGTGCAGCTGGTTGACTCTGTGTGTATGTGACTGTGGCCGAGCCTGGGTTTGTCCATGTCTAAGTATATCTAGTGTTGTATGGAACCTCTCCCAGTGTCTGTGGTTACTCATTTTGGGCAGTTCCCCAGTTGAGTTTGTGGTGAGACGTGAACAAGGCGAATATGGGCCTGTTTTTCCTGCATGGGCTAACTTTAGTTCGTTTGAGGCAGACAGATTTTTGAATAGTAGTGCAAAAACTGGACTGCTCTGTTTTTTTTGTGGTTGAAAAATGAATAGGGCCACACTGGACAGTCAGCATATTCAGTGTAGTGGTTTTGTGCCTTTTGCAAATTGTGAAACCTGGTTTTTGGCATCCAGGAAGGGAAGTCCAATGAAATATGTCTGAAATATGTGATATGATAATGAGACAGTAACATTAAACAGGGCGCAAAGTTTGCACTTGTGAGATACTGAGCACAAGGCAAAGGAAAAAAATGTTCTTAAAGGTCCAAGTGCTTAGGATTTAGTGCCATCTAGCGGTGAAGTTGCAGAACTGAAACTTCTCCTGTTTGCCATGCATGTAGGAGAACTACAGTGGCCGACAAAAAAATGTGAATGGCCCTATTTAAAGCCAGTGTTGGGTTTTTCCATTTTGGGCTACTCCCAAGAACATGTCGATATAAATGGCACATTTGAAGATAATGAACACACAATAATTCTTATTTTCAGGTAATGAGAAACAAATGAAACATCGTTAAGATTATTATGCACCAGTTCTGCCAATAGAAGCCCCTAAAATCCCCTTTTTGTCTGTGTGTGTCTCTTTGTATCATTCTTCATCCCCTCTCTAAATTGGAGGTTTTTTTCAAATCTTTGAACGCAGCGCATGTGAGGTCTTCATGAGTTTTTCTTACACAAGTAGTCGATCTGTTCAGATCGGTGGATGAGGGGAGCAGCTACTGAAGGGGCAAGTGACAGCAAATTTTTAGAATGAGGGCAATGGAGGATTAAGTTTCACTATCACTACGCCTGGCTCTCTGCTTCTCCGTCGGTGCCCACAGTATGGTCTGCTCTCTGAGAGTGTGGTGTGGCACACAATTTTATGGTAACATAAGATGAGATGAGAGAGAACTTTATTTATCCTGAGGGAATCTGCTGTGCAGCATTTGCAATACAAATTTAGAGGAGTATAGATACAAAACATGCAATAAGGACTAACATAAAGTAGAAGGCAATGTATAGCAAACATAAAAAATACAATATCTAAAAAAAACTAAAAATAAACTGGATTACTGCAAGGTGCAAACATAAGAACTAAACCAATGTGTATAATATATTCAATGACACAAAAAGGTTACCAATGTTGATATTGTTCGGGGCTGCCACAAATAAATGAATGTGTGGGGAAACCCTGTAGTTAGATGGAAAGAAAATAGATCCTACATTTAAGTCCTTACAAAAAGGTCTGTGGATTATCTAGAGTAACCTGGTCATGATTTCTAGTAAGAGAAACTGATGTTAGATTTTTTCAAATTTGTTCCTTTTTTTCAATTTTTGTTTATTTATTTATTTATTTTTGCGCTTTGAGCAAAACAAACAGAGGTGCTATCTAGTTCCATTATACTGTAGAGAATGCAAACATCTGTACTGCCGATATTTCCAACACTAGTCACCAACTCACAAAGAAACAGTCTAGATTGATAAATGCCATTACAGGTTTTTGAGGTAAACTTCCCCTTTAAAGATTCACCCTGTTGATCACTCACAATTCTGGAGGTAGACATATGCCGATTAAATAGTTAGTAAAGTTCAATAAATGATCTATTATCTATTTTTGATTTTGCCACAAGGCATTATGCATGCGATGATATGCAGATGAGCAAATGTTTTTCTTCATACTGTGAAAGACATGCTATTAAATAACTCAACGCAACATCGATAAGGCTCTATTCATATCATCCTTACTATTTTGCTCTGTCAAGTATCACTTACATTCACATGTTGAGCAATTTTTAATAGAAGTTCAAAGAGACCAAACTGCACTCTAGAGAAAATATAAACAGAAGATTGAAACTTTTTATATTATTATTCTTTAATCTGTTTTTGTCTGTAAGTGCACACGATTCATGTTTATCTATCTAATCCTGTAGAATTTGTTACAACAAAAGAGTGTTTGCAATTTAGCACAGTTCATACAGGATACTATATGTGCATAGGCTTTTGAGCATGGTGTTAACTTTGGAAAAAGTGCTACAAGCATG
This sequence comes from Plectropomus leopardus, assembly GCF_008729295.1. Taxonomy (NCBI): domain Eukaryota; kingdom Metazoa; phylum Chordata; class Actinopteri; order Perciformes; family Serranidae; genus Plectropomus; species Plectropomus leopardus. Next base: position 11,502,049 of record NC_056479.1, on the reverse strand, counting down.
CACGCTCACACATGGAGCCAAAAGACATATGCAATTGCGTATGTGCTTACACACAACCACATTCAAAGAGTGAGAAAGAGAGTCTGTCTTTCACACAATTTGAGACCATCCAGCACACATTAATAGCTGTTCCCTGGGGGCTGCATGTCGGAGATGTGGAAATATATCAGTCTGAGAACAAGCACAAAAAAGTGTGGGTAAAGAATACAGACAGACATTCAGTGTGTGTAAGAGAGAGAGATATATAACTGCTTGTTGACTGCATGTTTAGCGTGGAGGAGAAAAACAGGTTGAAAAAACAAACTCCAGCAGTCATAGGGGAGGGAAGGTGATGAAGCTGCATAGCCCAGCAGGAGTCAGCTGACTTCAGACAGAGTGGACACAGTCTTTATACTGAAGGTTGCCTTAAGTTTAACTGTTTTAACTAAATGCAAGTTTTGACCTGGTTAAATTATTGGCGCAAGATAAGAGCAACTGGGGTTTAACTTGCATATCAACTGACGCAAGGTACTGATCCAATACCATAGCTTTAAAAAGAAAAAAAATAGCTGTGTACTACTAATTCTGTATGGATGTGAACTGATTACTGTCAGTGTATGGCATGGCTTAGGTTAAACCCTAAATTGGCTTTGAATGACTTTTCAGTGTAAATTATTGCCAAATTGCTCACATTTTGTTAATGGCTGCTTACGTGAAATCAGTTTGTCTTTGCCGCTCTAAAGTATTAGCTGCCACTAGCTGCATGATGCAGATCTTTGTGTAGGCTACTGTTTTAGAGCTGCAAAGAAGAATCGATTTTCAGGAAAACTGCCGTTATATCCAGTTGTGAAACTACTTAAAAATGTATTGTTAAATCACATGGTATCAGATAGACTTTCATACTCACCAATACCCAATCCAGCATTTTAAGCTGTATTTGAGGCCTATCTGACACTGTTATTGATATCTTAACAACTCTTATTGTTATTGCAGTTTCTATCATCTCACAAAATTTTCAACATCCAAAATAAAGACACAAAAAGACAGTACTCCTCACCCTACAATATATTCCTGCATTGTGGATAGTGGATATAATTTCTAAAAGTAGTGTGTATCTAATCTATGTTAGCTCCAAACAGAGACAGAAATATCCCCAAAATATCTAACCTTTGCATATCTTTTCCCGAAAGGCATTTGCACTTGCAACAGATATGGACCCTCACTGTACCTCACTGTTTTTCTGACGCGTAAAATTGGTGTCTCAACACTATGCTATAGATGTGCAGGTTTGTTTACTTGTTACACAAGCTACCCTTTCTTTATTAGCCTGCTTCTTTAATCAGAAGCCAGCCGTCTATCTTGCCTATCTCCTTCTCTGCTTTGCTCTAAATTCTTGTTCTTTTATCTTTTCTAATACCCTCTGTCCGATGTGTGTACTAACCTGCACAGGCATACACACACACATACACATATGCAAGAGCACACGCACTCAACGTACACACACAATACAGCCTCAGTGATAAGATCAGTGTGTTGCTGTATAAATTTCCCGCTGGTGAAACATTTTTTTTTTTTTTGCTAGGACACACTGACACACACTCGCACACAGGCAAACACACATGCACGCAAGCAAGCAAACACACACAAGCACACTGAATAAATGCCCTCCCTGTGTGTTGCCAACGAACTGCTGCAAACAAAGATTAGAGAAAACACATCAATTTATGTGCCACTGCTTTTTATTTACTCTCGGGCTGGGCCCCGGGGTGACAGGGACTGCAAACACTCTGTCTTAGCTTTCGACTCTGAAGCCAGCCGCGCTATGGTGGTAGCTTCTTTTTCAATAAGCACAGAACTGATTCCTGTATAATTACACTCATTAGAGAAGCGTAGCTTGGACTTTACATAATCAACACTGATACACTGGACACAAAGACATGGAGCTTCAAAGACCTCGGGCCTGTTCTGTAGTTGCAGTACTGACAATACAGCAGTGATGACACTAATGATGCTTTGATGATGCCAATTTAACAAGCACCTTTGTGCTCTCTTTACCAATCTTGCACTCACTTTTTCACATGTCTCTTTCTGTCTCTGTGACCTGATGTTGTAGAGTGCCATGAGCTGTGGTTGATTGTTGGGAGAATTTTGATCCTTACCCACCTGATACATGTCAGACAGGGTAACAGAATATCCTCGCCTGCAGTCATACCGCTAACTGCTCTAGCTGTTCAGAATGCTTAATGGTGAGGAATGCTAACTATTGACATGTTTGCAGTGTTTAGTCAGGGGTCTCCTCCTCTGACTGCCTTTTCCTTCATGCATGTGGATCTATTTATCTCCTCTGGGGGTGTGTGTAGAATATGTATGTGTTCTGGCTGCTGCAATGCTTGTTGTCTTGATTTCATTTTGATGCCCCTGCGCAGGCAATTTCCAAGGCCACGGGCATTATGTTTTCAGGTCTGTCCGTCCATCAGTGTGTATGTCAGTCCGAACATCTGTCCCTCTGTCGAGTACATTATTGTGAACTCGATAGCTCAACAACACTTCAAGGGTTTGTTTTTCAAATTTTGCTCAAACATTCACTTGGACTCAATGATGGGTTGATTAGATTTTGGTGGCCATACGTCAAAGCAATAGCGATATCTCAAGAACACCTTTAGGGAATTTTTTTATTACGTAAACATTCACTTTGATCCAGTGATGACCTGATTTGAATTGGATGTTCAAAGGTCAAGGTCACTGTGGCCTTGCATCCATCTAAATTTTGTGAACACAATATCTGAAAGTGGCCTGGAGGGAGGTTCCTCAAATTTGACACAGACGTTCACTTGGAGTCAAGAATGAACTGATAAGAATCTTATGGTCTAAGGTCAAGGTCATGGTGACCTCATACAGTGTGTTTTTGGCCAAAACCCTCAAGAACCACCTTGAAACTGTCTTTTATTTATTGTATTGATCTCCTGTGTGTGAAACATCCATGTTTTCACAGACATGGATCTTACTGTAAGTGGAACTTGACTGGTGTTCAGAGGCATACAGCCACACAGTGCTATATCTCTGTTGCTGATTGTGATTGTTTATGTTGCTGAGGTCAGTCCATGTGTGCTGGGCAGCAGAGAATATATTTGGTTAAGAATGTCTCTGTTTATTTGTGTGTGTGCTGAATTGCTCTTTCATTGTTTTTTTTTTTTTTCAAATCTGAGTTCAACATATGTTTGCAACTCTACTCGTAACTGTGTGTTTACTGTATGCATGTCAGGAGCGTGCTTGTGTCTCGCTAACAATTTGTATTATGTGGTCATGTGAGCAGTGTGTGAATCACTGTGTCCCAATGGCTTGCACTTGTCGGTGTCCCCCTCTTATCAGTGTGATTTAGGAGCTGCTAACATGCCTGCAGTGTTTGCACTGGTCCATTTGGGGGCCAGTTTCTGCTTACACCAGGAAGAGCCGACACCCTCATGCCAAGTGTGGCCACAGTGGATGGGTGGGGGTGCTCGCCGCGGTGGGTCGGTGGTTAGAGCTGGTTTGAGCTGGGGAAAGTGCTGTAGTATTTCAGGATCAGTGAGCAGCAGACACAAGATCATAAATAGAGTTTTTATTGCCAAGCTGCTACGCTGGTTGAGCCTGGATCTTTCAGCGAGATCACAGCGGTGATTGATGGTTCCCATGTGCCAAAGGAGGCGGGTGCGAGGTATAGGCAGAGGGACACATCAGACAGCGGGAACAGCGAACATGGCAAGGCTGGCAGAGCCTCCTGCCCTCCCTCTCTTCCCCCAGGGTTACCCCCTGACAATCTCCTGTCCTGTGTCAGCCTACAGATCTCTGTGTGCACACACAGCATGGGCTTCTACATAGAGCTGGAAGCATCTATTAAGTCATTCAGTTCAAGCACACATACTGTATGCACAGGTGAAAACTGTTGGAAACAGTGGATTCAGTAGCTTGTCCCGCTCACTGTCAGACACTTCAGAGTGAAGTGCAGGACCCAGAGTGTTGGTTTATAGAAAGGTCCTCAAACATGGCATCCTTTTGTTTCTCCATCCAACAGCTCTGCTCTGCCAGCTATGGACATGATGCCAACAAAAACACAAGATAAAACTTACTATGAGATTAGATGAGTGTGAGTTGGTCTTTAATATTTGCATATGTAGTCTATTTGCACAACCCTCTAAAGCCCTGAAGACTTGGCTCCAAATCCGAAGTATCTTTTTTTTTAAACATTAAATATTCATGACTAAATCACTGCAGCAACAATTGAAGTTACAAATTATCTTTATAAAACTCAACATCTCAACTAAACTGTTCCATGAGGCTTATGTGGGTGTCATTTGATCAAAAAAACAAAACAAGTGTGATCAGATTCTGACTCAAATGTTGCTAAATCCCAGAGCTGCAACTCACTGTGATTTTCTATTGTCAGTTAATCTGTCAATTATATTTTTCAATTAATTGAATAGTTCTTTGACATTTTTCACCATTGTTGGACATTTTATAGACCAATGAGTGAGCCCAAGATGACATCCTCAAATGTCTTGTTAGGTCCACAAGATATTCTGTCATAAAGGAGAAAAAAGTATCTTGACTTTTCTTTTCCTCAAAAATAAGTCACTGATTAAATTATTATTAAATGGGTTTGTGATACATTAATTGTTAAAAGTAACTGAGTAACTGATTCATTATTGCAGCTCTACCAGTGACAAGCTCAAAAGAGAATGTGACAATAACTTTTTCTGAGCAAGTCCTGCCCAACAAGAAAAGCTCAGAGGGAAAAAAAAAAACAATGTAAAATAACCAGACGGTCCAATCTTTGGCAGAAAATAGCTCATCAATAGCTGATAAAAAAAAGTAAACCGTGTAATACATATTCCAACATTTTGAAAAGGTTTGTGCAAACTATTAAGCCAAAATAGACACAGTTGTTTTTTTAAAACACTTGTCTCACCTTTTTGATAACAGTTAAAAAAAACATATTTTATACTCAATCGATTGAAAATATAAAACCCCTAATCAAACATTTTCCTGTTGCTCTGTAACAACACATTCAAAATGCAGATGGTGTAGCAGGTAAAAATACTTTCCTTTCTGCACTCTGTCCAGTCTTTGTGTCTGCTGCATAAATATCGAGTGAATCGCTCAGGTAAGGTTTGTTTACACCAAATTGCACAAAATCACTGTGAGCATCCAAAGCCATATTTACTGTTTTGTTGGGGTTTTTTTTTACTGTGAAAAGAATTTGTCAGACCTGTGCCAGACTGGTCTCTATGGTAACGGTCATGCTAAGGCCATTTCTGCCGGAGGCTAAACAGTATCACAAAATGGCAAGCGTGAGGTTAAGATCCACTTTAGCAGGCCAGACACTGGACCTGTTCTTTATCTTCTAACAGTAAATATGAGTGCTCTATGTCCTGTGAAGGGCTGCCTTTTAGTTCAAGGTTGCGATGGAGGATGAAGGGACTGTATATGCTCCTTATGTTACAGTATGTTCTGTTCTGCAGGTCTTCATTGAGAGTTTTGTTTTTACAACCATGCTAATTTGGGGCGGCTAGCTGAGTAGTTTGGCAGGAGTGTGAGGAGGTTGCGTGGTTAAGGACCACAGAGATTTTTTTCATTCGGTGCCAGAGAGCAGCATCGCTCAAAGCTTTTGAGAAAACATCTGATGGAGCCTCTTGAGTGCTCCCAGATTGGCAACGTGAATAGCAGCTTTCATGGAGGCTGCTTGCCCTAATGTGTTTTTGAACAGTGTGTGTTAGTGTGTGTGTGTGTTTTCATGCATGTAGGTATGTATGCATCATAGACTCCACTTTGCTTTGCTTTGCTTTGGTGTGTGTGTGTGTGTGTGTGTGTGTGTGTGTGTGTGTGTGTGTGTGTGTGTGTTTGAGCGGTTTGGGTGTTTACATAAATAACTCGAGGCGAAGGCAAAGAGCCAGCAGCAGAAACGCACAGCTGGGTGTATTTCAGGGACTTTTTCCAATGGTGATGTCTCAATCTCTCACAGAGCTACTGTAGACCTACCTTTTTATTTATTTATAGAGACAGTAGCTGCATATGAAACAAACAGCTCTTCTCTTTGACTGTCTATCCTGGGAAGGCTTCTACTCTGACCACAGAGCTCTCCATGGAAAAACAGAGGTGTTTAAGTGGCAGCCTTTTTTTGACAGAAATGTCACTTTGCTTGTTTGTGTCTTCTGATATTGCGGTCCTGCTCTTCAGTTCACCCCCCATGTGTCCAGATTTTCACACATCTTTACAGCTAGTTGTACAAACACAGTACATGGAAGATGGAGATTTGTATATTTAATGCAGTTGCTGTTGTATGTGTAATTCTGCCATTCTAATTGAACCTTAATGTCAGCAAGCATCATCAGAGCTGTTTCATAAGCGCTAGTCTCCCAGTTGGTTTCCTGTTTGCCGATTTGAGGCACCGCTTGGCTGAGATCCTCCGCAGAGGCCGCGCTGCTACTGCTGCAGGATTTTGGCTCACAGGGGTGCACAGACAGTAAGCAGGCGTGCAGTCATCATAAGTGAAGCGTCTCGACAGAAGGGCCTCGCTGGTCCTCAGAGAGCCACACTGCAGCACTCTGTCTCCCCCAAGTGGTGCGTCACTGCACCCCACGACCACCACCACCACCTCCGCTCGGACTTGCCACTGTACAGTGTGATCATGTACACAATTAATCTGTCTCTGGTTTCCTGATGTCTTCATGAGTGCGTGTGTGTATACAGTGCAGGTGTCACTTTGTTCTGAGCGTGCTGACAAGCATGACTTACATCAGACAGGAACGAGGTCAGATTCCACACACTCCTCTACAAAGCTTTGGGAATCAGGGGTATTTTTGCCCGTATGCTCTCGGCGGTGATCATGTTTTAACAGGCGAGCTTTGTGTGCTGGGTGAGTCAGGTCATGCCAGACTGGGGAAAGCGATACCTCCATCCACAGGAGACGGGACACACTGCATCACTGTGCTCCATGCTGTGGTGCACATGATGCTGGCTTCAGAAAAGTAGGGAGCGTCAGACATGTGAACAAACTTCAGCGCATGGAGTGGTCTGACACTTGAGCTGTAAAGTGAACCTCTGTGGCAGTGATACTTAACTTTCAGCCCATGGGCGAAATCAGACTCCAGTAGGGTGCCGGGTGCCCCCACCCAAAACATTTTCTAATTTATAAAACAAAATAAAGTGATTCAAACTGGGAATTATCTTCCTCTTTTAGTATACATAAGGTGCCTGAGTTGATAAAACAGCATCAAAATAGAGCTTGTTTATAAAAAAAGGCCAATGGAGGATACTCTGCACCCCCAACAGAGGCCCAAGCTAAGCCGCTAATGTCCTAAAATCCTAGAAATGTTGTAAAACCCTAGAAATTTCATAAAATCCAAAAAATGTACCGAATACCTAGAAATTACCTTAAATCATAGAAATGCCTTAAAATCCAAGAAATATACTAGAAACATGTGTGCGGTTGCTGCGACTGGTCCCTGGCCTCTTGTCATTTTGTAAAAGTCCCCAAGCAAAACAAGTTGAGTATCCGTGTTCTGTGGTCACTATTTTATCCATCCATTTTTTATTCATTCTGTCCTCTTCTTCTATCACAGGAATGAAACGTCCGTTCAGCCCAGCAGCTCTGCCGAGCACGGAGCTGGACAGCAGTGGGTTTGGCGCCGGGCTGGGAGTGCAGATGGCCGTTGAGCCTCACTGCGAAACCCAGGATGAGGGTGCAATACCAGATGAGCAGTCACTAGGGGGTGCCCTGCCTTCTGCACTCTGCCGACCCAAAAGGGAGAGAAAGCAGCGGAGCTACACGTTGTGTGAGGTCTGCAACATCCAACTCAACTCAGCCGCGCAGGCCCAGATCCACTACAATGGCAAATCCCACCAGAAGAGACTCAAGCAGATCAGCAATGGCAAGATGCCAAGCAACACAGGTAGGCCTGCTTGACTGACCACTGTTTATTGTTGTGAAATCAGATGTAAATGCAGAACACTGGATAAAGTGCCCTGCCTCTGGATTTTGTAACCCTGCGTAGCACAATAGGGCTGTGCGGATTAGTAGAATCCCACACACTGTTCACGGCACACTGTCACCAGCCTGTATTTGCCAATCCCCCCAACTTGTATTCAATACAAGTTAAACAAATTCAATTCTATTTGCTGAAATGTGTTCAGACAGAGCCTTCGGCTGAAGACACACACAAACTCTCTCACACACACACACACACACAAACACACACACACACACACAAACACACACACACACACACAAGCAGAACAGGGCCGAGTGAAGTCAGCAAGTGAGAAGCTAATTAAGTGCTGGTTGTGTTTGATGGTTGTGGTCCTGGGAGTGATGCAGCTAGAGCGAAGTTAGACAATTTGTCATTCAAGTCACAGCCTCGATTAGGACTCCGCTCCAGGGGAATCGGTCTCTCGGTTAAGTTTTACTCGTTCACACTCCCGGTATATCTCTCTTTTGCTCTTTCTTCAGCCTGGCTAAAAGGATGCACACATACACACAGAAAACACTCAAGTATAAAAATGTGCAAAAAGACAATGAGCTGACATAGCTCTGTAAAAAAAAATAAACAGGAACAACAATTTGGAAACCCAGTTGAGGCTCAACTGCCACCTTTGGTAGCGACAGGTCGTCTGTGTCTCAGCACAGGATGTTGTCAAGCTGGAAGACATTTGTCTGATATAACCAATCACATGGGCGACATCTGCCCTCCAGAAATGCACACTGTCAACAGCCAACAGAGCCACGTGGATAATTTGGTCAGATGCTTGTGTGTTTATATCTGTGCATTTGTGAGTGTCCTGTTCTGTGTTTCTGAAAGAGCTTGGCAGTATTTGAACCGGCGCTATCTGAAAAGGGCATTTGGGAACATCAGGATATAAAATCCTTCAAAGCAAGTGAAATAATCTCATCCCAGTGGTAGATCTATATGGTTAAATGTCAAACCCCCAAAAGATATTTCTAAGGCAGCACTAGGCTGATGCTTAAGGAAGTAGGCTTGTTTGGTTCGGTTCAATTTCCAAGATGGCTCGGAAAATCTGTGTAGACTCAATAAACCCTCGAGCAAGGCACTTAACCACCAACTGCTACAACATGGCTGCTCTGTGGAGGACAGCAGGTGGCAGTTTCTCTGATGCTCACAGTGTTTCTTAAGCATTCTAAGAGAAATAATAATCTGTTAAATAAAAATAGATAAAGCGATTACATTGTTATGCCTTCATGATGGCAACAGCAGTGGCTGGAGGCATAATGTTGTTTTAGTTGTTCTGACCTTGAACATTATATCTGAAAAATGCCTGGAAGGAATTCCTTCAAATTTGGCTCAATTTTTTTGTTTGATTTAACAATTAATTGATTGTATTTTGGTGGTCATATGTTTGAGGTCAAGGTCACTGTGCCCTTGTCTGTCTTATTCTTGTGAATGTGATATCTCAAGAACACCTTCAGGGAATTTCTACAAATTTGGCACAAATGTTCACTTGGACTCAAAGGTGAACTGATTGGTTTTTGGTGGCCAAAAGTTGAGGTCAATCGGACCTTTCATTCACTTTATTCTTGTGAACATGATGTCTTAAAAACATGTTGAGGAATTTCTTTAAATTTGGCACAAACATTTACTTGGACTCAATGGTGAACTGATTAGATTTTGGAGGTCAAAGGTCCCTTTGATTCTGGCAGTCACTCTTGAAAAAGCAATATTTTAAGAACACCTTGAGGGAATATCTTAAAATTTGGCACTTAGGTCTCAAGAATGAACTGATTAGAATTTGATGGTCAAAGGTCAAGGTCACTGTAACCTCAGAAAACTTGTTTTAAGCCATAACTCATGATTTTATAGGCAAATATTGACAAAATTTCACACAGATGTCTAAAAGGATATTATGAAGAAGTGATGACATTTTATATCCAAAAGGTCAGAGGTCAGCATCATAATGTAACCTGTAAGTGAATGGTTCATTCAGGCATGCAACTGCTAAGTGGTAATTCTAGTTTAGATACTGAAATTCTGATGTGTAAACAATAGGAGGATCTTTTTGCAAAACTCACTGTAGTGCTATAATCATTGCATATTTATCTACTAAAGAAATAAAAATGGGAATCAAGAACCAGTTCAGGATGATAACTGTTTTCAAACATCTGATCCATCAAAATTGTTTGCCTTCAAACTTAGCAATTCCTTTTATTAATGTCGGCATGTCTATCTGACACCTGCACATTGCAATATAAAGACGCCAAACTCATTCGTCTACACTGCTGGAAACTTGCAGCAGGAGGGAGTCATGGCAGAGAGTAAGAAACAATCCAAAGCATGGCTTCATTACACAAAAAGAAATGACAACATCACTGCTTGTAATGTCTGTAAAATGATCATTTTAAACAACACCAGCAAAATGCTGAAACATCTTTGTATGCAACTTTAACTATGCAGCTTAAATGCCAGGAATGCCATGTATTTGACACTCTACCAGGAGCACCACTGCTTCCCAACCAAGCAGCAAGTCTGTTACTTAGGATAAATATCCTGTCATGCAGTAACATTAGTGCCACGCTGCATCACATGCATGACTTTTTTCCACTCTGTTTCTGCAGTGTTCAAAGATGATAAAATAGTTTTGTTGCTGTAGAAAACCTGTAAAGGCCTACTTTTTTCACACAGAAAATGTATCAGAAATCAAGAGGAGAATGAATAAGAATTGACTCCACACATTGATAATTGTATTGGTTTCAAAAAAATCTCACCAATTCCCATCACTATAAATAAATGCTCCATTTCGAAATATTGACTCATAACTAATTACATACTTGTAACCTTGCTTGGTTTTCCAGTGTTTGGAGGGTGAAGCAGTATTCTGAATGACATTGCCATCATTTTGTTATCACATTTGATTACTTTGCTCAAGAGTTTAGTTTTCAGAATTGCATGTGTTAGCCTGTCTTATTATTTTTAATTAGCACCTTTTCTTTGTATTTCTGTGTTTCCTTGTTGGAAAGCTATTATATCACAATGACAGGGGCTGACAACTGTCATACCCATGGGCTAAAAGTGAGAGTTTCCAACCTCTTCGTTTACAACAACGAAACCATTTCAGTGTTCTTTGTTTTATTTTATGACACTGAGTAGTGTAAAGACAAGGATAATGATTAATCAGTGGCTCTGAGTATCTCTTTGTATCTATGTCCTTGCAAAAGACAAATGAAAAATTGCTGTTCTCACACTGTTCCACTGATCTCTTTGTGAAACGGAAAACTGAATTGCAGAACTCTGTAATTCATTTTGCTGAAAGCCAAAGTTGGTAACGTCATATTTGCTGAAACTGTCATTATAATCTGATAGAAGTACATGAGAAAGGCAGTCTGACAAAAAAATCATGTCCTTCCTCTCCTGCTATTGCCTTTAATGGCATTCAATAGAGTCAGACTGTGGTGTGGCATCAACAACCAATCAGAGCAGAGGAGTCTCTAACGAAGTCATCAGTCACTGCTGGAGAACTGCGTTCAAATTGTAAAACTAGGCAGCGCTGATTAAATATAGATCAAGATTATGTAACTGCATTGCCTATTTCTTGTCTGAAATGTTTTCAGAAACGTTTTTAGTATTACTTTTCTAGTGTACTGCTTAGCCATGAAATGAGAAAGTTGTCTGGCAGGAGGGCGACGCTTGGTGCTCTGTTTTAACATGGCCACAAGGCTGCAAATGTTCTAATTTTACAGCTAACCAGCACACAAAGTCTCTGAAAAACATTTAAGGTGAGAAATATGTAATAACAGAACCTTCATTCATATCTGATCAGCGCTGTCTAGTTTGACAGTTTGACTGCAGTTGACGAGTAGTGAGAGACGCCTTGGCTCTGATTGGTTATTTTTGTTCACATGCAGCAAGGTCATTAGAAATGCCACAAGGCAGAGTATAATTTTTTTCACAGATTATCTATCTCATTTAGTGCTGTTTGAATATTGTGACAGCTTCAGCAAATTGGACAGGTTTTTTTAAGTTACCAACCACAGCTTTACATGTTTTATTTATGATATACTTGAGATCAACATATGATCTACTTTTTGAAAAACATGGCTAACTGGCTTAATAATAAGCAAACATAAGCTGTACCAAATTCACACATGTAATGGCAGAAAAGAAAGAGAAATTAAATCACAAATTAATAAATTAAGGTCAATCTGGCCATGAAATTTAATGGTGTGGATAGACTGAAACCTCAAAGGGCTCATATTACAGAGTGGATCACCCTCAATAATGTCCAGTTACAACAATAATATAAAATACTAAGAGGAAGGTATAATGATAGTATCTGCACTCACGTGAAATCACGCAGTTCATAATTGTATAGTATAAAGTCTCAATAAAGTATAGTAGCAAAGTGCCAACTGATATAGAAAAATAACTTAAATCCTCTTTTCTTAATACTGTACATCACCTTGGCCGTACTATTACGAGGCTGTCTTCTTCTGCCTTTGATTCTTCCTGTGATTGCTCAATCCATGGTCTGTCATTGATATATTTTTCTGTTCTATTTTGTCAGACGTCTGCATGAGTATGAAATATTGATTCAATTCAGGAGTTCTATGCAGCACCTACGGAATTTGGTAGGCAGCCCTTATGACAGTCGATCAAATCACTGTTTTAGTTGTGCTTCATCTGACAATAGATGCACAAAAATGTGTCATCAACAACAACATGTCTCTATTGATGCTGATAGTTAGCCATCACAGGGGAGAGGAGAGTGTCATCAGCAGCGATTGCCGAAAGTGTGAATGTTGTCATTTAAACGTTTTTGTCAATGTGGGCTACAGAACTTTCAGAAATTTGCTGTGAAAATGCAGGTGTTGACAGAAAACTCTGGACAGTAAACAGCGCTTCCAGATTTATCTCTGTTAGTGTGGTCACAGCCTGAGATCAGCACATATGAATTCTGCTTATTCCGGGCTGAAAATTAGGTTTTAACATTTGCAAAAAGTGCTTAGGTTCTGCTTTTTGGTGAGAACTTCTTCACCCATAAAACACCCATGGGTCTAGTATTTCTGAGGGCTTGTATGCTGATGGGCCTAAGGAAAAACATGGATTTTACATTTTTTTTTATGTGCATGTGTGTCTGCATGGATACATGCATGCTTTGCGAATGAATAAATACATAAATATCATACACACACACACACACACCCTGGAAGGTGCCATTCTTTTAATAAGACACATTTACACACACACACACACACGCACACACAATCTAGGCCTTGGCATTGTTGGTCCAAATCGGCTCTTATCAGCTGCTGTTTGCCTGATTCAGCATGTTCTGTCTGCAGCAGAGGCAGCCAGTGAGATATAGCTGTCAACTGGCTGCAAATCACTGATTGTACTGATTTCATGCAGTTACTCCTTAAATTTCTACTCCAGCTTTTCTTTCTATTTAATTCCATAAACGCCAGACTACAGACTGAACACATCAGCTCAGAACAAAAACATTTCCTGTTTTGTAACTTCAGACACAGTTTTAGTGATTTACAGAGGTAGTAAAATGTTGGTCTATAAATAAAAATAGTAAAAACAAAGTTGAAAAAATATATATAATAATATATATTTGAACTAAAGAGTGTTTTGGGGAAATGTAAATTTCCCACTTCTTCCAAATTTCCTCAAATGCTCAAATGTAGTTTCCTGAAGCCTAATCGAAAAGTTAGTTCTTTAAATTACAAAGCTTTCACAAATTACATCATACTATTGCATCTGGCTGAAGCCATTTTGAAGTTCTTAACTTAGGTGGTTCCCCTTTAAAAGTAGTTTCACACCCTGATGAAATGGAATGGCAGTTTTCCCAGAAATAAATTCGTCTTCAAAATTATAGCCTATTTAACAGGTTGTGTTGCATAGCCACTGGCCACTACGGTTTTAGAATAGAGAATTGACTTCCAGTAAATAGTTTAACATTAGCAAAATGTTGGTTAAACAGTATTTTAAATCACTATTTTACAGTAAGTATACTTAACCAGTAAAAAGACAACATGCACAGTAGGCAAGGATTTGGTTTCAGGGAAAGAAGCAGCTGTTCATTTTTTTAACACAATTGTATCTGATTGGTACTCTGTATTGGCTGACTAACAAGTTAAGATATTGATATCAGCGAGACTGAAACTGTACTGGAACATCATGCTGCCATTGTCGTCACTCGCTCTACGAGGTGTTAACTTTAGGTGCAGCAGAGGCACAAACTTTATAAATCCTATAATATACCAGAAACTCAGGCATACATGCAGGCCACGTGTTGTCTAAATTCCCTGTTTTGGTACACTGCTGCAGGTGATGCAGACTGCATATATAAAAGTTTGTGCGTACATGTTGTTGTGTTGTGGGGGGTTGTGTGTGTGTGTGTGTGTGTGTGTGTGTGTGTGTGTGTGTGTGTGGCGCAGGGCATGCTGAACTGTTGTGGTGTGCAGATTCTCCCTGACATGCAGTCACAATCACACAGCCTTATCTCTGCTCACCTTCTGCTGACTCCCTGAGGCAGCCAGCCCTGCTGTGTCCTCAGCTCCACCACAGCTTCTCTGCTGTGTGTGTGCTGTGTGTGTGCTGTGTGTGTGTTTGTTTGCGTGTGTGTGTGTGTTTCTGTGTCCGTATGTGCTCATCCTGCATGTCTGGTTTAGATATTTTTAGAATGCTTAAATGCGGCAGAATCTGTAACTTGTGCTGTTAAAACATGAATATGCGCTTCAGAACCTCTGTGTTTCTATCAGCACACGTATGTACAGTAAGGCATCTCTGTGTGGTATGGATCTTTACAGGTTAAGAATCTTTTTATCTTTTAAATCATTGTGACGTTGTGTGTGTGTTACTCCCAGCGAATCGTCTCCATGTCTGCATGCGTTTTCTTCCCTCTCTGCTTCACTGAGCTGACAGAGGGTTCAGGCTCTTTTCTCTCTCTCCTGTCTCCCCTCTTTCCTCTCCCTTCTTCCTCATCTCTCCCTCCTTCTGGCATGGATGCTGGACATGTGGCGGAACCAGTCCCTTGAAAGATGAATATGCCAGTGATTAAGTGATTTCACCCTGTTATCATTGACAGTGCTATGTAGAGAAGCTCGCTGACAGATCTGGATGAAGAGAGGAAGCCCAGATGTTTGGGTGACAATGTGAGTTTAGGTGTTAATTTATGCAGTTTGTGCTCATTTTCATCTTAATGTTTCATAACGAGGGATGTTAAAAATTTAATGCACCTGCCTACTTGTTTTTTTAATACAAGCAAGTCAGGTAGCAGTGATATATCAATGTGAAAACACCATATCTTGCCCCTTTAAGAAAATGTTTATGCCCCCCCCCAAAAATTAACCAAAAAAAAAATCCAACACAAATTAAGTGTTTTTCCACCAACTAGGCTTAAAACAAATAGATTTCCTGATGATAGAATAAAGCTACTTGAGGAAAAAATAAATAAAAAATCAACAAGATATTTTTTTTACATTGTCATGGTTCTTGTGTGGCTGCTAATGCTGGCCATATTTCATCCTGTCGAAAAAAGAAAAACAATCACAGTGCTTGCAATATTTCAATGCCATAGAAGTGTTTTGAACCAGAGCAAAGACTAGTAGATATTTTTCAGATTTATTTACGTTAAATGGGATTAAATCACTTTAAAAAACTCAAGCACCGTAAAACTTTAAAGTGTTAAAGACATTTGTTATTCATTTAATGATTATTTTTACAGAAATAGAAGGAAAAATAAGCCCAAGTGATGGGGGTGACTCATAGTTTGAGTCCTGCTTACTGCCAGACTTCAAGTTGAAGATAGAAATTAAGTTGAGATGCTTTTCTTATTCTTCTTATCTCATTATGTTAGATACCTAGTGAATGTCTTGCATTAAATTTCACCTCACAGCACGCTCCATGTCATTGCATCATATATATGGGGTATGAGGCTGCAGTGCATCCTAACATATGCACAATATAGAATATGACAATACACCTTCAAAAGACTTGTGCTATTTGTATTCAGGCTTCTCCTTTCTTTCCTATCTGTTAAGTTTGAGTGTTGTTGAATGGGTTATTGCAAGCATGGCTTTTATATGCTTTTACATTTACACTTGCATCCCCACAGATTTTTACATTTGACACATTTAGTAGACACAAGCTGCTGAGCAGAAACACAGTTAGCTGGGAGGCACATGTGCGTCAGTGCATATGAGCATGAAACCCCATTTACTTCCTCTCTCCTCCAGTGTTGCTGTTCTCAGTGGGGATGTTGGGAGGCTTCGGACTTCCTCTGATCCACCAATGAGCAACAAAGAGTCCAGTCCTCTGAGGGAGACAGGCCTTACAGCTTCATAATAAGCATTGCTGTTAATTTTGGCCAAGGACTCAGCCAAAAGTGAAAACTAAAATGTGGTGACTGACAATTTAAAGGAAACAGTCATGCTTTTCCTTATTTTCTGTTTTATAGGTAATGTTACAATGCCAGATGTTCATATTAAATACAAGGTACAAGTTTGATTTATTAGTCATTTAAATATAGTTTAAAAAACCAAATTACTTTTGTCCTTGATCCTGCTACATCTGTGGAGTTGAAGGATGACTTGATTAAAATCAACAGCTACAATGAATATTCCATCTGGTTGCTTGGTTATGTTGCTGCTGGTGGCATCATACAATGCCCACAGTGCATTTTTTAAATTTGTATTGGAGTCTTGTACCCTGTCCACTACGAAAAAGGTCCACCTATCTAGTGCAATAGCTTAATCCGGGATGTTACAGATTAACCATGTCTCTGTGAAGATGTGATGTCCCCGATCTCTCGTTGCTGGGTGCGTCTCAATTGTCGGGTCAGCCTTGCCCTGATGCCAGCTCTCCTCCCTCTCTTTGTCTTGTGCTGGTCGCTCGGCACGCACCACTGGTGGGGATCCTCTCGGAGTCTGCTGCATTCAGTCAAAACCCCATACAACTTTTCCAAGTTTATCATTACTCTTTATCCATCCAGTGCTTTTCTCTACTGTAGCAACAAGCGGGCGTTAGCTCGTAACAATTATTTTTATTTATTTTTATTGCAACTGTTTACATTGCATCGCCTACACTGCCACATGTAGCTACATGCTCATGTCAACTCATAGTCTTGGTTGCTGATGTTAATTTGTAGCAGATTTCAGGTCATATTCCTGCTGGAACATGTCCAGTTGTGTTCAGAAGCTTCTATTGGTGATTTTTCTTTATAGAAGAATGTGCTGTTTTACATTCCCTGTCATTCCCTGGCTGCAAGTACCCTGTTAGATTTAGCTACATGCTTACATCAGGGCAACATGAAAGCTTAATCTTGGTTGCTGAGGTTGTTATTTTTTTCTCTGATTTCACATTATATTCCTGCTGTACCATGTCCTATTGTGTGTAGAAGCTTTTATTAATGATTTTTAACTGTGCAAAGATATTCCCTGGCTAAGTATATTGCCACTAGGCCAAACATCTCAATATTGATATTGTGACAGCATGACAGGGTTGACTGTTGGTCCTTTCACTAAATATTTACACAGTGACATTTTTGATAAATATTCATTGGTAATGTGGAAATAAAGACAAAGTGGGTAAAGGAAAATAAAAGAATGGCTAGAACAGTATGTTTAATTCAGAAAATTAAATTACTTCACTGTGATGCAGCCTTTAAAACAAACAAAAAACAACAAAACCTTAGGACATTTTAATATCTAAAATTTAAGAAGATATACTCTCCTATCATGATAATAATGTAATAATTGGCCTAGAAACATTGACCAATCAAATGAGACTGGGCTTTTTTGGGATAGGTGCTTAAAGAGACAAAAGGGTGTATACAGATGAGGAAAATAAAATGTCTTTTGAACATTAAAACATGTAAACATGATCTAATAAGGAACTAAAATACAGGTTTGAACCTGAAAGTAAGCATAATAGTAATAGATTCCCTCTAAAATATACCAAGTCCCTGCTTTAAATGTCTTATGCACATGCACTTACACACACACTTCTTTACCAACATACACACGTGGCTAAACTCTGCAGTACTATAAATAATCCTCCTTTTCATCAAATGATGATGGAAGCGTGTGGAGAGACAGAGGGAAGGGAAAGGGGATGGAGAGTGGACAGCGGCCTGGCCTGATATGACCTAACAGAGCAGCCTGTGGATCTATAAATCTAACAGTCTGACAATACGCTGTTGGCCTGTGTGTGTTTGTTTGTATTTGCCATTGTGGTAATCTTCCTCAGCTGTGTGAGGAGGCATAAATGTGTCATGTGTGGACGTAAGACACAGAAAGCGAGAGGAGGAAGAGGAAGAGAATTTGCATTTATTGGGTTTTTTTTCCCATGGTCCTCCACATCTCATTTTCCTTTGGTTTGTGCATATTTTTGTTGCGTGTTTGAGCGTGTGTGTGTGTGTGTGTGTTAGTGTAATGTGAGCCTCCTCTTCGTGGTTAGTCTCTTCATCATGGTCCCTGTCTGACTCTATCTCTCTGGCTCTGTTTTAATAAAGCGTGAGGAATTGGATTAAAGGCAAGGATTTTCTGCTTGAATGCGTTTGCGCATCTGCGTTTTATTTTTGTGCTGCCTTGCCGTTTTCCTATTTTTTCCCCAGCGGAGTGAAATGACTACACCCTCCACATGCCTTTGGACATTTATGTGCATACATTGACTGTGTGTGGTGTTTCCGTGGTGAGCGGTCTCATCTTGATCTTTGTGTGTCATGAGCATTGCCTGTCTCTGATTGGTATGTTTGATGTTTTTTCATCACAAAGATTCCTTTATGGAGAATAGCTACTGATTGTTAGCTATGTCTAATCCCAGAGGAGACTTTCTTTTTATGTCATTTGGGTAATCATTAAAATCTCCACAAACTGGAATTTATGATAAAAAAAAACAAGCTTTAAATGAATGACAACATGTACAAAGGGGACATATAGGAGGTTTCAGTGACCTATTTTATATTTGCATAATTCCAGTCATTTTACATAGCTTTTTTTCCCTCTGTGTCTCTTTCTGGTTTTGGCAATTTTGGAAATCTCCTGAAATGCAATATGGCTGTGGAGTCCTGCACTTTGTTCCCACCCCTCCACCTCCAACCCCCCTCGTTCGCTGTCCTTCTCTCCCTCCTCAGCACTTTGCCCCAGGGTGCACCCCTCTGTGTGACGGCAGTTCAAACTCTGGAAAAAGGTCGGCGAGCATACCGAGTCGACACACAGAGGTCCACTGGAGCGAGAAACATGAGGAGCGGCGCTTATAAGGCCATGGGGGGAGGGCCGCATATCTCAGACATCATCCGATGTCTGTGTTTATCCGGGTTCTGACAGGTCGACCAGCTCTGTCTGTGGATAAGGCCAAATGAATCTCACCATGAGCCCTTATCTTGCCTGTCTCATACACAAACCCATATTGCCACAGCTGCCTCAGACGTATCTGCTAAATGAATTGAACTGTTTGCCAGTTTGCTAAATGTCAGAAAATATCAGTCAGTTTCAACAGTATTTCATAAATTTGGTCACCTCATACAACCCTGTCTCTGTTTCTCACTCACTGTTGCCTTTCTCTTGTCTCACATGCGTCCTTTTTATGCCTGTGTGGGTGATAGCTGAGACCGGAGATTTTACATCTTTTGGCTGTTCATCTGTCCATCTGTATTTACCTGCCATTCTCATGAATGCAATAACTCAAAACAGATTTTTATGGTCAAAGCTCAAAGTTTAAAGTCACTTTGACCTTACCTGTCTCATACTTGTGAATGCAATATGTCAAGAAAACTTTTTGGGAATTTCATCAAATTTGGCACAAACAGTCACTTGGAATGAACGATGAACTGATTAGATTTAGTTGGTCGAAGGTCAAAGTTCAAAGTCACGGTGACCTTGCGTCACACTCATTTTCATGAATTGAATATCAAGAAATCTTTGACAGAATTCTTTCAAATTTGACTCAAATGTACACTTGGACCCAAGAATAAACTGATTTGAATTTGGTGGTTGACGGTCAAAGGTCATGGTCATTGTGACCTCACAAAACATGTTTTTGGCCATAATTCAAAAATGCAAATGGAAATTATGACAAAATTTCACTGTTTAATAAGATAAAATGATAAAGTGATGACATATGACATCCAAAATGTCAAATGGCAACTTCACTTTGACATCATTATATTTGGCAGAAACATTTTTCTAGCCTTTACTTAGCATCATGTCTGAGAAGGGGAGACATTTGGTCAAATACTGAATTGGTGAAAGTAATCATGGGTGTCCACCTTATACCTGTGCTAAATTGCTTTGCTCTTCTGTGCTACTGGGGGGAAGATGTGGTGAAAGGTCTATGTTTTCACAGACATGGATGTAAACTGTAAGTGCAGCTTGACTGGTTAACTACAGCATACAACTGCAATGCAGTAATTCTAATTTATTTTCAATCTGCAAATTGAGTTTTACTCATTTGGGCTTTTCATTAGTACAGAAGTGTTGTAGTAGTGTTGGTGTGCACATCATGGAGAAACTATTTTTTTCACCTCTGCCAACACACACTGAACAGCCGTAGATATATTGTGCATTTGATATAGAAGCAACAAAGATACAATGTGACCTGATGAGACCGTCTTTCTGTCTTACTCGCTTTATTTCTCTCTTGGCCAATTTTATCCTCTTCTCCCAGTGGCTCATTGTAAAAAGGTCCATGAAAGGCTTTCTTTTTGCGCAGAGACAGGTCCTTTTAAACCCCCCCCACCATCTCCACCTTAGCCATCCTCTAAGCCCCATGATTACAGGCCTTTAGAAGAGCAAAATTACAGCAGAGTGACTTATTACCAGCTGTATCCAGAGATAGGGATGGAGGTTAGACTGGGAGAAGGTAGGCAGGAATTAAGGAGAGATAGAGAGTGATGAGGCAGATGAGGGAGAGGAACAAGGAAGATGGAAGTTCTAAGAGAGGAAGGATCACATCGGCAAGATAGAGAGAAGGGGTAAAGATTAGAAAGGAGATTGAGAGGCTGGCTTGAATAGAGAGAGTGGGTGCACTAGAGGGAGTGAGAAGCAGACGTAGACAAACACTGTCATTTACCGAGCAGCGCAGAGCTGTTTGCTAATGGACACATGATATATGGCCCCTGAAAGTTTGCTCTGCATCACAGTTCACAAAGTTCACACGTACGTCTCATCCTTCACACCCAGTGCCTTGCCAGTGGAAGCAATCCACTATGGGATGCCAGAACCAGCTCTGCTGAGGGTCACAGATCTTTTTTTACTGTCAGCACTGGGACGTTAGAGCATCATTTTTTAGAATTTGATCTAAGCTCATAAGAGCCCTTGTATCACATTGAATGAGTGGAATCAGCAGCAAAGTAGTCTGACAGCGTTGGAGCGTTTGTTGGTGTGTGGCGCGGTGGACCTCCAGAGACCCTCACTGTGTCGTACACAAAACTGAAGCAGACAAGCTTTAGTAAACAGATGTAAACTAGGTGGAATGGGATGAGAATGAAAGTGGGAGGAGGGCACGTATGGTGCACTAACAAACAGAAATAGACATCTCACTGGCGTAGATGACAGTAGCGCACCCACGAAGGAAAATACACTCACGTGCTCGTGCCTTTATTTCACACTGATAAACAAACATATATTTCACATCTCTGTTTGTACCAAACTCAAACCAAACCACATGATAACACATACATAACAAAGTGTTCACATATTGTTTATGCCGTAGGATACACGGGATGCTGCGGGGGCAGACAGAAAGAGTTTTTCAACCAATTCTTGTCATTTGATATTATAGTATGTCATATTATGGTAAATATTAGCAGTATTAAACGAGGGCTTGGCAATAGAATAATAACAATAATTATCTGGATATAGTTTTTTCTCAATAGAATAGAATAAATCCTTGATATTATTAAACCACCCATACGCCTGTAGAGGGGGGCAGTAATGCACCTTTAATAACAATTGCCACCTACCATTAACCAGAAGATGGAGGAGAAGTAGTAGTAAAAGAGACGGGTCACTAATACATACGATACCATTAACTTTACAACGACATTCCACACACTCATAAAGTTATTATTTGCATGTTGCTTTTTTCTACCACAGGCTACCCCACAATTAATGCCTAACTCAAGGCTTCAAAACAGCAGTCCATAAACCAGTGGGTGACCTCACAGTAACTACAAGCATTATTTAAACAGTACATGGCCAAGACATGTTTTCAGGTTTTGTAAGTTTGACAAAAAGAATACCTCAACGGAAAAGTGAACGTGAGTTGTTTTTCAAAAATTTTTGCTCTTGTGTTGTGTAGCAACTATCCAAGTAGATGAAGGACTAACTGCATTCAGATAAATTATTGCAAAGGAGAACAGAGGAAATGTAATTTACAGATCAGATGAAGGGTGTAGCAGAATAAAAAGTTGGATCTAGGAACACAAGTAGTAAGAAAAAAAATTAGATAAAAATAAAACAAATCAAAGCAGTCAGATCAGTTTTATTTATATAATTCCTCTTAGACGGTTTCGCAGCCTCTTCAACATACACCACTTAATATCCTAACCACAGCTGATATGTAAAAGGAAAAAAATACCAAAAAAAAACCCTCTTCAACATGAAAAAAACAAACAACAATTAGATGAAAACAAACAAATATAAATAACAAGATATGCAATTTCTTGCTTCAAATTTATTACAGAAAAAAAAATAATGCGCTTAATCAAATACACAAGGAACAATAAGAGTGATTTAAGGGGAAAATATGTAGTGAACCTTGCTGGAAATAACAGATTTTGGTTTAATCACTGCATTGGACTGAACCACTTTGTGGCCCAACAAGCATTACCCACCTGACTTGCGATCTTAGCTGCTGTACCGAAGGTGTGCCAGTTCTTAGAGGTTTTATGCAAATACGCTCCCTGGTGAGTGTGGCCAAAAGAACTACAGCTTCTTTCGACTCTCACACACAAACATGCAAAGGCACACACACAATGCCATTTAGAGAGCGAGAGAGGCAACTCATGGATGATTTTCATTGTTATTCATGTATTAATTTATTCGGTCATGGCAGATGTGAAACAGGGCTGTAATATGCAGATGTGGGTTTGTTTCTCGATGGGAATTTTCCGGTCCACTGCCTCTAGCTGCCACTAATAATAAAGACAGGCAAGGAAGGTGGAGGAGGAAAGGGGAGGAGAGAGAGAGAGAGAGATGGGAGTTAGGGAGGGAAGGTTGGAGTTGTCAAGATGCCTCCAGTCATACACCAGCTTTAAAACAACTCTCGTACTCCTGTTTCCACACACACACATACACACACACACACACACAGTTGACACACAAGCAATGACCAGGTGTGATGTAGCTGTGAATGCGCTTGTCCTTGACATAAAGGTGAACATGTAGAGTTGTCCTCTCTATTGTTGACAAGATGCTTGAGCAGCTTCAAGGTGTTGCCCCTCTGTCTTTAAATCACCAGTAGCTGATTTTGAACTGGCTGCAGTTAGTGAAACAACACATTAAGATAAAAAGAAAACACTTCTTTTTTTTTTTACCTGCTCTCCGCAGGACAGTTAAAACTCAAATTGTGGCTTAAACAACTACAGCCAACTACTTTTCGACCCTCATCAACATCAGGCTTTATTTCTCAGCCCATAAAGAAAATGAATATCTCTGTTGTGCAGCTGCTTAAAAGCTAATGCATTTTTATGTGCTGCTTTTATTGAAATGCTCGCTGTGAGTGAAGCAGTCTTGGTAAGAAAATAAGCAGTTGAGCAAACTGACTGTGTCACTGCCCCAGACATAAATAGCCGAGGACTTTAAGACACCCTGTAGGCAATTGGCTGTGAGACATGTTGTTTTCTGCGTGTGTTGTTGTGGCGTGGCGCTGTGGTGAGTTCCTGCGGGAGGGTCACAGGCGGGGAACATTGCCATGCCGGAGGAGTAATGATGTCAAAGATGAGATGTTAACAGGCAGCGAAGGATTCACACAATTTTCTCTTCCTGCTGCATTTATTAAAGATATTAACCCCCTCCTGTCTTTGTGATTCAGTGGTGGAATGGCATCTACAGGAGAGGGAGGCAAAACAGAGTTTGTCTAAAGATGGATGTAAGCAGAAGCCGATCACACAGCGATATAACTCAAATGTTGAGCTCTTCAAAATTAATGAGGAACATTTGAGTTCAGACACTGAAAAGATATGTAGCACAATGGCCTATGCAGTTACTGTCAGCTAGATAAACAAGAATAGGTCAAAATCTACTGTGTTATTGGACCGTATGTGAAAGGCGGGAAGGCTTTTAATATGAAACAGGAAATGGTTGCCTTCACTAAGTTACAGACTTGTTTATATAATATGATGTTTATTGGGCTAGCCCCCACTGTTAGGGTTGGGCCAAAAAAAAATCATAACCGTAACGCATAGATATAAAAGACTTGTGTTATACAGACAAGGCTTTTCCTCAGACAAATTGATGAGGTGATCCTTTCTTTCCCACACCCAAAACTATCATTCAGTGCTGCCAACTTGAAAACTTGGTTGCTATGTTTAGCGACTTTTCCGGACATACCAGCGATAGCAACAAATAACAAATTTAGTGACTTATTCAGACCATCATTAAAAAAAGGAAGAACTATATAGTAATTCATTACCATGCATGCATGCTCAGAGTAATAGTAGTCCATGGCTGTTTCACCATCAGCGCAGTCTCTCCCCTTCTCCTCTGGTCTTAGTGCAGTAGGTGTATGACAGGCAGAAGGAGAGCAGATGCCACTCATGTTCAGAGTTCAATTGCAATGAGTTTCTACCTTTAAGGTGAAGTGCTTGCTCTCTTGATTGCAAGTGCAAGAAAGTGGTGCACTGCAGTATATGCGCCATCAGTCTGATGCCATTCAAATTTTTTGTTGAATCCATTCAGCAATGTTTTAATGCTTCCATTAATGCATCATAATGTCATCAATATGCAAAAGAGCATATGATGTCATCCAGCAACTTTTAGCAACTCATGGAGCTAGTGCTAGCTACTTTCATTGGAAAAGAGTTTCATTGGAAATGACACTACTGCTATTTTGACCATAGTTGGCTCATTAGCCATCTAGCTTGCTAATTTCACCATGCTTTTATGGTAATGTTACAGTAGATACAGAAAATGAACCAAACAAAGATGGCAACCATCTAATACTAGTAATGTTCTTTTCTACGCTGTGATAAGAGTATGTGGATTAAGCAAGTTGTTAAATTTTACTCAGGTAACAGCTGGCTAGTTAGCTATGCTACACTGGTTCCAAGAGTAAATAATACAATAATACAGACTTAAAGCATCCACAGCTTCACCAGTGCCTGCGCGTATTAATTTCAAAAGAGCAAAAGCTGATGGGAATACACAAACACTCATGGCATCACTCATTTCGACCAATAGTGTGACTTCATCGCTTGCTCGCTCACTCACTCACTCACTCAAGGACAGACAGTCAGTTTTTACACAGTTTAGATTCATGCACATTGTAAGCTTATTTTACAAGGACAGACAATAAACTACCAACTTTATTAGAAAGGAAATTGATTACAATTGTGTAGAAACACTACAATACTGTGTCATTATAGGTTGAAAGCTAATCAGCAGCATTGTTAGCTGTTTAAAAGGACCGGCAAGCAACACTTTAAAATGTGAGTGTTCAATGTAAGACCACAAACAAAGCTTCAAAAGAGGCTGAAAAAAGGCAAGATGCAAACAAATCAAAATTAATTAGTGTGACAAGGGAACAATTTCAAGGATCATGAACACAAATGCATATGGCATAAACAAAGAAAGATGATAAGCAAAAAGAAAGAAAGATGACAAGCAAACGGTACAGAGTCAACGTGTTATTTTGTCTTGTATAATCTTCTTCAGTGGGTAAAAAGAAGGTCTACCCTAATACTACTTATTCAGATAAAATAAATCAGGTGTAAAAAAAATTATTCAGATCCCTAATTAAGCAAAATGGAATTTGTCCATTACAAGCACAAGTCTTGCATTCAAAATGATGCATATTGTTTACTGTGTTTTCCTCTAAACACAAAGTCATGTTTATGTGGATTGTATGTATCCTTGAGGTCTAAAAAATGGAAATGCATTTTCTTCCTCATTTGCAAAGTTGTTTTTTTATATATTTGAAGTCATGCATTGTTTACACTATATTTTCAGAAGCCTATTAGTCTTTTTCTTCACCATCTTTGTTTGGGCATCAGTGCGTTTCTTTGTGCGGTACCACTGCCAACTGTCAGTTATTGGAACTGTTACTGTCTGAGTCTATTTTATGTTAACAATAAACACATAAAGTCAGGTAAACTGTGTCATACCTTTCTGACTTCTCTCGTCTTATTAGTTACAGGTTATGCAGCGGCAGAGAAATCGTGACAGGGTTTCAGGGCATGTTGTGACAGTAATCCTGCTCACAGGAAAATTGCATCTAGCAAATGATACCATTTTCACAGCATATTAACCTATGTTTTGGTAGCTAGCTAATTAGACAGTAAAATAGCATTAACTGCAGCTAATTCAATAAATACACTAGACTCTTTGTAGACCAAGTGGAGTACATATGGGAATATTCAAGATACCTTACTGTTGTTCTGTGATTTATTGAGGAATCTACAACCTAGCTGCTCCATTCCAGTCAATTTCTCTCTTCCATTGGACAACACTTGCATAAACAATAAGTATTGTAAGTAATCAGAAATATACGAAACAATTTTCCATGTTCCTTGTTTATTGTTAATAAAAAAAGGACAGAAAGTGACAGCATTTTTATTTGTATTGCAAATGTTGAAATTCTATAGATCTATTTCATTTATATCACCACTGGCAGGCAGCTACTGTTTACTGTGATCGCGCTACCACCAAGTGCAGTATGGGCGTGGGGTGAATCTTTCTATTTTTTTCTGATACCATGCTAAAGCAATACTTTTAAAATGGTACTGGTGGTAAAACGGTGCCTGAATCCATACTCTTTACTTTAAAAATGACTAACAGCAGTAAATTCACCTTTTTTATTTTAAAGGCAGATTTAATGTTACCTTATATTATATATTTCCTCTTTACACTTTAAAGTAAACTTAAATATATCGATATGAACAAAAACAAAACAGTGTTAACAATCACCAAATATAATACATTTACACAATAAGTAAAACTAACAACAATTATTTAACACGAAATAACAGTTATAGTACTTATAACAGCAAATAAATTATTAGCTGTGATCAATAATTGGATCCTTTACCCTAACAGCCCTGACATTTCTCCATTATCTGTTTAAGAGTGGCTGAGACTGACACAACAAGAAGAATAGCTGAAGCACAGTCTACTACAAGGGATGCTTACTTTGCTGGCAAACTTCAGGGTTAACCCTTGTCTTTAATCAACAGTTGACAAGACGAGAGAGCATGGCTTGGGTCTTGAGGAGTTGTAGTATTTTTTACACATTACATTGCTCTTTTTCATTCTCTCTGCTGCAGTAAATGTAGCCTCACTGTCACGTGTCACTGTCAAGACATACAGAGTATCTCGATTTCAACCATATAGTTGCTACACACACATCTCTTGCACCAAAAGTGCAATTTTAAAGACAGGTTTGCAACTTGCACTTCAACCCCTAAAGGGAAATTCAGTTTACTTTGTTAAAAGAAGCATAATTCACTTTGCCTTAAATATTTATTGCTAAACTAAAAGCAAAACTTGAGTAATTTTGAGTAATTTCTTTGTCACTTGTAGTTTTTAAGAAGAAAAAAAAATAAAATTGTAAATCGGGTTTGGTGTGAAAAAATTAGAGATTTTATTTTTAGGCCATGTTTTTGAAACATGACCATTGTTTTCCTGTAAAAACTCCATAGGATGCCTTTAAGTGAAAGTACATTGGTAGCAAAATATTTAGAGTGTCCCACGTTACTACTCATTATGTACTCATAATGCAGTAGACTGACCCCTGCTGAGTTACAGTTATAGTTATGTTTTAGTTATGTTGTATAGTAATAAGTGATACATTAACATGGAAGAGGTATTTTTATTTTGCAGCTGTTATTTTTTTCTGTATTGATATGCAAAGTAACTACCAACTAAAGATGCCAAATAAATGATGTGAAATACAAAATGTTTCTCTCTGAATTGCAGGGATAGAAGTATTCAGTGCCAGAAAAATGGTAATAATCAAGCCTCAAAATTGTCCGTCATTACTGTACTTGTAAACGGACTTGGTTATATTCCGCCGCAGCTATAAACACAAACCTCACAGCATCCATCATGCATGCTGACGTCTTGTTCCCCTCTCATCTGTAGACACGCACAGCTATCTGGAGCTGAAGCCCACAGGCATGCACCCAGGCCGGAGTCCAAGCCGT
Source organism: Plectropomus leopardus (assembly GCF_008729295.1). Taxonomy (NCBI): domain Eukaryota; kingdom Metazoa; phylum Chordata; class Actinopteri; order Perciformes; family Serranidae; genus Plectropomus; species Plectropomus leopardus. Next base: position 11,473,717 of record NC_056479.1, on the reverse strand, counting down.
GTCAAATCAGCAGAGTCTTCACCAGAGGCCAAATCTGTAGCGTATAATTAGCTTTTAATCAGCACCCTCATTCAGGCGAGCAGTAAAGATTAGCCCAGCTTGGGCTCTGCTTAAAATAAGCATTCATAAATGCGTGTGAAAGCCTCTGACCCATCGCATCCAATCATACACACACAATACCGAGCTCCCTCCCCGCTGTCCTCTCTCTTCTCGCGTTCCCTGCTCATGCCTGTAAAGCTCCTCTGTATTTTCCCCCTCTCTTTTCTCCTGTCTCTTCTCTGAATTTGTTAACATTTTCCAGGGATGTCGCTCTGCCCATCCTCATTTTTACAGGAAATGTACAGCAATTCTCTGTTGTTGAAAACCTTGTTTATTGTTTGAACAAGGACAGGAGGATACACAAACCTATAAATAACACAACAACCCTGACCTCCATGACACCTTATGCACTGGAGGGTCTATTTGGATAATCCAATATGGAGAATTTAAAGTGAGTGTCTTTATTTAATAAATAAATAAAAAAGCTGCTGGGGTTCGAGAGCGTAACATTTTAGATGAGCTCGTCTCGTCTAATCCCTGCCTCTCTCTGGGGTGAGCCACAGCGTTTATGCCAGTAATGAAGTGCAGTGAGATGAAAGCCTTTTTAATGGGATTTAGTTAAACTGGGACACAAACCAGAAAGTCAGGGAGAGGGGAGGAAAACGCTTCCTCATCATTGCAGCCAACGTCATTGTTATTTCTGTTCTCATGCATGACAGGCTTGCATGCTGGATATGTGTCACCTATCTTTTCTATTGGCTCTGATGAATGTCACTCACTGACATGCTGCTGTAAAGTCATATTGCTTCTCTGGTTTTTCTTTTCTTCATGTTTAATTTTCCTATTGACTCGATAATTTTCCTTTGTTCTCTGCTTTCATCCCCTGCTGGTCAACAGCAAACAAAGAGAGACAGTATATGTCGCAGGTTGCATTGGCACATTGTGTGAGTGTGTGTTTATAGATGACAGGCTGGTTGGGTGGTTCAGGTTCAGTCTGTAACAGCCAAATATGTTCAGATCTACATTATCTGTGTGTGTGACAAGAGAGATCTACATGGTGACACAGTGCAAGACTCTGTGTGCGTGCGTGCGTGCGTGCGTGCGTGTGTGCGTGTGTGTGCGGAGCTTGCATGCCATATTATACTGTATCTGTCTAGTGAGGCATTTGGTTGTGTGTAGTAGACAGTCAGTGTGCAGAAGAAACAATCCTTAGCTGGAAGTTGAGACACAAAGCTAGCAGCCCCAGGCAGTTTCTTTCTTCTATGATCTGGAAAAAAATCACATAGACACACAGCAAACACACACACACAGCACATCACAGCTTTATTAAAGTGCCAAGAGACACAAACCGGCGTAAAAGGTACAACTTTTCCACGAAACTACATAATTTGTGCTGTTCTATAATAGAAATGATGTGACTTAGAGGAAGATTTTTGGGCTAATTGTGCTGTAGATCAGATCTACATTCAGATCAGCATGGCTGGTTGCACCAGATAGGACTTGTTTGTCGTCTATTTGCTATTTGCAGTGGACAGTTGGGAGAAGAATCAAAAGGTGTGATATGTCTAAAGATTTAAATATTTTGCCATCTAGTTTGGTTGTCGCTACTTGTCCCACTTTGATTGAGCTGTCTGGCTGGAGGTGGTACCATTGTTGTCACTGAGGAGCTGGAAAAATAACATTAAACAGTCTGAAGACTAAAAACATGGTGTTGTGCCAGTTGTTAGAGAACTATTCTATAATCCATTCGATTTGGGTTTTAATGCAGAAGAACTGCTGTGGTGAGATTTACTTTGGTCTTACACAGTTCACTAACCTGAAGCTCTTTGCAGACTTATAAAACTTGCTGCACACATTAGTTCAAGTATCACTTCACCTGTGCCTTTATCCTTTGTTTCTCTTTGTTTTCTCAACATATCTGGCACATTTCAAGAGAACAAATACCCATTTCTTGTTAGACCTGTAAGGCCAGAGATATACGTACTTTTAACTATGCATTAATGTGCGCATGAAAGTTGTCTTGCTTATCTTGTGTGCATTTAGGGCAGTGGTGTGCACATTTAAGGCCGACACATCTGCAAGATGCAACTCACACATGAATGGAAGGGGCAGTGTTTGTAGAAAAGAAAAACATGCTTGCTGTTGCCTTGACATGCTTGATACAGACGTCAGATGTCAGAGGGCCTCCTTGGCCTTTATCTGTTTCTCAAATTAACACCAACTGACCAGCAAGGCTCAAAATGACCCCAAATACATGCATATGATCTGCCAAAGATACACCAAAAACTACCAAAACAGGCAAAACAACTACAAAGAGGCACAAAATGTCCAAAAAGGAAGAGACATGACCTCAAAGAGACACAAAATGACTACAAAGAGGCACAAAATTACATTAGAGTCACAAAGCGACTACAAATACCCAGAAAATTACTACAAAGATTCACAAAATGACTTTAAAGAGACTTCAAAACTACCTCAAAAAGATGAAAACTAAACATAAAAGACACAAGATGATTACATGGCAAATCTTCCCAAAAGAGGCACAAAACAAATACAAAAACACATAAGATGACTAATGACACACAAAATTACTACGAAGAGGTACAAAATGACCTCAGTGAGACGTAAAACCACAAAACATGCATAAAGACTACAAAATACGAGACAAAAGCACCACAAAGTCTGTGTGTCTTGCACCTGTGTAGGAGAGGTGCTGGGGCCTTTTGCATATCTTTTCCCATTGTTTCATAATCTGCCCATGCTTACACACCACCTACGATGGCACTGTGCTCGCTTTTTCTGCCATGATTCATGTTGATCTCAGACTTATAATAATAAAATAAAATAAAACAACCTCCTCAGTGTCGCCATGTTTATAGTTTACATTAAGCAATGCTGGAAGTTCTATACAGTCTTCATTCAAGACGTGGCCGCCAACACATTGCTATAAAGCAAGTATACCTCTGGCCTAATTGTAGTCTATGTGTAAAATGTGTGGGATATCTGGGCTGATATTTTTTACTATTCCTCAGGACACACACGCTCCACAACCTCTGACACCTCACACAAAGCAAAACAGGATTTGCATACCAGGAAACAAGTCACTGTGAATGGCTATCGCAGGGTAGCGTTCAGCCTGTGAGAGACAGTGTGTGTGACCAGCGGTGAGTCCAGCTCGCTCCAGCCAGCCAGCGATCCTGCTGCTGCTGTGATGAGTTTGGCTCATGACCTCCTCAGGGCCGCGCTGCCATACTGGCCCCCTGCTTATTGTTCTGTCAACAGCATCTGTTGGGTCTGATAACAGGATTAGACCAGCCCCCTATAGGCCTGCTGGAGTTAGCCAGGATTAGCCAGCAAGGCCTATGTTTTCATACATGTGAGTGTCTGTGTTTGTACAGTATGTGTGTGTGTGTGTGTGTGTGTGTGTGTGTGTGTGTGTGTGTGTGTGTGTGTGTGTGGATGTGATATTAACTCAGAGTCAATCCCTTTATGCTGGCAGAGAACTTACACCACAACAAAAGAGGTTTGAAACCAGCCCTCATCCAGCAGATAAAACCTAATTTCATTTTTTTGTTGCTATCAGTAGTGTACCTTACAGATCTCCGAAAGCCTGTACCATGGATACTCAACTTTCTTTACTTGGGGGCCACTTTTGATAAACAACAGGGGGCCAGGGGCCAGTCACAGCAGCCCCGTACACGTTTCTACTATTTTGGGACTTTTCTAGGATTCCTTGGACATTTGTAGGATCTTAGGACATTTCTAGGTTTTAGGACATTTCTAGGATTCCTTGGATGTTTGTAGGATTTTAGGACATTTCTCAGATTTTTGGACATTTCAGGATTTTAGGATATATGTAGTATTTTAGGACACTTCTAGAAATTTGGGATGATTCTAGAATTTCAGGCTATTTCTATTTTTATACTTTTTTTATGCACTCTGGCACCTTATGGGGTCATTACTTGAGTATTTTTATGAGATCATTGCAAGGATGGACGCTTGTATTAAGAATTGGCTCTCAAGTGCAAAGCAAAGCCAGCATTATTATCCTGACCAGTAGATTGAAGGTCATGTCAAGGTCTAGTAGTGTGTTACTCATGAATATTACATGTTTCTCTCCAACTTCATTACACGCCGTCCTGATTTTCTGGGGAATAAACAGTTTCCGGGGTCGTGGAAGCAGGCGTGCTAATAAATCCCTGGAGTAGAATCCCATGAAACGTAAAGCAGTATGATAATAATCTCTTTGAGCCATTTGGGTTTTTTATTTGTTGTGGCGCCTTCCACAATTATTTATCAGAAAATCACTGCAAAAGATGAGCCAACAATAGCAGTTAACATCTGGGGAGACAAAAACACACACACACAGGTTGATAACTGCCGGTGTGAGAGGCACACAGGAAGGGCACAATCCCAGAATACACATTGGGAATCTCACAGGAGCATGGCAACAACGTCCCCAGCCTCCTCGACTTCCCCCTGGGATACACAAATCCCACTTCCCCTTCACCACGTTTTCCCCGCTGAGAATACACCTGCCAAAGCGGTCGTGCTCCTGTGACATTCCTGCCAAGCCCTGCACCGGCTGATCTGTTTGGTTCCACTTGACCCAGGAATTTGGCAGTATTTTGGATTAAAAGTGGAAGAAAGGTGTGAGACCTGATATACTGTGTGTGTTTTCCCGTCTGTGTGTTTCTGTGTCAAACAAATAGGTGAGAACCTTTGTTGGGGAAAAAAAAACAGAGCTACCCTCAGTGGCTCAGAACAGAGCGCTCACTGTGTGAGAGACGAGTAAATAAAGTAGTAGTCAGTCACGTACCACTCCCCATCCTTTCTTCTTCGCTCCGTCTCTCTAATCTGCATCTTACTCTCCTTCCAGAGTCGTAATCAAGGAGGAAAACTTCCAGCTGCTTAAATGATGAAGCCATTGTGCTGCTCCATGTCATGACACAATATCATACCCGCAGTTTGTGCTCTCCCTCACTGCCATTTCTCTCCCTTCTCGAACTGACACACACAGTGCCATTGCAATGATTTGAGACATTTCACAGAAATGTGGCTTTCCTGTTTACCCTTCCATCCTGGCTTGTCAAGAGCTGCATTTAAAATGGCTGGCAGATGCCATGTTGCAGTGTGGTGATTTGTTGGCGTGTACAGTGTGTCACCGCGACTCGCCGTGTCATGCTGCACCATTCATTTCCCACCAGTCAGATTAATCAGACACTCTTCAGAAGAGGCCACTGGTCACCGTGGCTGCGTCTCTTGCTTCGTAACAGAGGCAGAGCTGAGGCATGAGCCGAAGAAAATGGTGGAGAGATGCAGTTTAATCTCTCCTGGACTCCTCAATCCTCCTCAGGTCAACTCAAAACAAAACTGCATGCGCAGTATACAGCACTGTATTTTAATTTATAAACATCAGTCCTTAGTTTAATAAAAGATGCACAGTGTGTACACTCAGAGTTCACAAACATTTTCAGGTCAAAGCCCTCCAAATACGTTTTCACAGGCCATGTATCATTGATTAGATTCTGTTGTTATGGTTGGGGATACCTTTTTTATACAGACCGAGTATGGACAGGAGGAGAATAGAGACACTTTCCCAACGAGACCCAATAATCAAGTGCTTATCTCAAGCTTTAGGTTAGATGTATTGGCTACCTGTTCAGCAGCCCAGTATCACAGCAATTGTGTTTTTATCAGACAATTCTGCGGTTGATGTTTTATGTCCATTCCCAATAAGTAGTGCCTCTGCAGAGAATATCTGACTTTCATGCAGAAGACTGGAGTTTGAGGTCCATTGCAGACATGCAAATTCACTTTTTTAACTGTTGCCACAACATTTTACCTAACCTTAAAGAAGCTATATGTGGCTTTCAGAGCGTTAATGTAGCAGCAAACCACTATTTGCCTTGTAAAGATTTATTTGAGTGAATGTGTCCTGGAAAAAAAAAAATGTTATGATACCTCTCTGTCTGTAGAAATCTGTGGTATATGTCCTGGCTGTGCATGCATGTTAATGCATGCCTAAAAAAAATTTGTTGGTTCTGAACATTACAAAATATTTTCATTTTATCAATGTAAGCAGATAAAATCGCCCACTATAAACATTATATCTGGCAATAGTGTTGTGTCCAGAGTGTACCTCAGCCCTTCCCAATGGATGCTTTGAGTGCTTTGTTCCCTGAAACCCTGTAAAGTTTTGATCTCTTGATTAAATTTTCTGATATTAGACTCACCCATAAATGCATAACCATGCTCCTCATGTGCTCACTGACAAAGTGAAACCTCACAGAGTTTAAGGCTCAGTAACTCAAGGTGCTTCTGTGGGAAATTGCCCTTTTTGGGAAGCCACCTTTGAGCACGCGCCTTTCTTTGTACAAATGGTTGATATTTAGAGCTCATACACACAACATGAAATTAATCACCATTGGGATCACTTTCAACTCCAGTTAAAACAATTTCAAGCGTTAATGGTATTTAATTTGTTTGTGATTTGTATTGTTTTGTGTGATTTTCTATGGAGTTTTATGTATTTGTACATAAAAGAGATCCATGAAAGGCCAGCTGTTGTAAATGCTGTGGTTTGTAGCATTGGACAATCTTCTGTGCATGTGTAAATGTTATTTAAATGATTATAAGGGATAACAGAGAATGAAATGGATGCACAGTTGGATTGATTGAAGGAGTTTGGACCCCCTATAAACAAATGGGGATTTTTTTTTTATTCCACTGCCTAAGAGGCTGAACTCAGGGCACATAAGGCTCTGAGGTGAAAAAAAGAGTGAAAACTAATCAATAAAGACACTCTTATTGCCCTCTCTTCAAGCCAGTTCATCAATAATCAATAATAGTGAATTATTTTGTGAGAGGGTGATGGCATTGGAGACTGAAGTGAGCTTGAGTATCTCTGCCTTTCTCTAGTGTGCTGAGAGAGGGAGAGAAAGCAGTAAGGGCAGGCAGAGAGCTTCAGACGCTCCGTTTTGCAACTTTGAACAAAAAGGCGCCGCTTCCCTCTGCCGTGCTCCTCTCCCCCCGCCCCCTGACAGAGCCCGACTTTCTGTCTATTGTCCCGCCATCACATTGACTCCCTGTCACTGCCTCTATCTATTATCCGAACTCTTCTGTCTGTCAGTCTCTCCTGCGCTCTATTCCTCTCCACACTGTTAGCCTGTTTCTGTCAAACAGTCTCTCATTCCATGTCTTCACGGCGGCCCCCGCTCTTTATCCCGACACTTGCTCCATCTCATTTTAACAGCCGTTTTATCATATATAACCACGTCTGTCTCTGTGCGAGCACCCACCCCAGGCGTGCGTCTGTTCTGGGTCTTCATGATGATGAGTTCACATGTGCAAAGTGCAAGGTACACACACACACACACACACACACACACACACACACACACACACACACACACAGGTCCACATCAGCATGCACACACACATGCTCGTAGTTACACACACACAGATGGTGTGCAGGTGTAAGATGTGACATAGTCCAGATAACAGGCCATCGCCTCCTCCTGTCTACATTGCAATATGAAACAGGCGAGCCTGGATTCCAGTGACACAGCTCATTCTCTCACCGCCTCTCACTGCCTTTGTGGCTCTATATTGTCTGTTTTATTTGTCCTTCCTCAGATAGATATGATTTGTGTCTATTTGCTTGTGGGCCTTTTGCTGTCTCTGAAGAAAGTTGGCCATATATTGTGTTTTTTTTTTAACCGTAGCGAGGACACTAGACAGTCTGCAGCATCCAAACATTGAACATTAAACACTGCGCTTTAACTGGTTTGTTTGTAAGCCTGCAATTATTATATGATTGTGTCCTGATTATGAACAGTCATAATTCATAACTCCTACCACAAAAATATACCCAGCTTAATAATGCACCATTATGCCCTCTGGAATGACTCATACCTGTACTGTAGTGACACAGTTACGCATGCATTCACACTGGATTTGCACAGAAGTGCTCACACACTGTTGCTATGTGGCTTGTTCTCTACAGTATGTGTGCATGTTTGTTTATTTGCGTGCGTTTGTATGCGGAGGAGGGGGTGGCGGTTGCAGATTGTGCTCAGTCCAGTAGACCCCTCCCAGTCAGAGCGGAGCTGTCTCAGCTCGTCAGCATTAGACTCGCGTGGCACCCTGATCGGCCTCGACAGTCAGCCACAGGAAATGATGGGACGTGAAACCGCCCACAGCACCCATGTGACCCGGTGTGCAGGGATGAGTGGGGAGTCAGGAGGGCGGGGGGTTGTTGGTGGGGGTGTTGGATGTGATGGAAAAACAGGAAGGCGGCGAGGTGATGTGATGTGTCCTCACAATAGCAGAGGCAGAAACCATAGACCCGCCTGGAACAACACAGACAAGATGCACAACACCTTGGCACGCACGCACGCACACATGCACTAACATGCACACACAGACAAATCTCATGCTCATGTACACAAAGACACATACACACACACGCAGTGACATTGGGTGCATGCCATGGCTGCTGTGATATTTTATCCGGTTGAATGGCAGTGAAATGAATCTCAGCATGCCTGGCTCTAGACCTTTAGGATCGTGCCATTGTCTTTAACTCCACATGCTTCAGCTGCCAAACACAAACATTGACACATAGACAAATACACACAGGTGGGACCAACCTGATTATGGCTTTGACGGAGAAAACAGCATCCACTGCATGAAGACACGTAAATAGACAGGGTGAAAAGTCATTTAGTCTATAATCAACTGTTTGATATGAAAAGCACCTCATTGATCTAGAAACTTAATTAACCACATGTCCTTTATTCATTCACTCGCTCCATGAATCAACGAAGTCAACTAGTTATTGTTAGCTAGTGCTTTATTGTTTGGTGAATGCCTGTAAAGAAAAAAGAAAGATCAGACATTTTTATTAAAAATGCTTGTACGTGTATGGAAACTGCTTTTTAAACGTACAGTACTGCATTTTTAATAAATTGTTTTTTCTTGGTTAACCTGATGCAGTTGCCCCAAATAAACTGTTCAATTATGTGTTTATTTTTAAATCATTTTTCTAAATATTATTGAATTAAATCTCTTATAAAGGAAATATGCCTAACAAAATCATAATTTTTACTGAAGGTGCCTTACCTTTATTTAAAAGTGTTCTCATAATTGGTAGGATTAATTCAACTGAGTTGTTTTGCCTCTTATCTCCCCTGCTGCTCAGCCTTCACTTAGTGATTTGTTTTTTACCTGAGTAATTTTGTCATAATCTGTGTGCCTTTTTTTTTTTTTGTCGCTACAGTATAGGAAAATACACCAATCACAAAATTCCAAGCCCATAGAAGAGTCAATCTTTACATTATGCCTACTGTTTATAGATTTTGACAGTATCAAAAACGACCCTCTTGCCTGCCCTCCCATAGCCTTTTACCGCCAAGATTAGCGTATTTATAGAGGTTATTTAAATGCCAGAAAACCCAGTAAAAACAGGCGATTGCCAGTAGACCTGAGACATGTACACCGCTCTTAGTAAACAAGCATGCCTTTCTGTTATTTTTATTTTTATTTTTTCCTGGTGTGTCACATTCCACATCACGCAAAACATGCCAGTAAACAGTAGAAAGCATCATGGTGGCCAGTGAAGATGCTTCAGTGGTTATTTCTTTTTTATATCACCCACCTTTTCAGTTTCTCTTTCAGACTCAGTGCAAACTAAGTTTTAGACAATGTTTGAGTGCCCCTTTGGTGCATGGATTGTATCACTGGATCAAGCCAATCCAAGCAGGAGCCGATAAATACCTGTGACTACTGCAGTTATTTTTCCCGCGAGTGGGTGCTGATTGTAACCGTTACCTTGAAATACAAAAGCCAGATGTTGTGGATGTGAGTGAGTAAGGGGGTCTTCTTTATCATCCATTGCCTTGAAGTTCAGAGAGTGAGATCGGTGTGTGCTGTACACTCGTGCAGATTTCAGTGAACAGAAATGCAGAGGAATGGCCTTGCAACTCTTCTCGCCGACAGCTACTCCCATTAAATAGCAGTCCACTTTCGTGTTTTGATACAATTGGTTTTCAAACCTGATGTGAACAGTACCCGAGTTCACATAATCCATACGTGAGACCACATTTCAAGTGGACACGGTCATGTATCAATTGACTATTCCTGGGCACAGTAGACAGTGTTCACAGTAATCAAACAAACAGGACTTTATGGTCAAGTATACTCCGATCTGAGCCTGGGTCCCTGATATGAAAGCCTCTTAAGTCATTTATTATCTACACTGTATGTCATGCTGGGTCTCTCTATGCAGAGTAATTCCTCCCAGCAGGCCTTCACAGACGGGGCAGAGTGAGGTTATGAGACAGGTGGGGCTGTAACTTGGCCTTGGTGTGAAGGGGACAGGGAGATACAGCATGCATATACAGGGTTTTTCCAAGGCCCAAACCCCATAGCCCTTCACATTTATGGCCCCCTTTTTTACAGATTTTCCAGGCCTACCATCAGGTGCGTCAGACGATGTCATATTTCCAGGCAAGAGCGAAACCCCAGTGTTTCCACTGGGCCCTCCGTGGCTCATACGTACCTCTCCGTGGATTTCTTTCCCCTCTCACCTTCAATATCCCCTCTCATCCCTTTAGATTGAACCACATCTCAAAATCATAGCTGTTTCTCCTCTCTGTGCCTCTCTTTCCATCCTCTGTCTGATGGTCTGCTTCCATACTGTCACATTGTGTAAACCTGATGGAGAATGCCAGAGAGCTCCTTTGCTTCTTTGTAGTACTCTGGTTTTACTGTCATCCCTGCTGCAGTTTTGATGCGTGGCACACAGTAACCACACTACAACCATGATGTCTCTCTGTGGCGGTTTCAAGTGTAGAATATTTGCATGGATGCTCCTCTGAAAGCACAAAGCCTTGTTCAAAAAAATGCATGTGAACCATTTGGATTCTCATCCTTTCTTTGAACATGGTATGCACCCACAAGTGGTTTAGCTGTCATAGTTTACTGTCTTAAATAAATGATATGGCACGTTCCTTAATTTTACTTAGATAAATGCTAAGTTGACCTTGTTGATTGTGAGGACAGTCACTAACCACATTTATTATGTGAAAGCCCTCGCTTTCAACTCTGAATAGCCTTATCTTCAGTGTACAAAGCAGCATTCTGCCACTGCAATGACTCTCCTTCCCTTTATCTGAGCCAACGAGCACACTCGCATCCACTGACTGCCTTTTTGTATTATTTATTGAACACAAAGACACGAGCTCTTCAAGGTGAATGCCACCAAAATGTACCAACATTTTTGTGAGGGCTATGGCTTAATATAAATCACTATACTATATCTACACTCAGACAGCCATGTGGATTATTAGAAATTATTAGCCCTTTGTTTTTACCTTGATTTGACTGATTACCATATACAAATTGAAGTGGAAAAATATGGTTAATGAGTTTTTCATTGGTGGCCTTGAAGCAATAAAAGCTAGAAAAATTTAAAAGCATGTGTCGACATTTATAAAGTTTTTCTCCTCTTTTAAATACTTTATAGGCCAGGGCACTCTCATCAGTATGTGTGAACATGAGTAACCCTGCAAAAACAAGAAAGCAAGAAAGCCAGTGTCTAATATGTGGTAATGTACAGCCCGGAGCCTCTCCACTGATAATAAATAAGAGATTGATTTTTGGCCTCATGCATTGTTTGTCTGTTACAGTAGAGCACTACAGCAGAAGATGATAATTTATTCAACATCCGTCAACCTGGCTGTTGTCACTGTAATCTTTTTCCTTTTTTTTTTTTTCGGAACCATGCGCACAGGAGCGCTACATCAGCCTGACTATGCAAAGTTAATCAGTCTTTCAATTCTGCCTTAAAGGAAATACTCAGGAATGTATGCCTACATAGTCTGAACCATGCTAAAACATTACAATAATGCTAAAATTCAACACTATTCTTTTTTTTAAAAAAAATGTTCTGGTTAAGAGCAAGTAGGACATTTATTATAGCTACTGTGACATCACCAATAGCTTTGTGGATTCCCATTTTGAAGCCTCAAGTTCAGCATCTCAGACGTCGCTATGTTGTTTTTTTGAAAACAGAATTTACCATAATTTAGCGAAAAGCTGGAGCTGTGAAAGAGCGATGGGTGGATCTGGATCTCACTGAGAAGCAGCATTCAAAACAGCCCTGCTCTTAATTATGCATAACTTAAAGCCTTACCAAAATGTAAATGCATGAGGTACAAAAATAATTCACGCCCTGCCCAGCTGTCATGAATGAAATTAGCTAAAGACCAAACTGTTTTTTGTACCAGGCTATAATGTTGTTTATATCTTCTGTAAATTTGGGCATTTTAACATGTGGGTCTATAGGGATTGACTCTGTTTTCAGCCAGCCTCAATTGGCCACTAGATGAATTGCCGTTTTTGTTACTTCTGCATTAGCTTCATTTGTTTTAACCTGAGAGGTTGCCACTTGGTGCGGACCAGACACCATGCTATCAGGGCATGGACCTACAACTAATTAATTATAGGGGATTATTACATTTTGACAGTGTTTTTATTTTAACCAGCACAAAATTTCTAGCATTTACTGTGATTTTGTGGCCTTGGAAACTCACAGGCCAATTGAACCAGTTCCATGTTTTTTACAATTGATGGTCCATGTCAGCTCACAGGCATGTCAGCTGCGGACCTTGGCAGACATGGGCGGATGAATATACACGCACAGGGCTAAATGATATTAAGATAAAGGATCAATGAGTTTAGCGGACTAGACTGAGGTTTTTGCAAGTTCGAGGTTATATGGCCCCACTCACGACTCTGAAATGTCACTGGCCTAACTGTGCTGTGTATTGATAAATCTATGATGCTGTCCATGGTGCTGAAGTAGCAGACTGATTTGTGATTTGACCTCTGTCATTTCATCTCGGCTCTACAATATTCTCTGAACTATTTATAGGAACTACCTTTTAAAAAAGTAACAAATTGCCTACTGTGTGTAGCAATACCGCTGAACTCACTCTTAAAAAAACTGAAATGTATAACCCCTTTAATTACAGTGCCAAGGCAGCAATTAAGGAATAAAAGCACAATTCAGCATTATTCATTCATTGTTCAGCAGTAGTCACTGTCACTGGCCTTGGAAGTGTGAAAGCGAAAATAGAGTTGAATAACAGAAAAAAATGAAGGAAAACAAGGGACATACTTTAGTTGATCTGTAGATGTGTATTCAAGGGTTACGTTGCAGCATGTAGCTACGGTGTAGCTGATGTGTGCCGACTTAAAAAATTTAACTACACATCAGGGCTGCAGCAGCTATTGACACACCATTAACTGACATTATTCAGCATGGGTTTTTTGTGTTCTCTCACGTGTTTCTGACTTTTAGGGGTTGCAGAGAGTGAGGAGTGAGGTTTTATTCTATTACACAGAATAAAACCTTAGTTGACTGACTGCCAGGAATAGTCATATTTAGTAATAGAGCAAGGTGGACCTCCCCACCATCATTCATATCAAAAGTAAATGAAATAATGTAAACAAAGCTCCGGTGGAGAATACAATTAAGCAGAATACAAACTGATCGCACATGATGCATCCATCTCATGTTGCTGTCATATCAACAGGTGGAATCAGGCAATGGGCTACAGCTTATAAACTGTGCAGTACTTATCTACAGCAGGTCTCCTGTAAACTCTTTCTATTTAACATAAATTTGTCTTTTATAGAAAATCGTTCATGTTGTGAATTTTTATGTATCATACTAATAATGTTTTATCACCATCAACATACATTGATGTGATTCCTTGAAGGTTGACTATGACTGTAGTAATAAACCTTCAATGCAATCTGACTTTTAAATCTTAATTTTTAAATGTGTGTCAAGCTGGCAGATTTCCTTATGGAAGCAGCATGCAAAAGGTCAGGGGTCACCTAAAATATAGTGATTTATCCTCCAGGGAACATGCAGCAGATTTTTTTAAGATCACTTGTCTTGGTTGCTTAAGTCCAGATCTTTGAATCCGCCCGCTCTGAGTTGACAGATTCATCTGGAATTGTTACATGGAACAGCAAATTCTCCATGGAAAAGTAATGGTTTCAGTGAGCGCTGCAGGGGTAATAATGATGTTCCAATGAGCACAATGGGACAAACAATGGGCGCCAATTTTTGAAGTGGAATTACAACTTACTTTTGTCACGTAGATTGTGAAAGACATCTCTAAATTGATGGATACTTTTTTTGAGCTTTACAACCCCTACAAAGTTTCTTATTGCACTCTTGAAATCTAATTCATTGGTTAGGATTTTGTATGTCTAGAGCAGCTGCACGATTAAATCATTTTATACCCATTTGGCATTAAACAAGAAATTAGCCACTCAGCCTGCTTGCTTTGTGGGCGCAACGATACAGAAATTCTGGCTAATTTTACACCCAGTAAGTTATTTTTTGGCTTCATTCACCACTTGGCAGGAATGAACTGGGCCCCACCTCTAACCCTGTGTCCAATTCTCTTTACACATTCATGGCTGGAACCAATGAAGAGTAATAACAACCTTACAACTGCAACATGTCTTCTCAATATCACCTGACAATATAGTCATTGCTTCAATCCATTTTTTAATCATGACACAACCAGTATGCTGGCTGAGTGGACAAATTTCAGATTGAGGATGGAAATGGAATTTAACCACTTCACAACATCACTTCTCTTGCACTGCATTCAGATGCCTTTTGCAATCATTTTAACCTCTTTAACCAGAGAGAGTTGGTTTGATTTATTTATGAACACAGGGAAAACATTTTTAGCAACTTGGAAAGAAATGTCCCGCAAACTTTAAAAAATGTGTTTAAGGTGATCAGGAAATTATTTTAAAAATTCTTCTTCTTCTTCTTCTTTTTTAGTTTTTTTTAGTAATTTCTTGAGTTTTATTGTTTGTATTTTGTGTTTTATACCCCCCCCCCCACCCCCCCTTTTTCTTGTATTTGTTTTTTAACTAATTTCTTGCTAATTTTTCCTCCATTTCTTGTAAAGTTGCTTGTCGCCCTTCCATGTCTTTGAAAGTAATCAAGCCAATTTGCCCAGGTTTCAAAGGGTTAACAAGGTGACAGTTCTGTCTTTTAGGAAGATTTACTGTTGGTCATTGAGGCACCAAGGTCACCATCGTAAACAAAGGGTATGATACTACATCCATGTCATGCCAAACTGAATAGTAGTTGAAAAAGACATCCCTGTGTTGGACATTCTGACTAACAGCCTGTAAAGGAGCCTCTGCCTTGAAAATATAGGAATCTTTATATGTTACAGCTATTTAAAACCACAACCCTCCTAGGAAGACAACAGCAGCAAGTTGTTTTCCTTCAAGGCTTTCAGAGAAAGCAAAAGCACAGGGGGGGTTCAAGTTCAGCACAAAACCAAATACAGGCAGAAATAGTGTAGATGTGTGCATGAGTTCTCACACGAATCTTCCATTCAGCCTAAGCGTCCAGTTATTCTTGGCAGCAGTTACGTCAGTGTGTCTGTGGACGCTCTTGTGGTTTCTCTTCCACTCGAAGCACGAAGCAGACATTAGGATTCCCACCTGCTTTTCGTTCCTCTCAGCCAGCAGTTTCCCCTCTCCACCTGATCTTTTTCGCTCCCCCTCACCTCCTCCTCCTCCTCATGCTGCTCCCCTCCTTCATCTTCCAATTGTTGAACCCAGCCAAGACAACGAAACACATTGATGATTTATTTATGTTAGGGAACCTATCTTCCCCTCTTTCCATTACAACTGTCTTTCCCTCTGACACACACACACACATACACACACACATACTTTAGCTCTGTCTCTTCTGGTGTTTGTCTGTCTGTGAAACCATATGTGACGGTTATGTTAAATGGGGCGTCCTCTCTCCTGTTGTGATGAGACGAGGAATGTGCAGGTGGTAGAGCTTACAAGCACAACACACTCTCTCTCTCTCTCTCTCTCTCTCTCTCTCTCTCTCACAAACACACACACTTCTCCTCTGCAGTGTCATGCTGAGATGACAGCATCTCACCGCTCTGGGGTTAACTCACATGATCCAGGTATTTGACACTACCTGCTCCATTCTTTTTAAAGAAACACAATATTTCGAGTGACAGGGGATGACGACATCAGCTGCAATAAGAAGACCTTTTAGTAGCAGACATTTGTTTGTGCTTTTAAGTGCCTTACTTCAAGAATTTCAAATATTATGAGCTCAACATATCTGCTGTAGCCTGGGTTATTTTTTGAACAGTTTACTGCACAGTGTCTGGCGGCTACATACAGTCTCGCCAGACATCGCCCACAACATTCACGTCTTATGTTAACAGGGGCGCCCTGGTGAATCAAAACCTTATGTTATCTGTACATATAAAATCTTGCTCATAAGCAGTACTGACAGGCCTGGAAATGTATCATTTATAGTTACTTACAGTAATGTGGTTCCCTTTTCTTGGCAACATACTTTACAGGGGGTTTTATAAGGTATATGTAGTAGTTTTAGTAATGGATCATGAATAATTTATCGATGCTTTATAGATCAAAATTAAGCCATTTGTAAGAACAATGCCGTTTGCCAGGTTGTTAAAAAATGTCCTCCTCCAGCATAACTTGCTTTGTCTTTCTATCACCGCTTACATTCTGTAAAAGATCTGCAGAGCTCAAACCAAAATACATTAATTAAAGACTAAATACTACAGAATTAATACCTCCACATGTGATGGATTATGAGAGTGAATCAACCAATAAGACAAAGGAGGAGGATGTGTGTCAGAGTATATAAATGTTCTTTGGTCGGGCTCTCTTTTACAGAAGGTAAGTAGTGGTGAATTAAATAATGGAGAAGGACACCAGTGAAATGAAGTTTCCACAACCTGGCAACCCAAATGTTCTTACAAATGGGTTGTTTCTTATTTATAAAACCTTGCTAAATAATTTATTTTACATATTAAACTGATGATTTAGGAAGATGATTTGTCTGGGGCCTAATTGATCTAAAGATAATGTCAACATTTAGAACAAGGGTACTCAACTTGCTTTTCCCAGGAGCCACTTTTGCAAAATGACAGGACACCGGGGGCCAATATATAAACAAACATTAATAAAGTTAAAAAAGGTTTTCAACCTTTTTTTTGTGCTCACTCATCTTTGCGAAGGGGCAAATCAAGTCACAGAAACCCCACACTAATCTCTATAAACAGACTCTGTATATCTATGCGCAGTCTGCTAGAGATTGGAAAAGATTTTGGTCTTAGAAGTAATCCGAGCAGTATTGACCAATCATGTTTGAGTAGCAGGTAAACAATCTGCGTGAAGAGGCACAAAAACAGTGGCAGAAATACTTAACCCATGACCCATTGGCTATCATTTGAAGATGATGTAGCTGTATATTTGTTGTATTTGTAATATCTGCATTCATATGCACATTTATAGAGACTAGACGAAATGACCAACACATGCAACAGGAAGTTATGGCCATGATATCTGCTGCTGTCATGGATGTATTAAGAGGCCTGTGTTAAAGGCGGGACCCCATTCATTCCTATGAAAGCTGGTACATGAAAAGCTCAACGACGACTGATAAAATTACTGGGATGATTGGCGCTGCTTCCGACTAAAGACTTCCACCGGCTGAGCTGGCTACTGAGCTGGTTACTCGCTCCTCTAACTTGAATGAGGATAGAATAATTTTATCTCATGGCTTTTAGACTTTCCAAATTTTATTGGACTGAAAGGATGAAATCCTGATTTATAAACAACCTGATTTGCTGAGGTAGTAATGCTCAAAAACTGTACTTTCTTATTTACAGATATATCTTTTCCAATGTGAGTCTGAGGGGAAAAAGTCTTTTGGGGCCCAGTGCCATCACATGACAGACTCAGGAGTTGTAATTCCACTGTTTGGCCACTATAAAATTGACTTCAAAGCCTAGCGCGCTTCCTGGGAGCTGACTACAATGTATTGAGTATCGACCTTTACCCCCAGAGGATTTATCGTCGTCAGACTATAGCTGATGGGTTACGAGATTGGCCCTACATAGGCCAGTTGTATGCGGGGCGTTTCTAGCTATAAATAATATTTTTATTATTTGGTGTGAAAACAAGGCTTTATGGTCATCTGTGTATAATCAACTTTATTAAATGTATTCTGCTTTTTTCTGGGAAGAGTTACCAATGCAATACTTTTCTGCTTAAAGATCAGATGAAAAATAAATATTACGGGGGAAAAATAGTTTGCAAGTGGGCAGTTGTGATTATTATAATAATGTTTTTTTTTTTTTTTACAAATACACCAGTCAGATGTGATGGAGCCCAATCAAAGATGATGTAAAGCAAATCTTATCAAAACACGATGGTGAACAAAACTCTCACTTTTTTTCTCCCATTTCTCTTTTAAAATCATGTTTGCTCTTACAGCTTGAGCAATCTGTCAGAGAATATTCTCATTTGCATGTTGACCAAGAAGCTAATCACCTAAAATACACACAGTTACAGTTGCCTTCAGGTGTTGTCATATGACTGGGCATTTCACACTGTCACCCATCAGTGTCTGTCTCTCTTGTCCACCCTTTCTCAAATTACTTTAGTTGCTCACAGTCAACCCTCTCAGTCCTCCTCCAACCTCCTGTCAGTCTTTCTGTCACTTAGTTAGTTAGTCTCTCTGTCAGTCAGTCAGGTAGTCGGCCAAGCGGTTACACTGTGAGGGCGTTCCCTCCCATTGCTCTTCAATTCATTTGTTTGTTTCTCAGAGAAAGAGGGTAAGAGAAGCGTGGAGAGATTTTAGTTTACTAGAGAGAAATAGTGAAGTGGAGAGAAAATATGCCAATGAAGTAGGCAAATTGCTGGAGGGACTGAAACAGAGAGAGATAGAGAGATGTCAATTTAGAGAGTGAGAGCTTAGTGTCAGATTTTCAAAAAGAAGAGAGTGTGAGATGGGAAGAATGTCCAGAGTTTGCTTTAGACAAAGATGTATTTCTACAGCGAGAGAGGGAGAAAGGAGAGGGGGCTGATGCTTTAGAGAGAAAAGAGGGGGACTGAAAGCTGTTAGTTTAGAGAGGGGGGCACTGTGAGAGCGAGAAAGGAAAATTGTTAGTTTAGAGAGAGAGTCAGCGAGAAAGATAGATGGCTGTTTGCCTCGTGTGCTACTGCCAGTCATTACCTAGTCAGGCCTCAGCGGCAGGTTGGCAGCGCCAGCTCTAATTGAGGAGGCCGGTGGCTCGGAACAGCAGAGAGAGAGGCAGGGCTAGCTTTCCTCTTTTCTTGTTCATAAATTAGCCTGTCACTCATTACATCCTGGCATGTGGTTGGGATCAGAAAACACCATTTCCAAACACATTTGCATTTGTCACAAGTTCCCATAATATAAAGCAGTAGCCTGGCTCTGTGCATGTTGAATAGAGTTGGGGTGATATCTGGTTTTGCCAGTCCAGTTCCGTGTACGAGCTTAACCAGTTTGATTTAATGCAAACTGTCTGAACCGTTCTAGCAATTTTAAAAGTTGCCTACATAGGCAACTTGTGCTAATGCCGTCACAGTCCATCATGTATTGCATAAGTAATAAAGAATATGACAATGTGATCAACATTATATTATGTTGTTTATAAACGAACTTGAAAAAGAGACAACATGATGTCAGGCCATGAGCCGAGCATAACATGAAGGAGATCAAATTTCAGTAGAAGTGGGAGGGGCAGAGCTGCACATGCCATTTTTCTCTTCCAGAGAGTCTGTGTGTTTGTTGGGGTGACAAAGAGGAGACATGTTATCCTGGAGTCTCTCAAGAAAACTGCAGCAATATGGCAACATTTTGGATTTTAAGCTGACGAAAGAGGTGCCCCAATTGGCTTCAGGTGCCGTTTAGAGCTTAATGTGGCCTATTTTATGTTTATAGGCTATCTGACTCTCATTTTGAAAGCGCCGCAATGGACGATGAACAGATGATTTATGAAGTTGAATGGAGGAATTATATACATTTAGTTCAATTAAAAAAATCAACATAGGTGTCAGCCACTTTGAGGGAGTTTGCTGGGGAGCTGAGGTTCTGATAAGGTACATGACTGTTGCTAATAAAAAGCTAGGCGACTTGCTGTGGGCCGCATTGCATGTAATTTTCAGTAAATACCACAATATAAAACGTCTGTTGTCTTTTCAAAACGAAACATTAAAAACTGATAGCTACGTGGGATGGGGTGAATTGAGAGCTTTGGTGTAATGCAATACAACATGATACATTTATATTGTATGTTTTGTAGTGTTCATAGTGAATGTGCATGTATGTCATGAGCTGTCCAGTTTATATTTTACACAAGATGACTTCTGCACAATGATGTTGCCAGCAGAATAAATAAGATAATTTACAGCTATGCATCAATATCCATTAACCCAGAGGAGTGGCAACAGCATTCCCGCACTCTCGCTCATCAAAAGCAGCTGTGTCACTCTCATCACGCTCTCGCCTTCCCGCTGCATATTGGAAAACAAAAAGGTGGACATTACGAGGCTGTCACGCCATGGCAGGTATTGATCAGGCTGCTCCTGAGAGACAGCTAGATGAACTTCACATCAGCACCAGAGAGAGGATTTGTGGGGGTTTATTGCCATCTGTTAATGACTGATGCACATTGGAGATGTGTGAGGAAAATATAGGCACAAGAGGGAGGGGAGGTGGGTTGGAGGATGTTGAGAGAGTTGCCCAGATGCCACCGCTAAAAAGATGTCACATGGTATTAGGCTTGCTCGGCACTGTCATCTTCTCAGGTGACAGCAGCTATCTCCATATTTCACGCTTCCACTTCCTTCCTCCCCTCAGGTTTTGTGCCCTCGCTGTCATGCAGCACCCAACACACTTTTCTCTCTCTCCCACCTAGCTATACCGCCACAGCCCATCCACCCGAACCAACCCAGCCCACTGTGGTGACAGCGCCGGCACGGAACAGCAAACACACACTGCATGATAATTACAAGACGCTCACCTCCTGTGTAGTTTCCACCTTACCTTTCCATCCTCAAAATCACAACAAACATCAATGCAGTTTCAACATTTCTGTCACATTTATTGCAAATCTTTCACTTCAATTCTCGTATTGAATCCAGCCTTGTATCCTGTTAGTATATGAAGACAGAAAGTGGACAGAAAAGTCCAGAGTTGTGGGAAGACAACTAAATTTCGAAAGACTCGAGTGTGACAGCTTGACCTTCTCTTCTCTCTGGGGTCTGTCACTCATCACCATAGATACTCGGCTCTCGGCAACTCAGTAAATACCATTAGTATCAGCAAAGTCCACCAGTGTTAACTGCAGATTCACCGCCCACCCTCTTACTCATGAGGAGAAAAATCATGTTGGAGATTATTTGTGCTGACCTGACATGCATTACAGCACTTACACCATAGCAACTTGAAAGGAGCAAGTGTGATAAAATCATTTCATTTGCGATGACAGTTTCAACACTTTGTTATGTTGGCAAATCAGTCAATCCAGTATTAAGCCTCTAAAGATTATCTGCCCATGAGGTGAGCTAATGTTGTGATTTTTCCTTGGTTTGAGAAAAAAATGTGAAAACGATTGGTTTAAGTCAAAAGTAAAAGCAGATCGCTCTAATAGTACTGAAAATGACTTCATTAAATGACTGCTTTTAACATTGAATAGAATTGCTTTTCTAAGAGAAACAAAACATCTTGAAAATAGTTGCCAAGGTTTGCCATCATAATTAGTTCTGAACATTTTAACCAATTCCCACGTTGCATTAGAAATATTCAGTTATTCCAATCCTCCAAACTGGAAAAAACAAACCTATTCACTTGTGGTGGACTTATTCATTAGGGGAAGACTTATTAACCGATAACTTGCCTCAGTTGTTTTGAGAAGAATACAAATTTAAAACTCAGTACAAATAATGCCTGGTTTATGTTCTCTGGCATCATTTTCTAGTGTAGAAATTGCTACATTTATGTACTGCAGGTGAGTCATTAAGATCAGGCAGGACATGTAGAGTGCAGGACTTAAACAACAGAGGCCTCCACTTGTGGCTAAATTTAAGCAACAAAAGCACTTTGGTTAAGGTTACAGACAGAGTTTGGTAATGCAGCAGCATCATGTATCACTCAAAACTATAGACTTTAAAATAAAAATAATGGACATAGCCACCCTGATATTGCTGACTGGTTTGTGGACTTTCACTTTGAAGCATTGTTGGCATTTTGGCATCACCTTCTTGGATTTGTGGATGCAGAAGTGACCATAATTGGACAAGAGGGTGGAGCTATGGTGGAGTGAGGAGTGGCTCTGACTGAAAGCCCAAGGAAACTATCAGCGTAGCCTGTCACTCAAGTGGCCAGCCCATAAGTATGCGTAAATTTGGGCCTTAATAAAAATGTAAACTCTAGTTATAAAAAATCACCCTCTGTCCAGTTGCCATGAACGTAAAGCTTAAGCTACAGAGACCAAAACGGTTTTATGTACCAGGCTGTTGACATGTTTATTTCTGCTGTATATTTTAGCATTTTAAATATGGGGGTCTATAAGGATTAACCAAGCAGCAGACTGAGAAGTGAAGCCAATATGGAAGTGCTAAAGACTGCAGTCCTTCAAATGGCCACTTGAAGCTGTCTCCAGAGGTCAGTCAATCCCCGAAGATCTCTGTGTCACAATGCCCGATCTATCAGCAAAAATAAACATGTTCACAGCCATTTTCACAGTTTGAGGCACTTTGCATTGGGTTTTTTTTTTCAGCCTTAGAGGTTGCCATATGGTCAAAACATATTTGCTTTTGCAAATTATAGTATAACTTTTTATTTGTAGGACACGGGTTGTAAAATGAACAGTGCTTCAGTGGTACACTATCAAATTACTGTAAAACTACAGCCAGTTTCTTACAGTTACGTACCGTTTTTCCAAAATACAGTAACATAGTAAATCTTGATGCTTTTTGTAGCCACAACTACAGTTATTATAACCAGTAGGCTGTTGTATGATTTTACAGTGTAATTAATTATTGTTATTTCGCTAATTTAGGCGTAATGGAGGGACAGAAGCAGGTTAGCTACAGTATTACACTGTAAACCTCACATACTGTACCAGAGTGCTGCATTACATTTAACCATAATATACTGTTAAAGTAAATACAGTAGTGACACTATAAAATAATGGTAGGATGCTTATACCCAAAGCTGCCAGTAGTTTAACGTAATTCAAGGTAAACATTTATTTTATTGTAATATAGACCATTTAGAGTAACCATGCATTCTCACTCCAATGGAGTGACTGTCTTTTCACATATAGAGCAAATTATCATGGCTGAGGCTGACTGATGTAAAGCTTGGAGCCATTCCCGTGTTTCTAATTAGCCCTGGCTCTGGCGTGCCAGCCAGCAGGCTGACGGTTGGCATGAGGCAAGACAGCCCAGCTGCCCCCGTGTCCTCCACTCTGCCCTCAGGGGAGAGTTTCTGGGTCCATTGCTGCCTCTGTGAACGGAGAAAAGCAGAAACCTGGATCGGAGGGGAAAGGTAGCTCACACCCCACATAACACTCTGTCAGAGGCAATATTTCATGTTTAGAGGGAACTCTCCATCAGCAGTCTGATGTCTGCTGCCCCTCACTGCTGCCACACTCCCACTTCCACACTTGCAGTGTAACCCTGTGGAACGGTACTCCCACTACACCGTAACAAACAGACTGATAAACAGCATTGTGAATTAGATTAGTGATATGCAAGTATGAAATTAGAAAATTTAAATGCACAACAGAGGCAGCAGATGCAGCTTTATTGTTTGTGGTTGCACAGTGGATCTGAGGAACAATCGAGACACATTTTGAAGGCCTTCTCCCTCAACGATGACATAAACCCAGCAGTACCAGCAGACATTTCTGCCAAACCAGCAAGAGAGGGGGGAGAAAAAAGCGCAACAAGAGATAAAGGCAGAGAAAAACCGAGAGCGGCAAGTGTAAGATGAGATGGATACACAGTTTGTGGAAAGGAGAGAGACAGGAGGAAGGGGGAGAAGAGGGAAAAGAGGGGAAAGTGAACTGAGAGAAGCAGAGAGGGAGCAATTTAATGCTGTAATTAAGTTCCTGATAGCACCCTGGGAGATGTGCTTTGGCGTAGCTCCAGGACAGCTTAGCATTGCACCAAGGCACTTCAACCCGCTATCTGTGCTTACACACACACACACACACACACACGCCATTCGAACAAACAGAAATTTAATACGAGCAGGCTCTCGAGCCAATTCTGAATCCCCGAATATGTGTCAGCTTCACCAAATTATGCATCGACAAGAAGAGACACAAAGGAGGAGCAGACTGGCAAGAGAGATGGCTGTGAGAAACCATCACTTGCAGTCACTCTCCTGTCGCTCTCACTCACACACTGCCGTGCAGCTGCCTTGACAAGTGCACACAAATCATCCTTACGAGAGCTCGAATGGAGAGCTGTCTCAGAAAATATTCTTTTCTTTCCCTTAATGTTTACAGTGCTCCCATCATGCTTCTGCCACCTTTGAGTGCATCTGGCTGCGCCTGTTTTTTTTTTCTTTTTCCTCTCTCTTCTTTCTGGCTGCATGGCAGGGCATACACTCAAACATCAGGTTATGGTGCTGAACTGCAAGACAATAAGTTTGACAAGAGGGCTAATGCAGTGCCAAGTTGTACAGGTATGAAGCCTGTAAAAAAATAGCAGCTAATTTCCCCATCTGTGCATTCCTGTCAAGTTAAAAAGGTGCTCGCTGAGAGGAGGAGAGGAGAGGTAGCACTACAGAGAGGAAGAGATGACAAGGAGAGAGGACTCGGAGAGAGAGCGGAGAAAAGAGAGAGAGAGAGAGAGAGAGAGAGAGAGAGAGAGAAGGAACAGGCAATTACACCCAGCCCCTCTCAAACAGCCCCATTCCTCGCCTCCTTCAGGCCGAGCGGAGCAGTAGCACGAGCAATAGGATTTAACTGAGGATAACGCGCATCAATAGGATCGGAGATTTCTCGGGGATTGGTCACCAAAGACGGAGGAGGAAAAACAAGGATTTCGCAAAGAAATAGTTGTCATTAACAGTGACAAGGGAGGGGAACAAGTTCAGAATCCGACAGATTCCGCGGCTTTTTTTTTTAACAACTACCGGACGCCTCCGGTTCGCACCTGTGCATCGTGCCTGTCCTCTCTCCTCTGGGGATAAAAGTGCGTAAAATTTTGCCGTTTTTACGCACGGTGACACGCCGAGCTGGAGAGACGCGGATACGGTCCTGAACGCACGATGCTGATCGGTGAGTGTTGAACACCTTCCACTCTTTGCCGGTGATGATGTGGCTGCGCTGACTGGAGTAATCCCTATGATAAATTTATGACGGACACCCTCGGGTCCATGTGGATGTTGTTGTTGTTAGAAATAAAATTATTTGTAAGTATATCACTCTGTCATCCAAAACACAAACTATCTAACATTCAAAACGCGTTATTGAGAGGAACAGGCGGACTCAAAGTCGCTGTCCGTGTTAGAAATAATAATTCTGATCTAGTTATCGGGCGCGCGCGCACACTGGGCGTTCAGAGAGTGGCTTTATAATTACACATTGTGTCGGATTTCATTCATGTAGTCGTTTACACGCCGCTATAATGGTCACTGCAGAATTTAAACTATATAGATCAAGTTATATGGAGTTAAAAATAAATTCAAATATGTGCGTCCTGAGAGATGCGGAGTTACGGACACCTCAGCCCTGCTCAGTCCTCCATAGCTGAAAGTTTATTATTATATTGAAAAAAAAGCAGATTTATTTGGTCCATAAATAATGATGATATTAGATTTGTCTCCTCAGAAAATAGAGAAGAACCATCCCGAATGTGTGAAAATATAGGCCTACAGAAATCTGACCTGCATGTCACCATCAAATTCATGATTACCTCCACCCGCAAATAATTAGCAAATCCATTTTCGTTTAAGAATGATTGTGCTGGAATTATTGGCTTTTTGTAAGGCAGAAATGATTTGACTTGGAATATTTATTTATGCAAAATTTGCTTCATGACATATGGGGTCAGACAAGCTTTTAAAATAATCAATAAACATTTATTTTCACAATCCCCAGTGAGGCTTCAGACTATTAGTTGTTAATTTATTTTTATTAATAAAACTGATCCTCATGCTTTGACTTTCTAAAGTAGTGATTTTTTTAAAGAGTGGGGAATAATAATTGACCATGTTTAATATTTTTGCTGGATTTGATATTGGAAAGGTCCAATGATTTAAAAAAAAAAAAAAAGGAAACCCACTAAATCCAGAATAAAGAATGTCTTCACATCATTTGTATAATGAACTCCATCTCCTCTCTGATTATATTAGAAAATGAAGGTGTGCGTTTCTTTTGTGTGGGCTGATGGACCTGCACCGCTTCATGTTCTTAACCTGAAAAACTAATTTATAGCCATTGCGCAATCTACCCTTTCTTTCTCTCGACAAAATACAACTATTGTTACATGTCTGCATTTCTCTGGGTGGACTGAGCTTTGAGCTCTTCATCTCATTTAAGAGATGAAGAAATGGAAAACAGAAGTGAAACTGAAAAGTATGAGATAATTACAAAGATCTAAAGGGAATACACTTGATGGCTTGTTTACTGACTTGGATGTAATGGTTGTATGCTCACAAACACACACACACACACACACACACACACACACACAGGTACACCAGGCCTCTGCATGTGATAGCTCTCGCCATAAGTGAGATTGTGGGGCGCTTTGAGATCTCTTAAAATGGCTTCGGTGCATGGGCCAATGACTCATGCAAATGGATGCCACATTAGCATTTTTCCAGATATTTACTTCTCCTCCCAAACGCCACCTCCTAATCCAATTGCCATGTGAGGATGGATGCACGCGAGGGCACCAAAGCCTTCGGCGTTGAGGTGTATGACCAAACCGCTGTCTTGGTCCCTTCTCATGTCAACGCTCTGTCTCCGCCGTCCTTTTAGTCGGCTCATAAAAGTGCAGCAAGTGGAGCCCAAAGTAGTCAGGCCTTTGTCTTGCGCTGATTTCAGCTCGGCCATTATGTCGTCTAAAGAGCCGCTTGGTGGGTCACAGGGGAGCTCTGTGGCTGCATCGGCTTCTTCTCAGCACTAGATAAGAGCTGTTATTTGACGACGGTGATGATAATTCACCGTGCTGTTGCCGTCTGAGAGACAGGGCTCTACTCCTATTGACTTGAGGAGGAAAAGAGCTTGTGTGGGGGCTCAACCTTCACCCATCCATCCATGACCCCCCTGCCATCCCCCCAGGCAGAAGACAGGTTGTGGAGCTGTGGGAGGGCTGATTACAGGCCTGTCTCCCTGGGAGTGGGTGCCATTCTTCCTCTTCCATTCCTTCTTTTATCTGTAGGATCTGAGGTGGGGGGGTGAGAATGCATGGGAAACAGGGTTAATCTGAGCTAAACAGGGCCCCCAGCTTGATCAGGGCTAATTACATGGGGTTAGGGTTACAGTCTGTGACTCCTGAATGGGGGCAGGCCACACCCTAAGAGTAGGGCTGTAAGAGATTGATGGAAAATGGGAAAATGGTATTGAAAATTAGAGATGTCCCAATCAAGTTTTTTTGTCCCTGATCCCGATCCGAATCATTTGATATTGAGTAACAAGTCCTGATGCATTACTTGTGTTTCCCTGGATAATAAACAGTTTGGGGTTTTTTTTATCTTATTTTATTTTAAAGGGGTCACAATTTTGCATATTACAGCGTTAAAATTAATCTAGTTTACAAAAAATAAACAACAAAAATTTCAATTCCACTTACAGGGGTGTAACAGCTTAGGTTGAATATGAAAAAGAAAACCTGTTTCTACTCATTGGAGCAGCATTATTGTAATAAAACCTGAGTATCTGCCACAAATCGTGCTCAAAATAACGAATCCCAGTCAAGTTATAAAATGCGTTGATCTGATCCCTTTGATCCAATTGGGACATCTTTACTGAAAAGCAGGGTTTTTTTTACTAAGTAGTTGGCATCTATTATGATAGAGTATGTAAAGCCCAGCAGACAGTTCTTCACCTTGAGATGTGTGTGTCCACTTGCCCTTGGCTCCAGCTTTCATGTGTGGAGGCTGGAGAGGTTCCCAAGCAGCAGGGAGCAATGGGACGTCTGTTTGAAGTGGTTGTGCAGGTGGAGGTGGTGTAAAAGAGGAGGTAAATTAAAAGGCAGCACTGCTGGACTGAAGGTTTTAGTCCATTTCCCACCAACTCCACATCTGCACCATCAGCCTCTCAGAGAACAAGCTCCTCCTAAAGTGTGTGATGTGCTTTGGTCTTTTAGGTTAAAGCAGTTGTGGACTTCTGTATGGACTGACGACTCAGTGTGTGTTTGTATGTGTGTGTGTGTGTGTGTGTGTGTGTGTGTGTGTGCGTGTGCGTGCGTGCGTGCGTGCGTGCGTGTGCATTCGCCCGCATGCATGCAAAAGCAAAGAGGCCGTGAGACATTATGATGGATGGATCTCCCGAGCCTCCTGTCTCTTTGTTCATCCCTCGTGGACTGGAGGGATGAAGGTGGCAGCTCTCCAGCTCCTGCTCAACCCATTTCTACCTCCTCTCTCTCACACACACACACTCACAACAGAGACAAATAACCCACTGCTCTATTAGCTCAACAAACACCTCACCTCATATGACAAATATGTAGTCAAAGTGACTTTTTTATTCCTCATTTCCTCGGCTGCTATTAGTCTGCGTCATCTCAGTAAAGACTCCTGTGAGAGTGAGAGAAATGTCGACCACCAACTGGATAATATATTATTTCATATTTATTGTTTCTCATCTTTATATGTTGTCCCACTGGTGTAAAGCCACTAGCTCGATCCCGCTTTTATGCAGTAGTCAATGTATGTGTGTGGCTCTTTTTTCACTTTAATGTGCCTGGCAGCGGTTGCTTCCAGGAAACAGGAACAGTGGGATGCGTTATCACTCCAACACTTTATTATTTTTTTGTTGCCTTGCTGTAGTCACTACTCTTGATCTTATTTTATCTTCCCCTGTAGAGATCAGTCCAGGAGTCGATGTGAGTTTAAAGGAGGATTCTATTCATGGAAGCTCTCACAGTGTTGTATATCATCAACCTCTGATGTTCAGTGCTTTTCAGGAGTTGTTTTGTGACGAGGTGCTGGTGTTGGAGCATGAGTCACACATTCTACTCATAATGCAGCGTGTCTTACGGCAGCACATACTCTGGTCTTTTGGGGCTATTGTGTAAAAAAAAAAAAAAAAAGTATGTATGTGACTCCTCTGTTGGATTTCTTTCTGTATGGTTGCATTATGTTAAAGGGGAACTACACACCAAAGCTTGTTTACAGGTTTGGGAAGGGAGCTCTGCACATGAGGAAAAAAACGTAGCACAAATTCTTTTGTGACTCTAGAGGGAGCTGCCCAAAAGAATATGATACATTTTGTACAAGTTTTATAATAAAAAAAAATTTGGAGATGTGGAATTAGAAATTGTCAGATCTCTGTAGCTGCTCCTCATCTCAGTTGCAGGTACTGTACACGCCAGGTTTTGACAAATGTGGAATACAAACAACAATATTTCTGGTTCTAATCACAAGTCCAACAATGTTAACTGCAATGCTTAGTTTGTGGACTTGTCTTTTATGTACAGAACGAAGGCTTTGAGCTGATTATAAAACAGGGACTGTTTGACACCGTCAGTGTCACAGCCCCTTCACACAAAAATATCAATGAATATTGGAGGCCTCTGTGTGTTTTTTTTTTTTTTTTTTTTTTTTAGACTTGAGTGGGCTTATTCCCAGTACATGTTTTGTTACTTACAGTCAGTGTACATCTTCAAATTAGATTACAACCATGTTTTTCACTCATCATGCCTCTGTAGTGGCGATAGCCATAGCAGAAGGAATTATATTTTTGGGTTTTACATCCATGTGTCCCATTCTCATGGACGCGGTGTCTCAAGAACACCTTGAGCAGTTTTCAGTATGGCACAAATATCCACTTGGCCTCAATGATGACCGGATTCAATGTGGTGCTCGCAAGTCAAAGGTCAAAGTCACTGTGACCTCGTCTGTCTCATTCATGTGAATGTGATATTTTCGGAACTCCTTGAGCAAATTTCTTTAAATTTGGCACAAACATCCACTTGGACTGAAGAATAAAAAGATTAGAATTTTGGTGGTCGAAAGGTCACTGTGACCTCACATGTTTTTGGCCATAACTCAAGAATTGATGTGCAAATTTTGACAGTAATTTACAGAAATGTCTAATAGGATGCAGTGGTGAAATGATGACATTTTATATCCAAAAGGTAAAAGGTCGGCTTCACTGTGACATCATAATGTTCAGCAAAAGCACTTTTCTGGCCATTATTCAGCATCTTTAATCGGGTACAGAAGAGGAGATAATTGATCAGATACTAAATTGGTGACCCTAATCTTGAATGCCCACCTTGAAACTGAGTGGATTGTATGCGCTGTCTCATTGAAAATATGTGTGCAACACCCATTTTTTCACAGACATTGATATAAAACTGTAACTGCAACTAGACTGATTTTGTGGAAGCATACAACTGTGAGGCGGTTAATTCTAGGGGTTGTTTATGTCCACTTTTGTGTCTCTCTCCTGCTTCAGCTCTTTTTCATACTCCACTATCCCTGGTGAAACATCTACATACCACTTCATAAATCAAAACTGAAATGCATATTTGTATGTAAATGTGTTTAGGGTGAGTTTTTGTGCGTAAATTGTATTCAGAAGAGCATGAGGACCAGGGTGAGTGGGTGGACTGTTGAAGTGGTAATAATTAGACCTGTCTACATGGGCCTGCAGGCGCCTTTCAAAAAGGTCAGAGGTCAGCAAAGAGCAGAGGTCACAAGCTAATGAAGTTTCTGCAACATTGCCTATTCTGTGCTAGTTTTGCCTGCCTCCCGTAGGTATGCATGAGAGATTTTTCTTTGTTTTCTTTAACACACTTGTATGCTTTTTGTAGTGAAAGCTATTAATATGTAACTGTGGGATTTGTATCACCACAGAAACTACATGTCTGCTGTTTGTATGCACAGCTCGTACTATATGTGCCCCTTCTTGGCCTCGGGGCCCCCCGTAGGGAAAATGCCCGCGTGTGAGTGACAGTTCAAGTCATTTCATTGAAATGACAGTGTGGGTTTGATTGGCCAGCCTGCTGAAGTGATGGCTTCTGGATGCTGAGAGCTCCCAGCGGGAGCTCTGACAACATGAGAAACGGTCCCGCGCTGCACTCGGCACCAAAGCCTCACCACTTAGCCTCTCATTCCCAGGGTGCTAAGGCTAAAGATGGAGACCTTGAAGGGAGGCATGAGCGCATCATCGCCCAGCTGCTGCATATGTGTGTGTGTGTGTGTGTGTGTGTGTGTGTGTGTGTGTGTGTGTTTTATGCACTTGTGAATTAATCGGTCTTTAGCAGGTAAAGCAGCTTTCAGCTGAAGTGGGCGACTTCTCTTCATTCTCTGACCTTGACTTAAATGAGCGAGAGAAGAGTTAAAGGCTGTTAAGTGCAACAGACTGAAGGAGGAGAAGGAGCGCATAAAGAAAAGAGAGAGCAGACAAAGAGAGACAGAGAAAGCTAGAAACTGAGACAGGTAGAAATAGAGAGGACTGAGACATAAAGGGAATGTAACTTGAAAAGGATATCTCCCTCTTATTCTCCTCTGTGGTTCTCAGTCCTCACTGTCTCAAGTGTGTTTGTAAGTCAAACCAGACTGTCTGTAACCACCTCGGCTCTCTGAGCAGGAGGGGGATCAGCAGCTGAGAAAGTAACAAAGGCCATCGATTTTACAGTCAACTCCAGCCATCAGAATCTGGTGCTCTGACCACCAATCTGCAATAGTTCTAGATCCAATGCCCATAATAGAGTGCAGCTAGTGTGTAAATGGTGGAAAGTGTAAACAGAAGACTCTGTGATCCAGCTCTAATGGCTGTCTTTGCTCCAGCTCTTTGTTAGCCATCGGGATACTGACCTCTGCCTGTACTGCACGCCATCTCATGAGAGTTTAAACAGCCACCGCTCTGCAGATTAATTAAAGTGGCTGGGGATTCATGCCTGATACTTATATTAGATGCACAAGTGCACAAACATGGATTATGTGGAAAACAAAGACTGTGTGCACACACAAAAGAAAAACCAAATGTAAACAAAAGTGCTGCTATTTAAAAGTTATTTCTTTTATCGCTCGGTGTCAACAGATAACCGCCGACAATATTTTTGACAAGTAAC
This sequence comes from Plectropomus leopardus, assembly GCF_008729295.1. Taxonomy (NCBI): domain Eukaryota; kingdom Metazoa; phylum Chordata; class Actinopteri; order Perciformes; family Serranidae; genus Plectropomus; species Plectropomus leopardus. The sequence continues at coordinate 11,441,476 of NC_056479.1, read as the reverse complement.
GCATATTAGTCAACAGGTTCATTTTGCTTCACTGTAAAAAGAAGTATAACTTTTTGTTTTAAGTTGACTGGATTTGAGAAGACAGGTTGTTTCATCACAAAATTACCTCAACTTGTATTATCAGATTCAGTCAACTTAAAATTTAGAGGCAGGCCAGACACTAGCTTTTTTTAAGTTAAAAAGTATATGTTACTTTTTACAGTGTACTTTTCTGTTAACTGCACTCCATACTACTCAGATCGGGTGGAAGACAGACAGATGGCCTGCCATATAAACATATAGTGCCCATTGCCTAACCACAGTTTTCCACTGGTTAGTTAGCCTTGGCCGCTCTGCTCTGCATATCAGCAGGGTCAGGTGAGAGCTAGCTATCAGAGCTGCTCATTTAGCTCAGTAACATTATCCCAACCCAACAGCATTGCTGTGGAAACATTGTGCCCAGCCTCCGGTTTCCAGGCAGTGTCCGCACAGCTAGTGATGCTAACATGACAACAATGCTAAAAGAGGTTTTGCAGCTCAAATTGAAGACACTTAGTGGGGGGTGTGACTTGGGAGGAGGCTGGAAGTGGCCGCTATGTTTCAGACACAGTGTCATCCCACTTGTAACCGGAATGACAGCGTTACCAGCTGTAGTTGCCAATGAGTGGCTCTGTGAGCTAGCTCCCACCTGATCCAGCTGGTGCAGAGCGGCCAAGGCTAATGTTGGGGCAGTGTTTCTGCATGTTAACGCTGCTAGCTGGCTGTAAGTCAAAACCAACAGAAAATAAAATGTAAAGTGAAAAATGTGCTTTTTATTTCTTTAAAATTAACTGTTAGCTACATGATAATGGGTGTCTGGCTAAATGCTTATATCAGCTGTAAACAGTTTTTTTTAAAAAAGTGAGTTGAGAAACCAGAATGCTCTAACTCTATAATAATGTTAATAGATTTCACATTTTTGCAGTTTTAAAAATCAAGTAGAAGTGTAGGTTTTTCTAAATCTATAAATAATTAGAAAAATGCAATAACAGACACACACAATAGAGGTAGATCTCAGCTCTGAATTGCTGTGCCTAAACAACAAATGTACATAAATCAATTAATGAAATGCAATCACCAAAACATATGGTTTGCATTTCTGTGCTCACACAAAAGATGCAATCTCCAATATAAACATTAAGTATTTTCTGTACACAAAACACACACCTATGCGCATACACACAGAGGGACACATATAAATTGGCAGAGCTGTGCACGGAGGAACAAACTCAGCCAACTTATGATACTCATAAATCAAATGGAAAAACCACAAACACAAATACAGAAATTCTAGTGGCCATTTTTGTTCTCACACCCACTCAGACACACATTTAAATGCAATCAGTGGTTTAAATTTGTTGTGTAATGGGACTGCAGTGAGTACACACAAACAGAATATGAATATACATAAATGAGTTGATAAAATGTAGTTGCGAGTACATAAATACAGTGGGTGTTTTTGGGCGCGCAAACATAATTATATATGAAACACGTAGAATATGTACAAGCTTTGTACATAAATACATCTCAAGTCACCTGCTGTTTGGTTCAGCTTTCTCACTTCTGCGTGTTGATGTTTTGCACTACAAAGGTGTGTGTGTGTGTTGTTCCTGAGTGTGTTCGTGTGTTGGCTTACATCTCCTACAGAAACTGGCATTCTCGCTTCTTTTCGTCAGTACTGAGCCGCTGTGGAGAGAGAGCCTGACTGGGAATGATCAGCTCTAATGATTTTATGAGAGTCTACATGATTAATGTTGGCACAGCAGTGTGTTTGTGAACAAGCCTCTCTCGCTCTCCCTCTCTCCCTGCTCTTCATCCCCTCCCACGCCACCCTTCCTCCCCCATCTCAGAGGGAATATCCAGTCTCGGTGTGTGCTGATTTCTGTGGCGCTAGCTGCCGTTTGCCACATTAGTGTGTGACAATGGGTCTCTTTGAAGTGGGTTATTCTAGCGCGGCTCACAGCCCAGCGCAGTGGAGAAGATGTGCCAGCTCGCTGTGTAGACAGGGCCAGCTACGAGCACAGGGATAGACAGAAGGTATAGACGCACACGTGCACGCCGGCACAGACAAAATACCGGGGTCAACACAATAGCTTTCACACCCACATCTTCTCTAAATACGCTTTATATAAGCACTTCCATAGCAGACAAAAGCCATGCACTCCTCCTCCGTAGGCACGCATCTGCCTCAAAGCACAGCGAAATAAGAGTCTGCACCATCCTCACATCACCTCATCAACAATCTGCCCATCTATCATCCACCCGCCCATCCATCCATCCATCCATCCATCCATCCTCTCTGTTTTTTTTTTTCCCGTTCTCCTCTGCTCCCTCTGTAGGCCCAGTCCAATCTGAAAGCTTAGTTGAGCTCCGTCTCTTCTCGGCTTATCTCCAAAAGCTGCCTCTTTCATTTGAGTAAATGCCTTCATTCCCAGCTCCTCTATGAGGAAGCTGATAAGGGATGTCTTTTATCCACAGCAGATAGGCTCACCACCCCCACCAGCCCTGCTTGTGTGTATTTAAATGCCTGCACAGCATATGCAAAATTACGTGTGAGAGATTATATTTGTGAGTCCTCTTTGAATATATATATATATATATATATATATATATATATATATATATATATATATATACAGTATTTGTGAGACTTAAATGAATAGTTTTTGAGAATGGCTGATGATTCTGCGACACGCTTTGAGCCATCTTTCCTCGCTGTTTATCATTCAAATGTGACATTTCTGTGATTGCACATAATCACACAAGACTGCTTCAACCTTGCAGGTGTCTCTAATAGGAAGTGATTAAGTGAGACAAGCTAATCATTGCAGCGTGTAACTCATGTGTGTGTGTGCTTGCGTGTGTTTGTTCAAGAGGAGGCTGTGGATTGTGCGGATTTTGTTGCCAGGCATGATGGAGAGATACGTTTTGTGTGTTTTGACTCAAACTAAGCCGTTGCCAAATGTTCCACTTCTGTCTCGCTTTAACACTACAATGACATCGATTGGTCTTTGATGTCATATGTCAAAAGCTATGGTTACATAGACAATATTTCTTCAATCTGATTGAAATGATTCCATCTTCTTAAATATGAAAATTTGCTGCTTCTCCTTTTCATATATGACAGTAAAGAAGGAGTCTTTTGGTTTTGGACTGTTGGCTGGATAAGAGATGCAATGGTGTCGGTTTTGGTTCTGGGAAATTTGGATGAGCATTTTTCACTTTTTTTGGTCAATATTTTATGGTCTAAAGATTAATTGTGAATGTATTTGGTAGATTGATGAATAATTAATAGTTTTTCCTTGTCGTTATAATTTATGGATGGGCCCTGATCTTTTGCTATCAGTAATGCCAGACGATTGTTATTCAGACAGCAATTCAGACTGTGACTAATAAGTGACATAAGGCTACTTTTCCAAAATCAAATAGCGCTCCGAACAGAATGTAGCACTAGCAGAGTGGTCAATTTTTTTTTTAATTCATTGAACGATTCTTTGTCAAAACTGTATAAATAATGGCTGTAGCTACTGTGCCATACCCATTGGTGCATGAACTGCCGTTTTGATACTCGAGTTCAGCATTTTGGCGAATGGTTATTTCTGGCCATCTTGGATTTTTGAAAATTCCTTCTGATAGGGTCAGTCTCTGTTTTCATTTGGAATTTTTATTTTAATTATCAGTGGAATATTAAAGTCAATTTAAACACAGCAAGTGTTATTGAAAGTGTTTTTATGCCTCCGGGCTGGAGATAACTGAGGCCGGAGGCATTATGTTTTCGGGTTGTCCATCTGTCTGTATGTACATCCATCAGACACATTCTTCTGAACGTGATGTCTCAAAAACGCCCCAAGAGAATTTTTTCAAATTTGACACAAATAATCACTTAGACTCAACAATGGGCTGATAAGATTTTTGTGGCCAAAGGTCAAAGGTCTTTGTCACCTTGTATCCCTCTCATTTTCATGAATGCAATATCTGAAGATTGATCCTTGAGGAAGTTTCCTCAACTTTGGCACAAACGTTCACATGGGTTGAAGAAATTGATTAGAACCTTGTAGTCAAAGGTCAAGGTCACAGTGACCTCATAAAAGATGTTTTTGGCCATTTGAAATGATCTGATTGTATAGATCTCCTGTCCTGCTGGGGTCAAGATGTGTGTGTGAAGCATCTTTGCTTTCACGCACGAAGGCACACAACTGCGTGGTGGTATATCTAGTTTAAGTGTTCAGAATGAGACTCAACACAGAAGTCTGCCCTGTGTCTTCCATATACTCATTCCCTGTGTGTCTCTTTTGCTCACTGTCCTCTCTGTCTCTGATAACAGTCCCAGTGGTCACATGCTGCTGTGTCTCGGACATTGTGTTACAGGAGCGCAGAGTGGTTCAGCAGGGGTAGTAAATAGTGTTACAGTCCTTTTCTCAGGTCTGGGCGAACATCTCTCTCCCTGTAGTTGTTTGAGACCAAAGGAGCCGCCCCTGCTCTCTTTTAACCTCAGTGGAAGTCCCAGCTTGTCTTCTTAGATCTGCATTTTCCAACATTGTCTGCCCCGTTTGGCGCTCCTGCCCTCCCCTCAAGCACAAGCACTCTGCAGTCAAATCTCTCCAGGGACATATGAATAAAATTTGTAAAGCTATTGGAGCCAGCGCTAGAAAAATACTCCTCAGTGCTCCCCAAGGAGCCCCAACCTCATTGACTTGGGTTTGTTTGCTTGAGGCCAACGATTGTGTTCAGGCTGATCTTAGCAGAATAGCGAGTGCGGAGTCAATGAGAATGATGCATTAGCAGCTCTGCATCTATTAAAGCTGCTTGCTGTGGTTGAAGCCACACACCACTTTGAAGGGATTTATCAAGCAGCTTACCAAAGAGAGGTGATTGAAATCATTTGCTTACTAATGAGGAGGGATTGAGGATTGTACACTTCCCCGGCTACACTTCCACCTGTTAAAACCATTTGCTCATTACTGCAATCAAATCCAACGTTTGTTCTGTGTTACAATCAAACCTTTTTGTCAGCTCATCAGCTGCCTTTGTGCCTTTTTAATGCTCAAACTCATTTCATATGTGCTGCTTTGTTTTGGCTTGTGTCATTAAGGGTGGGAGTTACCTTCTGGGGCTAATTAAATAGTGGAATTTGTGTCTTGTGCAAATGCATCAAGTTTTTGTGTGAATAATTTTACTGATTTATGTTGTTTTTAGGACTTTCGAAAACAAATCCAGTTCATTTCACAATAATTATCTCACATCAGGGTCATATTTTTCTACTCAAGCCAGTTTAAATCACTTGTTGAGGGTTTTTCTTTTGCATTACCCCATGCAAAACACTCACATGTAATCAAATCCAATCAGATTGAACTGTGTCAGCTCTCTCTCTATCTCTCAGTCAATCAACGAAATTGATTTTATTAGAGGTAATTGTTCCCTGTTTGACGTTCATGATGTCTTGATTAATCCCTTCTCTGGAGTGTTGTTGTGGAGAGCATGCTCTCCTGCTGTTGTTAAGGCCAGATAAACGGTAAATCCTCTTTGTCTCAGCAGACACACGCAGACAGACTGGAGTGGGTTAGCTGAGTCCTGACCAGTCAGTCAGACAGGGTTACAGTGAGTTAGCCAAAGGTCAGCAAAGCTCTAGTTACACCAGAGTTATGTCATCAAATTTACAGAGAGCACTCCTCTTGGATGCTGCCTTTATAAATATGGGATTGATCCCCAAGATGTTAGGACTGATGTAACTGTTAAGTAAGATCTTGTCCCAGACCGCTCTGTGCTATATTATATCTGTAACACATTTTTTTATACATTACAGGTTCTGAAATAGCGGCCGCCACTTGGCAAATGTGGGTAAATTCTAGGCGGTGGTGGGTAAAATCATTAAACCAATTACTACATCGGCCGACATGGAAAACACACAACAGCAAGACACCATTAATAAGGTTAGCATATGACTGGATAGGGCTTCACATTTGAAAGTCAGTCGCAACTGCTACACAAAAGCAACGCCAGTGGCCGTAGAACCTTACTCATTTTGACTGATAGTAAAAAAAATCATTTAATCCTAATCAATAACCATCAGTCAAAAAACATTGCTTTTTTGTCATAGGCTAAATATTCTCTGTATCAATTGAAATTTATTGATAATTCAGAATATTTTTTACACGTAGGTGTAGCGCATTTAGACATGCGTGTGCATGTGCACAGTACACTTTGACCCCCCCCAAAAAAATAGAGCTCCATGTTAAGGTGTACTGTGTAATTCCAAAACTGTGAAATTACCATGCATGTAATGTTTTTTGTGTAAATATATCAAACACTGAATGACAGCAATTTTATACATAAAATTAGGCCTCAATGTTCCAAATATTGTTTCTTTATTTAGCGCAAAGATTGACAGCTAAAGGAGAGAAAAAAGTGCTTGCCACAGTGGAAGTGAAAAAAAAATGCAGCATATTGTGTCCTCAAACTTTGGCTAAGATCTAAATTGGCAACATATTTTACTACAAACATTTTTCACTATATAAACAGAGACAGTGATGATTCCATGAAAATTTGATTGCTCTGATCATTAAAAAGCAACCTAAAAAAATAAATTGTAAAATGGCTGAGACAAGTCGCTAACTAATCATTACAAACACATTAGATGTTCAACGAATGATATAATGCCTTAATAAAAGTGGCCTTACCAATTCATATGAGTAAAGTTTTCAAAACAAAAAAAAGGTCCCACAAACTAGTCAGTGAGTAATTGATGATATTTTAATGGACACTATAAGGAGAAAAAAACAGATTTCTCCCTCCACGCTCACCAAGATATTAAAAATCCCAATTAACAATAATTTTTAGAGTATTTTTATATTAAGACAACTTAAAAGCAATACCATTTGCTGCAGTAGGATTTTGGCTTATTTTAAAGTCCCTGAAAACTAAGGTGGCATGATATGCAAAACAAGATCATATTGTGGTCATTTTTGACAGATATGACAACTGCCGTTTTAGTGTGAGTGGAATTTTGTGTTTTATTTTCTGTGAAAAACATATCAAAATGAAGGTGACAGGATTTTTTTCTGGGGTCTGTAACAAGCAAGTATGTTCTCGTCTGGAATGTGATTTGAAGGCCGGGGCATCTCTGTAGCACCACAATGCTTCACTTATAATAGTTTGTTGTGACATGTTTTACCTTTATCAAAAATTTGCTGCTCCTGCGATTTAGATATTGCACACATTTCTTCAGTGAGCTTCCAGCTATGATTGATGGGATCTTCCATGAATAAGTGTAGTATTTTTTGCAAAGTTAGAACTGTCTTTGTTATCTTACATGAGAGATATCTGTATTCGTGTCTTACTCTGTGCTACTCTCACTGGTTTGAAGTGGGCGGGAATTAGTTAGATTAAGTCGATGATGTCATGAATGCCTGTGCACCAGTCAGGATTTATCAACATTTGACTCGGAATTTGATGACAGTTGGTGGGTTAATCAAACCACACCCACACATTCCTAATAAAGCAGATTATCTGACTTCTTAAACTTCTTAAAGGATTAAACTCAACTATAAATAGTATCCCAAAAATGTTTTTTCATACTTTGATGCTGCTAATTTTGGTTACAGACATTTAAGTTATGGAGAATTGAAGATTTGATGCCAAGTTTTCAGGGGCTTTATACTAAAATGGTTTTGATTATTTGACAATACATATCAAACACTTAAATGCTTACAAGTTGCAGTGAAAAGAATTCATATTCTCTCAGTTATCACTAAGCCTTGAGGATACAGTGATGCTAATGAAGATTTGTGTTCAATATAAATCCTCGGCATTGTGCCATATTGAAAGTAACAGAGAGCATCCTAATTAAGGAAAGTAATGAAAAGCATTTGGAGGTCGTTGTTTTCACCCTAAATGGGTATGAATAATGTATTTTTCTATTCATAATATAACAGTACAGGACTAGATATTGCCAGTCTCTGATCTCTTAAGATGGCTCAACCTTAGCCCTAAACAAGGCTCTAGACAAACTGAAAAGCACCACTAAAATTGTCATGCAACTCAGCGCATTCATATTCTTTTTCCATCTTAATATATTACTGACACATGCTTGAGTAATTAATAGGTAATATACAAAAATAGTAATGTCCTGATTTTTTTTTTTTTTTTTAGAAAAACACAATGAGTTACTGAGCTCTGAAGTTTGCTGGTGTTTGCTGGGAACATTGCTGAATTTACCAATGTTTACACTGCAAGTTTTTAGAAATGTAGCTGCTTGAAGGGAAAACAAATGTGGGACTTTTGGCAATTTTCCAATTTCACGTAGTAAAATCGCTTGATTTTGAGTCAGTCTGTGGTCAGAACTGTTCTTAATTGTAATTTGATTGTCAACTCTTTCCAGCAATCCAACATCAAAGGATCAAGTAATTTTTCTTCCAGTTTAGTGGGATTTCTTAACTAATAAGGGGTGCAGGTAACATATTTTATACTTTCTGTCAATATGATCCAATTAATCTTATTTACATATATGTATTACCACTGTGTTAACACCTTATTTTGATAAGCAGATGTGGTTATATGTGTATCCTGGGCAATTTAGCACGCCTTTGGATGACCAAACAGAGTAAGGATTGGATTTGACTCAGCTTGGCTAACATAGAAAAAGACCGCCGTCAAGCAAGACATCACTTGCACCAGACCAACAACCGCTAAAGTTCGAGACAGACAAATGAGGAGCAAAGCAAAGTCATGGAGAGTGCAGCAAACGTAACGACGCTTGCGAGGCAATACACACAGACATACACACCAATTCTAGCTCCCTCATGTTGTTTCGCATGATATACGATGATAATTTAAAAAGCAAACAAAGAGACAAAAACGAGTGGCACATTTTGATGCTTCAATTTTTGAATTTGATTGATGATTTTTGAATTTTTGATGATTCAATGCTTCCCCTTCCATCCTCAAAAAAAAAAACTTTGATTCTCTGATTTTTTCATTGACTGTTTTAAATATGGATAAAAACAAGAGCTAATAAGCAATCAACACAAAAAATAACAATTAAGATAAATAACAATAAGATGATGTAACAATAAAAGAATACAGTATGGGGAAATTTACTATTTTTTTTATTCTTTTATTCTTTTTTTTTATACTGTGGCCCAGATTACCATACCTTGCTCTTTTATTTTCTGACTGTGATGAACCCTCACTGATGTACACATCAAGGTAAACTACATTTCCAGGACTAGAAATGGTACATTGGTGGATCTGCCAGGTAGATGCTAGTTATGAAATTTAGTAGCAACGTTTTAAAAAAATGTTTGCATAATGTGATGGACTGGTTACAGTCTGGAGCCCTGCTTAGAAAGTATTTTCAAAGTAGTCTGAATAAGTTGTGAAAATGTAAAACCAGCAGAGTTAATTTCACTGATCTAAGAAAATAAGTTCAATAATGCATGCTGGGAAATCTACAGCTATTCTAATTGTTTATTTAGAAACATAATGTACTCATCACTAAAGTCATCATTTCAAAATCAAAGATGTAAAGTGAATAACATAATTATATCAAGTTAATTAAAAAAGATTAGTTGATTCACTACCGTCCTATATGATGTTTTACAGTGTAGTGTTTCAACAATAAACATCGACTTGTTAGTTATCAGTCTGCTGACAAATGGAGAGTTTAGGCGTTATTGCACAGTAAAGCAGTAATGTTACAGTGCCACAATAAATGTTGCACAATACATGTTTCAGATGATTTAAATCTATGTGAGGAAGAGTTTCTTTCAGCAGCCAAATCTGTGATAGTCATGCTGGTATGAGTGGTGGAAACATGAGATCCATGCCGTTCCAACAGCAGCAGGCCGAGGTGTACCACAGGCAGGCGTCGAAGAAGTCAGTTAAATCAAGATTTCACATGATGAGGGCTTAATCCAGTCTGTGTGCGCTTTACAGTATTGCCCCGCTTTGTGGGTGTTCGTCCATCCCAAATGACCTCGGAGCTTATTTTCAGTCTTTTCATTGGATCGTCTCCGCTGTGCTCTCCCGCGATAAGTAGTAACGCTTTGACGCTTGAGGACACTTCAGCAACTTTCAATCGAGATTAATCTGTCTTTGAGATCTGCCAAGGTCTCTGTGGATGCACAGCTGAGAGAACGAGGGGAGAGAGAAAGAGAAGCCGGTTATAGAGATGGGCCATTTGTAGCTGCTGTCTCAGTGATGTGGTTCCATTCCCACTTTGCAACCAGAGGGGACAGCTCACTATATCATTCAGCCGTTTGTTATTTTGTCTGAAGCAGGAGTTGGCCGAAGGGGAGAAATGTCTGTCTCTTTCCCCAGTTGCCTGAAGGTGAAACCCATGCATCATCCTGCAGAAAGCGCGTGCGCCTGTTTGCTTTTGCACGCATTCTTGTGTGTGTGTGCGTGTTCATGCAGATGTCCACATCAATATGTGTGAATAAATGGGAGGCTTATTCCTGAGCTATCAGGTGTCAGAGACTATTGTTCAGGCTGAGTGAACCAGATTGGATTCCCGTGATTCAGTTTGGTATTTCTTTGGTGTTAAACTAAACAAACCAGACGGGTTGCCTGTGTTTTTTGACAACATCCGCTTATTTCCAGCCTCTCTATTCATGTCTCTCCCTGTTCATTTTGCTTTCAGCCCTGCTCCTCCTGTTTTCTTCTCTGACATTCCTCTCTGCTATTACATCTCATTTGTACTTGCATATTGATATTAAAGGGATAGTTCAGTTTTTGAGTTTTCTTAAGTGGGGTATGGGTTACTTAGGGTACTCAGTCCAACACAAGCTAAGCAGCACATTCTCATCACATAACAGTTTGAGGCAGCGATAGACAGCTTCTGTATTAAGTGATGGTAATTCACTGTTTTCCTCTGTGAAGTCTGGTTTTGAGAAGAGCAGTATAATGGTTTAAGTTTGCAATTGGAATTTACTGTCCAACATTTTTTTCTAAATACAGTATGTTAAAAGTGATGAAGTTGTAAAAGTGAGGTTGTGAGGTTGCTAAAATATGTCTTGTTGCTGACTCCTCCAAATCAGTACATTTCTGAAATTCCATGTCGGACTCCAACCTGCTTCTCCAAACGGGAGCTGTACAGACTAACATCTACTGTAGGTAATATACTGTCTATGGATATGGACCTCATACAACCCCAATTCAGAAAAATCTGAACTATCCCTTTAAAGTTTTCATAGAGCTGAAACTGAGTTAGTGTTGGACTTCATATCCTCTCTGGGTGTTCATGGGCTCTGTGTGGCCATGAGCAGTGGGAAACTCGTTTGCAATTCCCAGTACTCCCCAGTGAATCGCAGTGATCCGTGTTTCTGCTGTTTCTGCGGCAGTTATTAAAAGCCAGGGGAAAGGTTACAGTAAATGCCACTCAGCTGATGCGCAACTCAAGCTTGGCAAACCTCCCCAACCCCCCTGCCACTGTGGGGTTTCACTCTAACATTTTAGGGAAAAGTAATTTCACCTTACTTGCTTTTCTCCCCTCTGCTACACCTCCCCCAAAATTGCCAACTGCATCCCTACTTTCCCTTCAAAAAACCTACCACACAGCCCGACCTAAAAGTCTGCTAGGGCTGCATTTACTGCCACAGAATTAAAATTAAAGGCATGAAAAGCAAAAGCAGCCCCAAACCTCACCGAGCACCTGAGTCTGACAAATTGGCAGTTTCCCCCTCCTCCTTCTCCTCCTCTATGTCTCCAGTACTAGCCCTCTGAGGCATCCTCCCCCCTCCTCTCGCTCCCTTGTCACCACTTCTCCCAGACGCCCCGGGCACTCATCACAGAGGTCACACACCTGTCGCCTGCTGTAAACAGGAAATGAATAATTCAGGAGTCAGCGCTGGTTGACTGCAACAGCTGATGGTCCTCTCCGTGACGAGCAAAGATGTATCCCAAGGATTCACATTATAATCCTCAGATGGAATCACACTAATGAGAACGCTCTCCAGAGAGTCTGAGGACCCACTCGGAGCCAGACCGCACGTCCTTGACCTCTTTGGCTGATAAAGTTAGTTCGAAATGGCAGCCTGTAGTGGCACGTTGAACTTCTGCCACACACGCTGATTTGCATTTTTAGAGGATCATGCTGATACAGTAGGACCACATGCACTCTTCACTGGCCTAACTGTTAAAGAGCATCTCCCTTGGCCTTTGGTATCTCCTCTGCTCCTGAACGAAACAGCCCGCAGAGTGAGCTGACCTATAACAGAAAGCCAGTTATATTTGAGAGAAAAACCCAAGTAGCAGGTTGAGAGGCAGTGAGATGCCAGTTGGGGCTGCCGGGTAGCTGGAGTGATTGCTTTTCACTCTTTATCGCCACACCAGCAGGTGTCTAAGACGCGCTGTACTGCGGCACTCCGAGGGGATTCACAATTATAACACCCTGGCCACCGGCTCACCCGTCACACCACACACACAACTCCCATCCCCACCTCCACCCATCCATCCTTCTTTTCTCACTCTCTTCACATCGAGAGAAATCCTGCTGGCCAATAGTAACTCAGCAATCCTGTTATGGCCTCACTCCTCCAAACACCTGCACAGGCTCTGATAAGAATCCTTATCTGCTCAGCCCCATGTCTCCTCTCTGCACCCAGGCGGAGCAGGAGGGCCCTACAGCTGGAGCAAAGGATATATAACACCTCCATGGGTGGCCACATTGTTTTTAAACCATATTATTGTGTCTGCTGTATCATGTTTGAAAAGCTTTGGAAGTGGAAGTAGGCAGCCGCATGTTAAATCCTGTGGTGAAGTTTTCCTGTTTTGAAGAGACGCCGGCTGCCTGGCTCGCCCGCAGTACAATGCCTCATATGTAGAATCATCCCTTTATGCCGCTCTCCCATCTTTGTAATTACACATGAGGAATGAGAGGAGACATCTGCATGCCAGCACTTTGAGGAGAGGAGGAAGGAGACAACAAAGGGCAAAGCAGCTTCTCACAAAGGCTTTCCAATTTGCAGCTTGCAGCTGTTTCTCTTCAGAGAGCTCGACGAACGTCCCGTCCTCTCTCAGCCCTCTCTCACAATCCAAACGCTGATTCCTCAGCCACCGCTGATTGGAGGCCAATTTTTGGCAAACGATGACTGTTTTCCTCCTTTTTTTAAAAATGTGTTGACTGTCTGAGGCTGACTTTCCTCCATTAACAGGTGTTTAGACACAGACATAATAAGAGATGGATCATTTGGGGATGACAGTTCATCACATGAACATGAGTCTCTGCATCTGTCTTACTGCAAACTGTCTATGCCTGTAAGTGTTAGAAACTGTGCGTGTGGCTGTGCACAAATATTGAGCTGTCTGTGCATTGTGTTCGCTTGTTCCCCCACCGCTGTGTCACCTTTGTTTAGCTGCATATGCTGTACAGGATTGAAAACCAAATGAGCCTAATGGATCCACAAGGCATGGCACTGCGACCCGTAAATTAAGTCCCACAGATGTGCTTCTGTAGATTAATCTTCACGCTCACGAGCAATTATTCTGGCAGTGACGTTGAGGCATGAGGTTGATTTGAAACAATTACAGCCCAGGTTGGGCAAAATTAGCTCGTTTATTTCCCATGGACGATGCTGATTGAGAGTGAGGGCATTTTAAAAAAGCACCTAAGGGGTAATTGGTTTTTAACATCGGCGTCGTCCTTCAGGCAACCTTTTAACCTCAAGCACGGGCTCTGTGGGGTTAAATTCTTTCAGATAATTGTCTTTCAGTTTTGCTTCCAGTCATCAAAGATATGATAGTTAGTAGTTATATTTTGTAAGCATATGCAACTAATTAAAATTATCTTTGATTGGAATTATCCTTGTTTTTTTTCTTGCTGTGTTATTTACATTTTAGAACATGAGCTAATTTATGCAGTACTGCTGTGCTAACCTTCACAGCTGGACAGATGGAGGATTTTTATTACCTAAGCCATATTCCTGTGCCATATTGCTCATGTAACTGCATTTCTGTTCCTTAGATAACATAGATAAGAGTTTTCTCCAACTTCCCTGCTACGTTTTAAGAGGTAGAAAAATAAACACTTGGCCTTACAGCGCGGACTAATAAAGAACAGGAAAGCTTTGCCTTTTTATAGCACACATTTCCATTAGGAATTTTAATTGGCCGTAGACGCACGCCTAAAAGCGGAATTCAAATTAGGGGAGAAAAGTCTGAAACAAAGGACCTGGAAAGAGTGAGGAAAGTATGTAAAAGAAATTCAGGTGGAATTGGAGTAGATGTTCAGTGGGCCATTTGACGGCAAGCTAAAAAAAAAAAAAGGGGAAAAAAATCTGCTCTGGAAGGAAATTTACTGGCTGGCTGCAAATTGCTTAGCAGGAGCTCTTTTGCATAACAATGAATGCAATAATGCACAAGTAATGTACAGTACAATGCTCTCTGCAAGCAGTTTGCTAAAGTCGTTTATATAAATAAAGGGAATGTTCTCGCCTGCAATACCTACAGTAAGAATCTCTGAACACTTGCAGCTGTGTAAATGAATCATTAATTGTAAGACTTTTTCTCCTCCGTGTGTGTGTGTGTGTGTGTGTGTGTGCGTGTGTGCGTGTGTGTGTGTGTATGCCTGTGTGATACAGTATTCATCTCTGATGAGAAATTCAGGAGAGGATAGTTCCTCTGTGTTCGGCGCAGCTACAACTTCATTTTCATTTCACATTTGTCACAGCCTCGTAGCCACCTTTATGTCTTCCTCTCAGTGTCTGAGCAAGTGTTTTCATGTCTTGCTCCTCTCCTCAGCTGAGGAGTTAAAATTAGAAAGCAACCTCTGTCTTGTGCTTATTTTCTCCTGTATACCGCATCCCTGTCTGTCTCTCTTTCTTGCGCTCAAAGATCCAACCAGCCCAGCTCGCCCACCATATCTAATGAATTTCTAATGACTTGTCACAGTTCGCATGATGGCTGTGTGACGCTTGGTTGACCGGCCTGATATTTATTCATGTAAAAAACGATGTCGCACTTAATGCCACTTCCACAAATGACTCAATTTGCTGAGGAAATGAACCTCATCTGAGTTCCTGTCAATCCTGCAGAATTCAGCCCTGGGTTTTTGCATATGTGTGGGCTTTGAATTAGTTTATGTTTGTTTGTTTTTGCATGCCACAGCAAGATGGTTATGCTAGTTCTGATAATGAAAATGGATATGACGCCAACGTTGACACTCTCAGACAGATGTTTCAACACTTTGGCATATTTTACCTTTAATCATCTCCCACTGTGTTATAAAAGTTTGTTAGCACCTAGAGGGGAAGGTCCGACAGCTGTCATTATCCTTGCAAAGCAAAGGGAGGAGATTAAGAAAAGTGTGGGTGACTTATTAAAGCTGCTCACCCTAAGGCTTGAAAGCAAATAAAGATTCTTTTCAGATTTTTTTTCATTCTTTGCTGTTTATCATCACGTCGAAGTTCTGTGTACAGCTGCTGCTGCTGCTGCTGCTGCAGAGCAATGGCTGGCCATCGGCACCATCTGCATAGATTAATGTGTTTGATATTTCCCTTCTCCGCCTCCTTTTTCCTGTGTAGCATCAGGAATCAGTAGCATCTCTGTTGCCCGCCCGTAGCCGTCTGCCTCGTAGGGTTTCACAGTGGGGAAGCTGAGCAATTTGTTTCTGGATGGCTCCGGGCTTATCGTCTCAGCTTGACAGATGGGCCTTGCCTCTGCTCAAGTTGGGTTCGGCAGCAGCGCGCTGTTCGCCGCCTGCCTGACAGAACTCATTATAGACACTCCCCAGGAAAAGAAGCATCTCCACGAGGTCCTGTTACTACTGCCGGGCTGCCACGAGTCACTACAGAGCCAGACACCGTAGACCTGAAAATACTGCTGGAAAATTTTCTGTAGCCTGAAGTAAAAGGTTACATTTTGGAATAATTTGTTCAAAGTATTTTTTTTTTAACTTTTCTTTCCCTTATTTAATCTTTTGTCCAAAAAGCAAATGTTAAAGCTTCAGTGTGGATTTTTCTTGTAAATATGACAATAAGTTGGGGTTTTCTTTAATAACTGTCTCCATATCCTGACAGTAGTGCAGGAGGCAGATAATCTGTGAAACAATTATGTTGCTCTAGCTCCTCCTTGTCCTACAGAAGAAGATCACCATCTGTGAAAGTGAAAGTAAGCTTTTCATCATCAGTTTTTTTTTTACTTGTGTTTGCCATGTATGTTGTTGTTGGCAGTGCAGCTTGTGCACAAGTGATGATTCACATGTTAGGACCCTCACACACAAACTTGACGATCGGCTGTCAATCGATGCCGGGCCGTTTGTGAGTGTCTGCTGCCCTAGCTTTTGTAGTGTGTCCCGTACTGTTGGCCCTTGTTGGCCCTTGTGAGGTTTTTTTTTGGCTGATTCAGCATGTTAAAATGGCGTCGGAGTCGGTGAAGTCGATTGGTGAGTGAAATCATTCTGACTGGCCGTTCAGCTCAGTGCATAAGACAAATGGGAGTGGGGAAAGCGAAACATTGAGGATGTAAGCTTGAAACAAACTTCTTATATTAGGTATGATCATTTTAGCTATTGAGCTCTTTAGCACAAATGGATGTGTTCACTGTAAGAAGAAACAATTTGGTTTAACTTAAAAAGTTAGTGTCCAGTCTGCCTTAAAATTTGAAGTTCACCAAATTTGACAAGACAAGTTGAGGTAATTTTGTAATGATACAGCTTTTCTTCTCCAAATCAGTCAACTCAAAAATTTACGGCAGTCCAGACACTAACTTTTTAAGCTGAAACAAACAGCTTCAGGTTGTGTTGTTAATGGGCTAACTGGCTAAGTAGCATCTTGAATCCATTCTTACAGTCACCTGGTTTCCCATTTTGAATGACAAATACAAACTACTGCCATCTGCTGCTAAGGTGAGTTATCTCCTTTTAAGCAGGAGTGAAATGTATGTGCAAGTTGGTAATTAAATGTAGACATTTTGGCTGAGACATGACTACAAAAAGCAACACAACAGTCTGCCATCATCACTGCTATTTCTTTGGCATCTGTTTGGTGTGTCTTGGCCTTTAGAGACTCTGATTGGTTGTTTTTTGAGGCACAGTTGACTTTTGTAAATGCCATTAGGAGCACTCTGAGGTGCCAGAGGAACATTTTTTAACAGCTTATCTACCATTATGATATACTGACACTTACAAAGAATTAGTTTTTGTCATATTTGCTGAAAATGTTACCTATTGTAGCTTAATGCAAAGATATAACATTATAAAAGAGAGACATGAGGGATAAATTACAGTAATTTCAGGGTCGACCTCTCCTCTTTCACTGTACACTACTTATAATCGAATTTGAAGCCTATCCTTGTTGTTTGCCAATGCCAGTAACACAGGCAGAGGCTGATATCTTTCTCTGATGAAGCAGCATCGCCGCTGAAGCCAGAGGCTGAATATCGATCTTATTTAAACTTCAATGTCAGGCCATATTTTATTTATTGGCTATAAATGAGCCTCTGTGTACATGTATCCACACTGTGACAGAAGTGTGTGAGGGCTAAATCTGCTTCTAAATCTCCTTACTTCTACTGCTTCTGATTTTGTGCTCTGTGATTAATAAAGCACTAAACGGATTATATAAATGTACCTGAGTAAGCAAAAGCCTGGTTGAGAACAGGTGAGGGCTGACTGAGATATAAACTCAACAGATTTAGTGTTTGACTGTGCATTATTTCTCTACATGTGAAGAAAAAGTTATGAAGTCATCCTCCTTCCTGATAATGCTCTATTTTCAGTCGTGGGGCAAACTGTGCTTAGCCTTGCATATAATCAGGCCACACGGAGCAATCTGCCACCTCCTGCAATCCAGGGAAAAGGAAGAGAAAGGAGGACAGAACTACACAAGAGATTTTTTAAAGAGCAGATTATTTTAAAACAGGGTCGCAGAAAGGAAGTAACACTGCTGAGATTAAATATAATCCTCATAAGAAAAAATCTTTACAACCTTATAAGAGCTTGACTCGGGTATCTCTGCTGGAAATATCTCAGCACATTTTTTATCATGTCGCTTTTTGTACCTGTGCTCGCTCCTCTCTCCACACACGGACTAAACACAAACTAAAGAGGACAAGCTGACACTTGATTGTTCAGACATCAAACAGGGTAAAGTTGGAGCTCTGTTCTGCTCAAATATTCCTTGCATATATTTACCGAGTAAACCATATCTGCCTGCTGCACATACATTGGGATGCAAACTGTCATGTGTAGCACATGCAGACATCAACTTACACACTCCAGTACACAATATACAGTCACAGTGCCGGCAGCACGGCATGCTGAGTGACCCAAAAAAAATATGATGCACATAAACAACTTTAAAGGCTTTAAGATGAGGTGAGGAAATGACAGAGGAAAGATGAAATGAGAGGGCTCTTTGTAGAAATTTTAAATTGCATGCTATTGAGAATAGTTTACGTTCCTCTGCTGAGACAGGAAAGTGGCTTGCATACATAAAAGTCTACAAAAAAGGTCAATTTGAATGCAAAAGCAGCTAGAATCACGCATTTGTTTGGCCACGCTCCACATTTTCGTCTATTTAGAATAACACTGCATCATGATGAGATCTGCAGCTGCAGAGAAACATATCATTCTTGTCTGTTTTATGCAACAGAATTGGCTTAATTGAGAGCTAATTGAAGTTCTTTCATCATCTTGGCACTGTTTCATCTAATCAGTCCAGGAGGATCCTTAATTTTTCAACTCAGGTTTGCAGATTATCATCATATTTTAAGGGGGAGTGGAGAACAGGATAGAGGAGGAAACGGCTGGGGAATGGAGAGGAATAAAAAGCGTCAGTCTTTAATTAAAACTGATTGTGGTTAATGTCTCCCGTCCATGCTATAATGGTTCCCACAGTGGCCCTCACACCACCTCCTGATCAAGCGGAAGCTAATTGGCTGTTAAGAGTCACTTTTCTCTCTCTCCCTCTTTGTCTCTCTCCCCACGTCTCTCAGTGGAGTACATTTGGACATCCAGAGGCAGTGCAATGTCATTTCATGCCCTCGAATGGCCGTGAGTCTCTAATACACCATGAGGCCAATTTACGACTTCCAGGCGCAGCGCGTGGGGAGACAGACATTTGTATGCATAGCATGTCTCTGGTTATTTCATACCTCTGTCGATAAAGAAGCCCCTGTTGGTTGGGTTATTGTAAGTAAAAAGCTCCAGCTCTATATTGATGCAGAGGGTTGAAGTTGCCGGCTCTTCCTGCCCTGTCAGATCCAGTACCATCAGAGGCAGGACAGCGGCCGCTGGGAAGTTTTTCAGGGTGGCTGGGGGATGGTGAAACAGTGTGGCAACAGTGTGGCAGATGCACAGTGAGCATCAGCGTGTTATGTTTGTGCGTGTCAGGGCTGGAGTGTGTGCACATTTGGTGCTGGCATATGAAGACCGCTCTAAACATTCTCAAAAAAGAGAGGTTATTATGTGTAGTTGGCAACTGACGAAAGAATCGTCCACATGGCGCAGAGTAATTATGCTCATATTGTGCCTGCACTTAGTGCTCATCATTTCACCGGTCAGCAATTTCCCTTGCAAATTCCCAGCTCAACATATTCAAGTTTAGAAGTGGAGATATTCATTATCACAGCTGGATAATCAGATCAGAGGCTTGATGGCGAAGGTCTAACTGACAGTCCGACTGTTACTCAGCAGGCAGCTGAGGCTGAGCAGCAAAGATGTGGTGCATAATGCTCTTAAATTCTGCAGAAATCAACAAAGACAATAGCTCTCACCCCAGTGATCCCACAATCACTTCTCTCTGCAAAGAAAGAAAAAATAGACAACGCCATCTCTGGTGTATTCTTTCAAATGTTCTTACACAAAAGATTTCATCATGCTTTCTTTTCTGCTAGGCTCTATAGGAAACTGAATAATGAGAGACTTTTCCTCTTCAGTTGTGCTTGTTGAAGGACTTAGCAGCAGGAGACGTCTTGTACGTTATTTCACCTCAACAAGCAGCCTTTTGTCTTTTTACACCACCAGTATAGCCAAAGTCATGAGCGTCCTCAGGGTTCCACAAGGGTTCATTGCTAGCAGCAGCACAGTGTCCTTGTTTTTCCTCTCTGTGGGCTGAATTACGACAGAGCTCTGCCATACTGGAGTCTAGATCAGCAACTCTTTAAATGGAAAATTAACATTACATTTTATGTGAATTTTTAAAAATATTTTGAGAGAAGATATTTTTCCAGGGCCCAAAGTACAGGAAACAATTGCTTCTTGTGTTAAAGTCCAACGTTTTGCAAACCCAACTATCCCCAAACTAGACCTCCACTCCAAATTTTTGTTTGACTTTTCTTGCTCTCTAATTATGTCACTTCTACTTCAGAATTTGCTCTCCTCATATGCTCGTTCACATTGCAAGCTTTAGCGCTCAATTCAAAGTAAATTCAAGCCATACTCCCACTGACCCTCTCGTGGGGAGGCCACTGGTGGTGGGATCTTGACATAAACTGCTTTCCTGAATCATTCAAGGTCTACTTTCAACTACATATGTGAGCGCCTCTTTCATGTTTGTATTCACCGAGTGACTCTCACCAAGGCTGATATGATTGCTCAGACTGAAGTCACATAGAAAAAAATCTGGCCTGTATCTGATTTACAGTCACATGTGAACGTGGCCCAAATCAGAAATGAAAAGATCAGATTCATTTGATGTTCACACTGTTATGAAAACAACAAACCTGATTCCCATATGAGCAAAAATTAAAAAAAAAAGTCTAAATGGATAAATTATGACTGCAGGCCAAAAAAGGGCTTTGTGTCTTGAATGTAAAAATGTCACTTTGGGCCACTTGCTCAAACAACTGACGCTCTTGTTCTTCTCCGGAGGACAGTCTTTAAATGGCACCTGTTTTAAGCAAGTTCATTTAAAGTGAAACAATGGGGTGTCTTTTGAGAGGGCTAGACAACAACAGGCAAAGAGAAAAAGAAGGTGGAAATGCACTCACCCAACTCCAAGACCCTGCTGTGCCAGCATCTATCCCACATAATTACACTGGGCTACAAATAGAAAGGCAGTTTTCTCTCTCCTCCCCGACCCTCTCCTTTTCTCCTTCCTGTGCCGCTCAGCAGCACTTTGTAGGAATACTCAGAGCACGGGGGTTGGGTTGGAGGTATTTAGATGTGAGAAAAGGCAATTTGTCAGAAACCTAAGGGAGCACTGGAGTGATGACAAGAGAATTACAGTAGAAGGACTAAAAGGTTGAACGGCTAATTCTGCGATAGAAGAGGAATGTGGAGGCAAGGCTCAGTATGTTTGCTTGTGCACATTTGGAAATCCACTGTTTTCTCAGATGAGCAAGGAGAAAATAATTGAAAAATCAATGTTTGAATTCCACGGTTCAGATGCACTACACAAACATACACGCATCCAAGGAGATGCGATGTGACGGTGGCTGTTGTGTAAGCAAGCCCAGTGAGTCATGAGCGGGAGGATTGTGATGGTTGGAGGAGGAGGAGGTCTGCCTGGGGAAAGACTGGCAGAGACAGTCAGATCCGTTAGTAAAGTCATCTGGGAGAGGGAGAGAAAGAGGCTGGACATTTGGTTTCGGGCCTTGCCTTAACTGCCAGCGGTTGTCTGGACCGGACCACAAGTGAGGCATGAATACACCCTGAGCCTTGATGCAGACATGACTCCGGACTGAGAGAACATATGTGCACATAGCCATGCAAACACACACATATGTGCAGACACATCAGTAAATGAGCGGAAAATGACGCAGTGTGATAGAAGGAGGTTATCAGGGGCTGCAGGCTGAATAAGCCATCCTTGCACACACAAACACATACAAAAACAAAAGAAATTTGCTTTGAAAATTTATGGTGCTTTGCTTTAAAGTGTGCTCTTGCTGGAATCACACACAATATGTGCCAAGTGCAAAATTATACCTTTTTGTGTTTGTATGTGTGTGTGAGTGTTTATATTGACTTCCCCCTTGCCCTGGGAGCTATTTGTTTTCAGAGGTGCGTAGGCAGTTCTGTTTGTATGTGTTTGTGTGTGATTCTGGTCGAGTACATGCAAACCAAGCACACACACGCACACATACACTCCCTCGCTTGCTGCTGTACATGCCTGGATGCGGGCTGTGCCTCCGTTATCATCCAAAGAGGCAAACAGCCAGCTCCTGATTTAATAAGCTGCCTAGGGAGTCACAGAGAGGTGGGGAAGCACTATCAGCTGATAACTGTCCTCCCTGCAAGCCCAGCTTTTTCCCTCTGATAGCCCTGCCAAGAGAAGACTCAGCTTCTCCTCGTTTTCCGTGTGAACGTGTATGTGTGCTGAGCGTGTGAGCGATCCCCCGCCGGCTGCTGCCCACGTGTCTGTAGGCTGCGTCCATCCCTTTTGCTGCATCTCCCTGGGTGTCAGACAGACAGCAGAGGAGAGCCCACACATGGCAAAGGCAGGCCAGAGCCCAGTGCTGAGGAGCATATGCTCAAAGCTTCAGTCTTTTAGCCCCCCCACCCACCAACAACATACACCCCGCGTCATTGCTGCTAATCCTGCCAAGCCGCAGAGAGCCATGGGCCAGACTACTGACAGATTCTCCATCTATCACTCTGTTCTGTACTTCACACGAGCCATACAGCAGTATCATCATTGTAGCACAACCTTGAAACCAATGCTAAGAAAAAAAATACTACTAATACGCCACAACAAAGGAACAAAACACCACAAATGTGGAGTTTTTTTATTTTTTGTGTTTCTTTGATGGCTTTGTAGCAATGTTTGAGCAGTCTAGGTGAAAGATAAGTGGAATATTACAGTATTTCAGCCTTTCTAGAAAATAGTGTTCAGAGTCGTTTTGTGATCAGGCAAAAAATAGGATGATGGGTGCATAGTGTGCTTGGTTTTTCTGAAATCATGATCTTTTCATAAACTTGAAAGTGTTTTAGTTAATAAAGTGAATAATTAATGGAAAAAGGGGTTTAGCAAAATAAGTTTAGATTCTGAGTAAATTCAACTTAAGACTTGGTGAACATTTTGACACTGCTGTCTTGTTTTTAGCAACATTAGTTTTGAATTTTGAACTGATTGGAATGCAGTCATGCAACACAATAAGTCAATTGATATTAAACATTTCTAAAGCTCCTTTCTCCTTGGGAAAAACAACACTAAAGGCTCATTTCAACTCTCTTTACATACGAAAATTGATATGTCTGTTTCACACATTGTAAACTTCACTGCATTCATACTTTTATGTCCTTGATGTGATAGCATAGACACAGACAACAAAGGTTACAATCGGTATTCACTCCTGGTACATATGACTCTGCAGTAGTCTTGAGTATTTATCAGTTCCAGCTTTGATCAGCTTTTTTTGGCATTGATGGAATTCCGACACCGTGCTGGCACAATGCCATGACAGGTCACCACATAATATCATCCATCTCCACCCAAGCAGTACTCGAAAATTGTGCGAGGTTTGGAGAGAGACTGAATAAGGAAGAGATATTAAAAATATATATATAAAAACATTTTCACTGACCTCCATGCTGCTTTCTACTGTTTACTAACATTTTTTTCCAGCCCGTCCATGACAACAAACAGGAGACACCAGGAAAAAAAAACAAAAACAGAAAGGCATACTCATCAACTACAAATGGGAAATAACTTATCAACGATTTTCTGTGTTTAAAACATCTTCCTAAACACGCTGATCTTGTTGAAAAACAGTTTTCGGATTCAGTGTTGAATTCAGTCTTTTCTCTTAGTGAGAGAGTAATTATATTTCACCATCACGATTGCCCTGTGGCAAAAACAGAGTAGTATCGTACATGATGCACTCACAGCTTTGAATATATTACCAATTTTTAAGTCTGACATCCCTCTTTCTGTCTTCACCTTTGTCTTTTCCTATCCCACCATCTGTCTCTGAAATCTTGCATGTCTCCCTTCCCTCCTCTGAGAAAAAAATACTCCTTTTTGGAAAGTCTTTTCCATCTCTAAGCCACTGGTGTTATTGTAAGGTCAGTGATTACTTTTTTTTTTTTTGCAGTGTGAGTTATCGCACACGAATACAACTGCGTCACTGTGTATGTGTGTGTGTTGGGAGGGCTTGCATGATAGGCATACTTTGGTGTGGCCACGGTGACCCGCAGCTGACACCGATGATTGATCCTGGTGCTGGGATAAGTGCCTGTGCACCGGTGAGCACGCTGGTCCACTGAAACGCAGCCAAGCAGAAAATTAGAAATCTCTTCATCCCTGGTCCATTTGAAATCCGATATCTCCCATCTTCCCCTCGCACCGGCACCTTTCCTCAGCCAATAAATCTGTAATTAAATGATCTGTGTGTGTGTGTGTGTGTGTGTGTGTGTGTGTGTGTGTGTGTCTGTACATCAGGACATGTGGCTTGTCCTTGGGGGATCAGCTGAGGCAGTGGGGGTGATGGGAGTATTAAGTCTCCAGCAAAACTGGCTGCCCCCCCAAAACCCCCATGTACACCTCCTGTTGTCTGCATAAAAACAGATACACACACTCTGTTGTCCCAGATACAAGCACATGGTCCCTCACAAGCACACACACACTTAAGTTTTGCAATGTGTGTTGGGTGTCAGCTGGAGGTGTAATGGTGCCTCAGGTCTCAAATAAATCAAAGTCAGGCCTCCTCTGAGCGGTGCATCTGACCTTTTTAAAGCCATCAGTGCAGTTCCACCTCTACAATCACACTGGGACAGAAAGTCCCTCATGTTAACGTTTCCCGTTGTTTCTTAACTCCTAAACATCTATCTCTTTGTGTTGTCCAGGTACGTCAGCCCAGGGCAGCCCCCTGCTGGCTTCCCTCCCCGTCCCGGGACGGCCTCTGCAGCCTCAGCTCGACCTCAAACACCTCCTGCCCTTCAGACTCAATGGATCCTCCCCTCTCAGCCTCTTCCCCAATTTTAACACGGTGAGTGCAGTGGCTCTTTGGCAGCTGATATCGTGAAACCAATTAATCTCTGACGTTTATCCACAAGGAATTTCAACAGTGATAAAGGATAAAGGTCACGAGTCCAAGATAACCTGTACATAGTAAAGTACTATAGACTGTGTAAATTAAGTGGAGGTAGCAAAGTGAAGCCAATGTGAAAGTGTTTTAAACCTGCATTCTTTCTAATGGCAAGCAGGGGGTGATTGTATTAGAGAATGACATTACGTCTTTATTGATTTATTACCTCTACATTTTCATAATGAGTTTATGGTCGTGATTGCTAGTTTTTAAGTCTTACAGCAAAATGTTGATTTTGTAAATTATGGTTCTATTTAGAGGCTTGTGACTGACAAGTCACTACCACAGAGACTTGTCGATCAGGATAGAAATATAGAGACAGAGCATTTCAGTCCCACCCCCACTGGGGTGGCAGTCGAACGCTCTCCATTGACTTTGAATTGAGTAAAGTTGCCTTAGTGTCTTTTACATCTGCTAGCAAACAACAGAAACATACATAAAAGCTGCTGTGTGTTGGGATGCACTACCAACAGTGTAAATAACACAAAACTAAGTTTCTATAAGCTGCCAAATTGAAAAGATGAATTTATAAGAGGGCAAGAGTGGATACACCAGTGAGGGATCAGCAGAGAGAAAAGAGGGCAGCAGGTACTCTCAAATCTGATCAGGCAAACTGTGAAGTTAGAAGCCAGCTGTTACTCACTCTTTGGGAGACATAAGGTGCTAAAACATAGCTCCACCTACTCATCCAAATTTGTGCACCTCTGCTCCAAAAAAAACAAAATGGTGAGGGCCAAAATGCCAAACTTCATGCTTTAAAATGGTGGTCCACAATGGGTGACATCACAGTCGATTCATGCCAATAACTGTATGTAAAGATGAACAATGGTTCTTCACTTCCATCCACTTTTTGTACAAAAATGAAGCCAAAATATCCTGAATACAGCTGCTGTCATCTTACACTGGTGACGTCATTTGGAGCCTGGGGGTGCAGTCCACACAAAAGTAAAATTAACACTGGCAAAAATATGCCCACTATTCACTTTCATTCACATGTGAGCAGAGGGATGAATGAAATATTCAATTCCGGTGGTGAAGTAAATTTGCGTAATTTCATCAGTTTAACTTTGGTGAACTTACTGGTGAAGTCACAGCCTCAACTAATAACAAAGGGCTATGTGTGTAGGAGATAGTGATTGTTACCATGTCTAACATGTTGATTTTGTATGATACTGTCCATGAAAAATACAAACTGCCCCAGTGAGTCAGAAGACAGACAGGGAATGAAAGAAACTGGAAAATGTACCCATACCTTTATATTTTGAGGTACTTATTAACAAGATAGTTTTCCCAGTGTGTCACAACCAGCACTACCCACACTATCACCTCAGCAGGTGATAGTCGCCCGCAGTCGCTCATGTGTGACTGTATCTATAGTCTGCACAGTAGCAATCTCAACGGCGTGTCTTAGCTCACCTTCCAGCGCTGCCCATTTTTGAGACTTTTTTCACATTCCAGGGTGGAGGTATTCAAGCCAAAAGTGGGGGGTTCAATTGCTCTTTAAGAATCACACAGATTGGCACACACAGCTGTCAGCATGATGTCAACCCCCCTTTTAAAAACATCATATAACTAATTAAAGCCAAACTTATCGCAAAAACAAACCCTTGAACAAACATTAGTCTGATAAAGAGCTAAATAAAATGTCAGAAACTACATAGTGAAATAAGTCTTTTGCAGAAGTTTTAATGCTCACCAAAATTTACATATATATCATTCCCAATTTAAGTCAAAGGGAAAAAGTCTTTCAGGGCCTTGTAGCATCATGTGATGGACGCACAAGTTGTACCACTTTTGACCACTATGTAAAATTTGCTTAAAAGCCCAGTGCTCTTCCTAGAGGCTTGGTCCACACTTGTGCTGTTCCTAATTAGATCCAGAAATATCCTGTGAAGAGCTGACACATTTCACCACAGAAAAATATTCTCATTTTACTATTAGGTAACTTCCTTTTTTTAGCTTGAGAATAAAATGTCTTTTAAATATTTTGTCTTTTTGCAAAATGCCACTGATTTTGCTTAAAAAGACTGTCAACTCCCCAACAGATGTATTAAAATCTTTTTGTGCACTGGACCAGTGGTGACCTTAATTTTATGGTTAAGGGTTGTGATCCACATACTTCATAAATTTAGTGTCAGTGTTCATCCCCCTGATCACTGAGAGCTAAAAAGGCAGACGGGCCTATAAAACCGTGTCCTTAACGCTAGTCACTCTGTTATTCACCTCCTCACTATCTGTTCTGCCAGACCTCCAGTGCTCATCCCATAAACTCTTCGGCTGTCTCTGTGCAGGGGTGTTACTTCAGGCTCGGGGTGCTGATCTTTATTCGAGTGGTGTTTCACCTCTCAGCATTCCAGTTGTCGCCTCAGCATCTCCACCGATGAGACCGTTATTACTTTGTTTCAAACGTCAGCAGCAAACTGTTCGGTCTTCAAGCACCTCGGCTCTGATGCTTACCTCGCCTTGGTGCCTGGAATTAAAAGCCTGTATCTTTGATCCTTTACTTACCAGCGCTATACCCATTGTCGTTTTGTGTGTGTATAGGCACTTCTGATTTCTTTGATCCTAGTTTTACGCTGTGTGTGTGTGTGTGTGTGTGTGTGTGTGTGTGTGTGTGTGTTCCCTCATCGCACACTGTGAAACCATCTCCAGTTCTGTGGTCTGTAAATGAAACATAAGCCAGAGCTTTGGCTGCAGCGTACACTTTACACCTTTTACAAACCAAGCGAAAAAAGGTAGAGAGAGAGGGAAGTAGGGCCACACAGACATCTGGCTGGCTGGTTCTTAGTGTGGAGGACATGTGTGCAGGTGGATAAACGTGTGCCGTATGTGTAGGGGGTCTCCAACCTGCTATGTGAAGAGTGCATTTTATTCATTTGTTCTGCCGCCCACTGCTTTGGGGTTGTGGGGTCGCCTATACTGCCCTATGGAGAATTGAGCATGCCCAGCAGCAAAGTCAGCATGGAAAACAGCCGTTCCTCTAACACCCTCATGTATTTATATTAGTGGTGGAGGCAGTAGGGCAGGTCTCTGGTCAGTGTTTTGTCTGTGTTATGCTCATGCTTCAATTGGAAAATTGCTGTTTCTATTCTCAAACCGACGTCTGTGCCTCATAGCTTTGTGTTGTTTTATAAAAATAATTTGTGGAAACCCCCAGCAAATATGTATATCAGAATTTAAAGCAGTGTTTACCTACATACTGGCAATAGCTATAGTCACAGTTGTTTTGGGGTTTTTTATGTCTGTTCATCTCATTCTTGTGAACACAATATCTCAAGAACATGTGGAGGGAATTTCTTCAAATCTGGCACAAATGTCAACTGATTAGACTTTGGTGACCATATGTCAAATATCCTTATGTCTCATTTTCCTCAACACACAGAACACCTTAAGAGAATGTCTTCAAATTTGGCACAAGCATCCACATGACTAAAGGATGAACTGACCGGAATTTAATGATCAAAGGTCAAAATGACCTTGCATCTGTCTCATTCTCTTGAACACAATATCTCAAGAAGGCCTTGCAGGATTTTTTAAAAAACTGGGCACAAACGTCCACTTGGACACAAGGATGAACTGATTAGAATGTGGTGGTCAAAGGTCAAGGACACTGTAACTTAATAATTATTACAGAATTTAACACGATTGTCTTATAGGATAAAATGCCAAAGGTTAATGTTTTATATCCAAGAGGTCAAAGGTCAGCTTCACTGTGAAATTGTAATGTTCTGCAAAAAATATCAATACTAGTCATTATTCAGTGTCATAGGAACAGAGGGGGAGACATTCGGTCAGATACTGAATTGGTGACATTAATATTGAAATGATGCTGATTGTATAGATCATCTGTGCTGCCGAGTTGAAGATGTGTGTGAAACATCCACGTTTTTACAGACATGGATGAAAACTGTAAGTCCAGCTTGACTGGTTTGCGGAGGCATACAACTGGAGGCAGTAGTTCTAGTTGTTCGTCATGCAACCTTTGTTAGAAATAACAAAAGCAGCCATATTAGACACAGTTTTAGGAGAAAAAGCAGTAGATTTTTAATGAATGTAGCAAGCTACTTCACAGGAAGATGCAATAATATTCAGTCTTGCAGCCATTGTTAAATAACTGGCAGTAGGACGAGAAATCTACCTCAACCAGAATGCAGAAATTATGATAACTGTGGAAATAACATCAAATCAGTGTCGCTTCAGTCCCAGGAGGAGATGATTAGCCTCCATAACACACAGTCTGACAGCGCAGCTGTGGCATTAATCACAAAGTCCATTCAACTGGGAGCCCCAGGTTCTCTTAGCCCTGATAAGGCACACGTTGTCCCGGACGTGTGCAGGGGGGGGAAGATGAATGCACCTGTCTCTAAAACTAAATATCCTCCGGTTCCCCTGGTGTCCCCTCTTACATCCTCCCCCCGCACTGCCCCCCTTCTCTATCTCTGTGTGTCTCTTTCTCCTTCTTTCTCTCTACCTGCCATGAAACCGCATCATGGACTCAGCCGCCCGGTGCAGGATAAGTTCTGTCTGCACCAGGATGGCGGGGGAGGACGGAGGGCTTGGACAAAAGACTCATTTATAGCAGTCGGTTCAGGATGGCTGCGGATGGACAATGGGCACATTCTTCAGCTCCTAAAACAAATAACTGTGTGCAGCCTGCCCTGCAAAGGTGGACAGAGGGCAGCAGGAGTGGGAGAGCTAGGTTTCATGGTCAGGCTACGGCTGGTGGAGGGAAAAGTCAGTTGCTCCCAGAGGTAGCTTTGAGTCATGTAGAAGAGGCCAAAATAAAGCAACAAAGGAAAGGATAGCCCTGAGGGAGAGATATACCTCCAGCACTGAGCTTTCAGTGTGAGCTGTGTTTATATTCCCTCTCACACCTGGCCTTCTTGAGGACTCCGTAGTAAACAGACTCCACTCTTGCAGCCGCCTTGGACGTGGCACAGCTCTTTGTGAGGTTCAGAGGAATCTAATGTTGTTCAGGCTTGTGTATCAGAGAGAAAGCAAGGCAGCTCGCCATCCTCGCTGCCATCAATACACCAACACTCCTTGATCTCTGGGCAGCTGAGGCTGTCTGCCGTGCCACCGCTGTGGTTCCAGTGAGCGGTCTGACTCTGTGTGAGAACAGCACTCTTCCTGGTCATCCCTCTGCCATGCCAGTAGAGGAATGGACTGAGCCAGGCTCTGCGCCAACCTGGGGAGAGCTCCAAGATGATTGTTATATGTGATACCATGCTGAAGGGTGCCGCAATGAAATCAGCTGTCATCGTGGCATGCAGACCTTCTAATGAAGCCTCGGCTTTCACTCTACTGTTTATAGTTTGCTGTTCTGGGACTGTCTGCAGTCTATTTACAGACAGTTAAAACTGAATTAGTCTGCCCCAAACCATCTCCAAACACTTCCCTCCGGGCTGCTCTGACTCATAATGTATCAGACAGCCACATTTCTGAGATTACAATGAACTCTAACTGCATTTAAATACGAGCTGGAGAGAGGCTTGTGACAACAAGGCAATAAAGTCGTGTTAGGAACAAACTCACTCACCCCACTGAGTCTGTCTGGAGAGAAACATGAAGCTGGAAATTTCGCTGGAAATTTCGTCTTTCACCACACACATGATCAGACTTTGTCATGATTTAATTATGTTTTCCACTGTAACTGTGTATACATTCTTAATTTACTCTGTGATAAAGGGCGATGGTGGGCTACACACATACTGCGGAGTACACTTAAGTCATCATAAACTACATCAGTGGCTCTAAAATGTTTTACAATGTGTACTACCTCAGGAAATAATAGGCTAAGTATAGTATTATAGTGTTATAATTATTTGATATAATTAACTTAATTTAAAAAAAATATTTAAGAGATTTCCCTTCTACCACCAGTGCTACACAAACTATATTTTGAGAACCAGTGATCTATGTGACATTTGTTTATTTTAAGGATTGATCTGTTCTTGTTTTGTCTTAAATTTTTGTTTGATTTGTTCAAGAAGATGTAGTGAATATTGGGAAAGAAGGTGGGAATATTCATGTTTAAAATTAGTTTTTTTTTTGATGAAGCTGAAAAAAAAGGCAGTAGGATGAAGTGTACAGTTCCTCCGACTCCTATTCGGACGTGAAATATTTATGTTGTTTACTTATTATGTCCAATAGGCATTCTGAGGTTGTTTTTCTTACTTATATTTCATTTTCATTCTTCAAATATATTTGGCATGTTCGAAATGAAGATCAAAAACTAAAAACTAAACTTATGTTGTCACTACAGTGTAGAAAAAAAGCGCCAATCACAAGTTCCCAAGCTTGTACAGTGGAGTTGACCTTCACATTATACACATTGACACGGTCAAAAACAATCCTCATGCGTAGGCAGATTTTGTTGGAGACTGTCGGTGTTGAGGAATGCCTTACTTACTAACAGTTACTCACATTAAATAGCTGTCCACTCTTGTGTTTTGGCACAGTTGGTTCATGAAATGAGCTGGACAATGTGGTTAAGTGTACTAGGATCCGGGCCTAAGTCCCTGATGTAAAAGCCTCATTTCAGAACAAGAGCTACATCCAAGCAACATATGTAATTTTGCCATTTCTTACTGGTGAATAAAAGACTGCAGCTATGCACTTGCTGTAATTCACCTTTCATTCATTCAAAGAGAGCAGTGATCGTGAACATGAGGCCTGCAGTGTCAAGGCTTTGCTAGATGTGTGTTAGTGAAAAAGGTAAACTACCAAAAGTCATTCTTCAAATTCCTTAATGTTCTCTTCACTCTCAACAATCTGTAAAGGAAAATCAGAAACTTGAAGGAGAAAACATGAGCAGCCTAAGCTGACCAGTTGCAATTCTTACAGTCCCAGCATGGTGGTATTGAAGTATAATCTCTTAGCTCATAAGTAGGCTATAACTCCAGCTGATTACAAATTGATTGCAGTGAAAGCCACATCTCAGCAGCGCAGACCTTCTTCCTGGCAGACATTTTGACATGTCAGTAGGAAAAGCACAGGTGTATTTAAAAACATTATAGTTGTATTCATTTAGGGGATGCTGGGGATTGTGCACACTGCTCACTGGAACACTTAATGGAACTGAGCTATCGTTAATGTTTTTAATTTCAAATGTGCTTTTTCTACTATGACAAGTTAAAAATGTCTGCTGTAAAAAAGGTCCGCTGTTAAAAGTAGCAAACATCATAAGCATTCAGCGGATCTCTGCATACGCCTTTAACCTAAAGAAAATCCTGCTTTCTGGGTGGGCTGAAATTTCTGAAAACTTGCATCAGCTTTTATTTTTTTTGTCAGCATGAATAATTTTAGAAGCCGTATTTTCAGTATTGTTATTATTTCTATCCTGGACCCCGTCCATCATACCCCACCTCTCTCAGCAAAGCAAAGGGGACCGTCTTGGCTCTACACCATTTTTGAGGTCTGGATGTCAAATTAAAAAGGGTTTTTTTTGTTAGTGGTGAGTGGGTGTGGTAGCTCTATTAATATATTCCACCCTGTGAGAGCAGGGACAGCCCTGATGATTACTTTAGCCTGCAACGCATGAGTGAAGAGTGAATCTGACACACATCTTAATTATTATCTGAACACGGTGACCAGACACATACAGCAAGCTCTACAGCAGCAGAATGTCTCCTGTCTTCACGGTGGAGGTAATTAGGAGACAACAGCCACAGGAATATCTCATGCACATGAAATCAAAATATCTTCCCCTCCAATTTTTATTGCATAACAAAAGTACTCAGGTGCAAAATAAAGTGACATAAAACCAGCAGCAGTCCCTCAGACTTTCATCACTGCTCACAGAGTCATGCTTTCAGGTCACTTAAATATAGCAGGCACAGGTGTGTTCAGTGAGCATTCAGCTCAGTTAAGTAGAAAGAGGAACTGTTCTAACAGCACAAATACAGAATATACTAAACATACTGTAGGCTGCTGTCATATGAGTCATATTACATCATGTCGCTGGACCTAAATATTCAAGCAGTCATGTTGCTCCCATTGCCTCAGAAATAGAAAGTGGAAAAAAGGACTTTAAAAGAGGGCTATGATAAACAAAGTTTATTGAAAACAATACGACAAAGTGAAAAATAGTTAAGTGTGAAAACTAATTGCAAGCAAAGAAAAATTGTTCTCATGAGTGCGATTAACATAAAAAAATTGCCAGTTCAGTGCTCCACCCAACAGGTGTTTTTTGTGTTAACCTGCTGATTAGGCCTGTTCTCTGCATAAAGTTGTGCCAGTATTTCACTGTAACAGGTGCAACTTAAGAGTGAGGAAGATGTCAATGAAACCCATTATGTGCACACATCAACTGTCATGAGAGGAGGTCTAATTAGACTAATATGTGGAAACACCTGGGTGGGTGGGCCATAGGTGTTTGCTTTGATGTTTGCAGTTAAAAATTGACATTGTCAATAAGTTTTTCAAAGTCAATTGAAAATGCATTAGGATTGAAAAAACATTTTGAAGGAAATATGTTTTGCATAGAACAAGGCTGAATAAGAAGAAACAAAGTGGGAGTGGTTTAATTCAGTGTAATTTCCTATAGGGCACATGGGTGCAATTAACACCAAATATTCGCTTTCCATCCATTTCCATTTTATTGTGAGCAGATGGGCGAATCAAACATTTTCTTCAAGTGGCAAACATCTGCACATTGTGTCGCAGCCTCAACCAATAGCAAAGGAGTGTGTGTTTTGGAGACATTGAGTGCTGCCATGTTATAATAATGTCCAAAAAAAAAAACATCCACAAACTGCCCCACATTAAAGATGCAGCCTGGCTGGCAGACACACATGGAACTGACAACATGGAAAATGTACAAATAACATCATATTTCATGGTATTTATCAGCCAACTAGCTAACATTAGCTAGAAAACCAGCTCTCTGTTGCCCCAGTAAGTAATAGTCACTTGCCTGCACCCTCACACTGCAGACCCTGGGCTTTTCTCATTTGTCTATTTTGTGCCTCCTCATCACCTCACTCCTCCATCCTCCTGCCCGTGACCCGGAAATCAATCTCTTTGTGCCATCTGTCTCAGTTCCTAAAATGCATCTTGAGGAGTCTTGCTGGAGAAGCTATGAGCAAGAATGCACAGGTGTAGCCTTTGCAGAAGTCTTTTCAGCATCTTTGACATATAAAAGAGGCATGGCACACAGCTGACAATGCAGCTGTGCCACATGTCATATTTAATTGACGCCGATGACACGTAGCTTCGTCAATGTGACTTCTAGTGTTACTGCAATGATGTGTCATCTGAAACTTGGGTCTTGGGTAATCTCTAGGCAGTTAACCAAGTACTGTGTTTCTTTATTTTTTAGTTTCACTTTTATTAATGACAGATTTTTTCAGTCTAAATTAAATATATATTTCTGGTCCTCTTGTTATTTAAATGCACTGAGACACATTTGGAAAGCATCCACCTATTGTTCAAAAGCATTACACTCAGCCTGAATATATTTACATGTGTGCTTATCACAGTCAGCATTACTTTCTATAATTGTGACAGTTCAGTCACAGTGCTTAATTAGTTGGCATGCATTATAGTTTGATG
Source organism: Plectropomus leopardus (assembly GCF_008729295.1). Classification (NCBI taxonomy): domain Eukaryota; kingdom Metazoa; phylum Chordata; class Actinopteri; order Perciformes; family Serranidae; genus Plectropomus; species Plectropomus leopardus. Next base: position 11,406,937 of record NC_056479.1, on the reverse strand, counting down.
AAACGTATAAAGGAAGTTTCTCCACTGAGTCAGCTGTCTCCTCTAACTGTCACATACTTTTATCCACTGCATCATAAGAAGCGCGTAAGTAACTATGTTTACATGCACACTTATTTTCAACTATTTTTCAATAAATGACAACATTCTGAATTTAGGGTCAAATAAGGATCATATAAATAGCTTATTCTGTTTAGATATGACGAGTTGCGCCTTTTTCCGCATGTAGCATATTCAGATTAAAACCTGGGTTATGATGGTGTTGTTTGGGTTTTTGGAGCATTCTATGGACAAGTATACAGCACATTCAGAATCTGCATCTTCACTGGGGGTTTTGCTGCATTTTGTGACACAAAACACCTTGCCTGATAATGGCCAGCTCTGTGCATTGTTCACAAACCAACTGGCAATAACTTTGTTTCACTGGGTGAGGGACATATATAAAACAAAGGGCTATGCTGTAAATGTCTTCAATTGTGTTTAGAAAAGCCTACATTTCGGGTCAGAAGAAGAAACAGACCCGCTTTTAAACATTATGAAAAAAATGGCCTTTTCAAGAGGGTGTTTGACGAGACAGGCTGTATTTGCACAGTCAAAATGTCTGACACTGATGGAAAGTTTTTAAAAGATACTATTTTGATGCAAAGACACAAAATAGTGACAGCTGTTCCACTTATCATACTTTGAAGTGATGAAGGGCATGTACGGGCACATTAATCTGAGTATGCATGACTGCATGTACACAGGAATATCAGTGGAACATTCATTTTTATTAGTCATGTAAACAACTTAGTTAGATTGTCTTTTTCAGAATAAGGGCAAAAATACATTTATCTACTTTTTTTTGTGCACGTGAACGCTGACTCTTGATGCACTTTAGCTTCTTCCCTTTTATAAAAAATAACAAAATAAAGCACAGCCTCTGGTAAAGTTACTCCATGCAAGTTCTGTAGGCGAAACAGCCAGAGATGTCAGAAAAATCATGCACAAAGCTCTGAGTATCATACGCTGTCCTTGCAGCAGCAGAAACTGAGATATTCTCCTCACATCACAGGGCCATGCAACCACATGCCAATTCACTGAGGTGACTTGAGTGAAGTTTTCATTTGCTCCAGATTTATGCCACAAACCTGCTCAGCTTTCACAGGTAGACGCCCCCCTGCTTATCCCGGATTTCTTGTTCATATTTTTATGTATTTATCTTCTTTTTATTTTTTTATCTTTAATCATTTTGATTAACATGTGAGTAACATATTGACGTCATGCCCTCTGGTTTCAGATTGTAGCAGCACCACAAATGCAGCTTCCAAAACCAGCACACTGAATTCGCCTCCTCCAAAAACTGTTCAAACAAATCAGATCATTATAACCTTCATAAGGGGGATTTATTGACTGTTGTACTAAAGTGCACTTGTCGTAGCTAGCCAACTTTCACCTCTAACAAGGAATTGGCTGTAAATATTTTCAATATATTTCTCTGCATCGGTGCCAAATGTTGAATCGTGAACATTGCCCTTCAATTAATTCTGAGAGACTGACAACATTTATCAATGATAACTGAAATTATTCCCCCATAACCTTCTGCTGTAGCTGCTGGAAATTATGTTTGGCTGTCAAATGATGAAATCGAGGATACTTAATAAAAGTGTGGCCACACTGTAGATTAAATCTTGACTTTCTGGGGAACAACTTCACCTCTGAGTTGTTTTGCAGCACAGACATTTCTCATTTGGGGAAATAAAATCATCTAGAACTGATGTTGTTTGTACTTGTATTTTCTTCCTGTCCCTCAGATGGACCCTGTCCAGAAGGCAGTGATCAACCACACATTTGGAGTCCCTCAGCCCCTCAAGAAGAAACAGATTATCTCCTGCAACATTTGCCACCTGCGTTTTAACTCAACGGTAAGTACTGTTTTAGTGGCTTTATGCTTTGGCATTTCTAAGAAATATAGAGAGGTTGTGGGATGATAAGAGAGAAAGAGACTGCATGCAGGAATGTGTGATTTACAACATAAAAGCAATCTATAGAGAAAAGTGAGTCTAGCCTCAGAGAACATAATCTCTTTGTTTTGTGCTTCTGCTATCTGCTTGACTGTTGTTTTTTGAAAATATGGCCGTCCCTCAATTACCTAAGCCCTTATCATCCCCACTGACTCTGTTTGTGTACCCTGTGTGTGAATAAGCAAATGTGTGTATGTTTGTGTCTGTATGCAAAACAAAAACTGTAAGTGGAGCCCCTTTCTGCAAATTTATGTAAAAGTTAAAGTTTTTCTAGTTATGTGTGTATAAAAGTTTGTTGAGTTTCTCTTTCAGTGAAATCTGTGTGTGTGTGTGTGTGTCTGCCTGTTGTTTTGGTATGAGGGATTAGACAGCAGGGAGAGCTGTCGTTTATCAGCAAAGACCAGAAACAATCAGCAGCCCCAGCAGGAAGCAGCATTCTCGGCTCCTCGTTCCATTTCTCCCATCCTTGCCACCCCAGGCACACGCACACATACACAAATACGCACACACACGTACTGTACGCTTGCAAATATGCACATGAGAGCACACACATGCACAAACAAGCAAACATCCCATGACATTTCATGCATATTCACATAAACCAATAGATAATAGTCCAGAAAGCCTTAAGAAATCTCATGTCTGGGCACAGTAAAATACACACACACACATGCAGCGGCACACACTTTTTTTTTGGACTCCATCTTCAAAGAGGAGCTGAGGCACAGGAGACAGGGAGTCGAGGGAGGAGAGGAGACTCAGACGTGCTCCTCACATACTAGAGCAAATCCCATTCCCTGCCTCTGCACACCGACTTAAAGAGGAGTGTCAGGTCTGACTGTAGCTTTATCTGTCTCTCTGAGAGCATGAATACTTTCCTAACACTTCCGTGTACCCTCCTCAGAGTTTGCTCACATATTATACCAAGTCATCCTTATGCATAATGCTCAAAGGGGAATTAAGGAAGCTTTCTCTGCTGCTCAGTAAAGCACAAATTGACCTTAAAGAGCATCTTAACATCGGCTGTAGTCTTGTCTTTGCTACCTCCAGTGGTTGAATCTCTCACTTAGCTGCAGTGACATAGAGGTGTACTTGCCAAGAATTAGATGAGATCAATACGGCTGATGTCTGTATGGTAAATATGAAACTGGAGATGGTTAGTTCAGCTTAGAACAAAGACTGAAAACGGGGAGAATATTCCTAACTGCACCTTTAAAATAAGGTTGTTTTACAGGAGGTTGTGTGCTGTATCATGTCTTGGTCAGGCGTAGTTACTTTCTGGAGTCTTTTCATTAGCCAAGGGTGGTATCGTGATGTTACAGTTTACCAGGGTATTTAGAAATCTTGATAGTATGATTTTTAATATTGTCAAAAATACAGATTCTTCTCTTTCCATTAAAATGACAGGGAGATGCTGTATTGAGCCGCTGTAATGCCTAGCAAGCGCCACCAGAGGTTAGTCGCTCCAGGCAGTTGAGCGGAGAAAGATGGTGACTGCAAGTGGTGGGGACATGTTAAAGGATGACAAAGCTAAAATCTGGGGGAAACAGCGTGTTTTCACATGTAACTCTGCAATTAAGTGTTTCTTCTCTTTTTTTTTTTCCTTTCTCGACCAACCCAGAGTTGGTGATTGTTGGAATAGTTGACAAACTAACTAAATTAACAAGACTTACAAAGATAGATTTGGTGAGTGTTATTTTGGTTCTATCAAGTTTGAATGAAATGTGTTATATGATGAGATAGGGAAAAATTGAGCTAAAGTAAGTCTCAGAAGGTGTACAATTTTATTTTTCTGTTTAATAAGAAAAATAGGTGTAAAAATATTTCCTTTCTTGACATTTAAGCATATGGTACATAGCGAACTCGTTACTTGACACATCTCCAAGCTGAAACTATAAGGTGGTATTTTTTACACAATTACCGTCATATACCCCAGTGAAATGTCAGGAAGGTGTGATCGTCTGAAAAAATACATAATGCGCAAGCCTACTTGTCATCACTGCAAGGTTGCTAGGCAACCAACGCAAAGTCCAGACTGATACTGTGCCTGGCCAAGAAATTGCCCAGCACACAAACCTGTCAATCCTCCTCATTTTGACATTTTGTTTTTTGTACAAATCAAATCACGAGAAATAATGAGAGGTGCTTTTAGGGGACAGTATTACCTTCAGACAGACTAAACTTGTTGTTTCACATGTGTTTCCAATCTTTCAAATTCAAGGTTGATTTATTATAATTTTACTGTACAGGGCTGCACAAGAAAATGCAGGTTTAGTCCCTTTATTCTACACAAGTAAAACAAAATAAAAACAGGAGTACATTCCTGAAATGCATTTTTTTCTTATTTGCTTCAGGGGGGATGTAAACAGCAGCAATAAAAACACTGGTGAATTCTCTGGGCAGATAACATGGTCTTTGTACTAAGATAAGCTAACCAGCTGCTGGCGGTTGCTTTGTAATTACTGTACAGAACATGAGAGACATTGATGATTTTTTTTTTTTGTCATCTAACTCTCTGCAAAAAAAATCAAATAAGCACATTACTCCAAAATGGCAAACTATTTATTTAAAGGTACATTAGAGGAGCACCTGGTTGTCCTTGAGCATTTCTGTGGTGACTGAAAAGCCCTGTTCAGTCCAAAATAGGAAATGAAATGGTTTAAGGAAGTTTCACTATTACAGCATTTTGTATGATGTGGATGATAGGACCATCAGATATTCCTGTTATGCTCCATATTTTGTTGTTTATTTAATTACTAGTTGAGATTGGAGGATTCATTGTCTCTGATTTTGTGTGTGTGTGTGTGTGTGTGTGTGTGTGTGTGTGTGTGTGTGTGTGTGCGTGTGTGTGTGTGTGTGTGTCGTCTTCTCTTGTACCTGTGCACATTTTTTATTTGATCTCCTACCTCTTCCTCACATTTTTATTTTACATTCTGATAACACAATAGAATATAATTAGGCTACATATATTTATAGCATAGTGCAGCGAAAAGTATCACAAATACAACTGGTAAATTTAGTCAAAGCGATATTTTTTACCACCATCCTACATTTTTTAGTGACTTGAGAGAAAACATGCACCTCCACAGTCAAAACAGGCTGCTCAGTGATTGCTGAATTAAGCAAACCAACTGGCAAATCCACTTTATTTTTATGTCTTTGTTGTTATTTTTGCTACAAGCAAGTCATTACTGGGAGACAGCATTCGGCGCCATTTCAGAGCTATGGGGGTACACATTCGACACCCACTAAACATATGTCTGTGCACCAGATACAGTCCAATGTTTACTTTTAGCCGTAGGATTGCTTAATCACTGGACAATGAAGAATCCCTCAGAAGAGAACTGTATCCGGCTGGCCGGCGTGTTGATGTGAAAACCAAAGCTCATTTCACACCTTGTCCCTCTGCCTCCACTGAGGCTCAGTTGGACGGAGTGACTGGTGGTGGAGAAGGCGCTTGCTGAATTCGTCACATCACGCTAATCTCCGAAGCCTTTTCACGGCATATCAGTCACGACTCGCTCAAGTATTGGAGTTGTTTTTACAGATGCTTTGACAGCCACATTATTTATAGGCCCTCACTATATCACACCATTAGGCTCACTAATGAGGAGTGTACATGTTTAACTTCATCCCCAGAGTGGGGTTTACATAGAGTTAATACCTGCAAGGGCTTAGGTTTCAACATTGGGGGACATATATATATATATATATATATATATATATATATATATATATATATATATATATAGATGGTGTAAGCCAAAAAATGAGCATTAAACACTTAATTTCCTGCATTCTTGTGATTTTTTTGGCTTACACCATCCTAATTTCTACACCTTTGTTATTAATGATTAGTAACAAATAGTGAGATGTAAGTCTATAAAAGAAGATTTTAACATTTTGCAACCATGCCATATTTTACTTTGGTAAATAAACTAAATTAAATATGACAATACCTCTGGTGCTATAATAACCTCAATTTAGTACGTTTACACAACAGGTATCAACTCGACACCGATGACTTGGGCTCGAGTTAGACTTGAGTTAAGTAATTGGTGACTTTAGACTCCACTTGATAAAATCAGTGTTGAACAAAATAATACACATGACCTTTAAAACAGCACAGGATAAACATAGTAGTTGTATTTCAATATTGGGGGGATACATATATAACATTATATAACACAACTGTGAGCATCAGATGCTTAATTTACTGGATTCTTGAACATGCATCTGCATCCTTTTATGGTGTAAATGTCTTAAATTTGTGCCTGTAACCTTGGATCTGGGCACTAACACAGCCCAAGCTTCTTATTCCTTGCTTACATGTCTTAATGTGTTGTTAATGCTCAGGTAATCAGAAAAAAAAATTGCTTCTACTGAAAAAGTGTTGAAGTTATTTCGGCATGCACGTAGAAGTCCTTCAAAATAAAGTCCAGCCTCTTTACTAAACTTGTTTGCTCCCTGAGGATTTGCATGATTTATTTCTTTAGGAGGTAAAACTGGATGAGAGCTTGGGAGGAAGCAGTGCAGACTTGGAGGAAAAACTTGCCTTGTGCCACATGTCAAAAAAATACACCCCTCAGAAGAAAAAGGCTATTTTATACTTAATCCTTCATCCTTAATCCATTTATCTCTGAAATATTGCGGGTATGAAAATGTCCATAATGCTTACTATTCTCTGAAATTTGAGTTATTTGGGGACATTTAAGTTTCTGCACTTTGGATTTAATTAGAACAAAACTCCTCATTTAGGCAGGCTCTATTTCTGCTCCTTCCCTCTATAACTGTGTCCTATCCAGGCCAGGAGCTGATGAGAGCTGATCCCCGGAGGTTGTTTTAGCTTTTAATGAGTGATCTCTGTATTGATTTCTCTGCTATTCCTATGTATCCACGCTTGCGCTGACAACAGGGGCTTTGTTCTCGGATTGAACAGGGTCGTGAGAATGATGAAAATGTGAAGGTAAATCTCAGTCCACCCGGAGGGAAATTTGTGTGAATGTGTTTATTGCTGCATCGCAGTCAGTCAGAATGTGTTCTGCGTCTGATTTGTGTTTGTGTGCTGTGTGAGTGCTCAGATGTATGTGTGTGTGTGTGTTGCCACGTGTCTCGGATTTGCAGAGGCTGACTCTCACAGTGCACATTAATAGGGTGGTTGTGGAGATGGGATCCTCTCTCTTGTTGCATATTACACATGCAATTATACCTCTGGCCTCCCAATGTGCCAGCGCTGTTATCAGGTGGAAACAGACTCTCGTCCTTGCAGTTTGTATATGCCTGCAAGAGAGCGAATATTCAGGTGTGCATTTTAACATTTATTGCACGTGGGCTCCAGTCTCTCCAGCACATAATACACTAAGTCAAACACTCCTTTCTACTCCTCTAACCTGGTTTTCTCTCATTTTCCAGAACCAAGCAGAGGCTCACTATAAGGGCCACAAGCACGCCCGGAAGCTCAAAGCCATGGAGGCCCAGAAGAACAGGCAACGACGAGCTGGAGAGGCCTCGTCCACAGGAAGAGAGAGAGATCGAGACAGAGAACGGGAACGGGAACGAGATCAGGACAGGAGCAAGACATCCACATCGGCGGCCGCTCTTCCTGCACTCATGGATACAAGCTTACTGGAGGGAACAAGTACGTTAAAAAAAGCATCTTATGGGTTAGGGTTACTCTTATTGGCTCTTACAGAGCTTTCGTTGAATAGTGAGTGTGGTTGTTAGCTCTGCACCACTGTCTGTCTCTCCTGTGAGCAGGGCATTGAAACACCATGCGCCATAGATGACAGAAAAAAATCCATAGAAGGAAGTGCCTATAACTTGGGTAAATAATGTAAATAAACAGTCTCATACTGTGTCTTTCTTTCATGGTGTGTTGTGTTTCACCCTTGCTCTTGCACACACTCTCCTCCACTCTGCTGAGCAGCCATAAGAGTAATATATTAATGTAGCTTAATCTGTGCAAAAGATGTCCAGATGACGAAAATAAACACTTATCCGAAAACAGTTCATTGAGGCTGCACTAAAGCAAAAAACCCTGGAAAGTAATCTCTTAAAGGGACAGAGAAACTGCTTTGAGATAGAGACAAGGCCAGAGAGATTAAAGAAAGGGGTTGTTATTTTATACATTATTTTGTAAATAAATAAATAAATAATAAGCTGATTGAAAAAAACATCAAGGAACCACTTGGATGCAGGATGCATTTTTTTTTCTTAACATATTGCAGAGCTGCTCATTTGTCAATCTTAGGCTATGGTCTTCACTGAATTGATTTAAATATTTTTAAGTACTTAAAGTGTGCACTGTGCACCTGTATAGAGTGCCACAGGTCTGATTTTTTTCTGTAGTCCGACATGGAAGTTAGCACCAGCCTGGTTCCCTCATCAAAATACCATGGGATTTTTGATTACTGTAGAAAACATGTTCTGCTGAGCAGAGTGGAGGAAAGACAGATTGTGTAAAGTTTGTGAGTTGACAATGACTGCACTCATTTTATTTCTGTTAGGCATTGCAAGTAAAAACACCCGTGTGACAGCTGACGCAAAGCAAAGGATCGGACAGGGCTCTATATAGCTCAGTGTAACAGATAATGATCAAATAATGCCTAGATCGGCCCGATAATGATTTTTGAGATCAGTTTGGGACACCCCTATTCTAAACCTCCCCCCACCAATCCTCCTCTCACATCTTTGACACCTTCCATCATCTCCTCCATATCTTGACCTCCCTTATCTCTTTCCCTCTGCTCCTTTGTGTTACTCTTTGAGATTACATCTTCTGTACACCTTATCCTTCAACCTCTCGCCTTCCTATCCCCTCTGTGTTTCTGTGCATTCAAACCTCAGTAATTTTGACCCACACTATACCACTTAAACCTCTCTGACCTGGCCCTCCGTCCCTCTGTCCCTGTGGCTCGTGATGGATGGCGGACTGGGAATGCGGGATGTCTGGAAGCAAGAGATGTTGTGTTAATAAAGGGGCTGGCCTCACCAAGGTCATTTTTACCACCTTTGCCTCTTAATTTCCACTGCCTGGCTCTCAAGCTCTGCCCTGTTTGTCTCGGTTACATAGAGAGGGTAGTTGTACAACCAGAATCGTTACATTTGTGCAGCATGAAAAGAACGACACACAGCACTGGCTGAGTTGAGAGGGAGCAAAACAGTGGTGAGATTTTTCATTTGAGGTGCTGTCAAATGGAAAATAAAGTTGAATGAAATCAAAGGCATTCATCTCCTTTTACAAACAGTTCAAATGCTTTCACATGAGTGGTGTAAATATAGACATTTTTACTTTTGATAAAGAAAGAGGAGTGCGTTGATTTTTCTTCCAGCAGAATGTTGACTTTTCCACTCGGCATGGCTGCAACTCTTACTCTGATGCCGTTTGGACTGCAGAGCGAGCCCATTACCTTCTCATGTTGCACTCGTCTGGGTCCACACTTTTCATTTATCCACCCAAGGTGATGGGAGTGGAGAGCAGTTTTCTCTCCCTCTCTCCTAGTTTTCTCTCCTGCTTCATCCTCCCCTGCGCCTCACAGAAGATCATTATCTGAGGAGAATTTCAAAATGCGCTTGGATGCTAGATGGAATATCATAGGAGAGATATGAGGGTGCTGGGGGGAGAAGGGGACAGTTTGTACTTTACCCTCCCACCCCCTCACAGACATGCTCATGTACACGTGGATACACATGCGCACACATTTTTGCCTTGAGCACTAAGAGTCTCCTTCAGAAAGGAGAAAGTGGACAAAAGACTCAGAGCCTGATAACACTCTCATCAAATCTCATTTTAATATTCCACTGTTGCAAAGGAGAGCTCTGAAAGAGGGAAGCAGCACTGGAGACGAAACGAGATGAGTGGAAAATGAAAGATAAGATGAAATGAATGAAGGGGAGAGAGAGGAAGAGAGAGGAAGAGAGAGAGCATGGGGGGGGGGGGGGTCAGAGGAGAGAGAAAGTAGATAAGTCATAGCTAGTTTTTATGCTGTGAATAATTTTACAGTTCCAAGGCAATTTTGTGAGGAGGAACACTCTTTAATAAGCCCAATTGTGTGATTGGCCTAATGTGAAATTGAAAAGCAGCAGTGCGAGCCAGTGGTGGCATGCACCACAATGCCAACCTGTAGTGGAATAGCACTCCAAATTAACACTCTATGAAATGAGTTATGTCTGCCATGAAACTGAGGGCTGGTGCGAAGCTGGCTGACGTTAATGCCACATTGTCTGCCATCGGGAACCAATAACACACCTGTTGGCTATCCCTCTGAGCACTCTGTCTGGCTCAGAATAAACAGACTCTAGACCCACAAGGTCGGCCTCTTCAGCTCCATTAAACATCTACCAATGCACATTTAGAGGCAAGAGGCCCCTGTCATTCATATACCGCCTTTTGACTGTGAGGTTGGATGGAGCTTAAAGTGTGCTTTTTCTATGGTACACAAAACAAATGATGAATCACAAATTGATTTCCAGGTGTTTTTGGGCAAGTGCCGCAGTGGAATGAATTTGGTAATTAAGATGTAGGTCTTGTCACAAGTAGTTAAGAGAAATATAACAATACTTACATAAATTGAATAGCAGTATATACTTGGGCTGTCATACAATAAATGTTTTAAATCCCAATAAATTGCAGTATTTCCATAGTTAATTGTGAAAAATAAATTTTTTTTTCAATCACATTATTAATTACATTGTTTTGCATTTCAAAACAATTTGTAAGTTCATATTGACAGGGTTAAGCCCTTCTTACTAGATTGTCTCGATTAGGAATCAAATGACAGCAATAAACTGCATGGGACAAGCATAAAGTGGGCATATCTGTAAAGGGGAGACTCATGGGTAAATGTATTAGCAACAGCCGTGAGCCTTTGGCTCTGGTAAGCAGATTGTTAAACTATTAACAAGATTTTCTCTCCATGTCTGAAATGCAGCATCAATATTGGCAAGCGTTTTCTTTTGTTTATTTTTAGACTTTTTTGTCTTCATTTTTTTGGTTGTTAGCAGTGTAGGTACTTGTTTCCAATGCTGGAATACCAGCTTTCTCTGCAGGATTCTTTGCAATTAAATCAGTCTTAGCTAAGGCCCTAATGTCCTAAAATCTTAGAAACATCCTAAAATCCTAGAAATACCAAAAATCCGAGAAATGTCTTAATGTCAGATAAATGCCCTATAAAATCTCCTAAAATCCTTGGAACTTCCTAAAATCCTAGAAATGTCCTAAAATTTAAGAAACATGTATGGGGCTGCTGTGACTGGCCCTTGGCCTCCTGTCATTTTGCTAAAGTGGCCCCCAACCAAAGCAAGTTGAGTATCCCTGCCCTATACCAACCAAGATGTCCTGGAAGATAAGATAAGCCTTTGTTGATATACTGTTTATAGAAGTTGTTGGTTTTACTTTTTCAAACTACCAACAAGTGTCCCATAATGTACGTAACTTTTTGCTTCTTATAAAAATCTTAATTTATGTAACGTATGGTTAAACTTTCCAGCATCTCTTACTTTTGATCTGTATCCTGTCATTTAGAGCACCACAACAATTCATAGGTACAGGAAGGAGACAGAAAAGAGCAGAGATGATGTGTTCAATCATATGAAGGAACTAATCGATGCTTATAAACCATATCCCAGGCCAACAATGGAGCAAGTGAACACAGCGAGTGAGCATGTGAGAGCAGCAGGCCGGTGCCCGGAGACAGAGGGCCTGCATCAGTTGTGACAAGCATCAGTCATCGTCTGCTTTGATTGACTCTGCTGTTGAAACCGTCTTTGCAGGGACTCTGTCTGTCACTACAGTAATGATGATTTAAAGCAGGATTTTTCCCCAAGGGAAGTTGTTTATATTCTGAGGCTGCCTTGGATCAGTGCTCGCCTGCTAAAGCGAGTGCTCGGTGGCTGTATGTGCATGTGTGCATAATGAGGCTGCGATTCATATTCGTTTGCTGTTTGGCGGTGGTTAAAGTTCTCAACGGATCAATCTGCTGAATTGAGATCTCCTCAGATGTGTTTACACTCTAAATGCCTGTCAGATTTAATTGGACTGTTAAAACACAGATTGGATTCTTTTCATGGTAAAGAAAACTGATGATTGCCTGCATAACATTGATCCAAATATCCATAATTTGCTGCAGTGTAGTTCCACTTCACAGAGGCCCTGCTGACACTGCCAATATGTTGGCCTTTGTTCTGACAGTTTGGCAATGTTGGTGGCAGTTTCTCTCATCATGTAGATGGTCAGAGAGCAAGAGGGACAACAAACAAGTGGACAGACAAGCTTTTTAGGGAAGAGGGCACAATAATCTCAGTGTCTATAAAACTTTTTAGCAGTTCCACAGGATTTTGACTCACTGTATTTGCAGTTTTTTATCAGGGTTGCAACTAATGATTGTTTTCCATTATGAATAAATTTGTGAGTGATCAGTGGGTTATTTTTTTAATGAATCAGAATTGCTTTTCAGTGATTTCATGTTTTATGACATTTTTTACTCATCCATTTTTGAAACATACCTGGTGTTTGGGTCTTAGCTCATTTCTTTCTCTCTATGTTTTTATATGTGTTTTGTTTTAATTGTAAAGCACTTTGTAACTGTGTTACATACATTAATCTATGCTTTTCAGTCTGTAAAATGCCTGAAATGCTCCCTCAGAGGTGTTATCTTAACAGAAGTTGCAAATCCTCACATTTAGGAGCCCAGAATCTACGGAAGCCCATTTCTGTTGAGTGTTGGAGCAATTCATCATTTTGTAGTATTTAATAATTAAACATTTCTTATCTCTGCCATGTGTAAGCCTGGAGAGGATTATGCATTTGGCATATGCGTGTGTATCTGTCTGTCCGCCATTAATCTTGTATACTACTGGACCAGCCAAATATTTTGTGTGCACATTTATAACTGTATGCTTAAGAAACTCTCATGGTTGCAGGGATTTACAGTCATTAAAAAAAACAGTTTTTATATCATTATTTACTGCCGACTCCTCGCTCTTATTAACTTGTTTTCTGGCTAAAACAATAAGCCGTATCTAGGCCATTGCAGGCCAAATTTTGACCTTTGTTGTGTTTCAAATACCGATATCCACAAAAACTTTGGTGTCATTTTGAATGGGAGCATCTGCAGATCACTTCCATACCTGATGTGTTATGATACACTAAAATTAGACATGATACACATTATTTTCTGGGCCATTTCTTGTCAAGTTGCTCGTTGCCCTCTTCCCATCTTTTTTTTTTTTAATCAAGCCAATTTGCTCAGGTTTCAAAGGGTTAAAACAAGCATACCTTAAACCCAATACTTTTCTAAATGAGGTCCTTCAAGATCTGAGTCTTTGGATTTTGTCAGCCTTTGATTCCCACCAGCCACCATGTCGTCCTCTGTAAGGTTCCTGCTAAATCCATTGATCAGTATCAGTCCCCTCCAGAGACTTCTCAGGTGGCCCTGTCTTTCAGAGGAGCTCAAATCCCTCAGGGGTCACTCTCATTACAGCTAGGGGACTGTCTAATCTTGCTTCTATATAGGTTCTTTTTCTTTAGCGGGAATGAGAGAGGAAGACCCTTATCTCCAATGATGAATTTACTCTGAGACGTAAAAGGGAAAATCAATGGAGCAGCATTGCATAGAGGTGGAGTGTGTGTGTGTGTGTGTGTGTGTGTGTGTGTGTGTGTGTGTGTGTGTGTGTGTGTGTGTGTGTGTGTGTGTGTGTCTGTGTGTCTGTGTGGGTGTGAGTGTGTGTGTGTGTGTGTGTGTGTGTGTGTGTATGTAGGGAGAAAGCACACTAAATGAAACTAAATGAAATGGAGATATTCAGCCAGTGTAGCACACAGTGCTCTGGGGTGAAGTGTGCGACTCCCTTGGGAGGGAAATGGGGTGAAGGGGAAATGTGTAATGGAACTCCAGTGACTTATCGGCCGGCCCGGCAGTCGATGGGTTTGTTTATATTGACTGAGACTCGGGGTCCACTTGATATTTGGATAGTGAGGGAGAGGGAGGGGAGAAGGGGGGAGTGAGAAGTGTTATGGTATTTACTCGCCCCAACCAACGCTAATCTAGTCTGTTCCACTTGGTTTATAACAAAGGCTGATACTATATCAGGAAAATGCTACAAAGCAAACATTTGAAATGCACTCTTTATGTTGCCTCCAATATTGTATTAAAAGAGAAATGGTTATTTGGAGATTAATTCGGCCAGCTTGCACTCAAAAAGTTCAGTCAATCTAAAGAGTACTTTGCTGATTAGGCATTCAAGGGGATTAATGTTGGCTCATTGTTTGTTTTCCAGACATCATGCTGTGCTGGTATTAATATTAACTGCAAGGGAAAGAGCTTATAATCAGTTTGGCAAGTTACTTGAAATATGAAGTCAACTACTCATTGTATATTTAAAAAGTAGTTATACTGTATTACCAGTAATTACGAAAAAATGAGAAAGTTCTCTTAAACTGTTACTTCTGTTACCCACACTTCATTGTGAGTTTCAGATTGTTTTCTAAAAAATGTAATGTAAATGTATTCTTCTGTTCACTCTCACAGCTCTCATAGCATCATTTTCAGTTGCAGCAGACAGCAGTTTTCAGCAAGAAAGCTGTAAAAACCCAATGTTTACTGCTTGCTCAGGACCAAACAGCAGACAGACACAGTTAGCAACTGGCTGGTGAACATACCCAGGAAACATTGCCCAGATGGTGATGCTTCTGAGTACAATATTGTTGCCATGGAAAAAACAAATGCATGTGCCTTTGTTTTTTAATTTGTTTTTGTAAAATGACAATTCATTTGATTGCTTTTGATCAGACAGCCACTCTTTTATGTCCACTCCATACACAGAGAATAGTTTTACTTAATGCCAATTTTTTAAAATACAAAAAATGTTTATACCCTTTATTACATTTAAATTATATTCCTGTCTCATAGTTTTAAGCCTGTGGTGTTTGTAAAAGCCATAAGTGTTTATCCAAGCTGTCTTTGATCATGCAGTGCAGTCGGCTTTCATATTTTGCTGCCAGACACTCAGGTGACGTAGATGTTCATGTAGGGGGAAACTGGGGGTGCACAATATTGGATTTTTGCTGATATGGGATTTGCTGACATATAACAAATCATTTGGTTGATAACCGATACCGATATCAATATATCCTTTTTTCCCTATCTAATTTTAGTGATAATAAAGTGTCTTCTGTAGTGGAATTAACATCATATTATGCCTACTCTTATGGTGATGGCCTACAAGTACATGGAGACATGACATGGCTTTATCTGTGGCTTTTTACACAGGTCTTCAGTCTGACCTTGAGCCAGCCAACCTGGAGGCAAAGCTTGAAGAGAGTCCCAGAAGTTCAGTTATGTTGACACCAGTGTCCGAGGTTTCCTCCATGGAGCTGGTCACTCTCTCCCCTCCTCAGATTTCGCCTTCGTCACAGCTCTCAGAGACTGCCTCAGACACCAGCACCCCCGAAGTCCCAGAGGCTATCGAGGCCGTGGATCCAACCACTGAGACCGGAAGCCATGCAGATGCATCCAGCGTAAAAGAGGAGCCCCGTACAGATGAGGACAAAGACCCCAAGAAGAGCAAGGCTCATCTCCATTGTCCTGTCTGTAAAGTCACAGTCAACTCCATCTCCCAACTGGAAGCACATAACAGTGGTAACACACTTTTATATTGGCTGGTCGAACATCTGAGCACCAAATAATAATGTAACATTATTTAATGTGAAGTACAACAAACCTGCCAACTTTCCCCACCAGGCACAAAGCACAAACTGATGCTGGAAGGTCACAGTGTTTTGCCGCGGCGAAGGGGGAAAGTGGTGGCAGCTCGCGTGGGCTGCAAGAGCAAGCGGCTGGCTAGCAAAGGCAGCGTCGGCGTGCCCAGCAAGAACTTTCAGTGTGAAGTGTGTGAGATCTTTGTGAACTCTGAGACTCAGCTTAGCCAGGTAAGTGTCAAAGATAACATGATTATGTAGGTTGTATTACACGTTTAGTTAATTTAATGTGACATATAGGCCACTTTAAAAGAAAACAGGTCAGTTTTAGGACGAGAGTAAGTAGCAGTGGATGATAGATAGCAAGGCTGCACCTGACTCAGAATCATGCCATTCAAATCGGATTTGGCTGGACTTGGCTATATGATGGTAGGTAAACAAGCTAACAGCACCAACAACATACAAAAGCCAGGGACTGGATCATACTAAGATGCTGTGAGCTCTAAATTCACCACTTTCAAGAGGAAGATCTCTCCTCCTCTGTGCTGTCGTCTATGCACTGCTTGCATGTCAGCAGCTCCAAAGAGTAGCATGAAAGTCAAGAACACTCACTCCGTAGCAAAATCTGGGGACCAAAACAACCCCCAGAAGACTGCTTTACTTGAAGCAATCTCAGTTGACTGAGGGGTCTCCAACTTTCAAGGGGCTGTTCTAATGGCTAGTATATTCTGGTAAAAAAAATGGACAGAAATCAAACATGTCAAACTTGATGAGGGAAGGGAAGCAGGGGCTTGGAGAAGTCCTGCAGATTTGTCAAGGCATGCTAAGCGAGAGTGTTACTAACCTGATAGGATTTTGATCAAAAGTGCATTGAAGTACTGTTGACTCTTCAGGGAGAAGCACTCTTGCCCAATCACATCAGGCAGCGGGGAAAATATTGCATCTAATTACCTCACCTCTGCCGACAGATGATGCGGCCACAGAATAATCAGGAAACAGAACTGCCTGCACAGAGTTACCTCAGACGTACTAAGACCAGACTGACCTCTAATGTGACAAATATAAAACATATCACAAATGATGTGCCTAAAAGTGATAAATAAGCATGATGGGATTTTAAAGACCTTACATAATCCAAGAGACCATTTCAGCATCACCTTGATGCAGGATGGCTTAAATCAAAGCAGCACTTTCTTTTATAGCCACATGAATGAAGCCATTGAAAGCAGGTTGTGGGTGCTGAGTGCGTTCAAGCAGCAGCTTTTTTTCTCCACATTATACAGATAACATCTGACGCTATAACTAACTGCAAAGCTGCAAAGTGAGCAGGCATTTATTTACCACTCATTATTGCTCGCTGCTAATGCCTCCCATATTTAATTTTCTGGTTATGCTGGCAACAAACCAGGTTGGGGAAGTAATTTCTCCCCTTTAGATGTTCATTAAATACTGAGTCTGAGTAAAGGGACTGTCTTGGAAACTTTTTCTACGCTGGAGTGGAATGTGGAAAAGATACAGGATATGTTGGCATGTGTGAGCACCCAGGCTGATTTAGCCGTAAATGCATTCCACCAGTCTTATATAAACAACTGCTATCCCAGGAGGACGTGCGCCTGTTAGTACTGCAGCCAGAGGAGGAGACAGTGAGGCAGTCGTAGAAAGTAATGTGATGTAATTTCTGTGTACTTCAGTCATACTCAATGTGTATGCATTATTAATCAGCAGATAACATTTTAAGTTGTTCCACTGTGGTACAACAGGTGCTTGTTAGCTGGCTGATGGTATTTCTGCTTGTCTCTGCAGCACATGAATAGCAGAAGGCACAAGGATAGGCTGGCTGGAAAACCACCCAAACCCAAATTTACCCCCCACAGCAAGAGCCAGCCAAGCACCAGCTTAGCGGTAAGTCTCAGCATAAAGACACAGACAAACAAAACACTGTCACGCAAATATGCGCGCATGCACACACACTCAAGGAAGACAAACAAAACATAATTGCCTTTCTCCAAGAGCAGATATGCTTGGACTTGCTGCACACATGTGCCAGAATTGGAATACATTCAGTCTAGCTTGTAAACTAATGCATTTTTAAACATCCTGTTTTAATTTATCTGTGTTACAGTTAAGTGATTTGACCCCCAGCAGACACACAGTTAAGAAACACACACAGATCTCATTGAGCTCAGGGGCTTCCATGTCTCCCAGAGGCAGCATGCTTGTGTGCCTGTACTGTCACAGAGGTTAAGCACACTGTTGTACTCCGTGAGTCCCCTACCCCTGAGACAGGTCTAAAATAGTCCTGCTCTCCCCGACTGACCAGCTCTGACAACAGCAGCCTGAATCAGCACTCCAGATTAATCACTTCTCTGCTACTGTCATATACACACCTCCCCATCTCTCCTTCTCCCCACACTCCTCCTCCTCCTCCTCCTCCATCCTACAGAACGTGAGATGGAGTGGCTATGCAGGCGTGGCTGTGTCTGCCATGAAGAAAGCGTTCAGCCAGTACAATCTCACCTCCCTCTCCTCGCAGGTCAGTGGCGGGAGAGGCTGAGTCTGGGGTTGGATTGGAGGGCGAGAGCTTCAGATGGCTGAACTTTAGGCCTGGCCACGGGACAGGGGACTGAGCAGAGATAATGAAGAAATCGTGTTTATATTAAAGGGATAGTTCTGATTTTTTTGTATGATTTTCTTTTTATATGAGGTGTTACTCATTTTACTCGCTGGTGGTGATGTCAATGAAGTATTGAAGCGGGAGGAGATTGTTTTTGCCCCTGGTTTCTACAAGAAAAAATACATGAATTTTCCTCATCAGAAATATGATGTGACTCACAGTTGGAACACTTTTTAAGCTTCGCTAGAACGCAGAAAACTTTCCCATGAAATATCCGGTTCTTAAATAAAAAGTCAAAGGTGCAAGGCTGTGAAGAGAAAAAAAAAAATCAGGGTAGAAGGTAACAACAACTCTCTTTCAGTAAGAAACATCCAATCACAGAGCTTAAAATTCTTTGTTGTGTGCTCCAATAACAGGAGAAGGAAGCGAAATACTGCACTCTTGAGAGATCTAACAATATGATCTGCATCAATTCACTGTTGGATTCAGGGTCTTCTTTTTATTAATTCAGCAACTTTGGGATTGTTTGTTCTTTACAAGTTCAAGAACGAAGCATTTTGAATTTCCTGCTGAGGCACGTTGGTACTGTAGTATTGACAAAACCAACGGACAAGAGATTTCTCAGAAACTAAGTTGAAATATTCAAAACTGTTGGTCAAGAAATAAATTCACACAGTTGTGAAGGTTTTCTGCAGAATCCTTTAGGCTTCAAAAATCTTGAAAGTGGTGTTCATTTAGAGCAATCATCTTGCTGAACAAAAGTAAGTATCATGAACGTTTGTTCGGAGCTTATTTTCTGCAATGATCCAAAATACAATGGAAAAATCCTTTAGGCTTTTTGACAAGGGAACCGAAGCAAAGTCAATTAAAAATAGTAAATTTAAATTAAGAAAGAAAAACAATAAATAAAAAGGATGATAGTATTACATATCATAAACTTGCTATCTTACTGTAGCAAGTGGATGTGCATGAGTGCTGAACTGCTTTTTTAATGTTTTAATTTGGTAACTATCCCATCTGTTGTCTTCAGGGCATGGCTGATAAGAAGGATGACTTTATTGAGTTACACTCATCTACTGAGCCTATATTGATGAAAATTAGTTTTTAAAGTTTAGCTATTTTCAACAGTGCATCAGTCCAGTCTTGAATTTATGTAGCACTGCTGTCACTCTTTTGTCAACTTTTTGGCAGCAGCGAAGCTAACAAAAACTTTTCAAGCCCAAATTTCAACCCTTCAAGGTTGAGTATTTGATAAGAAGAGTAGGGATTTTGTTTTTATGGTTTGAAATATTTTTGTCAAAAGATCTTACAGGATACGTTAATACACATGCATCATCATCATGGCCAGTGAGTAAAGCATTTTATAGTTTGTTAAAAAAATAAAAGAACTATCCTTTTAACATCCTAGAGCTTTGAAGTAAATGGCTGCCATCTAACCCTGGTCCTATCTAATGTGTGTAATTCTAGCAATAACCTAGTGTGTATGTCTGAGTACAGGAGCTATCAGGAATCCAGCTGTGTATAAAATTTAGTATGGGGCAACATGTAAAAGTAGGACTGTCAGCGTTAACACATTAATTGTGACGTGATCAAGGTCCATAAATAACTTCTTTTTTTTGCTGTTATTTGAATCCTAAATGAGATCATCCAGTGGGATTTGCTTTACTTTGTCTATATTGACTTCAAAACTGTTTTGAAATGCAAAATAATGAAACCAAAAAGTGACTAAATGGAATTAATTGGGATTAACTTTTTCTGCAATTAATCGCGATTTAAGTAATTTAGCGTTTGACAGCCCGAATAAAATTGCATTCCTCTGTGTGTGCAAACAAGGCCCATGAGTTTAGGAAACATGTTTGCCCAGGAACTGTCACCTAACTGTGGTCTTCTCTCACTTCTCAACGTTCCCCCTCCTGTCTCCTCCAGACCAAACTGGCCTTGCAGAAGCAGCTGACCAAGAGCTTGACAACTGGCTTCCTGCCCAGCCCCCTCACCCAGCCAACGCTGTGCACAATGGCGACTAACCCGCTGGCTCTGCGCCATCCAGTGGGCACCACCACCTTCATTCAGACACCCTTCCTGGGCCCTGCACTGTTTCGGCCCGCCCCGGGTCCGCTGCGGGCCACACACACACCCATCATCTTCTCCCCTTACTAAAAACTTGACCCACATCCCATCTGAGCTCCACCCTTGTCCCTTTACCAAACCCCAGGCCCTCCCTTAGTGTGACCCACATGACAAAGGCCACACGCAAACTATGCAGCCCGTCTGACTTACACGGAGAGAGTGCACAAGCCCTGACGCTCAGGAGGCCATCAGGCCTGAGAGCTGTTCCTATCATAAAGGCCAAGGTCCCCCATCATGCCTTCTTTCTGCTCCTCTTATCATGACCTACGGAGCAGGACAGGCCTCCAGACAGTGACTGGTGCACAGAGGCCGCATTTATAGCCATTTCATGGGTCAACATGGTTTGGATTATGGATATTATTGTGTAATTTATTAGAGAACAAATATAGACGAGTCTAGATGTATGTTTAGTGTGGTTGCCACAAAATAAGTTCCCTTTACTTGATGCTCTTTTAAAACGTTTTTAACTTATTGGTTTTGGGGTTTCATGAATGGTGGGAGGATCATAGATCATTAAAACAGATGAACCAGAGGCATCCTCATGTATGGATGGTCTCATTGATCAGTGTTTTCAGCTAACAAGCTTAAGGGATCATCTGAGGGCAATTGCTGTCACATTTTATCTCAGATATCGCAATTAGCAAACAGTCCTCACTGTGGGTGGTATTTGAAGTTATAACTACATACTGTATTTCCATATATTAAAACCCAGTTAGCGCCACTTTTGCACCTCCAGCTGTTTCCTTTGGCCCTTAACTCGTACAAATGAAAGCTTCTTTCTTCTTTATGAGTCACAGCCACAGTCATAGCCCTCCAGATTTTTTTTCTTCTGTGTATCCCCAGGATTAAGCACTCATTAAGGTCCAGAAAAGGTCAGCTTGTCAACTTGACTTTGTTTCAATTTGCAAAACTGTCCTTGAAATGATTTTTTTTTTTTTTTTGCTCCAGTGCGTCATTCATGTAATGCAGCTTGATTATGTTCTCTCCAACCTAACAGCACAGACACATTTTTGCAGCCATGGATGTCTTACATTGCAAAATGCCATTATTTCTTTCCCCTCATGACTGTTCTTTTCCTTCCTCCTTCACCCCGCCGTCACCTCGCTGTTGCCCTTGATTTTCTGCGGCATGATCCCAGCATGAGCTGATGAGGAGGAGGAGGAGGAGCGGGGGAGGGGTGAAGCCTCCCGCCCAGCACGCGTGCACACGCCCGTGTACATGATGAAAACACAATGGATAACTTGAAGACTTGATGGGTTCTCAGAGCTCGGTGAAAAGTTAGGATGACAGTGGGTGGGGAGGCTGCTCAGCCACTTTTTGAGTGACATCCCGTTGCGGTGTCAGTGCACAGCGTGGGAGGGAACAAAGCACAGTGCCATGGCAACCACATTAAAAGCACCTTAAAACTGATTTACTTACAAAAGCAATGTGTTGATGTTCACCTTTGTTTTGCCCTAGGTGTATGTTTTTACAATCCCATGTCAGTTTCATTTGAAAGGGAAAAAAACAATCAGGTGAGAACGATCACATTATGGTTTATCCATATTAAGACAAGTCTCACATTTAAAGCAATACATTCAGTATGTTTATGTTTATGATGTGTTTCCAGTGTGTCAATGGCTTTATCTATTCTATACTGTACGCACCTGTAACAATGTATTATGTACTCCAACACAGCCAAGGGCCAACGCTGCATTGTCAGTGAAGAGTCATTTGAAATGAGGGGGTTGTCCTGACGATGCTGCCCTTGATGCTTGATGCTCACACGGTCCGTCTCCACATGTTGTGACTCCGGGGGCTGAGCCGTTTTCCATTTATAGCTGCTCTCGCACTGCGGAGAGGGTGCTTCAGCGCCATATGACATTGCTGTTTCACTTTTCAGAGGAGCAGGGGAACTTTTGTATGACTTCCACTGAGCAAAACAATGTTACGTCAGAGACAAGTGTTTGGGATAAGTGTCACAAGTGCAACATCAACTGTCATATTGCTGTCCATGTGCTGTCCCCCTTCTCCTCGCCACCCAGGATCCCTACTGACACTCAAGCCTCCCTCTGCCAACCTGAACTGTCGGCAAGGTCTCATAAGGACTCGTACACATCATCTTTCCTTCAGCACCAAATCACTTAAATTACAGTAATGGAGCAAATCCTATGCATTTCTCATTGTGCAATATGTATAGTTGTCTGTGATGCAGCAGTGCCATCTGTCGTAAGAACCCTGTAATTGCCATCCAGTACTAGTGCTTCTACAAAAACCTTCGATCCTATGTACATTTCTGTTTAAGGACCCCCAAGTCTTTCTGGGTAAGCGAGGCCATACTGATGTGATTTTCCCCAGTCGCACTACTCAGTGAACCAGCCAGCCTTTAATCTTCACTGTTTGTTTGTTTCTATTGCTCAGTGGGAACTCTGAATCTAAAGAACTTTCTTAAAATACAGAATCTAAAGAAGGCAAATTATATGTAGAAACCATAGAGTAACTATAGAGATTTTATCAGAGTTGTTATCTGTATCAAAATGAACTGCTATAGAAGAGAGTAGATTATGTTACTGTAGGCTCTGTGCAGCATATAGGGAAAGGAATAATGCTTTCTTTCGTTTATTTACATGTTTTTTTTAAAGTACAAGAGAAAATATTTAAAATGATTTCTTTCTGAGTGAGCTCTTTTTTTTCTCCTTGTTGATGGTGACTGAATTAATAATGTAATTCAAGGCCTTTTTTTAAGACAATATCCTAAAGTCACATTAGCCAGGCCTTCTCAGGGGTGACAGGTTGAGCAACATGACCATCCATTCAGGGTATCCCTCCATAGCTCTAGAGAGCAGGAAACACTGTACACGTGGATGGACTGACTAAAAAAAAAAAAAAAAACACACAACTTACAGTGCTGTACCATAGAGAGGACAAGGGATGGATTTTGGAAAATAAAGCTTTTAGAACTTGTAAGAAAATGTTTTTAACAATTATGTGTTTGTGTGCTTTTCCTGCGTCATAATGGGTAAAAATGAAAAACATCACAGACTGACTCAGACTGATATTTGAGCGGTAACAATATGTGTGTGGGTGTGTGAAGACAGAAAAAAAAACTCAGGCAGATGATTGCTAATGAATAAAGAGTGACAATATGAACACAGATTTGCGAAGATGCTCAGAATTGCACTTTCTTTGATGGAATTATACTTTAGAAAAGAAAACACCACTTTTTTAAAATTCTACTTATTAATCAGTTTGTAAAAAAAAAAAAAAAAAAAAAGAGCACATCCAGCTCTGAGTGAGAAAATGAAAACTGATTTTAAATGTGATCCTGAGTTTGCAGGTGCAGAAGGTGCCAGCTTCTCTGAAAAGTGTGCACCACCCTCGCAGCATCTGTTCATGTGGCAACCCCACAGCTACTCATTTTCCAGCCATTTCAGGAAACAACTTGTGACAGCAGGGCTGGTGTTTAGCCAAGATACGACGGTGAAAGCAAATGGAAACAAGTGTCTGAGCTCTGTTGCATCTGCGGCACACAGAGGAGAGATACAATAATATACCTGAGTGGTTGATGTGGTTTAGAGACAGACTAATCTCCTTTATCTACACATGATTCTCCACAGATGGCCATTTCACTCTGGATTGGTACTAAACAATGAATCCTCCTGGACTGTTAAACAGCAGCTGTGTGTTTGCCAACATGACACAGTTTTGCCCCTCTCTGCCCATCTTTGCTTCAACGCAGTGAAAACGAGCAGACCATTTTCACATGTAATATTGACTTTTATCCATCTCACTGGATAATCACGAATTTAACTTTGTGTTAATTTTCAAGTTTTCTCCTTTACTTGAAGAAGAGTCCTTGGATTATTTATTGATGCTGTCTTTAGGCTATTAGGCTTTGTGGAAACGGCAGATAAGCACAACATCCAAGTCCAGCAGCTCCTGTGGTGCCAATCAAAGGGAAGCCATTGGATCCCCAGTTCTTACTAAAGGCGGTGATATGGCAGGAAGGACATGATGACCTTGCTAAGCTGTGACACTGGTGTGTATCCGCTGTATTGATCCATTATCTTATCTGAGTCCTCCCTCCTCTCCATGGAGGGAGTGACACCCTTATCTCTTGTTGTGTTGGTCAGGCACTACTCCTTAACTCAAGAGTCACTCCTTAAAAACATAGCTTCAGTGTGTGTGTGTGTGTGTGTGTGTGTGTGTGTGTGTGTGTGTGTGTGTGTGCGTGCGCTTCTGTTTAACTGCAGAAGAAACAACACAATAGAGACATGGCGAGGCTTTGTAGTGCCATGTTAAACTTAGGCCTAATACTGATTCATTGTAGTCTATGTAACTGTCATGACTACTAATGTAACATAATGGCTAGTGGAAAATTAAATATGCAACAAAATATAGGCAAATTGTAGCACTTTATTGTACAATACATTTACTCAGTATTAAACTTAGCCTGCTGTAGACTTATGTCCTAACTTTAAAATGTATTTAGTAGGCTATTTGTTGGTTGGTATAAAAAGGCAAAGTAACAAGTACTTTGTACAGTAAGCTAATTATAAGGTAGGTATTATTTTCAGTCGTGATTATTTTGTATATAAAAGTAGCCTAATTTTCGAGTCAAGTCCCAAGTCCTGAACATTGAGTTTCAAGTCCTGAACAAGTCATAATGTGCTCTTCACCAATTGTAAAGTCATTTTAACAACAGAGTAATAATATGTTAAATATATTTATTTAGCTGTTAAGCTAACAGTAGCTCAGCACTTGCTTGCTAACTATGTTAACCCTTAAACTACCGGTCTTTGTGCAACTTGTGCAAGTTTTTGCGTCTCTGTCTATACTGTTTGCATACTATTAGTCGTTTTTTTGACCATGTGGTTTTTGTAGGCTACTCAAACAAAATTCTTTTTGGCATTATTTTTTTCAACTGGCTCTCAGAAATGTAATTTCATGGTTCTCTCCTGCAATTTGACTGGATACTGACAGATTGGTTCAAAAAAAGTGGAACATCTGGGGAATTAGGTGTTGATTTGCTGGGAATAGCATTAATGACAGTTGATTTGGGATATGAAGGGAAACTAATTGATTGGTGGCACACTATTTAAATAGACTAACATAAAGATTTGGACTAGGGGGAAGGTATCTAGTATCTAATAGTGCCAAGTAAAAAGGCACAAGTCGAGTGAAGTTATTAGTCAGTAGCTGACCTGATTTGCATAAAATAGTTAACTTTACTCGGTAATCAACAAAATGCACTTTTTACTTTTTTAAAATTTTTTTACCAAGTAACAGTTAATTGCAGGGGTAAAAAACACAGTGAAGCAAACTTAAACCACCTAAGAGCTCCAAAGTCTACCATAAAAGTCTAAATCGAAGAAGAAGTAGAAGAAGAGGCTGAGGTCTGAGCGTGCGCAGTAGCTTAAGTTCAGATCTGCATAGCATGAGCAGGAGTATTGGCGCCGACGAGGAGACAGAGGAAAGACAGCCAGGCTGCTCGGATTTTTACCATTCTCTTTTAAAGAATAACAAGGTAAGTTATCAAACAATAGTTGTGTGTGAGCTTGTGGGTCTGACTGCTGCCAATATTAGTTAGCGTTAGCAAACGTATGCTAAGCGCTAGCTAACACACGCTAGCGCTAACAGTGCCTGTTAGCAAGTTAGCTAACTTGCTAGCAGGCACTGCACAGTATTTTAGGTGCCAGCAGAGCTTGCTTAAGATTGTTTCGGTAATGCTTCCCCACCACTGCCCAGGGGTTGCCTGAAAACCTCTTTTAACTTTGGATACAAAAGTGTGTAGTTGCAAACTTGAAATGTTGTCGATTTTGAGACACACGCTTCAGTGGTTGCTTACACATTTGATGCTTTGGCCTGTAAACCAGAGTACTGTTTACCACGCATAAACAATTGTCAGTTTAAAAAAGTTATAACTATAGAGTTAAAATCACATTTCATGTTGAGCTTTTATGTACACCTGAGCAGTGCAGATTTGCTCAATATTCATTTGGATCATGAATTTATTCATTGTCCATATTTATATATTAATATCTGTTTTAAATGGAAACTAATGTTGAAAATGAGATTTTGGTGAAATTTGCACTGTGCAAATGTTAACTTTATATAAGTTATATAAGCCTATTTAGTCACTTTTTTCGTTTTTGCTGTTGTAGGTATTTGCAGAGTGACTTTTTTAATGCCTTGGACCCCTACACACCACACTTTGTCATAATCTTTAAGTCCAAGAAAGGATGTGTTGGAGACTCATTGGCTAAATTTGAGCAGCAGATTGAGAACCATTATTATCATGGTGATTTTTGTTTTGTTTTATTTTATTTTTTGCAACAATGGTGATGAGGGGGGGTATGATGGAATAAGAATAAGGTTATATCTTAAAAATCACTGAGTGTCACTCAGTAACTGTTTGCTGCACTGTCAAACAAACTTTGTGGGGACTCTTGTTCCATATTCACTTTGACAAAAATGTTTGCTCAGTGAATTCTGAATGTTGCATAAACTTTTATTGTTCACTTCTAGAAACCAGATGAGACAGCTTTTCGCACCTGTTCTACTTGGTGATGAACCCAGTAACTTCTACAAGACCTGCTTCGTAAGTTCTCTTATTTTCATCTTGAAGTAGCATAAAGAGTTTTGGGGGAATTTGCTTTGTGTTTGCTGGTATTGTAGTGAGTCAGATATAAGGACTAATGTCAATTATATCTCTGAGTTCAGTACAAAGATGGGTATGGACTGCATGCTAACCATGACAGTTGAGTGGGTGTATGTATGTGTATTTAGTGTATGTGTTTCTATGTTAGTTTCACTTGCTGGGAATCTGCCGAAGCGGCCACGTTGCTCTGTAGCTGGCTTTCTAGCTCCAAGGCACCTCTGCCTGCCTGTGTTAAGTTGAACCCGACAGCAAACTGCTGACCCAGAGACAAATAACATGATGAAAATTGATCATGCCTAACAACATTTCCCTGTTTTAATGTTGTTTGTGTTTGGTTTTATACAGGTTTCTTACAGTAATGAGGCATGTGCCCAGGTATTGGTTTGGGTCTTGACTGTAATCGGGGAAGATGAGTGTGCCTCTCCCAATTTTCGCCACCTTGACCCAGTGGCCACAGCCATTGTTACTGAGGGAGGTATTGTAATGTCAGAGCTCAAGAACCTACCTCAGGCATTTTGCCTCTTGTTTGGCCTGTCATATGCCTTACACATGGACTGCAGAACACTTTCACCTTCATTCACAGGGTGATGCCTGGTTTGGGACAGGACAAACACCCACCAAAACTGCAAACTCTTAAAAATCTTCTGGTGAGTTACAATGTATACGTGTATACGAGTGATAACATTTGGCATTAGATCTCACTTGTCATTGACAGTGGACACATTTTTTTTTTTTTGTTGTTATGTAAATTTCTTTCAGGTATTCAAATTGTCAGGCCAAGTGTTCAGCAGCCAGTTACATATAGACACTGCTAGTGAATGTTCATCGTATATGTGTAAGGTCCATTGCCAGAGTCATTACTCGTTCATATTGTTAAGCTTACAGATTGAAGCCACTTTGCACTTGTCAGCCTGTTGCTTCTAAAAATGGCAGGAACGTGCAGCATTCACAGGGATCAGCTGAGTTTACATTACTTGCTGCAATCACAAAATCCTGGAGTGACTGAACAATGCCAGCTTTGTGCCTCTTCACCAGTTTGGTACTGTTAGAAAAATTTTAAAAATACATTTACATTAACTTCATTCATTACGTATAACTGTAAATTTGATTATTTTAGGAGAATGCAACCTGTTTTTCATATCTATGTAATGGATGTTTGCAGTACTTAAGTTACACAAGTACCACTTACTTGTTTTTTTTTTGAGGCAATCGGTTTGCATGGTTTTATCAAGTAAATTGTAAGTAAATACAACTGATAAATTCTAAGTTGCAGGATATGTTAAATTAGTTAGCCCAACTTAAATAAGTGAGTTGTCTGGAATACAAACACAGTAAACTTAACTTATGATTACTGAGTTATCTTAAATAGTAATTCTTAGTAGTCTATACTAAGTCAGGAGTACAACTGAAGAAAATTCACAAGTACATCATACCGTTTTTTTAGTAACTACACTCAAGTGTAACTGTACTACACTAAAGAGCATTTGTTAGTACAACAAACAGTACTTATTGCATTGGACTTTTTTGAGGCAGTCCGTTTGCGTGCTTTTTCTAAGTGGGTTTAACTAATCAGAATTTACAGTGTGGTGTTAAAGGCTCCTTTGATTTTGTCAAGTCTTAAGTTATCAAATTTGTGGCGTTAGTCTGATTCGAGTCCAAGTCATGTGACTCAAGTCTACACCTTTTTCAAATAATAGGCTATACGGTTTTCAATTTGTAAGGTGTTACAGATGCTGTAATTGTGAAAATGAAAATATAATTACTTCCTATAATGAGTAACATGAAATCGTTATTTCTTAATACATATATGGGTAAACAGAAAGACTACAAGAAAATATAGACTTTTCAGTGTTCAGTTATATTCTGCTGATGATCTTAGTTTCAGTAGTATTAGTATCTTTGCTTTATTTATTGAATAAATGTTTTTATTAGGCTAGTGCGTGAAACCAAATGCTGCCTAATCGCACATTATTCCTATTGTAAATACAGAAATATCAAGAAAATGCTCTCTGTATACATTGCAAAAAAATATTTACATTTACACAGTCAATGACCGTACTGTAAAATACAGAACGATCAATATTGCTGCACTTATGCTGCAAATTTGCACCTCAGGGTAAAAGAAAGGCCAAAGAATTATGAGAGAAGGAGATGGACGGTTGGAATAAATCAATTTGTTTTTCAGCCTCCACAGTGTCTTTATTTCGTCTTCTATTGAGCTTAAATTGTCTTTCTATTGACTGGTGAGAGACAATGTGTGTTATCCCTCTGGATAATGTCAAAGGCGTTAAAGCCTTTCAGCACTGAATGCACAAACTCTAAGCAATAACTAAGAGCCAATTTTTGCATGCTTTAAAAAGCCTCAAGCTTGATTTATCCCAGATTAAATCACCCTGTGCTTTCAGGACAAATGATCTGTCTCAGAGGCCCATGGGCAGCCAGCATGACAACTAACATTTGACATAACTGATGGCTTCAGGGCAGCTGGTATTTCCATCCCACAGGAAAAAAAAGCTGATAGCACAGAGAATAAAGGTAAGGGTGCCATTTAGACTGTATGTGTTCACTCCTGTGTGGAATTGTTTTGTTAATCAGATGCCTCATGATGGGTCAGTGAAAAGAGGGTCAGCACAGCAGCTTCCAAAAGATGAAGCCTATTTTCTCTTTACAAAAAAAGAGGTATAAAATGTTATCTATTTCATGGGTCTCTTGGGAGAACTGGATGCTCTGCTGCAGTCACGAGACACACTGTCATGCAGAAGTAAAAAGGGTATTACTGGAAGCAACACGAGGGCATCGCCTTGTTGCGCTGTGACTGTGACAAGCAAGTGTGAATTTCTCCTCTGTGGTCAGTGTAGTCTGAAGGAAGGAAGAAGGTTCATAAATCACACAAGCAAGTGACAAATCGATCTCTCGCTCTGGCACACTCACAGTGTGTATTTCACATTTCGTGTTGTGTATCTTCTGTTTTTTTTTTATGTGGGTCAATACAGACATGGAGGCATTACACAGAAAGACTTTGACAGCAGAACTCAGGGACATAAAGTCAACACTGCTATGTACTGTCACAGTCTGAATGTGTGATCCAATAACTGAACGGTTTTGAGCGAAGTAACATCAGTGCGTTGGCTCTATTCTAAGTCATTAAAAAGAACATGATTGAAATGAGATGGTACATGATAGCACCCTCTGGGGAAACTAAGGTGACTGTAATATCATTTCATAAATGTTCCACTTGAGGTTTTCTCATTATCTTGCATTAACCTCTCCAGTCAACATGCCCACGTGGAACTAGCAGATCATTTCCTCTGTCATGACATCTCTGACCTTGTCTGACAAACATTATTCTTACTACGGCCTCAAAAATGTAATGCCAATTCAACAATTACAAAATCTGACTTTTATTGATGGATATATAATGTTAAACTAATTAATGTTCCAATAAATGTACAATTTTCAACCAGTTTTCCTGAGATTGTGAATCATAAAATATGTAGAACTGCAGTGCACAGATAGATTTATCATAGATATCTGAACACAAACTGGTTCAGTTTTTCACTGCAGTGATGTTTTTGGTGGCAGTGCGGGAGTTAAAAAGGATAATTAGAAAATTAGAACCCATGTATTTCCAGTAATCAGTGAACTGCTAGCACGACAGAGGATCATTTCTCCTGAGATTGTTTTACATTAATATTTCACTTTTATACAATCCATATTTTGTTGGTATCAAAAATCATCAGGAATATGCTGAAGACAGTTTATTGCACGAAATATGACAATTATTTCTGCTTCTGCTTCTCTGTACAAATGCAATGACTGTTTCAGTGAGCAGCATCCCTGGGTGTCAAGCCTACCACATAGTGACATTTATAGTGATTAATATTATTCTTTAGAGGTATCACATTTATTTGTGGGCATTTTACTACAAACGTTTAATCTGTATTAGTAATATCAATTTATTTGTCAGATACTATGTAATGTATTACAATATAGACAGCTATGTCATATAGTGCCTCTGTGAATGTTTGGTCTGCCTATATTTACATAAATGCTTCTTGGTAGTGGTCAGAATATTAAAAACACAGCTGTTACTGCTTTAATTATTTTATTTTAAGAGTTTTACTGAGAGTAATGCTTTTAAGTATGAGTTTGGCTTAATCCTTTGTAGTTTTGCAGTGTGACCACTGGAGGACAGAGAACAGTGCTATTCTCAATACGACCAAATTAATTAAAAAAGAAAAAAGCTGAAATAAAAATAGGCACTTCACACAAATTCTGTTTAGGCACAAAAAAAACATTTAATTTGTTTACAAAACATGCAAACAAATATCAAGTGAACACATTTTATGGATATTAATACATACGAGCATGTATGCATGTATGTTACATAGTGTGGAAGGCTGAGACACAAACACATGAACAGAGACAATATAAACAATTTTCCCCGTGTTAATCAAACATTCAAAGCTGCTCATATTTTGACTCATGATGCACCCTGAAGAGACAGTTTGATGGTCAGCTAATGAATACTTCAGAGTTTTATTTTACAGCTTCATAAAAACATACCAGCTTCAGATTCCACAGTGACTATAACTGATTACATGATGTTGTTCATGCCACACCATGTTACTGTAGTGTTTCATGTCTTTATGTATCACAACCAGAAAAAAAGTAGCACCTGAGCCTGCAGAAACCGCCTTTCTCCTCAACATCATTTATCTCATATATACATTTCTAAAGCCTGTACAGAAGGCATTATGTGGTAAGGAATGTCCATTATTCACTGTATAACATCAAACAGCTCATCTCAGCAAAGAACAAATATAGTGTAACAAATCTCCAGATCAACAAACAGTTACTGTACATCATCAATAATGTATCAATAAAATACCTTCACCTATCAAATCTTTTACAGAACGTGAAATTCAGCATTTGTGTGATGCAATAATTGGGTAACATGGGTGCTGCAATCTCTGATTCAGCCTGTGTGTACATGTAGTATACATGTAAATAAAATAGTAGCCATTGTATTTGTGTGCCTGGTCCTAATTTATATGTACAGTGAGCACCATGTGATAATCACAGGACAATTTAAGTATAAACTGAGATCAAATTGTTGATTGTCAATAGTTAAAGAACTACATTGTTTAAGTCCAAACATGATTGCTGATGTCAGCAGCGGTAATAATACAGAATGTGGATGAACAACCAAAATCCAAAGCAATAAAATAGGAATGACAAAAAAAAAACCACTTTGCATTCTTCAATTGCTGGTAAAAGATCAACATTTCACTCATTTACAATTGAAGTATTTAACCAGAAAATCAATCATGGAGGCTATACCATCATCAACAGTACTCACTGTATATATAAATATTCATATACAATCATTCTGCCTTTTCTTGTCATGGTTCACCACATTCTCCAAATGAACTCTTACCTCAATCCTTCATAATATCAAAATAGTTTTTAGCAAAACTAAGTTCCCTTTTTCCTCTCTTGTGAACATGACAACAGTGTCTGATCATTCAGCTGTCTGTAGAACCACTGCCCCTGTTCTTATTGCGACTGAGAGGGAAAGTGGACTTGCTCTGTGGCTGCGTCATTTTGCTGGCCAGGTACACAAAGGGTTCGATCAGTGTGCGACGGTCCACCACCGACACCTCCCACAGACGCACTTTCTCGTTCTTCGCCCAGTTCTGGGCCATGTTAGAGTCGACTCTCCTTTCATCCTGCCTGTCCAGCTTGTTACCCAGCACGACAATGGTCACCTGCGGATCAGGATTAGGTTAGCCCCACATCAGCTTAATCTTTAGCACTGTCCACATCCCTGTACTACACTGCATCAGCTACAATAATAGCAATAACAACTATGGCAGTCCTCACCTCTTTCTTGTCTCTGTGACGGTCGATGTCCTTCTTGAGGGCCTCCATCCGCTTGAAGGACTCTTTACTGTCAATGCTGTAGACGAGTACGAAACCATCTGCAAAAGTATAGTAATGTCGAGGAAACTCCATCCCATCCCGGAGCCCGCGGGTGTCATAGAAGCGCACCTGCTCTCGTGTGCCACGGTCGGTTTCTATCGAGCCGATGTAGATATCCTCCAGGGTCTCCATTGGCTCTGAACCTAACAGTGGACAAAAAAAGAGACATATAAAGTGTATTACATTACATAAGTGATGAGACATTTGCTTGTGATTAATTCACTGTAACTGCTGGACTTTATATTTCCTTTTTATTTTGCACATTGAACATGTACTGTAGTTTACAAATACTGTAAGCTAATGACAATAATATATTTTGCTGATTCAATTGCTATTCCAATGTACTGTCTATAAGAAGGAATAAATGACTACGAAACTAAATATTTTAAATGTGTAATGCCAGTAAATTAAACAGAGAATAGCCAGCCTGTGACACACTCTTGACAGTAAATATAAAAGACAGTTCAGCAGCATTGTATGAAGTACATGGAAATAAGAAAACAGTATTATTCGGCAGAGGGCATACCTGCAACATGATTGGCATAAAGAAGTTGTTCCAGTACAGCAGTTTTGCCAACTGCAGCCTGACCACACACAACTACCTTACAGCTTTTGCCCATGACTCACTCTTAGGTCAGAAAATCTGTTTTTCAGAGAAAATGCACAAAAACACTTTTGAGTCAAATATTTCATCATTTGGCGTTATGCTGCCAGTAACGGTACATACTGTACATTGCATGCATTTTAGATAAATACGTTACTAAAATGTGTTTTCTAATAAACAAATACTAACAATACTGTTAACAAGACAATGAATAACTTAGCGCGA
This sequence comes from Plectropomus leopardus, assembly GCF_008729295.1. NCBI lineage: Eukaryota > Metazoa > Chordata > Actinopteri > Perciformes > Serranidae > Plectropomus > Plectropomus leopardus. Next base: position 11,373,049 of record NC_056479.1, on the reverse strand, counting down.
ATAAATATCGCAGACATATAAAAATAAGTCACGCTGATACGTTTTAGTAACGTTAGCTAGCTGAGTATGCTAACCTTCCTCCAGTCTATGACATTAAGAAATCGCTTAGCATTAGCTTTCGGTGAGATCCAGAGCCGCGACGTCACAAATCAAGTAGCTAATGTTATCTGAAAAAGACTAAAACTCGTGTCTTCAAAAAATGTATATGCTGATGTTGGCTACCTGTTTGTAGATGTGTGTTACATGAGAAAATAGTTCTTACTTGTAAGCAAACTGCTCCTCTTCCCTATCGGACTACTTCCTGTTTACAGTGTACGTAACGACTGCAGTATGTGGCCACGCCCCTCCCAATTGACGGCAAAATGGCGACGGAGAACTGTGATGCTGTGAACATGGACCCCGACATCGAACTGCTCAGTGACGAAGAATTAGAAAGGTAAAACAAACGAAAGATATATTGTCAGCGGTAGAAATGCATATATAACGAAGTAGTTTACTGACACATATAATTTAAAGTCTTTTCGGTGTTAATTTTCTTCGCAGTTCGCACTATGAAAGCTAACTAGCGCGCCACCGCTGTTAAGCTAAATTCTGCCCCAGATAGCTTTTAGCTTGGTTGTCCTCCTCTTAGCTAGCTCCCCAGATGGATTTCTGGGTTACAGTAAAGGGACTGTGATTATTATCAAGCTGTCAAGAGTACTGCTTTCACATTGTTACCGCATTCCCAGTATGATACTATCTAGCTAAGTAGTCAATGCCACCATTCAGTGACTGTGTGGTCGTGGTAAAACATGAAAGACTTCCAAAAAAAGTAACGGCAGTGGCCCACAGCATGGTGTCATATATTCCTGGCTCTGCTGCCCGTCAGCTTCACAAAATAGCTACGTGTTTGATTGGAGGGGACACTTGTGACCTGCTGGTTTGGTGCTTTCTAAGTTTCTATGTTTAGCTGACTCGGGCCGGCAAGCTCCCTCATGCACACTGACAGTCACATTCCTGGGCATGCTCTCTGTACACAGGACAGTGAATATGATGTTCACACTTTGTGGTTTTACTGCTGAAATTAATTTGAACACAAGAAGTTAATCTGTACAAACCCAACCAGTTTACCACCACTCCCATACACCTGTGTACAGTGCTGGATGAATCACCTGAAAGCCATACTTGAGTACAGGTCTTAAGGTAGCTGATGTTTACTGTACTTAAGTATAAAACGTAATTTTATTATGTTAAATGTAATTTATGCAGAAAATAATAGTCCGAGTATGTGTTGCTTATAGAAAAGGAAGTGGTCAGATTTCTGATGAGGGATGCACCATATTGGATTTTTTTTTTTTTTTTACCAATATCTGATAGGCAGAAATAAAAACAACCCATTTTGCCCACCTAATTTTGTTGATCATCCAGTCTTTTCTGTAGTGGAATTAACATCATATGATGCATACTCACATACATACATACATTTTATGATGGAAAAAGGAGACATAAAAAAACAATGCTTTTCTGTACATGTAATAGTCATCCATTGTGCAAAGTAAGAAAAATATTCCAAGTACTTCGGATTGATGTTTGTACGTGTTCACAAATCAATTAGAATTTATTTATACCTTGGTTTGTGATATCAGCAGAAATCAGCATGTTGGCCAATTCCGATATTTCATTTTAAAGCCAATATCTAACAATATCGATGATGTGCCGATATTATTGTGCATCCCCAATTCTGTAATTATGAAGTGTATTTTTTCTTAAACTGTACACAACCTTAAAAATACAATCTTTAATACACTTGAAGAGAAACAATGTTTTTCCTTTACCCCCATTCCTCCAGTCATCTGTTCATCCCGTCCTTCCCGATATTGTAGTAAGTAATGCAGATTCTTAGGGGATAATGTACTGGAGTAAAAGTATACAGGAAATGTAGTGGAGCAACAGTGAGAGTTGACATAAATATAAAAACTCAAGTAGGTTACAGATACTCCCCCCAAAAAACTAAAGTGTTGTAATAAAGTATTGCTACTTTGTTACATTACACCACCGCCTGTTTATCTCACTCTGTTCAGACACACTCATCTGAGTCTGCTAAATTTGCCATTTTATCTGTCTTTGTGCCAACAGGGAAGCAGAGGGCTTCAAAGAGCAAGGCAATGCCTTTTATATCAAGAAGGATTACGCAGAAGCATTCAATTATTACACCAAGGCCATAGGTAATTATCCCTTAGTTATGTGAGTCAGTCCTCCTGTCAGTCGATGGCATTATGTTGACTTCCTGTTTGGATTAGAAATAAAAGTTTGAATTCTGTCCGTCCTTGATAACATGTCAATAACCTATTTGTTATACAGACATGTGTCCGAAGAATGCAAGTTACTATGGAAACCGAGCAGCCACGCTAATGATGTTATGCCGATACAGAGAGGCTTTAGAGGATTCCCAGCAAGCAGTGCGACTAGATAACGACTTCATGAAGGTAGGTTGTGGGAAAACAAACAATGGCAATCTATTAGTGGGGAAAGTCACTCTTGTAATGTCTTAGATTGTGAAAGGGACAGTTCAGCCCCCAAATCAAAAATATGTATTTTCCCTCTTACATGTAGCATTGTTAGTCAATTTAGTTTGTTTTTGTGTGAGTTGTTGAGTGTTGGAGATGTCAGCTGTAGAGTCTGCCCTCTCCTCAGTATAATGAAGCTAGATTGCACTTGGCTAGTGGCGCTCAAAGCACTAAAAATTACATTTGAAAAACTCAACCGCAATGTCTCTCTCCAGAAATCATAATCATTACTCTAGATTCTTCCTACTGTACTACATCACTACATCTGTATCACTGCACAGATTGAAATGTGCATCTACTGCTAGCTGAACTAGCATGGCTGAGCAAGTTAATATTACAGCACAGCAGAGATTGACACTAGAAAATAGTTCCTACTTAAAATTGCTTACAACAAGATCTGTGGATTTGTCATGAGTAACTGTGTCGTGATTTCTGGAAAGGGACATTGTTATATATTATTATAAATATTTTCTGTTGCTTTGAACACAACAAGCTGAGAGTCATCTAGTTCCAATAAATTGTCAAGAAGGCAGACCTCTCTATGGCCAATATCTCTAACACTCTGCAACTCACATCAAAACAATCTAGACTGATAAATAAAACTTTGCATTGTTATGATATGAGATTTTCATGGAACATGAATTGTCTCAGAATATATCATGGCGTCACAGTATATATATATATGTATTTATTTTTTGTTCCTTTATCAGTCACAATGACCTTTAAAGGAACAAAAACAGTAGGTTTCTTTGGTTTTTGTTAATGGAACTAAAATGTGCAAAATGTTTGACAAGCAATCAAGGAAGAAAGACAATAAGCTTGCGAAGGTGAAATTCTTTGTCCAGTAGCTTCTTTCTCAATACCATAGATAAACAAATGGACACAGTATGATAACTATCATTTTCTATGCCACAGAATATTTCAAATTTATAGATTTCAAAGTATACCACTGCAAGACTAATAGCATACAGGAAAGAGGAAACATGGGAAAAATGTGTATTTTTGGTTTGGGGGTGAATTCTACCTTTTAAGATTTCTCAGGCTGTAATATGTAATTTGTCCTGAGTGTTATTTTTGTTGTGCTGTCTAAACTTTCCCTCAGCCTAACTCTTCTACTAATGCTTTGCTAATTGATTTCTTACATTTTCCAGAATGCTGTAGATAATGCCTAGAAAAAGGGGCATATGTTTTCATTAAGCTATTCAATATGTAAATAACATGAGTAAAATATGCTTTATAATAGAGTAAAACTAACTTGGAATGTGGTTTTAGATAGGCCATAGAAACGTGGGACCTTGGCTATACAGCTATTGAGCTTGTAGGAACGACCAGTTTCATGCTTGTATACAGTTAAGTTTGTAGTGCTATACATAAGCTGTAGGACATACCTGTAGCTGTCCAGTGGGCTGTGAGCATCATGATTTTACTAGAGGGATTAATAGGTGTGCCACAAAACAAAGAATTAAGATGGAGCTAATCACGGTTTAGTATTTGATACACAGTGCCCAACTGATTTTAACCAGGTAACTGAGTGATGTTTTCACTTCAGTTTGTTAACTGTTAATCTTTTACCCACAGGGCCATCTGCGAGAGGGCAAGTGCCACCTGTCTCTTGGCAATGCTATGGCTGCCAGCCGCTGTTTCCAGAGGGTTCTGGAGCTGGAGCCTGACAACAGCCAGGCCCAACAGGAGGTGAGTTCCCCCAGTTTGATAGAGCGTGATCTGACAACTTAGACAAGATTATCTGCTATCAGATAAGCTTTGCCAAACAAGTGGAAATCAAGTGGAAAAGGTCGGACAGCGAGTGGTTAAAATAAGCTCAACTAGAGAGACTGTTAAAGGAATACTTTCCCCACAAAATGATCATTTGTATATTAATTACACACCCCGTGCTACATTGAAATAGTTAGTACATTTTGTTTTTCTCAGGTGTCTATGGTTAGTGAAAAGTCCCAAAACAACAAATTCTTGGTGAACTGAGTGAAAAGGGAGCCGTGTTTAACAACATTTTTTTTTAAAAATCAGTTGACATACTCTCACACAACTCATGAATTATAATCCAAGTTTCACTACTCAGTCGTATGCTCAGTCCCAAACACATGCCATTTTGCTAAATCATTACTTTCTAAAACACGGACGTGACGCGTATATAGGTAATCATGTGTGTTTGAACTCATGGAATGCTTGCCAAGAAGTCAAGTCAAGTCAATTTTATTTGTCGAGCCCACTATCACAAAATATGGTTTGCCTCAGAGGGCTTTACAGTGTACGACATCCCTCTGCCCTTAGACCCTCACATCACCCAAGAAGAAGCGCAACTCCTGTGGAAGGGTTTAAAACTGCAACATTTTAGCTAAAATGCACGTGTTTTGGGAATACTGAGCACACACCTGGATGAATGAGACTTCCACAGGAGATGTCTGAGAGTTTGTAAACTGATGTTTTGTTCAGGTCCATTGAGAATTCTCTCGGATTTTGGATTTTTCGTTCACCATAGTGGCACGTGAAGAAAAAAAAAATATTCACAAATTCAGGGTAACATTGGGTGAGTGACTGATAAAGAAATGGTCATTTTGTGGGTGAAGTATTCCTTTACTTCACACTGAGAAAGCCAGGAGGACAGTTGTAGGTTATTAACAGATGTACTGCTGCTTGCATTGACCTGGTTTTACAAGCACTAAGCATTGCACTGGAGAGATGCCAGTGTTGCTGCAAAACAATTAGTCCACTACAGGTCTTAAACATTGCTGCTGAATACCGCAAATTCCTTTGTCAGCTGAAGAATGCAGAATCCATCCTTGAATATGAGAGAATGGCAGAGATCGGATTTGAGAAGAGAGACTTCAGGATGGTAAGATACACTGCAGTTACAATCTTACTTATTTTTGTCACTTGTGGTATGTCACCAGTAACAGACTGCAAGTGTGCTCTGGTTGTCTCTAGGTTGTTTTCTGCATGGACCGTGCCTTGGAGTCTGCCACAGCCTGTCATAGGTTCAAGATACTGAAGGCAGAGTGTTTAGCCCTGCTGGGGCGCTACCCTGAGGCTCAGTCTGTCGCCAGGTAACACTGCATACTCAAAAATTACCTGGTAATTCACTTGATTGAAATTTGTCACAATGAGCGCCAGGTGAATGCAAAATAAGACATGTGTCATATCAACCCCTTGCAGCTCTTATTATAACCTACTAGTAAAATACTTACAATATGTGACTCATATAACTATGATATATGACTTGAAAGAAGTCCTGTAAAATGTACAGATCAAAAAAGTACAACACTTTTATAGCACCAGAATAATGTTAATAAATGTGTGTCTGATTAATTTCTTGAGCCGACTCATCTTAAGTAAATACAAGTATGTCAGATTACTGAAATCTGTGGGCTTTAACACTTGGTAGTTTTAAAAACCAAATGCATAATTTTGTGTTTATATGGTTCTGAAGTATTATATATTTTTTTAAAAATCGTGGAAGAAGTTTAAGCTTGTTCTCAACTTGGAAATTATAACACTGTAGAAATGGCACATCCCTAAAGTGACCATCCCATCATGATAACTTGCCTTGAAAATGAAGATTCTCAGAGGAGTGCCTTCAGGAGCTGTGTGGAGCTTGCTTTTTGTCAGAGAGGTTGGAGTCATTCTGATCATTTAAAGCTGAAATGTCTCTTGACAAGGACTTCCTGGAATAAGAGTTCTTGTATTTCAATGAGGCCTTCTCGGCTAAATTAAATATAAGTAATTTAACAAAATGTCGTTGGCTGGTGCTATGCTTCCATCGTGATTCGTGTGTTAGCAGGTTTACTTTCAGTTGCTACTAGGGGGGTCCCAATTGTTATACGATGTTGGTTTTAATGCCTGACAACTGCGACATACATCATTGCATCAGACTGTTCTTGGAAAAAAAGATAGGCAGTATGGTATCAAGTGTTATATAGCAGTCATATTTTGGGAGGAATTTGCCACACTGAGGTCATAAAGTCAAATGTAAATAATTTATATAAAATGTTAAAATAAAAACTCATTTTACCAGATAATTGGGAACAAAGTGTTAAATGCAATAACACAAAGTAGAGCCACTAGATGTCAGAGGGGAACTTTACAGCAAGCTTGAGTTTCCTCACCTGCAAAAAGCCATCAGATCCTGGGTATTTTACCAGGCAAATCTAATCATTTGTGATGCCTGTAAATATATAATTAATGTTGCATAAAGTGGCTGATGGTACCAGCATATAGCATCGTTTACAAACTGTGGTTTGTCTGTTAATGATGCGTCCTTTTTTACATTTCTCACGGGAAAGACAAAACACTGCCAAGCACAAGACTTCAGGGAAGCAGGAGGATTTTGCAGATCTGTATTTTCTTTTATTTTTTGACAGTGGCCTGCAGCTGCACGATTCAAGACAGCATGGCCACTGTTAAGCTACACTGTGTCTTTTTTGAGTGGCCAATTTTGCTTTTGATTTTGAAGGCCGCTGCTGAAAGCTCATTTAATTTTTGATTTAGAATCAAAATTGTGAGTCTCCTAGTTGCGACGCCCCTGCATACTCGTGGACTGTGTCATCACTGAAGGGAAGCATATAATCCCGAGTTAACTGCAGTTTTTAGATGTGAACTAAATGATAAAAGACGACAAAAAATGCTGTTGTATATGTGATGTCTCACTTGTTACTTTTTTATATGCATGCTGTCTTTTAAAATTAACATTATTAATTTTTTCCCATTCAGTGATATTTTGCGAATGGACTCGACCAATGCAGATGCTCTGTACGTGCGGGGTCTTTGTCTGTACTACGAGGACTGCATTGACAAGGCTGTCCAGTTCTTTGTACAGGCGCTGCGCATGGCTCCTGACCACGACAAGGCTCGGCTCGCATGCAGAGTGAGTCATTCAGCAGATGAGAGTTTTCTAAATCGAATCAACTTTTTTTGCGAATTCCTATAAATCCGAACATTACATTTATATCAGATTGGAAGGCTTTTCCTCTTAAAGTGGCTGTTAACTCAGGAAGTTGGCCTAAGAAAATAAAACTGTGTCATTTTCTATCATTCGTTTTAAGTCTGATTGACATGGCTGTTATTGTAACCCAGAGTAGCTTTTAAGCTTGTTCTTTGTTTTGTCTTCCCAGAATGCCAAAGCACTAAAAGCCAAGAAGGAGGAAGGGAACAAGGCGTTCAAGGAGGGAAACTTTGAGGCAGCCTATGAGCTCTACTCTGAGGCATTATTAATAGACCCCAACAACATCAAGACCAATGCCAAGCTGTACTGTAATAGGGCCACTGTTGGATCTAAGGTGAGGAACGTGCACAGGAGCGATGGCACTGGTTGCTTTAACATCTGACAAGTTTGAGTGTTCAACTGTAAAATTTATCTGAGCATCCTTGGTGGCTCATTGCTCAGTGCCACTTAAGGCTAATGTATTGCTCCATGAGTATACAAGCTAGCTGGAATACTTGTATTAATACATTATTAAATAAGGGTTGCAAATATTGCAAGGGAGACAAAATACAGGAAAAGGAAAGAGTGACTCGGGCGAACATTGAAATATTGGCATACAGATCATACCCCATTCAGCCTCATTCAGTCATTCATAGGTTAGCAGATGCTCAGACTTTGCAAAGTTCTCATTCTGTCCCTCTGGCAGCATAATAAGTTTTGGTATCTTTGCCTTTTTGTACTTTTCTTCTGTCGCATCAATAGAACTAGGCCGCTACTTGTCTCTCTCTGTCTCCGCCTTGCATGGTCACACTTTTTTATTTTTCTGTGAAAGCTGAAGAAACTAGAACAGGCCATTGAAGACTGCACGAAGGCCATTAAACTGGATGAGACCTACATCAAGGCCTATTTGCGGAGAGCACAGTGGTATGTCCTCAGTTTTCTAACTTGGTTTGTAGTAGACAGGGAGTTCAGTTGGTTTGGGGTGTTTTTTATTTTTTTTTTAGACGTGGACAAGCAGAAGACAGTCTTGTTAACTTCACCTACATTTTGTTGTTCACGCCGGGTAGAGAAACAGTTACAGACTCATGCATACTGTGTTGCAGCTACATGGACACAGAGCAGTATGAAGAGGCAGTGCGAGACTATGAGAAGGTTTACCAGACAGAGAAGACAAAAGGTGAGAGTCAGACTCCCTGAAAGCTTTCAGCAGAGATGTCTCCTCCTTGTTCTGCTTCATCGTTTGTTAAAATGTCCTGTCCTTTGTTTGTGATCTAGAACACAAGCACCTTCTGAAAAATGCCCAGCTGGAGTTGAAGAAAAGTAAGCGGAAAGATTATTACAAAGTGCTTGGAGTGGATAAAAACGCCACAGAAGATGAGATCAAGAAAGCTTACCGCAAGCGGGCGCTTTTACATCATCCAGGTGCTTAGCTGAACTGAAAACATCTCTGTAACAATAATCAATCATTGCGTGATTCTGCACAACACTGTATACGCTTGTCCCTTGGCCCAATGACATTTTTTCCCCCTTCCCATCAGACCGTCACAGTGGAGCGAGTCCTGAGTTGCAGAAGGAAGAGGAGAAGAAGTTTAAGGAGGTGGGCGAGGCTTTCAGCGTGCTCTCAGACCCAAAAAAGAAGTCTCGCTATGACAGCGGTCAGGACCTGGAGGATGACGGCATGAACATGGGAGGTTAGTACCTGGGCAAGCCTCAAGGGTGAACTGCCTTGTCTACATGTATGCAGATAATTTTGAAAACTAATATTTTCCCCTCTGTAAAAGAATTCTGTCCATGTGTCCTTTTTACAAAATATATCCATCCACACTAGACATTAAATCAGCTCCAAATGTCTTCTGCTGTCTCCCCTCGTTGCAAAGGTGGTGAACTGTACACATTAATGTTATAAAACACCCACTGGAGATCTCATTACTGTAGACTCCTCTTTGCTATAAGGATGAAAGTTGCGAGTGATGCTCTGGACATGCACAAGATTCACTTCTCATAGACAGCAATCCCAAACCCAGAATTGTCCCTATTCAACCATCTAATCAAAGTATGCTGTGTCTAGTGGACTTCAAACTGCAGACGCTGGATGCAAACATACTGCTGCATTCCTCTGTGAAGCTCTTTAGCAACTAAATTAAATGTAAAGTGCTGGGCCATCAGTGAGCATCTTCGCCTTTGTTGCCGTGGTGTGTACCGCACAGTTGGCCCTTGTTGGCTCTTGTCAGCCACTGAACCATTTAACAGAAACATTTCCTGATGGTTTGGGTTGTTGTTCACTGGCGCACGGTATATATGCTTCGTTCTTTCAACATTGGAGTCTTTTTTTTAAAATGTGGTACCTGGCTAACTAGCATCATGACAGTCCTCTGGTCTTCCTTTTTAAATGACGTAAACAGACGACCACTGTCTGCCGATATGTAGGGGTATTTTCTCTCTTGTAGAACATGTGTGCAAGTTGGCCGTTTGCTTTGCGGTGTGTTCATGTACAACTTTTTGACAGAGACATAAACAGCGTGTGGCAATGCAACAGGCGGCCTTCCACACTGATAGTTCTCTGATGATGGTTTGATTCGTCTGGGCCTTAATGACTGTTTACGTGTGGATGAGAGGCCACAATAGAGGAAAAACATCCATTTTCCAAAATACCTGTATGAATGAGGACTCGGCCTAAAGTACTGTGTGAGCTAGTGAACCATTGTTAATATACACAGCTGCAGTTTTCATTTTGAGAATCTAGCTGGTAAGTTCTCTGTTGATGTTGATTCTTACACACATTTTGTCTCCACCAGATTTTGATGCCAACAACATTTTCAAGGCTTTCTTTGGAGGCCCAGGGGGTTTTAGTTTCGAAGGTAATTTATTTACTGCATGTTTACAGAAAGCTTTGAGAAAGGACACTTTTCAACTGTCAGCCATCTGGAATTATTGACTTGTTTGTTGTTTATTTCAGCATCTGGACCAGGAAATTTCTTCTTCCAGTTTGGTTAAACGGAGGATTCGTCTACCTAAACAGTTACTACATCAGGACTTTTCAACAACGTCAACCCCCCGACCCACCATCCATATTTAATGACTGACTGATTACTGGTCAGATTCCTGTCTATACCATTGACTGAATGAATGCAACCCAATGACCACATGCAACAAATGAATTTAAGCCCGTATAGCAAGGACGCCAAGGCGGCACGGAATGAGTTGATAGTGTTACTGGTTTTGGATTTGGTTTTCTTCCTTTCAGAATGAAACGAACTTTAAAGTCAGTAATGGCTAGCGACACTGGTCCAAATATTTCCCGGATTTTTTGAGATTGCAGAGATTGTGCAGCTATTGTATTAGAGCTTTTAGGGATTCATGCAGGAAGTGACATCCTGGGGAAACTCTTGAGATGCAACTGAGCATTGAGCAAGCTGTTATCTGGCTCGTCTCAACTTACTGCTGAGAGGGGAATATTCTGCATGAAAGTTAAAAACTTGCTTTATGATTTCGAAAGAAAATCACTTAGCAAGCGGCACCTCCCCCTTTGAAGAATCTGTCAGACAGACAGTTGGCTGCTACGAATTCGCACTGAAAACTTTCTCCTTGTCATAAGCCAATAGGAGCACTTGAGCATTTTTTTAAATTCACAGCTGGAGCCTAGACGTACACTTACAGTTGAGCTGAAGCACAGTAGAAAGATGGCAGTGGAGACAGCTGTGCTGGCTTTGTTGCCGGCAAAGTCCCCCTCCCTCCTGTTGTCACAAGTTTTATGTTTGATGTTGCCATTCACAGATTTCTGCATTGTACATTTTACTGGAATGTAAAGTGTTGATGTGTGATGATAGTTTTTTTTCCATTTTTTAATTTTGATATGTATATTTATTGTAAATTTGCTGTCTGATAGAGCCATCGGTGTAAGATAAGGACACTTTTCTGTTATGTAAAAGTCCGAAGGCAACACCGATTATGAGCATCCCTTTGACACTAATTCAGGAAGTTAATTGTTTTGTTTGATCTGCATGAAATATTGTGCAGAAATAGATTACGCCTTGTGTGTTCCTTGACTGTAATGCAAGCTGTTTAATTTTACTCAATGCAACAGATAAGCATAAAATACAACAAATATGATGTGCTGTGTGTTTGCTATTGTCTAAGAAAGTCGGGACCCGGGTGATGATGGAAACCTGGTAATGTTTAGTTACTTCCTGATGAGTGTGTTCTCTTGGTGCACAAGATGAAGATAAGAAAAGCGTCCTCATCTGTTCTCTTATTGTTTTTGACCTTATGGTGAAACCATCCTCTCTTTATCCTTGAACAGTACCAGCCATGTCAATAAAGTTGGCCTCCTCTGGGTTTCCCCTTAAATGATTGTCTTCTTCATGGCATAATACTGTATTTAGTATTATATAAGTAGTAATAGTATTTGTAATGTGATTGTTATCAACAAGTATGTGGTCATACTGGAAGCATTTTTATGCTGCATTTAAGGGATCCATTGTCAGTATTGTCAGTGTATTACATACAGTACATGTCAGTCAGCACGTCCCCAGTTTGGAGGAGCAGGCTGGAGACCGACACAGAAGCTGTGCGATGTACAGCTGAGGATCGGGGTCAGCAACAGAATGTATTTTAGCCACCTAAAAAAAAATGTCATTTTAAGTGTATGCTATATTGAGAAGATTTTCACTGCTTCACCTTTCAGTTCTGTTCTCAAACAGCTTCAGGTCCCCCATTTATAGATGTGTTTTCATTGTGGGAACTCGAGGTAAAACCTAGGAGGCGGGAACATATACAGAAGCGGCCTTGTAGTCGGTCTTCCCAGTCTTTGTGTCTGCATTGTGGTGTAGGTCCCCCACACAACCCATTGGACTTGACAAAATCATTCTACTACAGTTTCGTTGTTGGCGAGTCCACTTCTCGCTCTTTTTTCTCCATACTTGCTGCTACCTGTCTTCTTTTTTGTCTTCATCTTCTTTCTCTTCTTCAGCTGGGGTTTGTTTTGTTGACGTCCTCTTACATGTTGAGTTATACCCAGTCAGCATTTTGTCAGCCCCACAACCCACTCAGCAGTTTTTTTTTGGGCTGCACTGAAGTACCTACCCCAAGGCAAGGTCTTGTTTCGCCCCTGTAGAAGTTCTCAAAAATTGTCCCACAGGGATGGTTCTTACATTGGAGACACGCACCAATGGGTGAGACCCCGTAAAACTACCCCCGAGTTCCTGCAGTGGAAACAGGCTTTATGCTCGTCAAAGCCATCAGACTCTATTGACAAAAACTCATTTTAGCTTGCTGAGCACTGGAGCGGCTGATCTACAGCTGCTTCATTCAATGAGTTTGTCACTCATTGACTTTGGTGAATCTGACTCTTTCACATGCTAAAGTCACACAATGAGAATAACTAATTACTTAGTACCTCATACAACCCCACTTAAAAAAATGTGAACAGTCCCTTTAAAATGAGGTATGCAGGTTTGTTTTGTTTTGGGGGTTTGTTTTTCTGTTTCTTGAGGGATGCAGAGGGGTTTTTTGTGTGATGCGGTTTATTTTCGTTTTTTTGTTTTTTGGATGCAGACTTGTACTAAACGAGGTGGACAGAAGATGGCACTGTATCCCACTGTCGGTTTGTTAGAGTGGTTGCTAGGATACCGGTTGACTTGAGATGCTAATGTGTTTATCTACATCCAGAAATTTAATTATCTGCAAGCGTATGACACAAAAGTTTGGCTAAAATGTCAGATACAGAGGGAGATCACGATGCTGAAAAGCCGAAGGGCGTTTTCTCCACTCTCATGGCCGATGGGCATTGGCTGTACACGAAAGGGGAGTATAAAAAGGCTGTCAGCAGCTACACGACGGTAAGTAGTTAACGTCAGCAAGACACTGCAACAAACAGAAGCGTATCAACCTATGATAAGTAACGTTACATAACTTTTTGGAATCACATTTCTTTGTCCAAGGTTGTCGATGCAACTTCATAATCAGGTTTATTGGCCAAGTTGAGTATGTGTGCAGATACAATGAATTTGACTTCGTTTATTTGCATTGCGTTCAGTGTACTTCCACAGAACTAGACATAACAGCCAGGAAAAGTGACTGCAAAGCTGGGGAAAGGCAGGATGATGCATACAAGTATGTGTAAAAAAAATATATATGTGTGTCATGGGCGGATTATGAAACAATGGGCCCCTGAATACAGGTGTGCAAAGGGCCCCACCACCTCTCCTACATTGGAGCAAGAGACAGACTTTGCAGTGGTTTTGCATCTCTTTGTCAGTGTTTATTTTATTTTTTGTGGGTTTGTGTCTCTGTGGTTATTTTGTGTTTCGCGTTACTTTGTGTCTTTTTTTTCATTTGATGTCTCTTTGTGGTCATACTGAGTCTTCTTGGACAGAATTTTGAAGCCTTTATGTCTTAAAAAAACGGTGGTTGGTTGCTAACAAGTTGCTAAATGAGACTACTGAATGTCATCACACTGAACACAGCTTTAGACCCTTGATGTGGTGGCGATTTGTTTGATATTGATTGTGCCCACAGCAGTCGAGCGACCACTTTTGCTGGGGTATGGCAACACCACTTGGACAAACCACACATAGAAATGCAGTACACGGTTACATCAGAGTAATAAAATAAAAGTAATTAAGTTATTAACTTTATTTGGGTTTAAGATTAGGTTTTACTTTTTTGGTAGTAACACAGCATTTTTTTCTTTATATTTGTCATTAGTATGCCTAGGGTGGATATGTACAGTATATGCATGTATACATGTCTCTATACAGCATGTTGGATTTATACAGACAGTGCATTATGATATATGCATGTTAAACATGGCATGCATTAGAACTATAAAAATGTAATCTATAATGAAAACAAGAGGATGTTATAGTGCTTTTAACTGTTCATGAGAGTGACATCTCGTGGAAAGAAACTGTTCTTGTGTCTGAAAAGCACATAGGAATGACTTGCTTTTGGTCTTTGTTTAGGCACTGACTTTAAAGCCTGATGACAAGTCCTGCTTTGTTGGTCGATCCAAATGTTACCTGAAGATGGGGCAATATGAAAACGCTCTGAAGGATGCAGAGGCTTCACTCAAGGAAGACAAGACATATTTCGAGGTAGGCGGCAGCTTACAGAAATGTTAATGCCTCTAACAGTCAAAAAAAGAAGTAGTCTTCTTTACACCAAATGACCTCTCTTAACTTAGCACCCAATGTGAATATGTTAGGATTTTTGAAAAGTGAAACCAGTAAACATTGTTTTAATTTATCTGTTTTTTTAGGGATTGTACCAGAAGGCCGAGGCATTGTACTATATGGGCGAATTTGAATTTGCACTGGTGTTTTACCACAGAGGACAAAAGCTGCGTCCACAAATACAGGAGTTCAGACTCGGTATCCAGAAAGCACAGGAGGCCATAGAAAATGCTATTGGCAGTAAGTATTTTGAAATAGTCACCACATTTGAAAATCCTCCTCACACCTAACACTACTTGTTCCACTCTGACATTCTCCAGGTCCTTCCTCTGTGAAATTGGAGATAAAAGGAGACCTGTCATTTTTCAAAAAAGATGAAGAGGTGAGTCTGTTGTGTTCCTCTTTAATAACCCAGTGTTAAACAGAAAAATCTGAAGGTGGAGCTGTTGTCAAAATAATTTTACACATACAAATGTCAATCCTGGTAACAATGATTTTTATTTGCATGTAAAGTTTAACCCTCGCCTTCCTTCTGATGCACAATATTATGCTTGTGAATGCCTGACGGGTAAAGAAGGCCCTGCCAATTGCTGCTATTCAGCATCTGGCGACTGAGAAAAAACAGCAGACCCAGAAGACCCCTAAGAGTGAGAAGACAACAAAACAACTGCTGGGAGAGTTTTACAGGGACAAGAAATATCTAGAAAACCTGCTTAAAGATGAAGGTACTGTCTTATTTTACTTAGGGTGTATTGTTTGTGTCCACAACTGTGCTTTTGATTTTCTGCATCTTGTTTTGCTGTCAGAATAGTTTAAAATGACACCTATACAAATCTCCTCTGGTCCTTACTGTTCAATGTTTATTTGAACCCACCAAAGGTGATTTTTTTTCACTTTTAATGAACAAATATTTCACCCTTTGAAACCTGGATCAACATCAGCTTTCATGTGTTATGTTAAGACACATTTCACAAGCATTTAAACCTTTAAAACGTGAGCAAATTGACTTGATTACTTCGAAAAAAAAATATGGGGAAAAAGGCAATCAGTATGAAGTGTCCCACAAATTGCAAAAAAAAAAAAGAAATCAGTAAAAGGTGTATGAAAAAATGACCTGTATATTAGCTTTAAAGTGAGAAAGAAAGAGTTAAAGAGAGAGAGAGAGAGAGAGTGGATCAATAGAAAATTATCAAATAACAAGAGACAAATATAAGAAATCTATATTTAATATTATGTTTAAAATTAGGCTACAATATATATTTGTGTGTAGTTCTTAATTATGATTTTTTTTATTTCCTGTTTTTGTTGTTTTCTTTTCTTTTATTTCTTCATTTCTTTCAAATTTTAGGTAATTTTCTTATGACTTTTAATTATTATTTTCTTGCTAATTTTTGGGCCTTTTCTTCAGAAGTTGCTCATTGTCTACAATTCACGTTTTTAAAGAAATCAAGCCAAATTGCTTTCAAAGGGATAAAACTGTGACACAGTGATCTGCAGATTTGGTTAAAGGTAAGACAAAAAGTGGAGAGCGACTGCAAGACGTCATTCAGGGCTGCCTCACAAACCTTGACACTTGCACCGAGTTCTGGAACCAGGAGAAACCTAGTTGTTCACGGGGAAAGGAGCGCAAGCAGCAAAAATGCAGCAAGACCCGCCAAAGCGTACTCTCTGAACCTGCTCAGTTCCTGCTGAAGAGCCTGGATGACATTGATGCAGGTAAGGCAGGATTCTGGCTAAACTCGTTGCTTGGTGATTAACGTTTTAGCCTTAAAATGCTTACTGCACACTTGTCCTGGTAGAGTTGACATCTGGAAATGCTGAAGGTAGTTTTAAGAAGGCAGAAGAAGTGATGAAGACAGTGCATGGCTGGTCGGAGAAAGAGCTCCCTAATAAGAAAGAAGTTCTGGGCACCCTGCACAGTTGTATTGGGAACGCGTTGATCGACCTGGGAGACATGGACAAAGCTTTAGAGCATCATCAAAAAGACCTGGAGTTGGCTAAACGGGGGTAAGAATTTGAGGAAATTGCACAATATGAGTGAAACAACAATTGATTCAAATGTTCAGTAATGTTTCTTTATCAACAGCAAACTCCCTGATGCAATGTCCAGGGCCCTGGACAACATTGGGCGGGTTTATGCCCAAACTGGACAGTTCACACAGGCTATTGAGTTGTAAGTAAATAGCAGCTTCACTTGTGTAACATATGATATTGGCATCCTTTGCCAAACATGTTATTGTGATAGTAATGTAATGTATAGTCACACCTTTCATAGGGTATGACTGTTAATATCCTCTTTTAGTTTTCTGTATGTTTTTATTTCAGCTGGGAGAAGAAGATTCCATTGGTCCGTGGTGGTCTGGAGAAGACCTGGTTGTTTCATGAGATTGGTTGGTGCTACCTGGAACTTAATCTTCACAAAGAGGCTCAGGTCTATGGTGTCCGCTCGGTTGCTGCAGCTGATGAAATTGCTGATGAAAAATGGCAGATAAATGCCAACGTCTTGGTGGCACAATCAGAATGTAATTATTTATCTTTTAAATATTAACAAAATCAGTCACTGAGCTATTGGCTTATTTGCTTGATATTTAACATTTTTACTAATCAGTGCTGTTGCCATCGCTCAAACTACAAGTCTCTGATCAGTCGATTCTCTTTTGTTTCGTCTCAGTGAAACTTGGAAACTTCGAATCCTGCGTCTCTCACTTTGAGAGAGCCTTGTCACTGGCCAAACTGCAAGAAGACGACTCTGCCATGAATGTCATTCAGAAGGTTTCCTCTCTGTTGTCAAATGCTTCCCTTCGCTAACTTTTCCATTTAAAGACATTTTTGATTGCTGACTTTTATCTTTCTGCTTTCAGGCCCTTGATGAAGCAAAGCAACGCCTACCACAATGATGATGTCCTTAGTCAAGATTTGTGTTTCATTAGTGCTGAGAAAAATACCTCCAGAAGCAAAATTCATTAAATGAAAGTTAGTAGAACAAAAAGAGCACAATTAAAATCATTTCCCTCAAACAGGCTACTGAGATATTTTAGTTTATATGAATGCAGAAACAGTTTAAAATGCATGAATACTTTTTGATGAGAGCCTTAGAAACACATTTATTTATGCAAGCGTACACAGGCTGATAAATAACACCCAGTATTTGCCCGTAGGTCTTTGTGCGAAGGTAATAATACAAACAGTACAGTATGAAGTATAACTTTAAAACCAAACCAAAACATCTATTATCTAGAAGATGTGTCACTTCAATATGCAAAATACAAGAATCTTATCTCTTTATCATGCACACTGCAAACGACCAGCCATGAAGCTGTTTCGCATTTTAATCATTCCCCTACAAAAAGCTATAGCCTACTTGCTGCAGGGAACTTCCTCTTTTTACACCTCTATCACATCTGTCATCAGACACACAAAGTGTGATTTAAACACAAATGAGTGCTTCCTGCAGTGTGCAAAGCATTGTCATTGCATGCTTTTTGACAGTACCTCCTTTTGTCTGAAATTTTGATAACAAATGTTAAATAATGCACTATACTGTTAATTTCAATTAAAAGGGTTTGGTTATAAGCTTAAGTCCTTATAGATCTTGAGGAAAATGTCACTGATACATAGCAGAATGTATATCCAAACCACCGTAGTCTTCTAAGTCTGCAAGGGCTATTTTTGGGATAGGAGCGGCTTCACATGATACACTAATGTGGTGTACATCAGCTCAAGGTTTTAATAACATTTTTAAATGTATTGATATTCAGCACAGATGCAAATACATATACATATATAATAAAAAAGTTTTGAAAAATAATACAAAAATGTATTATGTATAAATGTATTAAAAATAACATAATTTTATAACTTAAAAAAAACCCATGTAGACCCAGGCAGGAGTTTATTGATTGTGTTTATTCGGATATGGTTTGGAACTTATTTAAACTGGGAAAAACATAGGTCCTGTTTTAATGTCTTGATGATAAAAACTTCAACTGTTTGCGTGAGGTGGTTTATATTTTTTCCCTGAAAATGATGCACGTAACCCTAAAAAATTCATAAAATGAAGCCATCCTTATTGTGTGAACTTTGTTAACTTGATCTATCTATTTTTGTAGCCTCATTTTTACACTCTATTCCTCTACTATTTAAAAACAACAAAATGATACATATTAAGTAAGACAATTCCTAACAATAAATAAATGAATAAGAGTACATATCATCTTAGAAACATTTTGCAGGTGTTTATCACAACAAATAGATTATTTGTTTATCTGTGATCAAATTTGTATTTAGTTTTGTGCAGAGTGTAATTAAACAAAATCATATATACATAGCCACTTCTCATCCATATGTGCCTATATGTTTTACAGATTTTGCTGGTATTGATACTCCAGAGGGAAAGTTAACCTTTTGTCTGGCCCTCCCCTCCTCTCCCCTCCCCGGCTGTCCTAAAATAACCTGTGATGTCAAAATCCTATGATTTAAAAACATTAAATTAAATTAAATTAAATTAAATTAAATTAAATTAATAAAAATGATAATGAACGTATATATATGTTTTTAAACAAAAATACCCACAACAAAAAGATGAATGATTATCTGTTATTGTTATTTATTGCTATTTTATAAGAAAAAAATAATCTCTGGTGCAGTCCTTCCGGTCCTCAGGGGCGTGTCCGTGGCCCCGCCCCATTGCGCGTTCCCGGGAGTTTCCGTTTTCCTCCTTGAAGAAGGAAGCGGGTGCATGTGTTTGCCAAGCTTTGCCTTGTCATTGTATCCAGAGAGAAACGCGTGGTCAGCGGCACCACCGACAGCTCCACTGCAGCCCAACTGGTAAGCTGGCATTTCATCAAACAAAAGCCCTCCACACAGTATGCTACAACTCGTGCGGGTTTTTTCTTTCAGCGCAAACAGGCTAGAATAACTTTCTCTATTTACATACAGTGATTTGCAAACGGTGGAAAACATGAAAGTTGTTGGTTTAGACGTGGCGCTGCAGCTGGTGATGTTAAAGCCACATTTACCGACTGCCAGGCTAAATTGTTTTTGTCTGGCGTGCTAGCAGCGTTGGTGCACGCCACTCCCCGCCGGGCCACATTGTGCAGTTCATGAAATGTAATGTTCAAAGTCTATCGTTGTTTTTTTCCGCTTAAGACAACATTTGAGCACACTTGAATGCGTCAATTATTTTCAAAAATCAGATTTTTTTCAGTAAAGTGGATGTGTAATCTATTTTGTCCTAACTTGCATTAAACAAAAAGATCCTCTCACTGACTGCGCCATTTACCGCTACTGTACTTTACATGTATATTAAATGAGGTGAAGTTTCACACATCTGAAAGTGTTTCTATTTTTCCAAATTTGCATCTGTTTTAGTTTCGGTTCTTGGATATTCCCCTAGCTGGGAAAACACAGTTTAATGCTCGTCTTTGTTGCTATATTGGGTTGATTTGTGAGAGCTTCCCCTTCTGTCTCATGACACGATGAGGTTTCATATATCTTCAAATCACGCGTTTAGGATCAAATCTGACACTGACGGTTAACATATTAACCTGCCACATGGTGGAGGTCGCTGTACTGTATGAAGAAGTCACATTGCCCCGTTTTCTGTGCTGCCCTTTGTCTGTTTGTTGGCAAGGATTAAAGGATTGAGGTTAATTTGACAGTAGGAGATTTCAGTACAGTATTTTGTTGTCATGTTTGTGTGTCTGCATCACTGGCTTTCTGTCTGTGTTCTTTATAAACAGTAATTCAAATTATGATGCCACCACCCCTATAACACACAAAAGAACAACACCCCTGAACACAAATAGTCATTATATAGTATAAGGATGTTGCAGACTCATTGTATTGGATTGCATCAGATGTGCACTTCCAAAATCAGGAGGAAAATGGTCATTTATCTAAAGGAAGAAAAGATCCGCCCCCTACGATGCCTCCCTGTCTTTCTTAAATCGCTGTTATTAAGTAATTTCCCGTTTGAGTTACAATGAAGAAAATCCTCCTCATTAAAGGTTGATTTTTGGCCTGCAGTGTTCAAAAACCGCAGTCAGAAGTGACAGTATTTAAGAGCATATTCACAAGATTTTTCATGTTTTAAAAATAATATTACTAACAGCTGATTTTACTTTTTTACACACAATTTACCCCCACATCTGAATATTTTCAATACAGCTTCTTAAAGTACTGTTTTTATCAAAATTCAGGTTTGAACATCAATTATTTCTTTTTGCCCAGTTGAGCCAGTGCGTCAGATATCTACTGGCCCAAAGTCAATTTTTACTTGACCCTTTTAGGGATGGGAATCACCAGAGCCCCCCAAATATGATAACATCATGATACTTGAGTCATGGTACAATATTTTTGCGATTTTAAAGCTGTTGTGATATGCTGAGTATTGCAATAACACATACCGCAGTTCATTACCCTTTCAAGTATGTCCCCAAATGAAAACTTTCTCAATGATTGTTTCATCTGATATCTCTCTATCTCACTTAATTTAATTTAAAAAGCAAATTATGGTGTTATTCACATAAGCAACCAGAAATATAATTTGTCCTTGTGAAACTACAAAATAACTAAAAAATCAATACTTGGTGTCTGTGTGTGGATACGATATTGCCATTCAAAAATATTGCAGTACTGTGCTGTAATGATTTATTTTTTCCCCACATCCCCTTGCACCTGTGAAAATGGGTTTATTTATTGGCAGTTATCAAATCTTGCTCTCGAACTTGTTGCAAACTGCGCAATACATGGGTGAAGTTTCACCCACATCCTCTAACTAACGACACCCAACTAAACTCCTATTTCCAGGATAATTAAAATCCTAGCTTGTGCTTTAGCTCATAAACTCTCTCCTCACTCCACCTGCTTACTCCTGAATTACTTACATCAGCTCTTGAAAAAACTGTTTCGATTTTGTTTTTTACTTCTTACCCATTGGGCAATCATTATTTGAAATTAATAGTATTTATGGTTAATTGGGAACTATACCCATTTTCAAACATTATACATGTTATTCCTGTGGTCTAAGACAGTCAAAAAATATAAGTAAACATGAACAACTTCTTCCTAAATCCAGAAACCAGAGTGCTAAAACTCAAATTTGTGATGTTGTAGGGTATAAAATCTGGAGCTGCTCTGTAGACAATGAATGATGAAAGATGTTCTAGATGGAACCGAGAGCACCCATGGTTATATGGGCACATTTTCAGTTTCAGAACTAAGAACAATACAATAGAACAAAGCTCATTTGGGTATTAAAAACAAAGCAAACATTGTGTGGGGCCACAAAATCAGCCTCCCATTCATTATCTATGGAGCAGCTCCAGATGTTATATTTGATGACGTCACAACTTTGAGACTTACCTCTCTGGTGTCTGGCTTTGAAAAAGAGTAGCTCATGTTCACAAATACTGGTTGAATTTTACAAGGCCATGGAAACAACATGATGGAATTCTCTCTATTCCATCACTTTCAGTCAGATTTAGTTTAAGAATATGTTTCTGCAGGGAAAATGTTGCTTTAACCTGTATCTGTTTAAGGGTTTTAAGAATGAAGTCATGATTAGTCTAAATAGACTATTTCTTTCTTTTAACTGTGTTTTTAAGGTACATGGTGGTGTGTAAAGTCAGACTTGAAGCCAGACATGGACACTGAAAAGAGTGTTGAGGTTGTAGATGCGTCAGAGGCTCCACAGCAAGAGGAGACTAAAATGGAAAAAGAGGTTGTGTCAAAATTGGAGACACCAGAGGAATTCACAGAGCCTGAGAAGCCACCAGCTGCTGATGAAGAGCCTGAGCAGCTGGCAGTAAATGGCGGCGACACAGAAGCCATAAACTTGAAAGAAACAGAGGAGATGATTGTGACAGAAAATGTGACGCTGGCTGCGGGAAATACAGAAATGGAGATTGAGGATAGCTCGCCCAGAGAGAAATCTGAAATGGAGTCAGAGGCCGGTGCGGTGGCACCACCAGAACCAGATGAGTCATCTGAAAAGATCTCTGACCCAGTTGCAGCTTTAGACACAGAACCAGAAAACACCCAGCCTGACGAGCAGCCTGTGCCAGAGAATGACCCAGAACCTTTGCCTGTGCAAACACCTCTGTCCGAGAGTGGCCCTGAACCGCAGCCAGAGCCAGAGAAACTGGCAGAATCAGTCCCACAAGCTGAACTACAAGAGCAAACATTACCTGAACCAACTGTGCTGCAGCCGCCAGTAGATACACAACCACCCAGCCAAGAGGAGACGGCGTCAGAACAAGCGGAGAAAGAACTGCAGACTACAATGGAGACCGGGGCAGGAGAAGTTCCCAAAGTGGAGGTGGCAGCAGAAAAAGTCGCAGCAGAGTCTACAAAGGAGGTGGAAGAAGAAAAAATGGCAGAATCAGACAAACCAGCAGAGACTGTGTTGGTGACGGAGGCTTCCCCGGAAAAGCCAGCAGGAGCAGTGACATTGAAGGAGGAGACACCGGCTGAAATTGCACCTGTGAAACCTGCGGAGGAAGAGAAGGGAGCAGAAAAAACGGAGCCTGTTGCCCTGGCGGGAGCTGAAGCAGCAGCAGAAGGTGAAGTTAAATCTGAGAAGAACGATGGCGAGCCTCCAAAAGAAGAAGATCCGGCCCCTGCATCTGGCTCCCTGTCCTTTGCCCTCTTGGAAAACGAGCAGACCAAAAATGCCCTGCGAAGCTCCCGTACCCTCGTTGTCCTCAGAGGCCTTCCAGGAAGCGGTAAAAGCTTCTTGGCACGTGCCATCGCCGACGCCTACAAAGACCACTGCTCTGTCATCTGCGCTGATGACCACGGCGTAAAACCAGAGAATCCAGAATCATCCGCGAATGGATATGCGGCTCTGGATGAGGCTGTGGTTGCCTGCTGCAGCGCAGGAACGGCCTCCTCTGTGCTGATTGTGGTAGATGACACCAACCACACCCAGGATCGGCTGGCCCGCCTGGGGGAGATTGCCGAGCAACACCACCTTGTTGCCGTCTTTTTGGAGCCACGCACCGAATGGAGCAAAGATCCTGCTCAGCTGTCCAAGAAGACCAGGCGCGGATTGGAGGAGGCCCAACTGGAAGCCATGAAGAGTCCACTTGAGGAAATGTCCCTTCCTCTTTACTTTGGCTGGTTTCTCCTCTCGTCCATCCAGGAGAAGGTTCGGTGCACGTCAATGGACTTCCTTAAAACGCTGGACACCTTGGAGGCCTTCAAGAAACACCTGATTGACTGTGAGTGCATGTTAATTTGTGTTTCATTTATTACATAAGCGAATGCACCAGTAGGAACTACAAGTCTTTTAAGCAGATTAATATCAGAAAACTTTGGCACGACTTAGATGCAACTGATCTTGTGTTTACAGTCACTGGGAAAGCTGAGAAGGAGGTGGATTTGGAGCAGTACTTCCAAGCCAAAGGAACCCTCCACTGCACTACAAAATTCTGTGACTATGGAAAAGAAGATGGATCCAAAGAATATGCTCAGACCCAAGTAAGAAACCTGGTATTTCATTGTTGTATATCCTAAATTTTATTGTTATTTTTTTTGTATTGTGGTCAGACAAGTATAAATCCTATAGCTATGCATGTGTTGAGGCCTGTTAATTTACTGCTTTTCATTTTATTTCATGCGCTGAGTAAACATGTCAGATTTGCAGCCTAGCAATGTGATGTTTTTAAGTTGGTCTTATCATCTGATCTTTATTTCCTTTTTTCTGCTTGTCAGGCTGTTCAAGATCTGTTTGGTTCTATATAGGGGTGTGTGATTAAGATGATATCATGATATTCAATGAATATTTTTGCAATAACAATATTTTTGATGATATGACAAAACACTGAAAAATGTTTTTATGAATTTCAGAACATACAACTGCAATAAAACAAGAGTTATAGTTTTATATGTCAGCATAAAGATAAATGTTTGCCCTCAAATATTCATTAAAAACTTAACAAAAATGATCTAATTTCTTTAATTTGCAAAGAACAGCAGCTAAGCGACATTAAGATTCTGTAAAAAAAAAAAAAAAGAGATGGGATTTTAAAAAAACCCCCAAAACAACACATCCAAATAAATAAAATAATCCTCTGTTTGAATAAATTGTTTCATTGGATTAAACGAGTTAGGTTTTTTTTTTTGAAAATTGAATAAACTTTCTTTAATGGGTAAATATAATACATGGTGCTGTTGGATCGCTGCCAGACTGCTCCATTAGAGATGTGTGTACGGCAAGCAGCAGAGTGAACAGTTTAACCACTGCAAAAAGTTGTTTTTGAAAGACTGAACACCAAACAAATATAGATTGTGTCAGAATATTTTGTTAGATAGAAACGGGTAGTGAATAGATTACATCTGTGTTTCCTCAGTAAATTTTGACTTTTGGATGTAACCATGCTCTGGAGGTTTCAGAGAAGTTCACATCACACAATTGGAAACAATCCTACACAGCCACCACTGGAGTCTGTTTCTGCAAAATTGTATAATACTAATGATATTTGGTTGCCTTATCTTTAGCTGCAACTGTGCAGAAATACTGGGTTTAAACGGAATAAATAGATGTCCAAAAAAGAGCTGTGCAGCATTTTAATGTTGATTTAGAGTTTGATTGCCAAAGTTATGAATGATGCTTCCAACTAATTTGTACAGCCCTTATTGAAGGCATACGAATTCATTTGTTTTATTTCGTGCATTGAGTTTCAGAAAGTAACATCCACAGAATGTGATGTTTAATAAATTGAAGCTGATCTTTTCATCGTATCTTTATTTCCTTTTCTCTGCTCATCAGGCTGTTCAAGATCTCTACGGTTCTGTATTCGAGCTGTCACTGAGTGCTCTCTTTGTGACTCCTCGCACTGTCGGAGCTAGAGTGTCCCTCTCGGAGGAGCAGCTTCTGCTGTGGCCAGCCGATGCCGAAAAGCAGGCAGGGTCTCCCTCCCTGCCTCCGGGAAGTCGCGCCCACGTCACTCTAGGATGTGCCGAGGGTGTTGAGCCAGTTCAAACAGGTTTGGATCTGCTCGAAATCCTGGCCCTGCAGCAGGAGGGCCAGCAGGGGGAGCTCATCGAGGAGATGGAGCTGGGCTCGCTGACCTACTACGGCGAGGGAAGGTGGCTGCTCAGTCTTAGAGAGCCCATCTGCACCCCAGCACAGTTCTCCAGCTACTATGGGCGTAAGGCACCTGAGCCCACCAAAAAAGAGCCCGAGAAGAAAAAGAAGCAGAAGTGCACCATATTGTAAATGGCAAACATGGGGATGTGTGGCCGGGATGACTGGTGAATTAAAATTTAGGCTTATTTTGTGCAAGGTTTGTGTGTTTGTGCAGCATTTAGGGTCTCAGTTACAGCCACCCTAAATCCACACGCTGTGTGCCTTTTTACTGTTGATTTGCACCACAATCCAAGATGCCTTCAATCCAGTTAGGCTTGTTGTCAGCGTTGTTCAGTATCTTGTTTCACATATCAATGCCAGAGCTGCAGGAACTGGCTGTTTGCTGAGGTGTTAGCTGCAGTTTTAGACTAAGATAGTATAGCCTCCTCACACAGCACCACAGTTATCTAAAACTTAGATTTCCTTCTCCTATTCATGTCGGTGTCTCTCAGTATTCAGATGTGAAAAATTAGGTACTTTATTTGCATGCATCCCAGGTTAACAGTATCAGCATGTTATTTCCGTGCAAGTATGTGTGTGCGCTGCCTAGGAAGTAATTGTTACAATAGCATTTGGGCCAAAGTTATCTATTTGATTAAGTGTATTAGAATGAATGTCATTTATAGAGGTCCTTCCTTGTTAAATCTTTGCACTGTGCATAGTTTGAAAGGGAGAATGCTTATGAATTTGGCATTTTGTTTCTGCAGCTTGCACTTATCAAATGCTGTGAATCCAAGTTCATATTTTGCAATCTTTTCTACTGCGCAAGACTGCACCATTGATCCCTTTTTATTCTCTTTGAACAGCACTTCATGTATTTGCATTTCGATTTGTATCCTCTGTGACTGTAATTTTTTGAAGGGCAATTCCTACTTTGTGTAGCTCTTATGAATCACTATTTTTGCACTTGTTTTGTACACTTAATAAAAAAGAACATGCTTTGCTCCAGTAATACTGTTTACTGTCTGTTCAGTACTGATAATGCACTTGAATGCAGCCTGGTAAGAGCGAGGGTTTATCTTCACACCTTCTCAAAGCATGCAGTTGACTGTATACACCAGCAGAGGGCACTCATCCTTTGTGCAGTGTTTGCAAAGACATCAGTGGTATGATGTTTTATACATTTGACCTCTGTTAGCCTCTAGTTCATGTGTCCTCTAGTTCGTGTCATATAATTTTTCTGATCTCCTCTCAATTTGCTCTTGCTTAAAAATCTGCCAGAGAAAAATGTTACAAAATTGATCATAGACAGCAGAGCTGCCAAAAAGTGATCCAGAGTGTAGCCTGTAATGGCATAAGTCCACAATCTTATGTGTGACACATCTGCCTTAAAGGTGCATCACACCTTTACTGTATTTCTCTTAACTCTGTTTTGCATTCATTTACAGATTCTAACACACAATTGAAAGGCCATTTGTGCTTTTCAAAATGGTTATTTGAATTCTTCTGTTGCTTTGTGTTAAGTTGCCACAGCCACAGTTGCCACACAAAATAAAACAAATACTGGTTTTGCTGTCTGAAAAGATACAAAAAGTTATACTTTTCCTACTAAACAATGGTGGAAGAAGTAGTCAGATCTTTTCCTAAAATAAATGTAGCAATACTGTTTGGTATAAATAGTCTAAACCCAGTAAATATCCTGCATTCATAATTTGACTTAAGTAAAAGTACAAGAGTATAAGCATCAATATACTTAAAATAGAAACATTCATTTCAGAATTCTAAAAATATTTTTTTCCTATTTCCCTGTGGTGGACTATAAAAAGCTACAGAAACCCTAACAGAAAATGGAAATACTCAACTAAATGTAGCTCAAAATTGTAGCCTTCTTAAGAAGCCTATAGTGCTTAAGTAAATTTAGGCCTATTTGATTACTTTCCATCATTGTAAATATCAAATTTAGAATAAAAAAAGGCAGTTAAAACACGTTTTTAAACATGCAAAAGATTGCATATTTCATTACATTTACACTATAGATTTAATACAAATACCATTTAACTGAAATGTCATAAAAGCCTTTTAAAT
The DNA here is from genome assembly GCF_008729295.1 of Plectropomus leopardus. Classification (NCBI taxonomy): domain Eukaryota; kingdom Metazoa; phylum Chordata; class Actinopteri; order Perciformes; family Serranidae; genus Plectropomus; species Plectropomus leopardus. The sequence goes on along the minus strand of NC_056479.1, from coordinate 11,345,236 downwards.
ATTGCATAAAACGGTAACAAGTGAGTTTACTCTCCACATTGCTGTAACTAAAAATAACTGGTGGTATTGGTTTAGGTCAAGGACAGGTAAAAGGCCATGAACTGGTGCTCTACATTCACACAGCTCACCTCAAAGTGCAGGATGATCCATGCAGGACTGGATGTGCTGGTTTTGTGCAAGATGAAGTGATTTCCTCATTGGTTGGTGTGTAGATAAAGAACAATGTCAACCAATCAACACCAGCCCTGAATGGTGTATGAGTGTGAGCTTTGTTAAGAAAGTAATGATGCCTTCAGGTGCTTCCCGGAATATTATGGGTTGATTTTGTCCAATTATCTTACATGAGGTTTGTGGAAAACTCAAGTGCTTTTGATCAGTTATAATTACATAGAACCAGTAGTGAAAGAAGTATATTTTTATTTGTTTATAAAAAGCCTTATTAAGTAAAAATAGCAATAACAAACAAAAAAACCCCCTGTTGCTGGTAAAACTACTGCATTCAAATGCTACTTGCATGTAGGTAACACAAAAGTAAGTAGAAGTATGCAGTGCAAACTAATGGTTGCTGAGTGTTATGTTAACTTAAATGATTATTACTGAAGCTCCTGTTTTTTGAGTAGCATGTAGTTGTTGTAGTTGGTAAAGGTTGAGCTAATTTAAAATATTTTGCATACTGTTACTGTCAGTCTACAACAATGCATCATACTGTATAAAGCCCATCATATTTTTGGTATATATAATTTTAATTTGTAATGTAGGCATAGCTATCAAATAAATGTAATGGAGACAGGGGCAAATCACATGACTTGGACTTGTGTCAGACTCTAGCCTCAAATTTAATGACTTTAGACTCAACTTGACAAAATCAAAAAAGACTTGCAACTCGACTTGGACTTACACCAATGACTCATGACTTTACTTTGACTTGAGCCTTTATGCTTAAAAAAAAAACTTGACACCTTTCCCCCAGGTCAAACATTTTAAAAGTATGTTATTTAAAAACTGTGCCACACATAAATTTGTTCTTTATTTCCTAAATCAACTAACAATAACACTATTTATGTCCAGCAAGTCGACATTTAATTCCCCAGATCCACTTTGTAGGTACCAATCTGACAACATCTATTTATATCTATATCTATATATATCTATATAGATAGATAGATAGATAGATAGATAGATAGAATAATTTAATAATTTCTTGTCTGTCTGTTTGTGCGCTTCTAGCCGCGTGATTCCAGTATTTCCCAGCGTCCCTGAAGGCAGCGATAAAACACGGTTTGGAATGAACCAATCAGAATCCAGGAAACATCAGCCAAGCCTATCGGCAGATGGGCGATGGAGACAAAACTCCCAGGAAGCTCTCCGGCACCTCTGGTATCCACAGACGGCGTGAGGGAAGCAACACTGCCGAGAAAACATACTCTCACAACCTCTACTTACTCCCAAAACCGCCAGAGGAAACAAAAAAAACCAAGGTAAAGTACGTATTGTTTTTAAAATGGGCATTTATTCTTTTAATCCTTCCCTTTACTCTGTCTGTTTCTGTCTTTGTGATGAATAAAAGTAAAACAACTTGAACTGCTCAGTCAACCAACCTTAACTTACATGATGATGGTTATCAAGAAGTTTGAGTAATGACTGTAAGTTTTCCCAGGAATTATAACTAAAAGATATGCTGCTGCCTGACCGGTTTGTAAATGAATGAAACAGTGAATCTATGACCTTTGACAAGTAAGGCAGGTTTTTACTTCATGACTCAGCAGGTAAGTTAAAAATGAACATGAAGATAAAACTTTTTTTTTTTCTCAGTGTGTTTGATTTGTGCACCCACACTGCTATGCATCATCCCCTGTTTTTTTTTTTTTTTTTTAATGTAATTGTGTGTCATTTGAACTATTGTTATTGCTGATGTAAAGCAGTGATGTTTAACACCTGACAGGTCAGTAGTACAGAGAAAATGGATGATGTATGGGACCTGGATGAGCTTTGGATAAACCATGTTGGCCTGGCCTGGGACCAGCGCTGTGGCGATGATCAATAGTGAGAAGGGACTATGACAGTCCTATTAATCCATTTAAGAAATGGCTGCCAGGGGCTGCAGAGCAGAGCAGGGAGTCCTCTTTGAGCAGACATTGGGGCTTTCAGCCTAATGAACCACACAGAAGAAACACATTTTGTAGGTAATCCCGTCAAGGTTACATGATACACAGCTTTGATTTAGGAGAGATGGTGATTAGTGAAAGCTTTTGTATATTATATACTTCATAAGCCAAATTTTCCAATACCAATGCACATTTGGTTTGAGGGATAAAATTTGCCTTGCAGGGAGCAGCTGGTCCAGTGTGCATAACAGCTGGTGTTGCATCAAAAATCATGCCAAAATACAATGCATCAAAATATAGATATTTGCAAAAGCAAAACAAAAACCCTAATAACATTTATATTTGACTTTAATGTCAGATCAATTGATAATTGCACTGCAGTAAGTTTAAGTGAGGGGGGGTTTGCCTTCTCCAATAATAAAATCGATTGCGTTTTCAGTCCACGAGATACAGATTTTTTGCTGCAATAAAAATAATGAGCATGACTGAAAACAGGTGTTAACAAAGTTTTCCCTTACTTTTCAGTTGAAAAAAGGTAATAAATCACAATATAATACAATATATGTTATTACAATACCCAGCATAATGCAAAACTATTAAAATCACAATTAGATTTTATCGTGACCTAAGTATTGCAAACATCATTTCCTATCAAGCTGCTATATTTCAGGATGGATTTAATGTAGAAATGTCAAAAGGGAAGTGCAAACATCAGGGATGGCTTCAGTGACGTCGCCAAATTTTTGCCGTTGATGTGGTTCAAAAATACGTCATTCATTTTCCTGTTTTTCCTGATCTGGGTCTACTCTGACAAAAAAAGATTCCATGTTATGTTTCTCTCCTAGAAAGATAAAGACACTTCTGTACGGTAAAAAGACAGCACCAGGAAACGCCACCAAGAAAATATCTGTTTATCAGATTTGGATTTATATGACTGTTTATATGGGAGTTCTCGTTGGTGGAGTGCACCTTCACACAGCTTTGGTCCGATGCCAGTATTTTCTATGTTAGTGCTTCCTCGTAGGAAGAAATTATTGGATATGACTTTTGTTTTAATATTCAAATTCTGATGCCCTGTTGCAGTTTAGTGTGTTTTATCCAGGCATCACACAGATAACAATAATGATATCACAAACCGTATAAACAAAATCAGCAGTCTATGTATTGAGTGGTGACTGAAAAGGCTCAGGCAGAAGCAGAAGCTTATATATGCCTTTCTACATTTTTATCAATTAAAGCAGCCCTCCAAACTAAAAAAATAAATGATTCAGGCGTGTAACACTCAAAAGTAGCTTTCTAATCATTCTTTTGAAAACCAAAAATGAATGCGTGCGCTGCGTGTGTTGGTCCTGCTGGAGATGACCTCATTGAGTGAAGCTTGTGGCCAAAGTGTAAAGGTCAAAACTCCTCCCTTTTGCAATAAAATTTATGAATGCTATTACAATTTAGTGGATTTCCTACTTAACCTCCGGCATATTCTGACGCTCACTCACAGAATGCATGCATGGAGAATGCATCCAAAAAAAAAAAAAAAAAAAATCAATGTCTTGTTTATGCTGTTTTCCAGTGCTGCCAATAACTGGTCAAATCAGATCCACCTGTCACTGACTGAATGATTTTTCCCTGCAGGCGTAGGCTGGTTGCGAGAGTCTAGTTACAACACTCTGTGCACTCTCTGCTGCAGGAACCTGATTGTTCAAGTGGCAAATAAGAGCTCATTAGTGTGCAGGTCAAACAAACTGAGGCTAATTGTGCTGGATTTAGCTTCTCTGTCTGTGTCTTGCTGGGTTCGGCACACTAAAAAAATCTGACTGTGCAAAAGGACAGACGGCCTGAATCTGCAGTTTGTATGTAATCTAATTTTCCAGTAGTCTTTCTTAATTCGGTGCAGTTAAAATGCATTATGTCCGGCAGTTCTTCTTCAATTTAATTACAAATTGCAATGTTGGTTATTGCCTCTTCTGACAATAGAGGACATCTAACAACATTTTTTGTTTTTCTCATTTGTAAAGGAGTTCTTGCATGATTTTAGAAAGCTGTAAAACACTGTAAATTCTTGTGCTCACTCTCTGTCCTGTCTTTTTTTTTTGTATTCATCCATCCCTCCACATCTCTATATCTGCTCTGTATTCATCCATCTCACTGCTCATCTGTATATCTCACAATCCCTCACTCTCCACTCAGACCAGTCCATCCTAAACAGTCATGTCGGCCAAAGCCATCTCCGAGCAGACAGGGAAGGAGTTCCTCTACAAGCACATCTGCACATCGGCAGCCATCCAGAACAGATTCCGCTATGCCAATGTGACTGCCGAGACCAACTTTGACCGGCTGGTGCAGGAGCACCCGTGGCTGCTCACAGAGGTGAGGCAGAAGATTGTTTTTTGTTTGTTTGGTTTTTTTTTTTTAATTTGATGAATGCATTTTTCAGTACATATACATGCAAACATTTCAGCAGACACACTCCATCCTCCCCGGACGCCTACAAAGTAAATAAATTAGAAAGAAAAATAAATAAATAAATAAAGACAGCCACCACTGCTCCTGCACCAGCCGGTCAAAGTTGGTCTCGGCAGTCACATTGGCATAGCGGAATCTGTTCTGGATGGCTGCCGCACATATATATTTTTATATATAAATCTAAATGAATATAAGGGTTATAATTTGAACCACTCAGTAGTTTACCAAGTACAAAAGGATATACACATATAAACATGCATACATATGTGCACACATAAATAAGCACTGCAGCAAACTCACATGTAAATATATGTACACATCCACATATCTTAATGTAAATATTTAAATATTTACAGAGAGATATGTATATCTTTTTTTGCTCATCAGCACTGCCACATACTGTAAATAAGGCAATTACTCTTTTTTTAACACATCATCTATTCCTATGAGGTAGAAGATTTTGTGACAGAACTGTATACATCTAATTGTGTGAGGATTTCCTTTTTTGTCCTGAGCGAACAGTCACTTTGTTACATCACAAATTTAAAGCCCATAACAGCCTGACGTGCAGTCCTCCTTAAGCTTGTGGAAAATGATCTCCTCTTTATGGAGACAATTACTTAGGCTGGCAGCAGAGTGCTCTCTTGGCGCTTATTAGCTGACGTCTCAGAGAGCAGAGTGATACTGCAGCTCGGTCACAGTCTTGGTGGAAATGAGGTGTAAATACTAAAGACACCCGAGCAGGAAAATGCTCTTTTTCTCTCTTATTCTTAATTGGTAAACACAGAAAGTATCACTGGCTCTGTCGACGCGGCAGTCGGTTCACTTCAGAGTTCAGTGAGGATTTCTTGAGCTCTCCAGGTACAGAAAAGTCGCATCGCCCTACCTTCAGATCAACCCTCACTACTCTTCATAGCGAAGCACTCGCAGATAGACGATCTGTAATAGAAGTTAATTGAATTAAGCCGTGACTCATCTGGCAGGATAAGATGACATTCCCCCCCATGTCTCCCTCCCAGCTGAAGGATTTTATCTGGAAGGTATGAGGAGGATGTGGAGAGCAGATACATGGAGATATGTGCTGCGGCAGAATTGATTAGGAAATTGCATTAACTTTCACCCTCGGCCCTCTCCTTCTTTGCTCACTGGCGAGCACCCAGATACTAATGGCTCCACTGTCATAAGTCATTCTCTTTATCTGGCTGGCAAGCGAGAGGCAGAGGACTCAGCTGGTGGGGGTGGGATGTAATTTTGCTTTTGCGTCAGAAGGAGAGATTCCTACCTAAATAATGTTTACGTCAGTATTCAGGTGACAAATTTTATCTGGATTTACCTTATAGACCCAGATATCCCTCTATAATACCATCATTAAATAAGTAAATATCAGATTCACTTATTTGAAATGAAGTCAAACAGAATGGACAAAGATCATCCATCAAGTTTTATTTTATTAAAAACTTTAAAATGCATTTATAAAACACATTTCCTTGCTGGATTTCAGATTTGTGATTTATTTATGTGGATCCCCATTAGCCACTACCAGGGTAGCACCTACTCTTCCTGGGGTCCACACAGGATTGACATTGAAATTGATACATGTCTGTTGGATCTAGGGCTGCAACTATTGATCCATCCCCATTCATTTGCCTTTTTTTTTTATTTTTTTTTTTTTATTGATCGCTAAATAAATTACTCTGTAAGTTGTCTAAAAACCAGTTAAAAAAAATAAAAGTTGAAAACTTCAAACTGTTAGTTTTGTCTGGACAGGAATCCAAAACCCCAAAATACTCACTTTACTTAATTGGAAAACTAACTGAAAAACACTAACAGTAAGAGATAAGAATCAGGAACTGGTTTTGAATTGTCCAATTCATTGGAAAATATGCCTCCAACCTCCTCTAATCCTTTTATTGATGCTGGCATACTTTTCTGACAGTTGCACATTGCAAAACTTGCAAAGATGTCGGACTCAAGCATCTATGCTTCTGGAAACTTGCAACAAGGAGTTACTATTGTTTTCTTTGACTAAGAAAACCTTAAAGAAAACAAACATTGTACAATTTTTTTAATTCCTTCCACACTATGTCCAGAAAAATGATAAAACAGGGTCTTGATGCTTCCCACACACAGAAAATTGATTAGTAATAAGGAAATTAATGAAGCACTGGACCCATAAGCAGTATAGATATCACATAAGATCTTATCCCATTCACATTAAAGAAGTAGCACCTTCTGATTTTTTTGTGTGTCTGACTTTATTATGTAATCAGCTTTGGGTTGTGTGATGACTAATTGTTTCAGTTTGAAATCTAAAGAAAACTAATCAAGAGTCTAATCAACGGTCTCTGTGAAATGTCATTAAGAGTTTGACATTTTAATGACTGTTTAAATAAATGACCATGTTCAGCTATCATCGAATAAATATTCTGTCATGTTGTTAATGCAGCAGAGCAGCTTGAGAAATGGCATTTATGAAAACACGTTCAGCTTCATTTTTCTTTCAGTTTTACTGCCTTGAAATATGTAACATGAAATGCACTGTGGACTGCTTATCCTTTTGAAGATAACACATCAGTTTTAAGGCTCAGTGTAGGTACCCGTTGGTCCCGCTAAAATCAACCATTATTTATCTTTTTCCTCCAGAGGCTGGTGGTGAAGCCAGACCAGCTGATCAAGAGGCGAGGGAAGCTTGGCCTGGTCGGCGTCAACCTGGACCTGAACGGCGTCAGAGAATGGATGAAGCCACGCCTCATGAAAGAAGCAACAGTACGTCATCCACCCCCTCCTTCTCTGCTGTTTCACAGCTGATTGCTTGTAGCCAGTCTTCTGTCTGAGAGTGTGCACTTTGCTGAACACCCCTTCAATCAATATTATCCAAGAGCTTCATCCAGACCCCCCTCCTGCTGCCCTTTCCTTAACCCTCCCCTTCCCTGTTTTGCATGGATGCATTTGGTTTAGGTTTTTTTTTTTGCCTGATGTATGTTTGCCTAAACAGCTGCCTTATTGCTGAGATATTCAGTATCAGTCCACTGGTAGTGAACCAGTCCAGTCAGCTGAAGTGCTGGTGAATAAACAGACAGTCCATCTATCCAGTCAGCATAACCACAGCACAAAAGATCCATCACTGTTCCACCGAGACACCGCTTTGCCTCATAAACCAAGACACAAGTTATGGAGGGACTAGGATGGTTCATAAAACACTGGAGAGTGTCAGTGTGTGTGTGTATGTGTGTGTGTTGCGGCACTGAGATTGCGTAGATGTATCTCTTCACAGATGAGATGCTGAGATGGAAGTGTCAGCTGCTGCTTGTGGCAGTTAATAAAAAGGAATGAAGCTCTATGAAGCTCTTTTGTGGACAGTTGGGACAGTGTTTCAGCTGGTTTTGATATTAATTGTATATATGTGTGTGTGTATATACAGTATATGCAAACAAATATATGGTCGTAGTCCATTCTTATACATATTTGTACCTGTCAGAATGACCTACGCCCGTATTTATACTGGTAATAGTCCATTGTGAAAGATATTTTTACAAATTTATTGCGAGGTAACTGAAAATTTATTGCAATGTCTGTGAACACAACACAGGCAGAACTCTCCATGAGTTTTTTTTTCATCAGCAGCAGTTTTTCACGTGCAGGGTGGATAATTGATCTTTCAATCCATTCAGAGCGATAAGATCAGATGGATAGATGAGAGGAGCAGCTGTTGCGAGTGAATGCAGACCTGTAGACCCCGCAGAATGAATGGTTTCACTTTCAAGGTGCCAGACAGTCTGCTGCTCCGTCTGTGCCCAGAGTATGCTCTACACTCCAAGAGGGTGAAGCCCTGAATAACTGAATGGTATATTTTGCGCTCCTAATGAACAGTTCAGCTCCACAAATAGAAAATGTATTTTTGGTGGCAGATGTTTTAATCAAGAACAAGATGGCGATGGCCGAAATGACAAATTCGGTAGTATATGGTTTTGACATAGTTTTACTGTTGTTGAACTTTTACTTCTTTCACCAAGATTTTCCTACACTTCTGGATTCTTTGTAAGTTTGCAGACATGTGAAAAAGACAAAATTTCCTTCATGAATTTTAAGTATCATAGGATGAGTGACTGATATAAAAATAATCATTTTGTGGGTGTAGTATTTCTTTTAAAATGTGTAATGTGCATTAAAATAGACATAATCTTCAATCTAATGTAACCATCTTGGTCTTATGATAGGAAACAAGCTGTATTTCATAATGTTAATTTAGCATATTGCCACTTACATATAAGTATCTTGTCTGATTATTACTGCTAGTCTGCTCCTTGTTTTGTGAGCTTGCCTGACATATTATTTTAGACAAATCAGAACAAATCAGATTAGATACTGGTAGCTTTGAATAACTTCATTTAGCAACCCCATTTTTACACTCAACGTATCTTTTTCACTTCCTTTGTTTTCAGAAGTTGTTCTCTGCTCTTCTGTGCTGCAGTTACCCACAGTGCTTCACTTTATTAAATGTCTGTATTTTGTGTTTTGTGTAATCATGTCACTATAAGTGGTTTAAATTTAATCATTCATACACAAATTTCATTCACAATGTGAATGGCTTTTCTTTTTCTCTCACTGTGAGGTGATAATGGAGGTGTCACTTCATTTGTCTGAATTGGTCTGAGCCCCTCGGGGGGATTTCAGTCACATTCTTTTTTTCCGTCCCCTCATCAGACAGCCTTTTTATAAACGCACTTCGAAATGGCAACTCCTTTTTTTATGATTTTGTTCTGTTCTCTGCGGCTGGCTGCTCTCAGCCGGTCCCTGGTTACTTTGTGCCTGTTGGCCTTTGAAAGAGGAGCGATGACAGCCTCAGCAAATGAGCTGGGGCTGTGTTAGTGGGCCTTTGCCTACAGTAAAACATGACATTTCCTTTATCCTTTTCCGCAACCTGTCTCCTTCTTTCTTTTAAAATGTCAATTCATTTTTGGGGACTGATTAATTAAAGGGTAACTTCGGATTTTTTAACCTGGACCCTATTGTCCACGTTTTTTTGGTGACTAATGGGAACGACACTTTCAGAAATTGGCTGATCGTATTGACTGAGATAGTTTCTGCCAGCAGCTGTGAAACGAGCTGCAATGTAACCACTAAAGGCAATTGTGCACCCTCATTGTTTGCCCCTAAAAGTACTTGGTATTGTCACTGACAAAAGCATTTATTTCAACCAAACAGAGTTGGTTGCTGTTGGATCAGTGCAAATATAAAACAAGATGGTTTTGTGAGTTTTATTTTGTTTCTGTCAATCTGAATGAGGTGTGCTTTCCAATGATAAAATTACTGTTTATTCAAATGGAGTCTGGTGGCTTTGGCGATGGTATATTCACAGCTGTTTCTTGTTAAACAAAAAAGATCTTTAACAAAAAGGTTTATTTGTAGAGATCCTTTTCATAATGTTGTCAGGCACTTATAATAACAATCTGAGTCTGTCAGTGACAAAAACAAGTACTTTTAGTGGACGTACATTAACAGTGCTAACATGCCCAAAATGATAACATCACAGCCTGTTTTGTGGCTGCCAGCTGCGGCTCCCTCTTACTCAGTACTTGACTTAAAAATATGTTTTTCCTATTAGTCAGGTAGACACAAAGGCATGGGGAATAGATTACAAGTTTAAAAATAACAGTGTTACTTTAATATGGAAACACCTACAATCTGAAGACAAGTCAGGTGCTGAGCCAATACCAACACATTGTTTCGCTTTCGTTTTTTCTTAATCTTCTAAACATTTCATCTCCTTTAGAGTATTATTTTGTTGATCATCTACAGGTGGGAAAAGCCAAGGGTGTTCTCAAGAACTTCCTCATCGAGCCGTTTGTCCCCCATAAGCAGGTAAAGCTCTTATCACACATCTACCATCTCCATTTTTAGATGCATGTATTACTACTTCTACCAGACTCTGTAGCAGCAGTGATGATGCAAAATGGCAAAGAAAGATTTATCTATTGACGTCTTTGTTTTAACGGTCCATTGTTCAGGAGGAGGAGTTCTACGTGTGCATCTACGCAACCCGGGAGGGCGACTACGTGCTGTTTCACCATGAGGGAGGGGTCGATGTGGGAGATGTGGATGCCAAGGCCAAGAAGCTGCTGATTGGAGTGGACGAAAAAATCAGTCAGGACTCTGTGATGAAAGAGCTGCTGACTCACGTCCCCAATGACAAGAAACTGTGAGTTGGAGTAGTGTACATGCAAAACTTCAGCTTTGTGTCAGTGATAGAGCCTAAAAAATTACTAGGACTGGACAAATCCAGACACTCCAAGAGTATGAGAACGTGAAAAAATGAGGAGGAATTACATTAAAAAGCCTTTATTATAGTGGCAAAATCATTAAAAAAGCCAACATGTTTCAAACAAACACCAGTCTTCAGTAACAGTAAAAGGTATTTTATTTTTTAATAGCCAAGTGAAAACTCTCTAAAAACGAAAGCACTCAAACACTTCAGATGTGCTTCAGCCTTAGACAACAGAAATCTGCAGACTAACAATGATTTTGCTTTCCCTCTCAGTTCGTCATGACTTATGACTTTAATTATGAATAGCCCAGTCCATTTTATCACTGCCGACAGATTACGGTAGCTCCATACTTAACTGCTAAAAATACCCAAAAAAGACAAAACAGTGGCATTTTTCATGATAAAATTAAACATCTGTCCAATGAAGGAAAACAAAAGCGTCACACAAATACAAGTAAAAGAAAGCACTTTGATATTGGCAGTTAATTTGTGGGGAGCAGGAGGAGATGGATGGAGGGTTTTCATTAGACAAATGACAAAGTCTCCTCTGCCTCGCCTCTCTTCGATCAGCCTCCACCCCCAGCCTTTTTTACACACAGCCACATTCACAGCACGTACGTTTATTTTGATGGGTACAATACAGTCGCTCGCTCCCTCCAAACCCTCCCATCCATCTCTCTAGCAGTCCTCTCGTGACGGCAGATCCAGGCCTGACCCACTGTCTTGGCTGACATTGAAGAAGCTGCCCCAGAAATCTCTCTGCCAACCCCAGCTGGCCTCCTCACCCCGTACTTTCTCCTCCTCACACTCGCTTTTAAAAACAAAAGCAGCACTCAGCCAGTCTTCCCACCCTCCCATCAGAAGCTGAGTCACTCAGGGGTTCGGTCACAGTTTCCCCCACAGGCCAGTCGGAGCCCTGACAACAGGCTGACGTGGTTACAAAGGCGCTGAGCTGCCTACACAACTGACAGGCAGGAGAGCAAAACGCTGCCTTCCCCTGCCTCCTTCTCCATCATCCCCCACTCCTCACTGCCTTGTTTTGACAAGTGAAGGAGGGAGTAAATTAGATTATTCTTTCTCTGCAGCAGGGCTAATTTACAGGTGGACTGTTTCCTGTCCAGCTCAGCCTTAACAATCTGTCAGTGATATTGCCTGTAGTTTGTCATGGTTTGAATTATGTGGAAATATTGAGATATAAACATAATACAATAATATAATAATGTATGATGGATAAATAAACAGCCATCTGCTGTACAGAGTAGGAGTACTGCATAGCCCAGTATCAAAGAATTAAGAATAAAATGATTTCAACTTTACTCTTGTTGTTGTTCCAAGGGAGATCTGGTCTGCAGATCAGAAAATGTAAAAGCAATGTAAAAATATACACGTAAGGATTATTAATAAATACCATATAGTTTTTTTGTTTACCTTTGGGTTTAATAATAAAAAAATATATTTTTAACAAATATACTGCCATAAATTAAAAAAAAAGACTAACTCCAATGCAAACTATAAAAACAATGAATATGTTTAAGAGTTTTGCTTTGCAATATTGTGAAGGTTTAGCGATATAGACGATAATTAAATGTGCATTCGGTTAACTAATATTTTCCTTTTTCTTCTACTTAAAGGTATACTATGCAAGATTGTCGTTTATTGTTTGTAAACTCACTCACTAGCTCAAGAAAGTAAAAGCCAACCTCAGATTCACTCTCATTTGGTGTTTTGCCTAACTATATATGTTTTTTTCCGCACTGTATCACTTGGATTCCTGCTGCTTACGGTCTGACACCTGGTCGCCACCTGTTTATAAATCCCCAACCTCATCGAAGCGCTGTGGGGGCACACGCCCATAAACATCCCAAACACAGAAAATAAGAAGAAAAAACAGACAGAGGGCAGAGTCTCTGCAGAAAAATACACAGCCACACACTGAGTGTGGGTCACAAGTGATGATTCAGAGGGATTACTTCTGTAGAAGTCTTCTGTGTGAGGTTTTTAGGGAAATCCTGTGTAAAGTTTCTTAAAACTTACAGCCATCCTTCATATTTAGGGCTTCAACTATTTTTTTATTGTCAATTAATCTACCTGTTATCTTCTCAATTAATCAATTGTTTGGTCCACAAAATCTCAGAAAATAGTAAAAATGCCTGTTACAATTTCCCAGAGCCCAAGATGACATCTTCAAATTACTTTTTTTGTATGACCAGCATTGTTAAAACACAAAGATGTTCCATTTACAATGATATAAAACAGAGAAAGGCAGAAAAAAATCACATCCAAAAAGCTAGTACCAGCAAACCGGTCACTTATCAAAGTAGTCAGATTCATTTTCAGTGGCTGATACATGGTATCATCATATCTGTGTTATTAACATAAGATCAATATTTAATTTTTAAATATGGTTATCATCAATATTGCAACACCTCTACTCCTTATGTTGTAACATAATTAAGCAGACATCCACAGTGATAAGTTTAATGTTTTGAACGTCGTCTCTCTGCAGAGTTCTGGCCAGCTTCATTGTCGGGCTCTTCAACCTGTATGAGGACCTGTTCTTTACATACCTGGAGATCAATCCACTGGGTAGGTTGCTTATTTTTTCTTGCTTGTTTATTTGTTTTTCCCTCAGTACATTGATGTGTTACATCTGAACAAGCAGTCATGATGGCATATGCATTTTATTCCAACACAGATTCATAAATATGTTATCAGATTATGAAATTATAAAGCGGACATCAAAAGGAAATTGGAGATGAAAACATCAATGCATAATAAAAGATCATCTTAAAGCCAAGAGGCAGGAGTTTATTCTGCCACATTTTTAACACTAAGGGAGGAAACCATTCAATAATTCATGCACTTCCTGTTTGATGAAGGCAGCGTGTATTTAGAATAGAGTAATTGGGCACCAGTATGTGCCCTCTGGCAGCTGTTTCTGTGGATTTAGCAGAGGCTGCTGAGACCAGCTCCCTGCTTTGATTTCATACCACCTCCTCCCCATCTTCACTTCCTGTCAACCTCCTGCAGGGACAGCAGGAAGGTTGTGGTCACTTGTAAGTTAGAGCATGCTCCTCCCAGGATAACATCATGAAACTCAGTGGGTGGGTGTTTGAAAACTTGTTGGAGTATAGATTTCAACACAGTTTTTTCTCCTCGTCTTTCAGTGGTAACAAAAGATGGAGTTTACGTGCTGGACATGGCAGCCAAGATCGATGCCACGGCCGACTACGTCTGCAAGGCCAAGTGGGGCGACGTGGAGTTCCCTCCACCTTTTGGCAGGGAGGCCTATCCTGAGGTGAGGGCGGACTAGAGAGACAGAGCGAGCATCAGATTTCAACCTGTTAGCATTAACATAGTTGGTGTTGTTCTCCAAAGAGGGAAAAAAAGCTAGGCAATATCACAACATGGCAACATCTATTTTTTGTTAAACAATTGACCAAATTCTTCTTCTTAAACTAGTCATGATGGGAATCCAGGCCGTGGAATCTTAACTTGCTGTGTGAAAAACACAAAATCCCCAAACCGTCCAGAAATGGCAGATATTTCCCAATTTGGTTGGTTGAAGCAAATAGATTATCATAATATGTTCATTGTCTCCCATGTGTTTCACTCAGTGCGATCCAGCATTTGATGTGGATAATCAAATCTTTTGATTGGACGAAAAACACTTTGACAAACTTTTCTTCCTTCAGTTTTAGTTATCGGAGTGGCACTAAAAAAAAGTCTTAAATCTAACTTGCCTTAAGCTGTAGGAATCCTGATAGCAGCCCCTGTCACAGCTGCCCCATGTGGAATTAATAAGGGAGGGCAGCAACAACACACCGCTGTTAATCAGCCTTTATGACTCATTCGGGAGAGGTATGGAGACGGGGAGGGATCCTCAAGTAAAGGTCGTCTGGGTGGAGATCTGTGCAAAAAGACTCAATATGTTGATGTCATGTTCTAATGTAATAAGGAACTGTTTGTTTTTTTATAAGAGGAGCAAAATGGAGAAGGCAAATAATTCTTAATCACTAGGAAGAAAAATAAAGTTTTTTATTTGGCATCATGGAGGGACATTCAAATGGTCATGTTTTGTATTTATTTTGAATATCTACTGAACCCCAAAACCCACAAGTGGGTGTCAAAGGCATGTTTTCTTTAGAAATCTCCAAAATCACATTATTTGTTTTAGCCAGAAACTGTGAGATATAGTCACTAATTGTGAAGGGAGCATCATGCATTTCCCTCCAGTCACTCAGTGAGGCTCAAGGAAAAATGCTTGTACATAGGTCCAATCCTACGCCAAAGTTCCTTAACTAACATTTTGGTAACTAATAGTTCGGATTGTGGCGCTACAGCAACCGTCTAAACTTTAAAGTTTTTAAATTTATAACAAATCATTGGCACATGCTATCACTTTGCAGCTTTCACCAAAATGTGGCCTCAGTTGAGTAGAAATTTTCACGTGCTTGGGCATTCAGGAGTTCTGAAGTCCATTTTTTTCTCTGCTCAAAAACTGTAAAACAAATTAATCTCCTTCCACATTTTTCGCTCAATTCACACCAAAGTTGCCGCACAGCATCTTCAGACTGTGCTCCACGAACGATCCAGTCAGATTTTTTAAATATAAGAATTTGAGCCCACAATGCATACAAATATTTTACTGTAAACAGTACTGTGAACAGTTACTGCAAATTCTTGTAAATAAATCTCCAATGTTCATGAAAAAAGGCCAAATTTTGACATCAAGGTTGACATAATCTCAAAACTGAATTTTTGACAAGACTTGAAATTATATTCTCATTTAAACTATTTTAATCAGTGGAAACAAAGAGCATAGTTAGTATAATCCTTTTGAAAAAAACTGACACCTTAATGTTGTCTAGATGGAGCACAAAATATAGAATTTTGTCTCTTTTGTTAACCGAATTTTTGACACTAGTATGAAATCGGTCTTTACATGCAACCCTGCTGATTGCCTAATTCATTGTGTTAGGCCAGTCTATGGTTTCTCACTTGGCTGGCAGCTTAAAAAGATCATGACTCAACCCTTGATGTCGCAGGTTGTGAGTTTGAGTGAAGCAGAAGAAACATGCTATTGCCTGCTAAGGCAATATGCTGTGTGGATGAGACACATGATTTCTATGATATTTTTTAATTTAAGAAGTTTTGAATAGTTATGGTCAAGGCAGTTCTGCTAACGGACCCTCCTGTATTTCTCATTTCTTTTCCTCTTTCTATTTCTTCCACCTCGAAATGCCAGACTTCTGATTTTTAGAAACTATTAAACTACTAAACTAACTGTCTTTTCAAACCCCTCAGTATTTACTATTGAGGAATGTAATTTGAATCACCTGCATGATAGAGCTCAGTAATATGTATACAGCACTTTATTTTCTATTTTTGGCTGATGCATGTAGGAGCTTGTTTGAGGCAGACTGTCTGTGTAGCAGACGGGCTGCTCTAATTGGGCTGCTGTGACTCAAGAGTGGAGATGAGAGACAGCGGGTGTCTTTGATTGGGAGCTTTTTTACTCTCAGTCACCAGCTGTGGCCCTGACTGTCACAAACAACCAATGAAGCACATCACATCCGCTCTCACTCTTAAAATTGCTACAATATTTCCAATTAATAGCTCTTAAAAGTCAATGCAAGAACAGGAAATGAATTGCGGCCAAATGGAGAGGTGCTTGTGCAAGTCCTGCTCTGATTAAGGCTGTGATCACACACACAAACTCTGTACTTATATAGCATTCATAACTGGTCTCTCACCTCTTTATTAACATTTTCTTTAACCTTGCAGGAGGCCTATATTGCCGACCTTGATGCCAAGAGTGGTGCCAGCCTCAAACTAACCCTGCTTAACCCCCGAGGCAGGATCTGGACCATGGTGGCCGGAGGAGGTGCCTCAGTGGTGTACAGGTACACCCGGTCCCAGTGCCAGTTTACATTAACTAAAGCCTGATTAAATAAGACAACACTGTCCATTTCTCTGAATAATCCTACTGGATGTTTTCTTCTGACTGTTTAAGTTGTCCCCTGACTTTATCCTCATTACATTGATTACACTGCGCATAAATGGGTTTAGCATTAGGAGTTTATGCCAGTGGTGCAGGAGTGAGACTGATGGTGCAGCAGCTCAGACTCTGCCCGTTCAGCTGCAGCGAAATTCAATTTTAAGATGTTAATATTTTAGTGGGAGTCTGGAGGAATGAGCAGCGTCACTTTACCGTCTGTCGCAGGTGTAAAGCGTGACGTGCAGATACATCAGCCGTGACTAATTATTCCCTCTGTGCACTGTTAAGTCCTTGTTTCTGTTTACAGTGCAATAATAATTCATAACAAACAGGAAAAGTGCATTTCTGTTTAAGTTAAATCTGAAGTTGAGTGCTCAAGTTAAAGGAACAGTTTTCCCTACAATCAAAAGTACATATTTTTCCTCTTACCTGTAGTGCAATTAATAATTTTAGATTGTTTTGGTGTGCGCAGGGGAGTGTTGGAGATATCAACCACTAGGTAACTTTACAGCTAAGCAGAGGAGGACACCATTAATGTTTACATCTCAAACTGTCACCGGCATGAGCCTCTCATCTATGTATCTCTGATTCTGTGTGGGAGACCAATGTAACTCCGTCTCTTTCTTTCAGTGACACTATCTGCGACCTGGGTGGCGTCAACGAGCTTGCCAATTATGGGGAATATTCAGGAGCACCAAGTGAACAGCAGACCTACGACTACGCTAAGACCATCCTGTCTCTGATGACCAGAGAGAAGCACCCTGATGGTAGGAAAAAGGCTCTGATGAAACGTTCTGTGTGTAATCAAAATGGTCTTTTTCTTCTTCTAAAATGATGTTTACATCGTGTTTTCCAGGAAAGGTTTTGATCATTGGAGGGAGCATTGCAAACTTCACAAATGTTGCAGCCACATTTAAGGTACAGTATCAGTTGCTTTTTGATTATTTGGTAGCTTTTCATAGCATTTTCTCAGTACCACGGTATTCACTGAGCACATCGTTGTCTTTGCTAGGGGATTGTTCGAGCCATCAGAGACTACCAGGTGCCACTGAAGGAGCATGAGGTGACCATTTTTGTCCGCCGTGGTGGCCCCAACTACCAGGAAGGTCTCAGAGTGATGGGAGAAGTTGGTGTGTTGTACCTTCGTACTTTACACTGATTTATACTTCTTGAGTACATTTTTATCTGAAATCACTGATTTTCACACTTAATTTGCATCTGCCTGCTCTTCTCAGGAAAGACCACCGGGATCCCCATCCACGTCTTTGGCACAGAAACACACATGACCGCCATTGTCGGCATGGCACTGGGCCACCGGCCAATCCCCAACGAGCCTCCTGTTGCTGCCCACACTGCCAATTTCCTCCTCAACTCCAGCGGCAGCAAATCGGTATGACACATACTGACTCCACTGAGACAAATAGGCTGTCGTGATGTTGTGTCCGCTCACTGTGCAGCGACTTAATATCATCAGCTTCACCAGTAGTGTGCTGCATTTTAGTGGCAGAGTGAACAGAGGACTCACATGCCACAGCCTCTGTTTCTGTTACTGTCTTGTCCTTTTAGTGAACCAGATTATCAGAAGCCCAATGGCTCTTTTGTGTAAGAGCATTGTTCGGCATTGTGGACTGCTCCCACTCAGCTAGTTGTGAGACCGCGGTCTGTAACGCACTGCGACTGCCCCGAGGCATCCATTAAGATTGTGTTGTGCGTAGGCTTTCAGGAAAGTGAGTGTGTGTGAGCCCACACGTGTGCACACACATGCATGTATTTGCTTGTTTGCTTCAAATCTAGAGGTAGACACGATGGGTGATGGAAAAACTACAAAGAGAAAATAAATACTATATGTGAAGGTTAATGAAACACAGCAAGTAACACTTATACACAATACAATACAACACAATATTTATTTCATGAACAAAAGCATGCATTTTTATGAAAGTTTGACCAGATTTTGTAAATGCTTCTGTATTTGTAGAATTGGGTAAACGTTTCCACTCGAAGGCTGAAATGAAGTCAGCAATCCTTCACAAAGCTCTACTTGTTTAGCCGATGGCCTGAAAAATCAAAACACACTGTTTAGCTTTCTGAGGTGACGTCTCAGAAAATAAGCTTGACCCTGCTCTATTATCAAGTTTCTAAAACATAAAGGACCACTGTTTTGCCAGCTTTTAATGTTTAATCAGATCAGTTCTCAGCAGAGCTGTCCTTATTAGCACACACAATTTTTAAAATGTGCATAGCAGAATAAAAAAATGATGAATCTTTTATTTTGTCATTTTCAGACCCCAGCATCCAGCAGAACTGCTTCTTTCTCTGAAAACAGAGCCAGAGTTGAGGGCTCACCAGCCAAGAAGGCCAAAGCTGGAGCTCCCATTGGTGAGGAAGCACACACACACACACACACACACACACACACACACACACACACACCACATACACACCACCATTGCACAGGGAAATATTTGCACTGTGAATGCTGGGGCTTTGATGTGTTTTCATGCATGGGTCCACCGCAGCAGGTTGGGGAAAGCCTCGTGATCATGCACGGTTGAGTTTAGGTATTACAGCTCCCCCCTCGGACAGCAGGGGGTCTCTGCAATCCAAACTCACTGAAATGGAAGTTCAGTGCACTGAATTTTGATTGGACACATACATGCCTAACCCAATACATGTTTAAGATGGATTGGGTTAATATTTATTGTTTGTTATTATTCAATAAAAAATCAGTAGTCAACAATAACAGACTCTTAAATGAAACATTTAATCTGTCTTCTTCATTAATGAAGCAGACAGATGACCAAAAGGTGTAACTGACCTGTTAATCCTCATGTCTGCAGTGTTATTGTTTATCTTTTAACTTCATTCAGTGTCAGTTCTGTTCATGTGCACCTGTTACTTTTTGGGTGTGTGAAATACTAATTGAATAAACTTTATGGAAACCAAAATAAATATAATCATAGTATAGAGGTTTTTATGTATATACATTCACAAGACATAAAAGAAGAAATAGCATACATGTTTGGGACAAACTTGGTATTTCACCAGGGAGACAATGCCATTTTTCCTGCGTCACACACAGAGTTATGTTTGCCTGATGCTTGTTTTTATCAGCTCACATTGGGTCATCTCGTCCCTTTTTGGATAAGTTAGTTAAACCAAAACTTAAAAAGTTAAAAAGTAACCTAATCTTTGCCTGAACCCCAAGAATCAACCTACAAGAGACCTTAAACTGAACTCTAAATGGAGATGATTTTAAAAAAATGTTTTTATGATCATCATTTTACTAAAATACAATTAGATTTTTCCTCCTAACATCAGTTGTTTCACATGATATTACCTGACTACTGATAAATTCTCAAACTGACCATCATTACATTATACTGATAAATATGTAGAGCTAAATAGAGCTTAAGTGTACTGACATTTAGCTGGACTAAATTATGTCCAACAACAAAAATCAGATTCTGGTGGGGGGGGGGTCTATAATCTGACATCAGTGTATTATCTTGTGCCAGTAGATGCCCAAACAGGCTTGTATGTTCTGAATGCCTTCATACGTGATATACATCAAATAAACTGATCTCATATTGTATGTCTGTCCATTATTCAATCTAGCTCGCCTAATGTTCCGAGCTTTAGAAATAAAAGTAGCCCATACTTTTACACACAGTCCAACATCTCATTTTCATCAAACCAAAATGATTCAGGATTTTTGTTCTGCATTCTCACAAAGTTGGGCACAGGTTATTGTATAAACCTGCACTCATGGGCTGAGACAGTCAGTCAGACAGTTTTTGTGACCTGGTATTCAGATTCGATCTGTAACAGCGTTCCTTTTCCTTTAGCCAAGGCAACTACCCTCTTCAGCAAACACACCAAGTCCATAGTATGGGGTATGCAGACTCGGGCAGTACAGGGTATGCTGGACTTTGACTATGTCTGCTCCAGAGACGAGCCATCTGTCGCTGCCATGGTCTATCCATTCACGTAAGTTTGCTGTGTCCTTCCTTCTTACTTTGTGTTCACATTGTTCTGCTGTCAGATTAATAGCTCTTAATTGTACATTTATTGGATTAAAAAATCTTTAAAGTAAACAGCGTCCTTTGACTGTGTGACAAATACTTCTCTGTTTGGCTGCCTTTCAGTGGAGACCACAAACAGAAGTACTACTGGGGCCATAAAGAGATCCTCATCCCTGTGTATAAGAACATGAGTGACGCCATGAAGAAGCACCCAGATGTGGATGTGCTCATCAACTTTGCCTCTTTGCGCTCGGCTTTTGATAGCACCATGGAGACCATGCAGTACCCACAGGTAAATGCACCATCATCCTGAACCATCTGCAAGGTGCGCAACATCTGAGAAACACAAAGTCAAGCATTTCTGTTCATTTGCTTTCAGATTCACACAATTGCCATCATTGCCGAGGGAATCCCTGAGGCCCACACCAGGAAGATCATTAAGGCTGCAGATGAAAAGGGTGTTACAATCATTGGACCAGCAACAGTTAGTCTTTTTATAAGATTCATCCCAGTTTCACTCTGCTTTCTTTTATCTGAGCAAACCAGCAAACCTCTGTGTTTTTGTCCAGGTTGGAGGAATCAAGCCAGGCTGCTTTAAGATCGGGAACACAGGTGGCATGTTAGATAACATCCTGGCCTCTAAGCTCTATCGTCCAGGCAGTGTGGCCTATGTGTCCCGCTCAGGCGGCATGTCCAATGAGCTCAACAACATAATCTCCCGCACTACTGATGGTGTTTTTGAAGGTGTGGCCATTGGCGGGGACAGGTATGTAACTGTCTTTTGGTCTGCACTGTTTAAGCATGTTGGTGTGAACTGCTGTGTAATTTTGTCATCTTCTGCAGATACCCTGGCTCAGTGTTTACTGACCACGTGCTGCGTTACCAAGACACTCCAGGAGTAAAGATGATTGTTGTACTGGGAGAGGTGAGGAATAAATCTACACACAGTGGTGACTGCAGCTTTTAAAGAGTTTTTGATTCATGAAATCCTGATTGTGTGTCTGTCATCTACAGATTGGAGGCACAGAGGAGTACAAGATCTGCCAGGCTATCAAACAGGGCAGGATATCAAAGCCAGTGGTGTGCTGGTGTATCGGCACCTGTGCTACCATGTTCTCCTCAGAGGTGAGAGGGCCGGAGTAGAGCCTGGTGCATTTCAGGAACCATCAGGCAGCAGCATGATGACAGATTCAGTTCATAGCTGACTAATTTTAATTACATTGTTGCAACGTTATCGTTCCCCTCAGGTTCAGTTCGGCCATGCAGGAGCCTGTGCTAACCAGGCCTCTGAGACAGCAGTAGCTAAGAACAAAGCTCTGAAGGAGGCTGGTGCCTTCGTCCCCAAGAGCTTTGATGAGCTGGGAGAGATTATTAGGTCAGTACACATTGTTATATTCATCCCTTCACTTTATGATTACATAAATATTATGTATGACAACATTTTTTGCATTATTTTATAACGATCCCTGCCTTTTTTTATTCGTGCAGTTCTGTTTATGACGACCTTGTTGCCAAAGGAGTTATCCAGCCAGCCGAAGAGATGCCTCCTCCCACTGTGCCAATGGATTACTCTTGGGCACGAGTGAGTATGCAACCAAGATCGCATTAATGTATAAATCAGGAGGTGCTGGAGCACAGACAGGCTGCTGATCCAGTGGGTCGGGGGGAGGAAAAGAGTCACTAAATATCAAAACCACAGTGCCTGCTGCATAGACAACACCATGCTGTTACTGTGCTGAAACTAAACAAGAATGACATAAACAAAGCAATGTGCAGCGCACTGATAGCAAATATTGTTGCGTCTTCTGACATGACAATATCACACTACTATGAGTCTGGTAAACACTTAATCACCACAGAGAATTTTAATATACTCATTTCACTGCACAGCACAAACACTCACTCGCTGTGGGGCTTACAGTAATAAGCTATGTCAAAATTTTACTTGCACATGTCATGCCCACAACAATGGGACTTCCAAGTTTTCATCAGCTATTTTACCATATCACAGTGCAAATGTCCACTTGTATGACTTAAAATAATTTAATCATATGTTGCAATGCCCCATTCATTGGCCTGATGCATTCATCACCATCATCCTCATCACCTTCCTGATCAACGGTCAACACTGCACAGCAAAGAATAGTAATAAAAAAATATGTGCTTACCTTTTCTGTTTATTGTCCAAAACACTCAAAAAAACCCATAGAGCAAAACAGAGTCGGTGAGCAGTACCCAATGCTGCACAAACCTCAAATGCTAAGTGACTAAAGTGTTTCTTGTTCTCTCTTTTAAAAAAAAAACCAGATTTAAAATGCATCCAAAATTAGCATGCAAGCAATTTACAAGTGACTTCAATAGAAATGACATAACAGAAAGCATTAAATATTACACAAAATTGATTTACAGATTTAGTAAGCGACGAAGCAGGTACCGGATCTGCACAAATAGGTACTGGAACACATGAACACGTGAGGAAAGAACAGATCATATTGTTTTAGATTGAAACAGATGGATCTCAGCATTTACATGCAGGGTAAACTTTCCTTTTCTCATCCTGTGTGTGTTTGCCCTGCAGGAGCTGGGTCTGATCCGTAAGCCTGCTTCTTTCATGACCAGCATCTGTGACGAGAGGGGTCAGGAGCTCATCTACGCAGGCATGCCCATCACTGAGGTCTTCAAGTCCGAAATAGGCCTGGGAGGAACTCTGGGGCTTCTCTGGTTCCAGAGGAGGTCGGCTATTTAATCATGTGATTAAAAATCTGAAAAATTCTTGCTGCACATAATAACTATTGTTGTTTTCCCTCTTTGTGTGCGCAGGCTGCCGAGATATGCCTGCCAGTTCATCGAGATGTGCCTCATGGTGACTGCTGATCATGGCCCTGCTGTTTCCGGTGCCCACAACACAATTGTCTGTGCTCGAGCTGGCAAAGATCTCATCTCCAGTCTCACCTCCGGCCTTCTAACCATCGTGAGGCGTTTAAGACTCCTGTGATTCATGTACTTAATTTTCAGAGCTGCTTAAAGTCCACCATGAACATGCCTTTTGTCACTCTTTAGGGTGATCGCTTTGGAGGTGCTCTGGATGCCGCAGCAAAGCAGTTCAGCAAGGCATTTGACAGCGGCATGCTGCCCATGGAGTTTGTCAACAAGATGAAGAAGGATGGCAAGCTGATCATGGGCATTGGACACAGAGTCAAGTCAGTGAGTAACACGGCTCTTTAGCATGTGTGTTCCAGTGTGCACATCAGCAGAGTGATCTTTAAATCGAGGAACAGAGCTGTACGACACTGCCAAATCATGTTCAAGGACAAGAACAAGAGGTAAAGGAAAAACAGATTGGTTGGAAAAGAACAATTTTTAATGAAAGGGAATTTTCTGTGCTTTCTCAGATTAACAACCCAGACATGCGAGTCCAGATCTTGAAGGACTTTGTGAAGCAGCACTTCCCGTCCAGCCAGCTGCTGGACTACGCTCTGGATGTAGAGAAGATCACCACATCCAAGGTGAGATTTATCACTTCTTCTTGTCAGTCACAGCCTTTTCTAAACAGTGTCACACTTTTTAAATGACACAATGTGTTGATTTTGTTCTGTTAGAAACCAAACTTGATCCTGAATGTGGATGGCTTCATCGGTGTGGCATTTGTGGACCTGCTCAGGACTTGTGGTGGTTTTACACGGTGAGCCAATAAATACGACCATATACTATACGTCCATCCGTATAATGTCTTTATACAGTTTACACCTCATTGCCCTTTACTGTATTTAAAACAAATTAAAGAAATAAGTATTAAAGTTGCATTTCTGCATTGAAGTCATATGACAGGAGAATGGAGATTCAAGGCTGTTTAACAGCTCAGATTGTTAGTTTCATGCTTCTATCACATAGAGTCATTTAAAGACAAATGTTTGTCATGTATTTATATAAATCAAAAAGGTGGGATGAAATGCTGGATCTACACGGAATACAGTATTTGACCATACTAAAAAATACCACTTAATTAAAGGGCAGGTCATCTAAATCAAAAATACATATTTTTCCTCTTGACTGTAGTGGTGTTTGTAAATCTAGATTTTGTTTCGGTGTGAGTTGCTGAGTGTTGGAGATATCAGCTGTAGAGATGTCTGTCTTCTCTCCATTATAATGGCAGTAGATGGCACTCAGTTTATGGTATATATTTGAAAAACTCAACAGCAAATTTCTTTCCAGAAATCATGACCCGGTAACTCAAGATAATCCATAGAGCTTGTTGTGAGCATTTTCAAGCAGGAATTATTTTCTTTCTACTTAACTACACCCGCCAACTGTATCAACGCACAGAGGGAAGCTACTTATGGATGAGAGACTTGTGCTCGTGACAGCGTGAGATGTAAATGTTAATGGCAGCTGAGCTGTAACGTAAGGTAGCTCTGTGGTGAGCTACAAGCAGATGCACGCTTCCTTCTGCGTGATGATTCAGTTGGTGGGTGTAGTTTGTTCGAAAGAAAATAGTTCCTACATTAAAACTGCTCACAGCAAGGTCTGTGTATTATTTTGAATAACCCGACTAACACTTGACATCTAGTTCATCGTGTTGTAGAGAAGGCAGTTATCTCTACGGCATATATCTCCAGCACTCTGTCACTCACAACAAAACAATCCAGTTTAATAAAAAGCACTTCAGGTAAGAGTTAAAAAAATATTTATTTTTGATTTTGGGGTGAACTATCCCTTTAATGCCCAAACTGCACTGAATAATAATAGTAATAATAGTAACAGAAAAAGTGTCAGCATGTGAAGTGTCACTTCACAAATCTTCAATATGTTTAAGTCTAGTCACAAAATGATTAGTATAATATCTAGATTGTGTGCAGCCATCTTTTAAGTTCATCAGCTCTCATCCATCATGCCCACCACAGGGATGAAGCGGATGAGTTTGTGGAAATTGGAGCTTTGAATGGCATCTTTGTCCTGGGACGCAGTATGGGATTTATTGGTGAGTCATTTCTGTGTGCAGACAATCAGCTACAGTAACATCTGCTAAATGAAAACATAAAAACATTTTCCAATCAATCCTCTCTGTTTGTATCTCCTTAGGACACTACCTGGACCAGAAGAGGCTGAAGCAAGGTCTGTATCGCCACCCCTGGGATGACATCTCCTATGTGCTCCCAGAACACATGTCCATGTAATCAGAGGGACTAAACCAGAGAGGTCGGCTTCTGTCCCCTCAACCCAGCCGTCGGTTCCCCACACATCCCGTGACCTGTCCCCTTCAAGCAGTGGCGTGATATAGGGAAGATGTTACTATTAATATAGCTGTAAATTGCAAAATGTTTAAAGGAAGAGTATGTTTTTAGTTTTGGAAACCTGTCAGTGCTGCAGTTCTGTGAATATTACTTAAACCTGATAAACTGTGAAGCTCCAGTAAAGACAAAGTCACAGTCTGACAAGGGAGTAAAGTGAATTATTCAACGACTGACCGCCACATACTGTTATTTACCCCGAGTATATATCATTGTTGTATTAACCTAGCATGTGTCACAGATTACTGAGTGTCCGTGCAGCTCTCGTCATTGTGCCACTTGAGACTCATGAGCTTGCCACCAGGTGTGAACATGTAGTGCAATAATGTCTAAAATATGAGAACATACTGTAGATCAGAGCTTTATTTATCTTAAGGTGTGTTAGTAGTAAAAAATTAAATGGTACAAGAATTTAATTTAATTTTATTTAATGTCTTTTGACACAGTGGCAAAAGTGAAACATCAGTCAGCTTACTGTGGCAAACGGGGCCATTTTATTAGTCTGTACCCAGGAAATATTCTCTCTCTCAACTACATAAATACATGGGAGTATTCTTCTCAAAGTTTTTAAATGGGAGTGAAGTCATAAGAAGAACAATTATGCTTTTATTCTCCCAAGTTATTTCACTGGATAAGGGCATTTTTGCTATAAACCCCAGGATGCAGTTATAGTGCCATCTTCGATAAGAAATTAGCCTGAAAGGATTACATATTCACTATTTTTGAAAGTCTTGATATTGGTAACAAAAATGCACTAATCCCATTAAAATAAGACAAATTGCTATAAGAGTATTTGTGTGTTTGCACTATAAGATAAACAATTTCAGCAGCTAAATCCCATCATTTCATTTATAGCGTCACATATAATTTAACGATTAATAAGTCAGCTCTTATTTTTTTAATTTTAAGTTTAATTTTCTCCTGATGTGAGATTTTTAAAGGTTATTCCATGCTGTTCCATCTGTAACTCACTGACTTTTTTTATTTGAATGAAACCAATTAATGTGACAGACAGTGTACAAGACTCACCGTTTGACACCTTTTCAGAGAAACTTCATAATCATTAGACTCTGTGTGCAGAGCAAAACTTCAATTCTCTTTGAAAGGAAAGAAAATAACACATTCCCCCATAATTTATGAGGTCCATAAGAAAAAGTGTGTCAGCCATCATGTCTTTTCCGTGAATGTTACAAAACTAGGAAAAAATTCTGTGGACAACAGGAAACCTCACCAGTGTCGTTGCCATGTTTGTGTTTATAACTGTCTCAATGTGAACTGAACGTGCCTCTATACTGATTTGTTGTTTGTTGACAACTGTGTAATTGAGTAAAATAAAATGCAATTAATGTAATGTACTAATACAATGTGAGTGCGTGTGCAGCATTCTGTTTTAAATATGTAGTAAACTTCTGGCCAGATTAAGAAAGTGCACATTGTGTCTAGGTTGGGTCATGCACTTTGACATCATTTTATTTCCCTTTTGAGCTCTACAACTTTGAACACCCTATATCTCTTTAAATTCACTTCAGCTGCTTTAAGGGACTGTTTGTTATTAATTAAAAAGGGGGGGTATATAAAATGCAGGCGCTTTATTTATTTTTTAATCACTGAGGTGGGAGTTTTGTTTTTTTGATTTGGCTAAGGGGAGGAACATTCAACTTCAAATGGTTGTATTTTCAATACACACAAAACCCACAAGTAGGTTTGAAAGGCCTGCTTTCTTTAAAAATCTTCAAATTCACACCATTTATTATAGCCAGAAATTATGAAATATATTTATTTATGGTGGAGCTTTGGATAGGGTTCTAACATTAAATAAAACAAAAACAAATGAAAGCAAAGTCACACCAAGGTACAGTCCTTAAGGTAAAAGAAAACATGCTTTATTCACACTAGATGAAGTGTTAAATCTGTAGAAACATTTTAACTTGTGAAACACCAGTGTCACTAATTACAGCAATGTTTACATAGCATGTAGGTGTGCATTTGGCAGGATCATGCTGTTGTGCATCTGGCTCAATTACTGGCACACCTAATCACACAGACATCATTATTATTATCAATTACGCCTGTGATTTTCCTGCTGACACAAGTCAAATGTCTGCAATGATTTTCCTTGTGTTTCTGTCTTCGACTACGAGGCAGTAAAACACGGAGAATATATAGCACTGATTTAAACACTTAAATATACATACATGGCGGTCTGAGGCAATGCACTTACTGCAGACTTGAGTGGGTCGACCTTCCCTGAGCCTGCAGGGCAAACTACATGCGTGTCAGTGCAAGTTTTTTGTCCATGTGCAAAGCTCATCTTAGCAGTGGGAGTGGGAGCTGCCACTGACGTCAGCGACGCGGTTACGCCTTTCACGCACTGCGCATGTCTGCGAATCTGTCTGTGTTTACCGAGCAGAAGTCGGTTCCTCATTCATCGTTTACCATCAAAAAAGGTACGTTTTTAGCTCTTCAGTTTGCATGCTCATTCCGCTATGTGTTAAATCTATCTGTAATTTGACATGAAAATCAATACTGTGCTTAACTTCTAATGGTTACCACTACAATTCTGCATTCAAAACCTATGTGTCATTTGACTTTTTAAGCCAACCGTGATCCCCCTTAAGTCGTAGATATGAAGCTACGAATTTGAAACTAGCTTCGCTGTCGCTCTCTGTTTTGACTCCATGTATGTGTGGCTGCGTATGTCGCCTCCTCTCCTGCACTAGTTTAACGCTTCTCCATCTCCCACCTCTGCCAACCTCCTCCAGCGCCGGCAGCACAATGGCAGCGGCGGCCCCCAACCCGGAGGATTCCGCCCGGAGCGGCGGCAGCAGCGGCACCAGCACACCCAGCGCCCTTGCCGGAGACGGGGACGCCGAAGAGGCCGAGGACTTCACGTCGTCCTCCCACTGCTCGGAGTTGTCTCGGCGGCAGAACGAGCAGAGGAAGCAGGGCTTGTTTTGCGACGTGACGCTGGCCTTCAGCAGCGGGGCGGCCAGCGGGAGCGTCCAGAGCTGCGAGTTTTCAGCCCACAGGTCTGTCCTGGCTGCGGCCACCGATTATTTCACCCCCCTGCTCGGAGGACAGTTCTCCGAGTCCTTGTCCGGACGGGTGGAGATGAAGGAGTGGAGCTCAGAGCTGGGGCCGGACCCGGATACAGTGGAGAGTGTCATCCAGTATATGTACACTGGAGAGATACGCGTTAGCACCTGCAATGTACATGAAGTGCTGGAGCTAGCTGATAGGTAAGATCTGTTTTAGGGACTGTTTGTTACTCATGAGATGGGAGGAGGTGGTGCAAAAAGGGGGAGGCATGTCAAATCATTAAGGCAAGAATCAAACAGAAGATCCACACACTATGAAAAGCTCCAATTCATGTACATTTGCACATACAGAAACAAACAGGATCACAGAAGTGCACTTAGTGCAAACATATAAACTTTAGACACAGAAACACTGATGGAAATATAGTCACACGGACACAGACACACCTCTCATTCATACACCTATTGTTACTGGTTTTCTTGTTATTTAATTATCTGTTCCAAAACCCATTTTTGTCTTTTTTAAAGTAATGGTCCATTTGTTAATTTTTAATAGTTATATTACAGCAAATACTTTTTTTTTTCTTTTTTTTTGCTGAAACTAACTCCAGAGAGCTGCTTCCCTACAATAATTATTTATATTTTCGATGCACATCTAAAGTTAATCTCTCTGTTTAAATTGTCTGTATATTATTAACTTACGTCATCCCTACTTTCCTATCCTATCTCTATGTCATACTTGTTTTTTGTTATTGTAAGTCAAACCGTATAACAATAAATTAAAAAACAGCTCCCAGTACTTTTTATTTGTGCAGCGTTTCAAATTAACAGAGATCTTTGTCAGGCATCATCATCACAAAGCAGAGCAAGCAATAAAAAGACAATATAAAGACTTAATATGTATTTATATAGCTTGGTCTGCTTTCTGCTGATGATTTGAAAATGTCTGATGACACAGTCCCCTAATATTTCAGTTTGTGAGTCAGTAAGAGAAAGTGATTTTGATCATCAAAGCACGAGGCCTTCTATGGCTGTTTTTAAAAGTACTGTTTTTGTGCTCTGCTTGCAGAAAACAAGACTGGCCTGGTCTAGCCAGTCGAAACAGAGCAGTATTATCTAGTTACAGGAACAGCTCATTCTGTCTGACATCCTATACTGTATTTTCTCTGTTGTCTCTATATTAGGTTTCTCCTGTTGCAGCTGAAGGATTTCTGTGGTGAGTTCCTGAAGAAGAAGCTGAGCCTGACCAACTGTGTGGCCGTGCACAGTTTAGCCCACATGTACACCTTGGACCAGCTGGCTCTACGGGCTGCAGACATGATCCGCCGCAACTTCCATAAGGTTATTCAGGATGAGGAGTTCTACACGCTGCCTTTTCACCTGGTTCGTGACTGGCTGTCTGATGCAGAGATCACAGTGGATTCTGAGGAGGTGCTGTTCGAGGCGGTGGTGAAGTGGGTGCAGAAGAACCCGGAGGAGCGAAGCCGCTACTTTGAGGAGCTGTTCCGTCTCTTGAGGCTGCCGCAGATCAAGCCCACCTACCTGACCAGAGTGGTGAAAACTGAGCGGCTTGTGGCTGCCAATGAGGCCTGCCTTCGGCTGGTGTCAGAGGCAGTAGAGGGCCACGCTATTCGCTTTGAGAACCTCAAGTCAGCTGATATGGAGTTCTGGTCTTCACACATGGCCTCCTTTCAGCCTCGCTTTGGTCAGAACATGGACGTTATCATGGTGGTAGGCGGTGTATCAGAGGGAGGGGACTATCTGAGCGAGTGTGTGGGTTACTTCATTTACGAGGACCGTTGGGTCAACCTGCCGCACATCCATAACCACCTGGACGGCCACGCCATTGCCGCCACCGAGTCCCATGTCTACGTAGCAGGTTCTATGGAACCAGGCTTTGCTAAGACGGTGGAACGGTACAATCCTAATCGCAACACTTGGGAGCAGGTGAGCAACCTCACAACACGCAAGCACTCCTTTGGCCTCACCTGTATTAAGGATATACTGTACAGCATCGGTGGCCATGGAAACTTCAGTCCAGGTTTTAAAGACGTCAGTATATACGAGCCTGAGCAGGACAAGTGGCACAATCTTGAATCTGCCCCCAAAATCCTGCGGGATGTGAAGGCAGTGAGTGTGGAGGACCGCTTTGTGTATGTCACAGCGCGCACACCTGTCGATACAGATAATGAGGATGGACTGAAGACGGTGACCACTCGCTATGACACAGAGAGCCGCCAGTGGCAAGATGTTGACTCCCTGCCTCTTATTGACAACTACTGCATCTTCCAGATGGCCGTAGCCTCGACTAACTTCTACCACACGGCCTCCTGCTGCCCCAAGAGCTACACAGTGCGGGATGAGGTTGCCAAGCAAAAGATAAGTGTGCGCATCTCTGATGAGATCCTGGAGAGCCTGCCACCTGAGGTTACCAGCATCGAGGGGGCTGCCATCTGCCACTTCGACGAGGACGTCTTCATCATCGGAGGCTGGAAGAACAGTGACGACGTTGACAAGCAGTACCGCAAGGAGGCCTACCGCTACTGTGCCGAGAGGAAGCGCTGGATGCTGCTGCCACCCATGCCTCAGCCTCGCTGCCGAGCCACCGCCTGCCATGTCCGCATCCCCTATCGCTTCCTGTACGGCTGCCAGCGTTACCCTATGCCCCAGAACCTGGCCCGCCAGCGAGATCGCATGCAGCAGATGCAGCAGCTTCACCGGCGCACACTCACCTTACGCCGGCAGCTGCAGTCGCAGATAGAGTGCTGAGCAAGTCGGTGTCCGCTTCACCCAAGAACTACACGGCTCTGTCCGAGGATACACTGCAAGCATCCATTCCATCGCAGCCATCCTCACTGACCCCCACTCATACATAACACGCTGCAGGGGGTCTTGTGTTGCTCTCATACTGGATTTTATTAAACTGAACTCTGTGCCATTGGCTTTCATGCTGTGTTGTGTTGATGGCTGATTTGTTGAAAGCCATGAAATGTGTGTGCAGGTGTGTGCTGACCAGCTGGTGGTCTTTGTGAAGGGATAAGGGGAATGTAAACATGTGAATAAGAGTGTTATATAGCAGCCAACAATTGAATATCCTTTTGTCAAGTATGTTGGTATAGATGCTGTTTATCTGTTTGTACATAAATAGTATAAAGCTGTATATGTAAACATTTATATGGATATTTTACATTCCTTTATTGTATGCCTGTACCAGAGAGGCTATGTGGCATTACCAATAACGCCATTCCTACATTCAACCGCTTAAAGAAGTCTCATTCCATGTTAACACTGTGACAATCTCTTCATGCCAGTAGAACAAATGTCTTAACTTATATTTTAAACGCTCTACTAGAATGGCTCTGCTTGTTACTGTTCAGCCTCAACAACTAAATGTGAATTATTTCAAAAAGGCTATGAATCTTAAAATCCTGTAGAATAGTTTGCTTTTAGATCGCAGTTTCCCTTCAACTGTTGTACTGAATATATTTAATAATAATTTAATTTTTTGTCGCTCATGTAACACTTGAAAACTTTTTCGTCAGGTTTCTGACAAGGCGAAATGATGAGACGCTGTGATGTTGAAAAGATCTGATAATATGTAATAAACTGATTCCTTTGAGTTATCTTAACATTGAAACATTCTATTTGGTTGCTGTAGGAAGCACCAATCACTAGCAATGGCTCAATCATTCCTATCTTTGGCACTTTGGCAGTCTGTTGCTTGGTGTTTTCCCATTCATTCAAGGAAAATCATTGAAAATGTATGCATATGTGTGAGTGCTGAGGTGTGTATGATTTGCAGAGCTTCTCTACAACTGCACTTTTATGACATCTAATTGTTTGTAAGGTCTTACTGAAGCGAAGGGATTTAAGTTGCCACTGCACTTTGATGGTTTCATTTGTTCCATATCAGACAAGGTGATTGTATTTTGAAAAGACTTTGTTTTGGCCAGTAAGTCAGTAAGTTTTGGTCCTCTTTCAAAAAACATGTAACGGTTATTTGCAGATGTGTTTCAAACATTAAATGTCTTGGTAAACCTTCTGTATTATACATCACTTTGCGCTGGGTGTATATGAGAGATCTGCTGTTGTTCTGTGGTCTCCTCTCACCTTCCTTTAAAAAAATGAGATGAAAAGGAATCTGACTGATAAAAAAACCAAACAGGACTGTTATACAAATGTGTTGTGACTGACATTTAGAAATTCCCGCTGTCAAGCAGCGCATTTTACAGCATAAAGGTTACAGAGCGAAGGAATTTCATTCATTTCCACTTTATGACCAACATAAATAGCACTGCAAATATTAAGTTATAAGCTATGAAGAATAACTAAGAGTAAGCTATGTAATTTGCTTTGCATGTGATTGTCTGACATTGTGTCCTTATATTGGATGTAAAATGCTTATGTCATCACTTGCAATTAAAGTTGTTTTGTAAGACAAATGGTTGCACACTTAGTGTATTATTGCTTTGTTAGATTTCACTAGTTAAATGAGTTACTACTGAAAAGTCTTGATGTAATCTGCATCTACTTAAAGACTGCTAAATTACTGTTAACTTAAAATGTTAAATGTCATGCTCTAGTGCTTATTTGTCAGGGACTGCTCACTATTTATCAGAGGAGAGGAGTGGCTGGGGCATGACTCTTTAATCTTCACCCTCTCCGACGCTGCAATCATTTTCCTTGAGCCACCCTCAGTGACTGAGCAAAAATGCATGGCCCTCCCTTCAACACAAATAGGCCCTAACAATATTTTTTTCATATTATAGGTACTGGAGCCAGTGCAACAGCATGAAAACAAGACTTATTACCAAAACGAAAGAAAACCAAGAAATTCCTTTCAAACAGGTCAGCGTGTTTAATTCAGAGCCAAAATGTTTTTTAAAAAGTAAGTCCATCCCAAGTGCTTAAAAACATATGTGCCATGTCTCCCCTGTGTTGCTCCACTTCCTTCCCCTACAAAAATTAAAAAGTCCTTAAAAAGATGGTAGTTACTGAGTATTATGACTCAAAAAATAATATTTATTTTAAGTTTGATTCATTTTAAACGAAAACTTTCACCCTTATGAGTTGGCCCTATTTTGTTCCCTCCCAAAACCTTGGAGGGACAGGGTGGGAACCTTTCAACTGCGCCTTTGCCTCGGGGGAAGAGTACATACTGTCCCACCCCAACTTACTTAAGTAGTAGTGCTGCCTTCACGTGTTCATCCTAGGCTCGCATTTGTGTGAACATCGGACGAAAAGCAATGTCTGGTCACTTTAGGCCAGAAACGTATGGCATTTAAGTATCAATACCGTCATCATAATTTGTATATACGGTTTACAAATATGTTTCCTTCTAAACGTCACATCGCAGTCACTGGAAAAATCATTACAAATGAACCGTCTACCTCCTTGTTTCGTCAGTTTTAAAAAGTCCCAACAATTTTGATAGTACCTGAAGGCAGCATCACCGCTCTTGCTAAAACAGATGATCCTGTCGCCCCCTTAGCAACACAAACGTTACTTATCAACTGACACTGTCTACCGATTACAAGCTTTTTATCCAAATAACCCCAACGGATCGGCAACTCATTGCAAGAAAATGGTAATCATGCTTTTATAAAGTTTTCTGAAGCACTAAAAGAAAAGCACATTGCTATCAACTTGAACACTAGTTAGATAACGTTGGGTTAGCTAAACGTAGCTAGCTTAGCTCCCCACCATTGGCTAATGTTATCTTACAGTAACTTCTATACCGTCTCAGTAAATTATAGTAAAACAAACAGATTATTGTTAAGGCTTTACCGTCAATGTTTGCTATTGGTAAATGATGTGCGGGTAGGGAACAAGTTAGCTAAACAGCATGTAATTTAATGTGGTGCTAGCACCTGACCGGGTAAGCTAACTATCTATTCAGGTGGACTACTGTTTGTAAGGAGTCAGTGCGTTTTTCAGACATACAGAATATTATGTAACCTCTTTTCACTTCTTCATAAACTCAATTCAAAGATTCCAGAGTTGTCCAACCGCTCTGTGTGTATGAGGGACCCTCAGAGGGTGCAGGAGATCCTGCAGTCCATGGTAAAGGCTGGCTCCAACACCGTGCAGGTATTCATCCTGATTTATCACATTAAGTGTTTCTTTAAGTATTGTTTTTGTCTTGCATGGACAATATGAAATTATCGTTATGTATCATCCAGGTGATATCAGATTTCGACATGACCCTGACAAGATTTGCATACAATGGCAAAAGGTGCCCTACCTGTCACAGTAAGTCCACAGACAAAGTAAGCTGCAGCTTCATGTTGTCATGCATACTGGATAACAAAAAGGTTGGTTTGGGCCTAACTGTCATTTTGTCTGTGTATTTTCTGTGCAGATATCCTTGACAACAGCAAGCTCATCTCCAATGAATGCAAAGAAGAGGTAGGAATGAGGCTTTAGTGCTGAGGCAGGTTTTCCATTACCACAAGTAAACTTCCAATATATTATTCTCTACACTCAAGCCACAGTGGAGACATCGGCATGTAACAGGATTTAATTTCATTTGTTGAATAATTTATTAGTCATTCATTCAGTCACACTGTTTGGTCTTTCTGCCCTCTAGTGGGCAGAAGGAAGAATTAAACAGACAAACTGAACCATAATCTATGCAATGTGAAGAGTTCTTATATAAACTATTGTTAAATTTCCTCTTTCCTCAGTACACTTTTGTATCTGCAATTTTGTATTAAGACCACTGATGTATAAAATCCTGTACTCTTGTCAATCTTGAGACAATCTAAACTCGTCTGATGTCAAAGAAGCTTTTGGTACAGCATGTATGCATCGACACAGATATACTAAAAAGTTGAAGTACATTACATTTGCTTGGCCTTATACAGTGTATGTCCCCTATTATACAAAATCATCTGAAATCGTACTACGTTGGAGAAAAAAAACCAATTTTGTTTAACCTTCAGTCCAGTCTGTTTACCGTTTACAAGGTTTCATCTTGTAGCATCTTAACACCCAGACACCCTAGAGCCCTGTCACATGCATGTCAACAGAGCAGAGCTCTAAGGGCTCTGAAAATTTCAAAATATAATCTTGTACAAATCATATTATATCAAATGTTAAACTTTTCCAAAGAGATTGTCTGGACTTTGTTAGTATAGCCTAATGGTTTCCTTCTGAAGCCCTTGGATATAATATGCCTAAAGTTATAGACAGAAGACAATCTCCAAATCTAATTGTGTCGAATACAGTTTGTTTTTTTAGATGTTTACAAGCCAGTTACAGTATTCTAAATATTGTCCTGTCACCGTCAGCTGAAGGAGCTGCTCAACACATACTACCCTATAGAGATTGACTCTTCACGGTCTATAGAAGAAAAACTGCCTCTTATGGTGGAGTGGTAAGTATCTAATAAATTATCCTTTACTAAATATGATATGGCGTTCTTAAGTGTGTTCATAAATGTGTTTTGCACCTATATGCCGCAGGTGGACTAAAGCTCATGAACTACTTGTACAGCAGAAGATTAAGAAAGAACTGCTGGCCACAGTGGTGCGGGAGTCTGATGCCATGCTGAGGTCAGAAAACCTGCTCTCTCAAGAGAACAGAAGATTTATTTGATACAAACGTATAAACTTAGAAACTTACAAAAATATGTTTTACATCATATGATACTATGAGTTCTTAAGACATTTTGATGACATATGGTACAATGACTTAATTGAATTATTATGCCATAGTTTATTATGACTTTTATTACATTTTTTCATTACACTACATTATGACCTCTTTATGACATTTTTTACATCACACGCTAACAACTTTTTTGTGGCATTAATGTTGACATACTATGCTATGACTTTTTATGATGACATTTTTACATCATATATTTGTTTGACATTATTTATGTCATACTGTGCTGTGACTTTTTAATGACATTTAAAATAGAATATAAAGAACACAAAATGTATGTACAAAAGGTGCAATGGAGGGATCGTACAGTTGTGCAGAAGTTGGAGTGACAGTGAAAATATTTTGAATCTAAAATAAATAAGTTAACTACAGTGTGCAGTGTAAAAAAATCCAATCCAGTGTGCTTTAATGTAACACATAAAAACAGATTTAGCCTAACAGTGTCATGTTTTTGTGACTCTGGGGCTGGGTTGGAGGGGATAGCACCAGTGTATTCATGATGTTGAGAGCAGAGGGAAAGAAACTGTTCTTGAGGCGTGAGGTTTTAGTCCTGATGGACCGCAGCCTCTTGCCAGAGGGGAGAGTCTCAAAAAGTTTGTGTCCGGGGGGAGAGGGGTCGGCCACAATATTACCTGCACGCCTATGGACCCTGGAGGTGTACAGGTCATGGATAGATGGCAGGTGGCAGCACGGATGATACGCTGCAGCCTGTTCTTGTCCCTCGACGTGGCTGCAGCGTACCAGACTGTAATGGAGGAGGTGAGGATGGACTTGATGGTGGCGGTGTAGAAGTGCACCATCATTGTCTTTGGCAGGTTGACTTTCTTCAGATGCTGCAGGAAATGCATCCTCTGCTGGGCTTTGTTGATGAGGGCGCTGATGTTCAGTGTGTATGCACAAAAACGTGGCATACACCCTTTTCCACGCTCACGTTGAGATGTATCAACATCAAGCATTTTTCATCTGATCAATGTATAGATCATATGTGATGCATAAATGCAATTACCAAACACTGTGGCAAGGTGGCCTGGATCAATGTACGATTCATTCATTCTAACGAGCAGCGTGGTTGACAACAGGCTACAAGCTGGCACAGTGCGCGATGGGTGGTTTCTTGTGAATAAATAATTTATTCATATAATTGTCCTAATATTAATCCCCCTGATGCGCACTGAGCATGTGCGCCCCTGAATATCATCCTGTCTTCACAGCATATTACTTGTCAGAGGTTCCAAGTTAGTGACTTGTTTTTTGCTGGTTAAACTAGAAAAAAAAAGTTTACCAACAAGCCCCTGTTTGTCTCTGTATGGAAAGTAATTATGTCAACAAACACATGCGTAAAGTTTGAAATTACTTGATCGGCCTAACCTTTTCCCCGGCGCACTGCTGCGTTCATTTGCGTTTTATATTTAATATGATGTGATCCATGTACGTGGTGTGTAAAATTAACAAATGGCAACTGTAAATCCATTTTGCACATAAAATATACCTTGAGGAGTGTCTTCAAATCGCATTCTGAAAAATTATTCTTCTCAGTTTTACTCATTGCTTATGTTTGTGTTATCTGATGGCGCAGAGAGAGGAATCCTACGTGCAGGGCCTATTTACATTAATCTGTATATTTATATGGGGGTGTGGAGAGGGAGGAGTCTGGTACTCCTATGGGTGTGCTCAATTCCACGTTGATTGGGATGTAAAAAAGGAAATGTGCTTGGATTCATGCCTGCACACAGTTTCATACAGCTGGATTTTTTTGTGCGTATGACGCTTTCTGGATTTAAGCCTACGCCACGTTTCAGTCGGAAATCCATGCAAGTCTTTGTACATGAGGCCCCAGGTCACCAGATGGTCAACCTCCCACCTGTAGGTGGACTCATCCCTACCAGAGATGAGTCCAACGAGGATGGTGTCATCTGGAAACTTGAAGAGCTTGATGGACTGGTGACTTGAGGTGCAGCTGTTCGTGTACAGGGAGAAGAAGAGAGGAGAAAGTACGCAGCCTTGAGGGGAGCCGGTGGTGATGGTTCTGCTGTCAGAAACATGCTTCCCTAGCTTCATCTGCTGCTTCCTGTCAGACAGGAAGTCTGTGATCCAGCTGCAGGTGGAATCAGGCACGTTCAGCTAGGAGAGCTTGTCCTGTAGCAGAGCCGGGATTATTATGTTAAAAGCAGAGCTGAAATCCACAAACAGGATCCTGGCATAGGTTTCTGCTGAGCCCAGGTCCTCTGGGATATAGTGGAGGGCCAGGTTGACTGCACCGTCTACAGACCTTTTGGCTCTGTAGGCCAATTGCAGGGGGTCCAGGAGAGGGTGAGTTTCAGGTGTGACACTACAAGACGCTCAAAGGACTTCATTAGGACAGAGGTCAAGGCGACGGGTCTGTAGTCATTGAGTCCTGTGGTCCTTTCTTTGTGGACAGGGATGATGGTCGAGTTCGTGAAGCAGGTTGGCACGTGGCATGTCTTCAACGAGGTGTACTATAGTATGTCGTCAAAAATGACCCAAGATGCCACAATTCACATTGACATTCTATACTATGACGTTTCTCGACATGCTATTTTATATGGCTTTTATCTGTTTTTTTAACATTCACATGCTATGGCCTGTCCCAGCACATTATTTTTTGCGGGTTTAAGCTGTTTCTGGAACATGTCATATTTTGACATTTTTCGCCATAGTTTTGTATGGCATTTTTGGTCATTTTTTTGACATGCTATTTTATGTTGTTCTTGGCCATTTTTGCAGCATCCTAGCCATGGCGTGTTGCGGCATGCTATTCTATGTGGTTTTCAGCTCTTTTTTGGACATTTTGACATTTTTCGCCATACTATAGTATGGGATTTTTGGCAGTTTTTTTGGCATGCTATAATATTGTGTTTTTTGGCCATTTTAGCAACATCCTATGCCATGGCATGTCTTGGCATTATATTTTTTGTGGTTTTATGTGTTTTTCAGCTGTTTTTTGGACATGTTATACTTTGACATCTTTCGCCATACTATAGTATGGCTTTTTCGGTCATTATTTCAACATGCTATTTATAGGTTTTGGGGCCTTTTGAGGATGTTTTTGGAACACTGTATACTATAGCATGCCTCTGCATGCTCAACTAAGTGGTTCTCAGACATGTTAAATTGTGACATGTTTCACCATACTATAGTCTTGCTTTTTTGGTCATTTTTTCAACATGCCATTTAATGGGGATGATAATTTAGGAATGAATGAATTAACCGGCCCAGCATCAACATGAGAGCAACACATACATAAACAAGCAAAGGGAGAGGGCGTCAGCAAGCGGCAAATCAACAATCCAAATAAAACAAATATTATGCCGACCCACACCAACCTCACAGCAACACAACATACAACAACAACAACAACAAAAAAGAGTCCAGATCCCTTTCACACTAGTTAATGTACAGTTTCAAGTTAACAACCAAATATATACTGGAATCGTGCAAGATAGAAAAGCACCAAGCACCAAGGCACATAATTGGAGCAGGGCTCGTCAAGAGGGAGGGAGGCAGGACAGTCGGTTGCACCGGATTGGCTGGCAAGAAGGTGTGGAGAAAAGGACAAGCTGCAGACTAAACAACATCCCAGAACACTGAAGGAGGGAATCCCCGGTGACGTGGCGGATCTCCCGATGATATCTTCATGTGAATAGACAGACTGCCAGAAGGCTCACTCACATAACAATTAAGAAAAATGCCAGTGCTGGTGACACTGACATACTGTAGTCTTGCTTTTTTGGTCATTTGGATATTTTTAAGGTTTTGGGCCATTTTTGGATGTTTTTTCAACAATGTATACAATAACATGTCTCTACATGCTAGATTGGTTTTCACAGTTTTCAGCTGTTTTGGCACGTTGTATTTTGACATTTTATATACTTTTATATAGCCTAGCCTAGCCTTGTTATACTTCAGCCTTACCTTTTTTTGGTCATTTTTTCAACATGCTATATCACCACTCTCCCCACTCTCAGCTGCTTTGGTTTTTGGGACGTGTCATTTTTGGCAATTTTTTGCCTTGCCTTTTCGGTCATTTTTTCAACATGGATTATCATGGTGTTTTTGGCCATGTTTGCAACATATAATGCTATGGCGCACCTTGGCCCACTATTTTAAGTTGTTTTGAGGTGTTTTCAGCTGTTTTTGGGAAATGTCATCTTTGGACATTTTTTGCCATACTATAGCCTTGCCTTTTCGGTCATTTTTTCAACATCCTTTATGATGGTGGTTTTGGCATTTTTGCAAGATATTATGCTATGGCGTGTCTTGGCACACTATTTTAAGCTGTTTTGAGGTGTTTTCAGCTGTTTTGGGGACATGTCATTTTTGGACATTTTTCGCCTTACTATAGCCTTGCCTTTTTGGTCAATTTTTCAACATGCATTATTATAGTGGTTTTGGCATTTTTGCAAAATATTATGCTATGGCACACCTTGGCCCGCTATTATATGCTGTTTTGAGGTGTTCTCAGCATTTTTGGGGACATGTCATTTTTGGACATTTTTCGCCTTACTATAGCCTTGCCTTTTCGCTCATTTTTTCAACCTGCTATTTCATGGTGTTTTTGGCCATTTTTGCAAGGTATTATGCTCTGGCATATCTTGGCACACTATTTTAAGCTGTTTTGAGGTGTTTTCAGCTGTTTTTGGGACATGTCATTTTTGGACTTTTTTAGTCATACTATAGCCTTGCCTTTTTGGTCAATTTTTCAACATGCATTATTATGGTGGTTTTGGCATTTTTGCAAGATATTATGCTATGGCGTATCTTGGCACACTATTTTAAGCTGTTTTGAGGTGTTTTCAACTGTTTTGGGGACATGTCATTTTTGGACATCTTTCGCCTCACTATAGCCTTGCCTTTTCGGTCATTTTTTCAACCTGCTATTTTATGGTGTTTTTGGCAATTTCTGCAAGATATTATGCTATGGCGTGTCTGGGCACGCTATTTTAAGCTGTTTTCAGCTGTTTTGGGGACATGTCATTTTTGGACATTTTTAGCCTTACTATATAGCCTTGCCTTTTCGTTCATTATTTCAACATGCATTATTATGCTTTTTTTGGCCATTTTTGCAACATATAATGCTATGGTATACCTTGGCCCGCTATTTTAAGCTGTTTTGGGGTGTTTTCAGCTGTTTTTGGGACATGTCATTTTTGGACTTTTTTAGTCATACTATAGCCTTGCCTTTTTGGTCAATTTTTCAACATGCATTATTATAGTGGTTTTGGCATTTTTGCAAGATATTATGCTATGGCACACCTTGGCCCGCTATTATATGCTGTTTTGAGGTGTTTTCAGCTGTTTTGGGGACATGTCATTTTTGAAAATTTTTAACCTTGTCATTTTTGGACATTTTTCGCCTTACTATAGCCTTGCCTTTTCGGTCATTTTTTGATCATGTATTATTATGGTGTTTTGGGCCATTTTTGCAAGATATTATGCTCTGGTGTATCTTGGCACGCTATTTTAAGCTGTTTTAAGGTGTTTTCAGCTTTTTTTGGGACATGTCATTTTTGGACATTTTTCGCCTGACTATAGCCTTGCCTTTTTGGTCATTTTTTGAACATGCTATTTCATGGTGTTTTTGGCCATTTTTGCAAGATATTATGCTATGGCGTGTCTTGGCACACTATTTTAAGCTGTTTTGAGGTGTTTTCAGCTGTTTTTGGGACATGTCATTTTTAGACTTTTTTCGCCTTACTATAGCCTTGCCTTTTTGGTCAATTTTTCAACATGCATTATTATGGTGGTTTTGGCATTTTTGCAAGATATTATGCTATGGCGTGTGTTGGCACGCTATTTTAAGCTGTGTTAGAGTCTTTTAAGCTGTTTTTGGGACATGTCATTTTTGGACATTTTTCGCCATACTATAGCCTTGCCTTTTCGCTTATTTTTTCAACATGCATTATTATGGTGGTTTTGGCATTTTTGCAAGATATTATGCTATGGCACACCTTGGCACGCTATTATATGCTGTTTTTTAAGTGTTTTCAGCTGTTTTGGGGACATGTCATTTTTGGGCATTTATCGCCTTACTATAGCCTTGCCTTTTTGGTCATTTTTTGAACATGCTATTTAATGGTGTTTTTAGCCATTTTTGCAAGATATTATGCTATGGCGCGTCTGGGCATGCTGTTTTAAGCCGTGTTTAAGTCTTTTAAGCTGTTTTTGGGACATGTCATTTTTGGACATTTTTCACGATACTATAACCTTGTCATTTTTTCAACATGCATTATTATTATTATTATTCCATGTTTTTCCACCACTGTATACTATTATATGCCTCTCAATTCTATACTAAGTGGTTTTCAGATGTTTTTTGGACATGCCAAATTTAGACATTTTTCGCCATTTTTATGTTGTTCCTTTTAATTGCTAATTACAGTTTTTTAAGCCGTTTAGTCGACATACTACACTATGACTTTTTGTGGCATTTTGAGTCATTTTTGGCAACATACAAAGATTTTTTTGGGACATTTTTGATGACATACTATACTTGTTACTGAACTTATTGTACTGTGAAGTTTTTTATGATTTTCAGATGACACAACATCCTTCATGATTGTCATAATGTTCTATGAGTTTTTTCATAATTTTTGGACGATGAACCATATGACTTTTTTTTTTTTTGGTCGAAATAGTGTACTATGACTTTTTATGATTTGTGCACAATACACTATTCTATGACGTCTTTTATAATTTTGGGATGACATACTTTACTATGACGTTTTTTATTATTGTCAGAGAAGACTGTATACTAGGTGGTGGGTTTTTTTATGTTTTTCGAATGACGTGGTCCAAGTCGGCTTAGTCTCATCCTGATGCTGGCTCTCCTCCCTCTCTTCGTCTGGCTTTCCCCCCTGGTTTGACTGGTCACTTGTGACATGCCATCAGTGGAGATTGTCTTGCAGTCTGCTGCATTCAGTCCAAACCCCACACAACTTTTCCCGATGTTGGCAAGTGCTTCTTTATCGCAGAAAGGTCTTGCTTCAGGAGGAGCTGCCATGGAGTAAAAAAAAAAAATAGAATATAAAATTAGTGTTATTAAAATGATAAGTAACTAACATACATGACTTTTTTTTTTAACAGGGATGGATACGAGCTCCTCTTTAACCACCTGTATGAGCACAGCATCCCTCTGCTCATCTTCTCTGCTGGAATTGGAGACATCCTTGAAGAGGTTATTCGCCAGGCTGGAGTCTTCCACCCGAACGTCAAAGTCTTCTCCAACTACATGGACTTTGATGAGTCTGTGAGTAACTACACCACAAACTACAATTTGATCCCAACACCAGGGATCAAAATATTCTATTGACTTTTTACCTGCCGTTACAGGGAGTGTTGAGGGCTTTCAAGGGAGAGCTGATACACATCTACAATAAAAGGGAAGGTGCGCTGCTCAATACTGGCCATTTCCAGGAGCTGCGAACACGACCTAATGTGCTGCTTCTGGGAGACTCACTGGGTGATCTGACGATGGCTGATGGGGTGCAGGACATGGAAAACATCCTCAAGATTGGGTTCCTCAATGACAAGGCAAAGAAAAAGCTTTGACACTCATATTAATTAAATGGACTCTGTTAACCGGTTCATATTTATTTATTTTTTAATCGTTATTCTGACATGACGATCCTGATTCTGACAATTCTCGTGTTTTTTTTAAATTT
This sequence comes from Plectropomus leopardus, assembly GCF_008729295.1. Lineage (NCBI taxonomy): Eukaryota > Metazoa > Chordata > Actinopteri > Perciformes > Serranidae > Plectropomus > Plectropomus leopardus. The sequence goes on along the minus strand of NC_056479.1, from coordinate 11,300,701 downwards.
CTCCCCTCAGGTAGAGGAGAGGAAGCAGTCTTACTTGGACTCGTATGACATTGTCTTGGTAAAAGATGAGACCTTGGAAGTCCCAAATGCCATACTGCTCTACCTTACTGGCAATAAATGAACTAAGAATTGAGAACACCACTGGCCATTTGGTATTGAACACTCCAGTGCCATCAGCTGAGGAGGGCCCTTCCTCAGAAAGTGTCAGTTGAAGATTGAAGAAGATATCTACAAGTAATTACGAATGTTTTTATAATTTTCCATTTTACAAAACAATTATTCACAAGTCGATTAGAAAGCAGCAGCAGTGACACTATGTCACCCTTTTATATTTTTGTCCACTGGCCTTTCTCTCATGTTTATGGTTAAGCTGCTTTTGAAACATACTGTATGTAACGGAAGCCAGATTTGCATCGTCTAGTTACTGTGCGCCTTGAAAAGAGTATTTGTGTGGTTAAGGATTTTTTTTTTAATTTGTTGAGGGAGAGATTGCTCATGTCAGAAAGTTTTGGTCTCATATTCTCCAGGATGTAAAGACAAAGGGAAAGAAAAGTGCACAAAATAAATGGCAGCATTTGACTCTGCATGTGGTTTGAAAATTAATTCCAGATTCTTAAAATAAAACTCCTTTCCAGGTAATTTTAACATGAAATTTGACGCTTTTAAAAAGTTTCTTACAGTGTCAAGTCTTTTCTGGGCATATTGTCAAGCGTACAGTACAAGTTGTATTTTTTTATGACAACTATTGGGTTTTTTGTGTCACCAGTGCTACTAAGTGGTTAAATATAACTACTACTACTACACAAGATTTCAAAACTGAAATGTTTAAGAGAAAATTACGGTATGGCAGAGGTCAAATTATTTGTAAGCACTAACTGCTACCTCAGAAGTGTTACATTATCACAAGGAAAAATTAACACATGATTTCACCTTTAGTCATTTTAACTGTATGGTTTTGAAAAAGTCTGTTACTTTCTGCACTGCAATAAACAAGAGTTTCATAAAATGTAATAACTACAGGCAAACATCAATATCCATAAATGACAGATTCATTGTGTGTCATTCATGGACGTGCAGTCAGTCATGCTTTTTTTTTCCTCGGTTTTAATCCAAACTCATTACCTCTTTATATGTTCCAACTTGTCTGAAATAAAATGTGGCTCAATCAGTTTCAGATCGTCATGTTTCATTACAAATGTCTTAATGAATGACAAATGTATGCCACTCAATTAAAGTCTGCCAAACTGATTCACAGGTACGTCTGTACACAGACACTGTGAAAGACACAATAGGTGGCTTCATTTTAGTGCAGTATGTTGTCCAAAAAAAACAAACATACAAAAGTCATGGTACAGTATGTCATTCAAAATATATAGTCTTATTTAAGTATGTTATTCAAAATAGCACTTAAAAAATTAATAGTAGAGTATGTCTTCCAAATTAGCACAAAAAAGTCATAGTATAGTATGTTGTTCACTATAGCATAAAAAATGCATAGGGTAAGTATGCCATCCAAAATTTAAAAAATCCAGTCATAGTATCCAAAGTAGCATATATGTTATATATGTCATGGCATTAAAAGGTCATAGTACATCGTCCAAAATAGCATAAAAAAGTCATTGTATATTTTCTCATTCAAAACATAAGAAAGTTGTCATAGTATAGGATGTCGTCCAAAAAAAGCACAAAAAAATTTAAGTATCATATGTCCTCCAAAACAGCGTGAAAAAGTCATAGCATGGTATTTTTGTCCAAAACACCATCAAATACAGTTCTAGTATAGTTTTTCGTCCAAAAGAAACATTTTAAAACATCATAGTAAAGTATGTCATTCAAAATACCATAAAAAAAAGTCATCGTCCAGCATGTCATCCAAAATAGCAGAAAGACATCATGGCATAGTATGTTCAAAATAGCATGCAAAAAGTAATAGTACTATATGGTGTCAGATATAGTATAAAGAAGTCATCATGTAGTATATCGTCCAAAATAACATTAAAAATTAACTGTATAGTATATCATCCAAAAGTATGTCATGTAAGAGTATATTTTTCAAAATAGCACAAAAAAGTGATACTATAGTGTGCCATCCAAAATTACGTAAAAGTCATATGACAGTATGATGTCGAAATTAGCATAAAAAAATCATATGTCAGCCAAATTAGCACAAAGGGGCCATAATATAGTATTTTGTCTAAAATAGCATAAAAAGTCATAGCATCATGTCAATTGTTGTCTAAAAGAGCATACAAAAGGCACAGTGTGGTGTGTTGTCCCAAAATAGCACAAAAAAATCATAGTATCTTTTGGCTTCCAAATCAGCATAAAAAAGTCATAGTATTGTATGTCATTCAATATTGCATAAAAACGTCAAAGAATAGAATATTATCCAAAATGGCGTAAAAACACCATAGTATAATATGTGGTCTAAAACAACATGAAAAAGTCATAGTATAGTATGCTGTCCAAGATGACACAAAAAAGTCGGTGTAGAATGTCTTACAAAAAGCATGAAAAAGTCAGTATTGTTGCCTAAAATAGCATTAAAAAAAATTAATGGTATGTCATCGAAAATAACAAAACCATCAACCATCAACCATCAACTGTCAAAAACAGCATCAAGAAGTCATAGTATTGTGTGTCATCCGAAAATACATAGAAAAGTCACAGTATAGTATGTCGCCCAAAATCGCATAACAAAAAGTCATATTCTTAGATCATGACTAAAAAAGCCTGAAAATGTCTTAGTATGGTAGGTCCTTCAAAATAGAGAGAAGTAAAACAGAGCCAGGCGTACGTGATTTCACCCTCATAGTAATTTTAATTGTGATTTTTAAAGAGTTGACTCCAAAGTCTCTTACTTTTTACAAAGCTTTTTACATAAAAAATCCATGCTTTGTCATGTAATAACATGTCACATGCATTTCTTTTCTTCTTGGGTCCAAACTCATAACGTCTTCATTTGTTCTAATTTGTCTGAAATAAAATGTGGATCGTCTGTCTCTGATAGTCATATTTCATTACAAATATTTAAATGAAAGAAAAATGTTTATTCAAATTTAGGCCACTAAATTAAAGCTTATCAAACCAATCAAGAGGTCGTACACAGACAGTGTGGAAGAAATAAAGCAGGTGTTCATTTTACTATAAAACAGTTTATTTTATGTTCCACAGTAATAATTGTAATAAAATTTTCTATAATAGATATTCTAATATTGTACAAACTAGCCATTCCCAAACATACAGTACAACCAGTGAGTTTCATCCTTTTATATGAGGCACTAATTTTAGTAAGTAATATTCTGAAAAAGGGCCCAGCCCAAATGCTTTTTTTAGGAAGTTCAATGTAAATATTTGACTCAAATGTGCCTTTTTCAACACAACACAATTTGTCTCTTGACCATTTTTCTTCCCTTTCACATTTTCAAACACCTGCTTCCTGTAAGCAACACATTTTAACAGAATCTATCAAAGCAAACTGCCTGACTGTCTTAAATAAAGGCTCAACAATCTTTCAATCTCTGAAACATCTTCAAAATAGTTGCACGACAGTTGCTAAGGTGACAGTTTAACCTCCACCACTGCAGACGCGTTCCTTACCAACAATGAAATACTGTGTGTCCCCTTTACAGCTCGTCTCGTCTCGCTTGCTCAGTCTCGTCCACCTCAAGACCCAGTTCATCTTCTACAACCTTCCCGTCTTTATTATGGTCCTGCTTATCGAACATGTCCTTAATGATGCTGTCGGCGTTGACCCCTGGCCGAAGACGTCCTTTGCCCTCTTTAACTTGGAGCATGATGAAGGCTGAAAACTGGAGAAACAGGAGATACAGTTGCACTGTTGAAAGTATTTTCACTGCTTGAATCCAGGCTGTTGAACTGGCTGTCCAGGAAGTTAAACTGGACCTTGCTTGTTTGCTTACCTCCTCTAAAGGTACCTCTTTGTCACCATTGAGGTCCATAGCGGGAAAGAGGTTATCTGGGCCGTCCCCCAGCCACACAAACATGTAGCCTTCAGGCACACCTTTCTGCAGCTCCACTAGCTCCAGCTCAAAGAAGAGCACTGCACTCCTGGGAACTCCTCCAGCTGCAGACACCAAAACAGATGAGAGAAGACATGATTTGGGGAAAAAGAAAGTGTGTGCAGAGTGTGATCTGAGCAGCTCCGACGACTGACCTCCATTTTCACCATGTCCCCAGTGTGGGGGAATGACCACCTCCCTCTTCTCGCCGACACACATGCCACTCAAACCTTCCTCCAGACCTGCTATCACCTTGCTCGCTCCGAGAGTCGTGATGGAGGGCGAGTCGTACTGGTCCCTGGAAATGCACAGACCTTAATCTTAACAGTGGGGATTTACAAAAAAAATACAAGGTAAATAAAATATGTATCAAAACCTTGAGCCATGCAGGCATAGTGCTGTTGCCATGGATACATAAATGGTATGATATCTGCAGGCCCACTGCGACCTATCAGACGGGGAGCCAGCGATGAATACATGCAAGAACCAGGAGGAGGATGCAGTTTAGCAGAGGGCGCTCACGAGGAGTACAGCAGGGTGCCGTCCATCAACGAGCAATTGTAACGATACTGGATCAAATCGTCAGCTTCACTGGTCACTTTGCATTCCTCAGGCTTGTGGGTAACTTTAACGTCGACTTGGTCTTTGGGGTTGTGGAAGTCAATGACGTGAATGTCAAAGACCAGCACAGCAGAGCCAGGGATGAAATCTCCTGCAGCAGGAGAAGGAATGAATAAAAATAAACAGGGAAGACGGTGTTGCAAACATAAGCAAGGCTAAGTGGTTTGTTTGTCCATTCCAAGCGTCTTCCGAATCTTCCAACATGCATCTGCTAAACTCACCGACTCCGTCTCCGCCATACGCCAAGTGAGGAGGGATCGTAATCCTTCTCTTCTCTCCCATGCATAGCCCATGTAGGGCTTTGTCCATCCCTCGGATCACATATCCCTTGCCGATGTATGTGTTATAGGTGCTGTTTCGCTTGTAGCTGTTGAGGTTAACGTTAAATTGGGTTAATTTTCCTCATGTTTTATTGCTTTCTAATAATGGAGAAGTCTCCGGTTTACCTCGAATCGAAGGCAGTCCCATCCTGGAAGGTACCGTTGTAGTGGTAGCGGATGTAATCTCCAGTCACTGTCCTGCGGACACAGCCTTCAGGCACCTCCTTCACCTCCACAATCAGATCATCCTTAGGGTTGAACATATCAACCAACAGCACCTCGAACGCCAGTGTAGCCTGAGGGGGGACCTTTGTTCCTATTGGGGGGGGGGGGAAATACTTACAGTGCGTCTTTATCTCCCAGTTCCATGTCAACCAAATATACTTTAACTTAATTTGGACCATTTTTCACAGCATACTTATTTTAGATTATTTTCTTTCAGTCAACCCGATGAAGGTGTGAGGACTGAAGTGTTGTTTGCTTGACGCAAGTTACTGCAAGTAATAGGTGTTTGCAGGAATTCTCTTTTCGTCACGTATGGACAGTTTCCTCCTACACACCTTTTGGAAAGGTGTGCATGAGCCTCCACATTCAAGATTGGTTACCTTCCTTCGAGGCAGACCTTTTTTTTGGTTCTTATTTGTGAGGTATGGAACTTTCAACTTGCAGTGACTTGCAGAGGCAGAGAGTCATGTAGGACATTAGCGACCCTTTTTTCCATTACTTTTCTACAAATGGTCAGTGCATAATAACACACTCAACATGGACTCTCCTGTGTGTACCCACAAGGTCAACAATAATCAAACATGAACACTGTGAGAATAAACCTCAATCAGCTGCTGAGTGTTGAACGCACCTTCAGAAAGGCATTTTCAAAACAGTCTTTGCCCTCAACTGTGGTACCATATAACTAATGGCTGTTTATAGTTGCTTCTAGTGTACTTTGAATAATGCTCAGCTGCAATTAAAAGTTTGTGATTTGTAGTATATTCTTTGATAATGATCCAGACAAAGTAAAGTCTATTAAAGTCCACTGAAACATAAATTGATATAAATACCGCGATAACTGTAGGTGAGCAAGTTCGAAATGTAAAACTTCAAAAAAGTCAATTCATTTCTTTAACAGGTCATATTTAGGTGTGTGAAATTATTAGATACCATAGCCGCTCTCTCCATATGCCAGGAAGGGTGGGACGATGATAAATCTTCTCTCCCCGACACACATCCCCAAAAGACCCTCTTCCATGCCTTTGATGAGGTCGCCCTGTCCCAAGTAGGTGTCATAGGTTGCATTCCTCGAGTAACTACATCAAACACGACGTTTGTGAAAATCACAGAAACAGACAGACAACAGATGGCTTACTGTTAAAACCTAACCTCACCTCACCTGGAGTCGAAGGCCGTGCCATTCAGCAGGGTGCCATTATAGTGGTAACGCACAAAATCCGACGCCACGGTGGTGCGGTTGCAGCTCGCAGGTTTGCTGAGTGTGCGGATCTGGACCTTGTCCTCAGTGTTCCATATGTCCAGCAGGAGAACATCATACACCAACACAGCGTCAGGAGGTATTATGCCACCTGTGGGACGAAGAACACAAGTCGGCATAAAACCAGCACAGAAAAAGTGTCTGACAAAGCGGCCTGAATGTCGTGTGTATCTGCACCTGTTCCAACGCTTCCATAAGCCAGGTGTGGGGGGATTGTGATCCTCCTGTGCTCGTTGACACACATGCCCTGGAGGCCGCGGTCCATCCCTGTGATGAGTCTGCCCAGGCCGACCTGGCTGATGAAGGCTTTGCCTCGGTCATGACTGCACACAGAAAGGGAAAGCTGGATGAGAGTGTATACTGGAATCCACCAAAGGCAGAAAAGTTGCAGAGGTGCCAAAATAGTAAATGACAAAAAGAAAAAAAATCTAGAGGCTCATGTCATTGTGCAAGGAAAAATTTATGTGCAATTAAGTTAGCATTCAATGTTCCATCCATATCAGCAGTGTTTTTCAAGGAGACTTAAGTCCCTGTTGGCTTAATTATGATCAGACAGATTAAAAAAAAAACCCAAATACTTAGAGGGATGTTTGACACATGGCAACAATATCCACCACTATAGAAATTCAGCTTTTTCTCTATCTCAAATTAATGTTTGCATACTTAAATCCCAGCAAATCTATAATCATGCATTGTGTAAGCTATGGAATTTTTTAACCCTCTGAGCACTGAGCTGTTTTTTCCTAGTTTTGGTTTGCCTCTTTTTGTAATAATGCATTTATAACCTCAGCCCCTCAATGCACAATCAAGGTGTATACCTTCTTTTTTCAGGACAACCTGGGCTGCAGGTCAAGGAGACATCATGTCCCTCTTGGCTTAATTACGATTGGACAGGTTTTTAAAAATATATATATTTCATTTTAAGGGATGTTTGACACATGGCAACAATATCCACGGCCATAAAAACTCAACCTTTTCTCTACCTAAAATTAATTTTTGCATACTTAAATCCCAGCAAATCTACAATTATGCATTGTGTAAACTATGTTGTTTTTTTAAGAAACATTAAGGTGATGCCAAGTTATCATCGTGATATGACGACTGACACGTCTGCAGTGATCTTTGCTGCAGTAAATGATCTGTGAATCCATCAGGAAAGTGATTGTGGCATCCAGTGCTTTTTCTTTCTTTACAACAGTTGAATAACGGTACTATAAAGACAACATTTTGGTTGCAGTGTGCAACACTTTAACCTCTGGAAACATCATTTCTGCAAAAGCTATTACATGCGGTATGCTAGATGACGTGATAATTTCGCGGTTGCACGTGAGGTATATTGTTACCGTGGCTTGTTTTATCCTCAAACATAAAAGCTAACGCTCCTGCAGAGACAAACAGTTTACACTGAGAATAAACTCTGTCTACGTTAATGACATTAAATAGTGTATTTCGCTGTAACATCACCTGGAGTCAAACTTTTTCCCGTCTGCATAGAAGGTACCGTTAAAATGATAACGGATAAAGTCTTCTGTCTGCACTTCTCGAGGACAAAATCTCGGTATGTCGTACCTATCGATCACAACATCCACTAACGGCCCGGGGTTACAGTTCACAGTGATGACATGAAGGTAAAAGAAAAGCGAAGATAGTTTTAGATCCATTTGGAAAGTTGTGAGAATAACTGCGGAAGCTCGCGGGGCAGAAAGCCCGTCTACCGGAGAGGTGATGAGGGTGAGGAGGTGGAGACAGAAGTCCTGAAAGAGGACTGAGACACTGGAGCTGTGTCAAGACTGCCGGAGAGACATACTACTTCCGGTTAGGATCGCAAAATAAATGCCTTCTCGAGTAACATGGAATATAAATAAACAGACTATACTATATTTGTACTGACATTTCACGTTTAAATCAACAGATACGTAAGGTTACAGTAGTCAAACTCGTTTTCAGTTGACAAAATTATGGGGCAATAACTATAACGTTAGGGACCCTTCTTTATATTTGAAAAATGTGGAGGTACAGCATGTGAAATATTGTTTAGTAATGGGGAGTTTTTTTTTTTTTTTCATTTTGGCTAGGAGCATACAAATTTAAATGGCTTTATTCTAGGTTCGTTTTGCCGTCAGTTTTTGAAGAAAACATGCTCATGTTGTCTCTTCTTTATCAATCACTAAATTTACAGTTTATCAAAGCCAGAAACTATAAAAAGATAAATTGCTGGGTTTTTCAAATTTCTGAGTCCTTAAACATGTTATCAGGACAAAAAAATATAATCTTAAAATTGTGGTATTTCGTCAAAATCCCTTTCGTCAAAAAAGAAAACAACAAAAAAACATTTGCACTCACCAACCTGCATGCAAGACAAGAGTGAGAAAAAAAACCCTACAAGGCTTTCCTTAAACTCCTGGATTTTACCTCAACTTTTCACAATCAAATGTCAAAAGGTACATTTTTTAAAACTAGAAACTAATTTATGGTGGAGGGAGGGTCATACTTTTCCCTCGGGCACTAGGGTAAGTTAAATAAAAATAAAACAAACAAAATAAAGACGACTTAGTCAAACCTACGCCAGCCAACTGATTTGATAAATAAAGAATAGTCCCTTGGTTAACCAAAATCAAACGCACACAGTTTTACATCATTTCTAAACATATTATCATGTTGCCTCACCTGTTCTCCTAAATGTGCTGCTTTGGTTTGGTTGTCCCTCAGTTTACAGCGGTGTCCAGCTGCTAATCCTTTCAAAGAGGTGCTTGAACTCTTGAAATCCTGTCCATGACTCGGTGAATAAATTTTCCTCCGAATAACTGCTGAGCGCACATCTGGAGCAAGACAGCGTCCTCTCTGACAAGCTAGCTATCTCGTAGTTAGCCATTATTTCCCAGGAGAACCACTCCAACTTCAATCTTTTTATCCGCAGTTTGGTGTACAACAACATCCCGCGGCTGATGGGAGTGTTAAATCTCAAATGTCTGAATTAAAAACCAGACTTTAAAATGAGAGGTGAGGGAGATAGTTCAGGTAAATCGTCGTGACCCATTTTCAAATTCTAACTTCTGTCAACAAACCAATCAGGTTGCAGCTGGTTGCGGCTGCGCAATGGGAATTCAACCTCACGTGTTTAGCATTACTGGGCATGCGCATTACAGTGGAGGCCTCTATAATACATCCACGCTTAATACCCATATAATACACACGCATAATACATCCATGCTCTCGGGCGCATTTAAACCATTTTAAAACGTATCCAATCACAGCCAAAAAGACTAATAGTAATAATTATGAATATCAACAGCGATCCGAATTTTGACGATCTCTTTATTACTCATGACTAGGTCAGAAATTTACAGTATTTCTAATTGGTCTCAATCTCCATCTTTTTTTCTGTCTTTTTTTGAAGAGTCGATTTAATTACAAAGATAAGAGTGTTTCACTTCAAACTCACAAATTCAAACTGAACAGCCCCTGAATGCCATCACAGTGTTTAATTATTGTACATGGAGATAAAAGAGAGAAACAGTATCATCGGAAGAAGACAAAGACCATGTCACCTTGGAAATTAGTTAAGGCTGGGTTTTCCTTATGTAACCTATGTTAATTTCCAGGAGACCAAACAACACATTCCTCCAAAGCAAGAAAAAACCTTCATCGGTATTTTCAGAGATTAAATTATATAAATTAAGCCAGAAATTCTTCACAATGAGGCAATGCCATAATAGATGCATAACAGTTTCAGTACAATCTAAGCAGAAACTACAGTTCACATCAACGTCTCTCTAATCTTCTTTTAACATGTTCATTAGTAGGATATTTTAGTTAAGTTGATGAAAAAAATTCCCTTATTGGTGATTAAAAATTGATTAAATCTCCAGGGATCCTGCCTACCCAAAATATCACGTTGGTTATCTACCACAGAAGGAAACTCTTCATCATCTGTTATCATAATCGTGCAAGTTGCATCTTTAGAAAGATCAGCATGCTCTGAAATTACTGAAACACAGGAACAATCAGACCTTAAGTACTTGCATTTACAGTCGAATAGATTTCGTTAAGTAAACCAAAAAATGTATTACTTTGTGCTTTTATTTTGAAAGGGATACAGAAAAAACGTCCTGTCTTGTTCTGTCTCCTTGTATCTTACTTAACACATCTTTAGGGTCCTGTACCCCAGAGAGCAGCAGGAGGAGTGGCCCCCGGGCCCCCACCCACTTTTAAGTGGAATTCTGCAAACGTGTAAAGCCTGGCCCAGAGGCCCGGCCCCATGATTTCACTCACGTATGAAATCAGACCAAAATTATAGCTTGTCTCTCCATAATCTGAAATTATTCCTTTGTTTCACTGGAAAATACGGCAGGCGTATACTGCCTGTGTGTTTACAGTCTACATTTACACTGTTATTACGCACAGAACTGCTTCTGGGACACATCTGTCTGCCTCAGACAGACGGGTCCTGGGTCCTAATAACCATCCCACTCAGACATCTACCAAAATATGTTTGAGTATTACAACATTATGAAACGTTACAGATAGTACAAATTCCGGTTATTTGCCAAGAAGTGATGTGTCAACTATGCAAATGGATGTTAAGATCACCAACCCATGTCTCAGCATGTCAGGTTGGTCGGAATGCAGGTAACTAAACTGATCATCATCTGCTCACAGTTTCAGAGCTGGGTGCATGTTTTCATTATGACTTTTAAATTCTTCTTAACAGTAAGAATAATATGTTCAAATTTAGCTAATGGGTCTGTTGGGTGTTATGACCCTGGAAACACTGAGGAAAGCTGGACCCTTTTCAGGTCCGAACTCTTTGACGTCCGAGTCAAGCAAGCCAGAGTTATCACCATTTATACCGGAAGTGCTTACTTCTTCCTTCAAGGCAATTGTCAGTAAGGAAAGAGTTTTCAGTGATGGCTGCAGATACCAGTTAATTTGTCGATTCATATTCTCATATATGAATATACATACTGACATAATGTTTTTCGAGGACCAAATAGTCTTGAGACTTCGTGCAGTGAGACATTAATGTATACTTTAAAAGACCCGCAAGATACCCGGGAGGTTTACCAAGTGCTTTGTAAAAAAATAAAATAAAAATGCAGAGCTGTTCTCTTCTTGCTGGCAGTGACAGTGACTGGCAACCAACTTTCCCTTATAGTGCATACTAAAATGCATCCTAAAGCCATCCCCAGGTATAAATGGTGTTAACCCTAACCTAAACCCTAACCCCCTAACTTATATGACGTTTTTTTTTAATTTCCTTCAAAACTATTGGACATTAATGGAAATAATCTAAAACATTACAGCATACTCCAAAGAATGGCTGGCTTAAATATTAAATATCAATATTACAGTAAATGGGCACACTAAACTAAAAAGCACTCGTAGAGCCACAATCAGCGGGACTTTTATTTTGAAAGTCCTGACCAGAAGTTCTTATTTTCAGTATCTAGTGTGCATCACAGGAGCCTACGTGCAGGCAGACATGAGTATTCCCTGCTAAAGAAAGAGGAAGCTTTCAGCTCCATTCAAAACAAGATCAGTCTCCTGCAGGAGCCGGCGGAGGTAACGATGCTCCTGAAAAGCTTGTGTCTGGCCCTTCTCCTCCCGGCCCTGGCGGAGGCTCAGTATGAGCGGTACAGCTTTAAAAGTTTTCCTCAGAAGGACATCATGCCGCTGGACTCTTCCTATAACTACGCGCTGGAGCAGTACGGGCAGCAGAACTGGGCAGAGAGCATCAAGTACCTGGAGCTCAGCCTGCGTCTCCACCGGCTGCTACGGGACAGCGAGGCTTTCTGCAGCCGCAACTGCAGCTCCGTCAGCCGGGACAACGACACCCTGTTCACCGACAGCAGCCTCCGCGTCGTGCGCCACATCCTGCTGAGGGCTGCGTGTCTTAAAAAGTGCAAGGCGGATTTTCCAGTGTTTCAACTCAGTTATCCGCGGAGGGATTTACTGGAAACTTTCGACAAAAGGGTGCCGTATCGGTACATACAGTATGCATACTTCCAGGTGAGATGAAAGGTCTGATGCGCCTAGTGTTGTGCCAAATTCCGTGGAGTGCAAATGTAGGCCTTAACCAATAATCCTGCATTTACACAAAATACACCCCTAAGTCCCCGAAGTGGGCGTAATATAAAGAGATATATTAGTGCAATTTGGCCATTAGAAACTTACTGGGATATTCACAACGACGCAGGAACATACAGAAGGCTATTTAACAGTGCCATAACTGTGCGTAACGGGCGCAAACACACACCAAAAGTTAATGCAGTCTCGAGGCAGATTGACTCGGTTTGACAACGAGAGGAAATTTCTAGTAGGTGAGATGTGGTTGGGTTTCCCGGCTGCTTTGTTGCGCCCTCCTGCAGACCAAGCAGTAGTTGAGCATGTGCCACGTCTGCTCCAGTGTTACCCTGAAAACAATCCCCCGATTCTTCTCTGTCACACAAGGTGATGGGGACCAGGTTTGCTTTACAGGCAAAGACTGGTCTCAGTTTTGAATCCTTTTTGGTGTCTTTCAAAACCATGGGAAAATGGCAATGATCAGCAAAAGATGAAATGACTGAAAAATGTGTAATAAATTATTCAAAAGTACAAGAAAATGACCCCCAAAAATTACTTAAAAGAAAGAAAAAAGAGAAAGAAAATAAAGAAATAGGGAAATTACCCCCAAAGTGCTTAACATTTACAATAATTATGTGACATAATTCTAATATGAAATTATGATAATTAGTGTTAATTATATTGGCTTTTTTCGGCTCAACATTTTACCTCTATCTTTTTAGAAATAATTTTCTAAATCTACTAATTTCTTGCAAATTGTGGAACATTTCTTACCAAGTTGCTTAATGGCTTTTTTTCCAGCACCAATTTGCTCAGGGTTTATATTTTTGTAAAAGGCATCTAAAAGCAGCACAAGAAAAGTGTTGTTACAACAGGTTTCAAAGGGTTAAACTGGAGCAGTTTGTAGTTGTGTCTGCTAAGTTAAAAGGTGAATCAATGGCTCTCCATCTGGTGATCAAACAGCCACCCAGATCAGCAAACGTGCTTTTAAGCAGGCTTATAGGATTTGCATGACTTTGATTTTGTTTGTGTTAAGACACTGGACCATGAATATACGCAGCATCAAACAATGGATCTCTCCTCCTCTTTCTGGAGAAAGAAGGGAGTTGAATATGTTTATTACATGGCCATAGGTATATACCTGCTGCCATATCGTATTTTTTTCACATTCTTCCATAAAGCATTATTTTTCTATTCATCGACTCAAAAATATTTCATATTCCAACACCAGTGATCGACATCTGTTAGTAATTGCTGGAGCAAAGGGGTCAGCGGTCACGTTATCCAATAAAAAGTGTATTGACAAGAGCTACTGTTTCCCTTCATGCCAGCTAGAGATATTTTCCCCCCGAAAATACTGCATTCATTGTAATTAGGAAATAACGATAATTTTGGCACATCCTGGGGTGCCTGGCTGCTCAGTGCACAGAGGAAGTGTCCTCGCCGCAGCGGCTGCAGGTTAGATTCCAGTTCGATTCTGGCCGTGGCCCTTTGCTGCATGTCACCCCCTCTCTCTTGTACTTTAATGCTTTTGCTGTCCTATCGAATAGAGGCATTAAAAGCCCCCAAAATAATCTAAAAAAAAAATATATATATATAAAATATATACTGGCACATCCTCTCTCTCTCTCTCTCTCTCTCTCTCTCTCTCTATATATATATATATATATATATATATATATATATATAATATATATATAATATAATAAATATAATATATAATAAATAAATAAATAAATAAATAAATAAATAAATAAATAAATAATTATTATTATGGTTTTTGTTTGTTAGTTTATTTGGATCCCCATTAGCTGCAGCAAAGCTGTAGCTATTCTTCGTGGGGTCCAACAAAATTATACATACAATAAAGAACAACAAAATACTGGAAAAACCTTATCCAGCATGAAAAAACAAACAAACAAAAACCCCAAACAAACCCAAAAACATCACAGAGAAAAAAAACATTATAGAAATATATGTACGTATATATATTTTTAAATTGACAAATATCAATTCCCTGTCCATCCCTAACTGTATTGCTATCTATTCGCCCTCAGCTTAACAACTTGGAGAAAGCTGTGTCAGCGGCCCACACCTTCCTGAAGAAGAACCCAACTGATCCCTACTTGACCAAGAACATGAAGTACTACAAGACACTCTTTGATGTGGAAGAATATCTCATTGACCACGAGGAGCAGCCGTATGAAGTCCGTACATTAAAATTGTAGTTTTTTTCCCAGTATGCTTATTGAACGTGTGCTAAAATATTCAAAAACATCTCTTTGTTAACCAGAGTGTTTTCCTGAAAAGTGTGACACTTTACAACAACGGAGACTTCAGCAGCAGTGCCCGAAGTATGGAGCAGGCCATCACGCAGTACTTTGAAATATACAGTCTCTGCTTAGCGGGCTGCGAGGGCTCATATGAAATCATAGAGTTCAAAGACTTCTATCCCACTCTGGCAGGTAAGAAATGAGCGATTTAAAGAAATGCTTCACCCACAAAATGACCATTTCTAAATCAATTAGTCATGCTGTTACTTTGAATTCGTTAAGAAAGTTCTTTATCGAACGTCTCCATTGAAAATGAAACATATTGCCTTTTTGACTGACTGGGGATCGTGTTTAACAACAGCAAAAGTATATCAAAAAAATTGTTTATGAATTTCCCTCCTTTCTGCAATTGTACTTTTAACACAGAACGGCGAGGCGGCATAACAGCATGAGACTGGTGGTGAAAAACAGACTTAACTCTCCAGTTGGATGTTCAGTACTGCCCAAATATGAACATTATCACTAAAAAACCTTAGTATTGGAGTTTCATCTCAAAGAGAGTATAGATATGTTTCAATTTCTATTCAGTTTCAAATATATTAAAACGTTTTTAGTAAAAATGCATGTGTTTGGAAAGCACTGAACATACAACTGGATAAATGACAATGGGATTATAATGCAAAGGTTGTATGAGGGTGTGGAAACAGATGTTTTGATGTAGTGTTGCTGATGTTAAAGGTGGTTCCCAAATCAATTGATAAATCAAAATTTTCTTCTCGAATTCCAGGTAACACGATATGGCTAACTGTTTTATAAACGGTTATTTTGTGGGTGAAGTATTGCTTTAAGAGACGTTTCAGTTCTGTGTTTTATGGAAGAAAATCATGTTTGGTGTTCCCACAGATCTCTACACCAATGTGCTGAAATGTAAGGTAAAATGTGAAGAGCACCTGACACCCAGCGTGGGAGGCTTCTTTGTGGAGAAGTTCGTAGCCACCATGTTTCACTACCTCCAGTTCTCCTATTATAAATGTAAGACCTATAACAAAGACGCTGGGTGAGTTTATAGCAATCTGTGTATGACTAATTCTAAAACGTATTATTTTGCAATTTTTTTCTTTTTTTTTTTTTTACAGTGAATGATGTAAAGAACGCTGCTCCGTGTGCAGCCAGTTACATGCTGTTTGACAATAAAGACCAGGTGATGCAGCAAAACATAGCGTACTATCGCTTCTACCGGGAGCAGTGGGGACTTGAGGAGAAAGACTTTCAGCCTCGGCCCGTGAGTGAAACAAATACCTTATTACTATTCTCTTTTGGTACTTCCTGGGCTTCGGTGGCAGGACTAGAAGCAGCACAAAGTGTTAACAAAGTTCACACAGGCTGCACTTAACCAAAGCTGGAAAACTATAGCATAAAATGGTCTTGGTGTGAACATTAACGCAATTTCAGGGTGGTAATTAAAAAGCCATGTACTCTTGTAAAGACAGAGTTGTTTTCTATCTTTATATGCTTGGTATAGAGTTGGCAGCAGCTGCAGCTTGCCAGCGCTTTGGTGGTAAACATCTTCGCCTTCTGAAGCTGCCCCAGCTTCAAATAAAGCTGTTTCTGCTGTAAATACTTCAAGGCTGCCACACTAAGAGGCAAAAAAGCAGTAAACAAAAGGACAACAGGCCAAATGTGTTGCTTAGTGCTGAGTTATAAAACTATAAAACAGTTAGACACTGGCTTGTTCTCACCTGCTGTTCCATTCACTTATGTCCCTTTTGTTTTTTAGGAGGCCCTGACGTACTTTAACGAGACAACCAAGCAGAAAGAGATGCTGGAGTTTGCACTGAACTATCTACTAACAGACGATGAGGTATGTTGCTGCAGAGCAGCAGAATGATATTGTGAGCACAGTAGGGTTGCAGTGGTATATATAACAGTTTTGAGGTATACCCAGGTATGAAAGTTGACAGATTTCTTTGGTCATCTATGGTCATCTGCTGCAGGCACATGACTATGAGTGTTTACATTACATACGCTGCTACATGAAGGTAAATGCTAACGTAGGGGAAACATCTCATCTTGATTGCAAATGTTGTTAATTTCTCCCCAAGAAGAATAGTTAGGTTTGAAGGCTTTTTTGCAATGACGGTATAGACTGCAGACATGAAAATAGTGCAGACACGGGTGACCCAGAAACACTGACCAATCAGCGCAGACAAGGCTTTTTCAGGAGGGGGGCTTATAGAGACAAGAGCTAAAACAGAGCATTTCAGACAGAGGGTCAATAGAGGTGTTCCAGCATAGACAACATGAGGGGAATAAATGGTTTTTTTGGATATCAAAGTATATGAGCATTTTCTGTCAGAGACCCAAATTACAAATATGAACCTGAAAATAAGCAAACTTAATTTTTCATTGTAACAGTATCACAAGTAGAAAAACATTTTTTTAGTCAACCAGTCATACCAAACCAAATTAGGTTGTAGCAATAAAACTGTTTAGCACATTAAATTAAGTGATGGTGCATCTTTGTCTTATTATTTAAACTTTTCATTTGTGAGAGGGAGACTGTTACTTATTCTTTCAAAAGATAAACTGTCACACTTTAAGATAAGAGCCAAGTTTCCACTGTACTGAGGTATCAACAGATAATAAATCTGCAGAAATGTGAGCTCTACAGCTCTTATAACAATCTATGCACACAGAAAATTCCTTAAAGAAAATCAGATTGTCAACCAAAGGAACAGTTCACCTTAATTAGACATGTTATTTTTTAGTTGCTGCAAGTATCTCGCTGTGCTGATTTTATCTGATGAGGTTTTCAGATATCCATCCCTAAGACTTTTCTTCTTTGAAAACAAAATTCTTTCATACTCCACTGTGCTGGTGTCGTGGCAGAGGTTTCAGTAACAGACATCTCAGAACCTCAGAAGATAAAACCCAAACTGCCTGCGTGACCAGACAACCCAAGAGGCTCACAAGTATGAAAATATGTCTTTTGTGAACTGACACCTGAATAAACTCAACTAGATTGACTAATCCAGGTGGAATTTACTTCCTTGTTTTGCTAACTACAAATTCAACATTTTTATCCTTTTTAAAATATGTATTAAAGCATATTTAAGGATATAAACTTTTACTTTAAAAGAGTACCCTAGAAGACTAAGTGCAAGCTGCTGTTGAGGTTACGGAAAGGGGAGCACAAGAAAAAAGTAAAGGATGAAAGGGATAAAAAGGGGATGAAGGCTGCGGAAGATAGAGCAGGCGGGGGGCTGTTTTCCGCCAGCAGCGTGTGGTATGTGGCTTGGAGGTGTTGGCCACTGAGGCTGTGCCACATCCATTTAACTCAGGTCAGCCCCTCCCATCTCCACACACAGCCTGGACCTGAGAGCTGGGAAGGACTGTGAGAGCGCTAACTGAATTACAGGGTGCAGAAGTGACAGATTTATAGACATAAGAAGAAAAAAGTTTGAGTTTTTTGCCAGATAGAATAGAAGGAACAGAGTAAAACGCTCGCTTGCTGTTGACTGTGTGTGTTTTGTGTTACCTTTAAGGGCGAAGTTAGTCCAGAAGAAACGGTCTCCTCTCACTCGGAGCATCCTGATGCTGAGTTTGAGGGCATGGGAGACTATGAGGAGTCCTTCCTGGCTGAGTGGTGGCAAGAACCCAAAACTAAGTGGGACACCGGAGAAGTCGCTGACTGACATCTGTCCTTGTCTCCTGTCCAGCTTAGTCCAACCTGTCACAATAACAAACCAAAGAATGTTAACCATACAGACAGACAACAACAACATTCCCGACAGTATTTAGCAGGAAAAGCACAACTGTGTACTCTCACCCAGCTGAAGGATAGAACTCATCCGACATGTTGATCAAGATCAGAGATCGACTTATTCTGTCTTGGCTGTCATCAGCCTTTTTAAACTGTTATTTTTATAACCAGTCATTGGCCTGTGTATCAATACTCAGTCATTGACTTTTCTAGTTTTATTTCCAGTTTTTATTTAATGAAAGCTGAATGCCTCTGTGCCGTGGTGTAAGGAATGAACTATTTCTTATGCTGAATGATTTTTCTATCACCAACTGGGGTTTTGTTGTATTAATTTGCTTCTAATTAAAGAAATATTTTAATATACTTTGTTTTGCTTGTGTCATCTAATACTAAGATGATCAAAAATAAAGGAGGTGCAACAATGGATGTAAATTTAGTTTTGTTCGAATTGTTAGATAATTTTAAAAAAAAAAGCCAAAATGAGAAGCTTCACAAATACAGGTATTGGCTGCTTATTTCTTGGTTTTACATCACACACTAATTACAGGGGTTTAAACCAATGATCAGACTAAACACACACTTTAAGGGTGTCATTTTTTTTTATAGTAGAGCTTCAACAATTAATCGATAAATCGTCAACCACTAAGTGAATCGCCAACTCATCTAATAATTGTTTAATTGGTTTGAGTTTCTTTTATGAAATAGAGTAAAAATTCTCTGATTCCAGTTTCTTCAATGTAAATACTTTTAGTTTCTTTTCTCCTTTGTGACAGTAAACTGAATATCTTTGGGCTGTGGACAAAACAAAGCATGAGGACGTCAGCTTGGGCTTTAAGAAACATTAGTTGACATTTTTTTTATAATTTTCTGACATTTTATATACCAAACAAGTGATTGATTTATTAATAAATTAAGTGTCAGATTAATCTACTATAAAAATAATCATAAATTGCAGCTCTATTTAGTAAGTAAATAAATAAGTAAGTAAGTAAATAATAGACAAAAAAGAACTGATACACCTAAATAAAATAATTAGCATTGTCAGACATACACATACACACTACACATTGTCAGACATGACTATAATATTTAAAAAATGTCTTTCAGAAGCAGCAAACTCAAGTCTTACCATCTATTAAAACCATAAAATGTCAGATACTATAATAGCATGCCAGCGAGATGTGAGAGTAGGAGGTTTGGTTTCATGTTTTAGTATTTTAATTTCCTTCCATTTCAATTCAACTACAAGCTTTAGTTCATTTCTCTCTTTTTGTCTCATTTCAAAAAGAAATTGTCTAAAAATATGGGATACGATGCATCTTATTTTCTCTTTTTTCCCCCCATAATTTCAAAATCAAACAAATTGTATTTGATACCAACTCTGTACATATTGTAATAATAACAATAGTGCATCTGCCATAGTGCAAAGCTTAAAGGAACCAAACTGACCTCATACACCCATACAGTTTCAGACAAGCTGCCTCCAGGGACCCCAGACTAGATCTCTTTAATCTCATTTACAGTGGGGATCGTTACAAAGCCTCCGGGCTGAGGCGTCCACCCGGAGCTCAGGGCTATCAACAAATGTACAAAAGATTGATGACATTTACGTGATAGCTGGAATGATAAGAGAGACGCAAGACAGCTAGTTCAGCCGTTACGCCACATTTAAAGATGCGTAGACAGCGTTGACTACGGGAGAGATTTGCAGATGCGGGTCCTGACAGCTATATGTTTGATAACAGATACAACTCATTATTTTAACATAGCTTTTAAATAAATCTTCATACAGTGCATTTAACATTCAGTATATCTTGCACATATTTACAAATAGGTGTGCATACAGTTGGCTAGTGCTCGTTTTCTTTAGATACATGACATAAAAACTGTTTTATTAATGTGCTGCCTGTATGGTGCCATGGCTGCAGCGCACAACAGTTTGTAGAAAGAGATGATATTCTAGAGGTAAAAACCTGCCTATCTACCTGTGATAGGAGGAGTGTTTAGGTGTACATGGACACAAACTGCCCCTAATGTAAACACGCATACAATCTTCCTTTCTTTAAAAATCTCTTGCACGCATACATTCACCCGTGAACAGACGCACAGAAAAAACCTCCTAAGCACACAAATTTTGGGCCTGAAAGTGGTGCACACAGACAGATATTGTGGAATGTATATGTCGATCAGTCTGTGGTTGAAAACACTAAGTTACGGTCTCTGCTGCTTCAAAAATCAGTGGTTTAAAATGATCCCAAAACCATAACACCTAGCTTCCCTTTTTGTACCTGAAACGTGAGGGTGGGGGCAGATAGGATGCCTCAAGTTAACAAATCACAATGAACAAAAACTCAGTTACTAGTCCGGGCTGTGGCTCATGGCTGACTAGTTTTTGAGCCAGCATTTTGTACGATCTGTAGTCCTTACTCAGACTCTTTGGAAAACATGCTAACAACAGTCCAATGTATGGTTTCTTTTCAGTTATATCCATGTTGGCAGATGTAGATTAAAACTGTCGACTTCAAGATGCACCTTGTCAACGCCTGGCCTCGAAACAACTTCTCCTTTAAGAAAAATATTAAGCTCCTGTTCGATGGCCAGTCTGTGTGCTAGTCCAACACTCAGCTGTGGACCCAGTTGGTGGCAAGTTTAGTTTGCAGGCAGGCAGGCAGGCATTGGAAAGACATGTCTCATATTAAATTGGTCCACCGTTGATATGTTCTTCATCAGACAGTCCAAGATGTGAGTAAAGGAGGTACACAGACACCGAATCACATTCTTAGAGCAACCAGACTGGAGGAAGACCCTGGTGCCTCCCACAGGGAGAGCCACCTGCTCGCTCTAGGCGTGGCCCAAACACAGTCCTCAGCGGCCTGCTGGAAGCAGCCGCACGAGTATGATTTGGCTGGTATGGTGAGAAGAGCTCCACAGGCCCAAAGGAGGACGGAGCCAGGCAGGAGAACAGACGAAAGGAGCCGACGGGGGAGTGTGGAGGAAACAATGATCAGAAGAGGTTTGGAGAGATTTTGGGACAGGAGTGGAAGACTTTTTTTTTGTTCCCCTCTTCTCTGATGTGGAAACGACACAGTGCGAGGAGGAAGACAGGAGTAGACAGGACACACAGACAGAAAGACAGACAGACATCTTATCCTCCGCCAGATCTGAAAGAGAGGTGAAAGTGGAGTTTGTAAAGAGAAAGAGAAACGACAGACTGTTTCATAGGCAATAGGAGATGAAGATGCTCGAGAAATGAATAATGTAAGAAAGCATTCTGCTTTACAATGATAAAGAAAATATTATAGGATTGGGGACAGGGTCGGGAGATTGTTTTTTTTTTTTTTTGCAGGAATGAAAATGGGATGAACCATTCAAGGAAAAGGAGCAGTGAGATGCACAGTGAGCATGGTGCTCTGTGAGAATGAGCCAAAGGATGAACTTCAAGGGAATCAGGGATGATGGGAGGAGATGGGATGTTTTGTGATGGGATGTTTTCTGCTCCACCAACAGCATATCACATGGTCGTGGTCCTGCAAGCTTATACCTTCCTCTCCGAATGTTCCTGCATCCCATCAGCACACATCAAGAGAAAAGACAGAATGTCAAAACATATCAGCAACAGCAGGAAAAATAACAAATAACTAACAAGATAGGCACATTATAAAAGCATGTTATGAAGCTGATCATCTTGCATTAGAATTAAATTAAATTTCAAGAACAAATAAGCAGTATAGAAGAAAAAGATTACTAATTAACAGTTAGAATAGTTAACAGCTTAACCCATTAAGAGGCTTTAAAGGGACAGTTCACCCCAAATCAAGAAACACGTTTTTCCTCTTACCTGCAGTGCTATTTATGTTCCAACACTTGCCAGCTCACACCAAAACAGTTTAAATTCATAAATAGCACTACAGCTAGTATGTCTTTTTGATTTGGGGTAAACTGTCCCTTTAATAACTAACAGACAAAATCTGAATCAATATTCAAATTATTTTCTTTCATATTGGATTGGCTTTACATGGTTGAGATTTTACACCACTGTCAGATTTAAGAGTTAAAACACAAATTAAACATTGACTCAGTTATTCAACCCATTGTTTCATCCACCAGTTCTCTCAAAAATCTCTCTTGCCAGTTTACAGTAATGACATAACATGCAGCAGGTCTACAGTAGTCATGGCACTGACCCTCTCAGCCCCATAGAGTCTGACAAGGCGCTACGCCAAAAACTACTACACCCACCCTGTAAACCGGAGGTCTGAGTGGGAAGAGAAAACTTCCTGCTTACAGCTCATGCACACATGCACATACACTTACCTCTGACCCTAAAAGGACTGAGTACATGCTGCAAGTTATAAAAATCAATTAACAGCTTTTCATTGGCCACAAATATTAATCTACCTGCAAGTGAAGCAGAAACAGTCCTTTTAGTTCAGAGTATAAGGAGTGAACAATAGCCAGCATGCACAGGTGGAGCAGTGTAGAAGAAGCACAGCTGCGAGGGCATTTAGGGTTAGGATGCAGCCGGTTGAAGGAAAACTGTAGACTAAACAAGCACCAATGGTTAAACATATTAAAAAGAGTAATCAACTGTAACCATTAAGCTTTTTTTTCTTAAAAAAAGGCGAATAAATCTAGTGGACATAAGAGCAGCAGTTCCTGGCAGATAAGTCTCACTTCTGCCCTGTCATTACAATAAAAAGGACGCAAAGGTGCAGGATGGTTCTTAATGTTACAATCAAAGAAAACAAAACAGCCAGTGTGATGTTTCGATTTAGACGCCAAAAGCAGTTAAGCATTTGCACCGTTGAGCTCAGACTCAACCCCCCATTCCCGCTCTCCTGGTTGGGCGATGAGTTGCAAAGTCTTTTTTGGAGGGGTGAGAGTGGGAGGGGCGGGGGTTTCCTTTAGGTAGAAGCAGACAGGTACACAAAGGCATGCCAGAACTCTTACTTAAATCCCCATCCTGTTCCCCCTAGGACTATAGCTGCCAGGAGAATAGCACCTGCGATGGACCCTATTATGATATTGGTGCCACTGGGACCTGCGCAGAGGAAGGAGGAGGGAGGAAGGGTGCGGAGGAGGAGGAGGAAGAGGAAGAGGAGGAGGAGGAGGAGGAGGAGGAGGAGGGGCAGAAACAAAACAACACCACTAAAAACACACGTCAGAGGACAGCATCAACACTGTACATCAACAACAACAACTAGAGAGAGAAAGAGAGAGGCAGATGGTAGGATACCTGCAGACAGAGAAAGAGAGATGAAGGGAAGGAGGAGGATACCAGCACGTGGGGTGGAGGTGGGAAAACGGGCGGGTGAGCAAGGGAGGTCAGGGAGACAACAGTAACAAAAAAAAAAAACAAAAACAAGGAGAGAGAGTTTTATTACTTTGTTCTTAATCCCCTCTCCTTCTCTTTCAGCTGGACACCCTCTTGCTCAGGGTGGCTTTTTTGGCCCTATGAGAGCACCTGCTCAATTGCTCTGTGTCATTGGCAGACTGCAAGAAAGTAAGGAAGACACTTGAAGATGCCTGCAAGACATACAGTACCACCATACACACACACATACATCGACACACTGTACATGCACATATGCTCTAACGGATAAACATGTCTCAACACACACCCACACTCCAACACTGAAACCAAGACTCAGCAGGAAGGAAAACACCGTGGTCTAAATGTTGATGTTTCTCACGACAATCAAGGTGAACTACGCTTTGTGTTTGAGGACGAGACACTGCGCTTTGCTTCAGTACATAGAGAGGCTACTGTGATGATGGATAGAGACTATGAGGGGGATATGAGACAGAGAGAGAGACAAGGGCAGGTTGAGAGACGCTATGGACCTTTCTTCTCTGGGCCCGTCGGGACAGTCGGCTCGGGGATGGGATCAAAGACACTGCAGTCCTTCCCTGTGTAGTCCCTATCACAGATACACTTCACCTCATTACTGCAGGTCTACAAGAAAGAGACAGAGCGAGGGAGAGATGAAAATCAAGTGCAAAAGCTGCTAATAGAAAGAAACAAGCACAGCAATATGTTAAAAGTGCTATGTGGCCAGTAAGCATGAATTTGGTGATTTGCAGCCCAATCGCTAGAAGACAATGTCGGCATTGTACTCGTCTGCAAACCACAGATGTGTTACATTTGTACATTTCACATGTACCCTATTAAAGTTTCCAAAGTGATGCAGTATACAAACTGACTTTGTCATCAGAAGATGGACGGGATGTTGGATGGACACCCAGGCGATATGGGTTAGCCAGCCAAGCTGCAGGCCACGATTCAAGACCAGCAAACAACACCCGTCATCACTGAGTTTCCAGCGGCTTTCTCGCCATGAAACATGGGTGTTTTTCAGCAACACACCACTTTTTCCACTGCAGTTCAAGCAAGGACTGTGCCATGTGAGATGTGACATTGCTGTGTTTCCAGCCAGGATTGTGACACTAAAAGCAGTTGTTTTTTATCAAGACATTACTGCATTTTCAACCAGGATTGCGCCACCAAAAATCTGTGTTTTTTGTTATAGAGACATGACCGCATTTTAAACCACAGCCAGGATTGTACTACAAAAAGCAAATGTTTTTTCCTGAGACATAGCTGTGTTTCCAGTGGGGATTGCACCATCAAAATTGTATAATTAAAGCTGAAGCCAGAACATGAACTCTTCTAAACCATAACCCAGTGGCCATTGTGCCTACACAACGCAGAGAAACATAAAGTTTCAATATATCTGAAACACAGTAACGTTCAAATGTAATGTATCTGTTCTAAAGACATCTATAAATCTATGCTTAAAATGTAAATGTAGTGGCTTTTTAGACTTCAACAACCTTTCAATGACAATATTTCAACGTGTAGTTTGACCCAGTTTCACTAAAAAAAACTGTTGAAGCAACTCTTATGAGTAACTTTGATGAATTTTGACCTGAAATCTGGTCGATAACAAAGAAAAGGAAATCTGTAACACAAATATATCACCCATATTTAAATGTAAAACAGGTCCTAATCACACGTTTGATTATAAAATTGAAACAACGGTTATAAATACATATTGTTATTTTTGTTGACACTATCATAAAAACATATAAAGAATAAATATCTAATATTATATAATAAATGATATGTGCATTGAGGCCATCATTAGAAAAATTAGAAATTTTTTTTTAAAAAAATAACACCTGTAGCTATGACCTAAATAATTAATTAACATATATTTTTTTCCAACATTGTTGTCCATCATTATGGGCTTAGTAAAGATAGATATTATGGCAAGGCTGAATAAGCTTGCACAAGTGTACCTAATAAGTGGTCACTGACTGCATGTAAGTAATATGTCTAAAAACCTTTACTTTTAAGATGAGAGGGACTTTATAGTCATCCACATGTACAAAGCGCAGTACAAAGAGGAATATCTCGATGTATTTTGACTTGGAAATTATCAAATCAGTGCTTGCAGAACAGTTGTGATCTCAGAAATTCTTTACCCCGTGGTCTGAACAGATGCGCCCATAGTTGGATCCTGAACAGCTGCTGAGGTTGAACGCCGCCACAGGGAGGCAGCGTCGCTCCAAACACATCATGTTGGGACCGCAGGGTGTGCCGTCCTCCACATAGCCCAGGTCTGAGCCATCCTCCAACAGAGCATGGCCGCCTCTGGGAGAAGCATGTCAGACAGAGACGAGGGGGTAAAACTATACATTTAGGAACATGATATTTTAATTTTTCACACTGGATTACTTGTAGCAAATGAGGTAGACGACTTACCTACAGTCCAGGTACTTGTTCTGGTGGTAGAGGGTGAAGCTGGTCACCTCACCTTGCAGGTCTCCAAACTTTGGCTTCATTGTCACATTGGCACAGAACAGGAAGCCGCATAAAACATCTCTAAACAAGAAAAAGTGAATGGCAGAGAACAAAGCAAATTTTAAAGCAGAATCAAGTCAATGCACACTCTTACAGGGTTCTTACAGCTTAAGGCAAGTTAGATTTAAGGCTTTTTAAGACTTTTTCCAATACCACTCAGAATCAAGATTAAGACCAATTTTTTAATAACCAAAACTGAACAAAGACACACATGCACAAATGTTTACTGTGACAAAAAAAACCAAATCCTTATCCAGTGAAAAAGTTAAGATTATCTACATCAAATGTTGGAAAAATAATTCCTTTTAGGGTGAGGACATGGAAGTCCATGAACATATGATATTGTCATAAAGGTATCTATTTAGTTTACCACCAGAAGTGGGAAATATCTATAATTTCTGACCTGTTTTCTGGACAATTTTTGTGTTTATCAACTCTGCATATGAGATTCCACTGCTTAGCACGCCATCGTGATGAGTTGAAGCAAAGTATTTTATTTATTTATTTTAAACATGTTACCAATTATTTTAAGATTTTACAAAGCAATGTCAGAAAAAAAGATAAAATCCCACTTCCCATATCTGAGCATTTTTAAGACTTCTGAAAGATTAATTTAAGTCAATTAAATACAGTGCCTTTTAAGATTATTTAAGGATTCGCAAGAACCCTGCTTTTAGTCTTCTAGGCGAATATCAGCAAGGGAAATCAGAATGCTGTGACTCACGGCTTGTTGCACTGCAGCCAGCCCTGGCCTTCAGGACCCGGACCACAGTTGCCTTTCTCTGTCCCCTCGGCGTTCAGCTTCTCATAACAAAACCTGTCTGCTGAATCTGGGAGGTCAAACAAAGGTATACATTAGACTGTCGCAATGAGACTGAGACGACCTCTCCAGGTACGAGATGCATGTACTCTATACTTACTAAAACCCCAAAGTGCTCTACACTGTCCATCACGAGTCCTGCATCGTCCACCATAACAGCGGCCCTGAAGAAATGAGAGCAATAATCAATAAGGATAAGTCGGAGTGAGCAGCGGGATAGAAAACATGTCAGAGACCAGCCCTTACCTGATTAATATCACACATGTAGCCATCCAGCTTGTGGACATTATGAGGACACTGCAAGAGAAGGAAAGTACTGAATGTTCTGGATACTAGTTGATCTTGTAGTTTTTTTTTCCTCAATGTTACATCACATTGAGCTCTACCTGGCTAGAGTCTCCGGTGCAGGTCTCTGGGATATCACAGTCGTTCACCGCCTCTCGACACACCACGCCTCTCCGCTCATACTAAGTCACAGCATAAATAGGCATCAGGTAAATGCTGCATAAGTGCATCAATTGATCATACAGGCTGGCATTTTTTTGCATTCAGTTTAACTTGTCCAAAATAGCTTTTATGATCTATAAAAAGGAAAGTAATGTATATTTATCTACTGATACACACACCATAAAACCTGTCACACTAAGATGAAGGTTGTGGGGGTTAAAAAAAAGTATCCTATCGTATGCAGAAAGAAGAAAAACTATTGTTATATTGACAACACACATCAGTGGGGCTGTAAAGTGTGTCTGACTGGTTTGAGAACTCTTTTGGCCTACCATACACACTAAGCTGGTGTTTATCTTTTCTCTGTCGCTTTTTGACCTTTACAAGTAGCTTGGGCCTATAATGACATTTTTAATCATCAACATGTGTGTGTCCCGGTATGTAACCAAGCAAACGGTCAAAACTCAAATTAAATTTTACCAACATCTGACATTAGAGACACTGTAACAACTGCAGGGCTAGGTGAATTATTATATTACTCACCCATTTACACTTTATTATGTATATGGGTGAATACAGGCTTAAAGTTATCCATATTTCAGGGCCGCTGTCTCCCACTTTCTCTTTTTTGTCTGCTTTTAATAATTTCTTGCAATTTGCAGGACTTTTTATACCAAGTTGTTGACTACCTTTTAAAAGAAATAAAAAACAATGCGCTGAGGTTTCAAAGGTTTAAATACTTGTGAAAGGTGTCTGAACACAGCACAAGAAAACCCATGTCAATCCAGTTTTCAAAGGATTAAATGGAAGTGATCAAAATTCTTTGCAATGGTAACAGTACAAATAAATTGGCCACCACCCTGGCGATGTTGATTTGAATGGTTATGTCCGTTCTACCCATATTCTATTTCTATTTGGCAGACTCACCTTGCAGGCACTGCAGCAGAGTCCATTACTGCACATGGCATCATGGGTAAGTGTGCACTTTTTACAGCAGGCTCCTCCACTACGGGCGCACTCCTGCAGCCACAGACGGGAAATCAAACCTTCAGCTGTGCTCCACAGAGCTTGTGCTGGCTTTAAATCATGATGTCCAACTGGGTACTCACCACCTGGGATCCACAATCACACTCTTCTCCTGGCTCCACAAAGCCATTCCCACACTCTGGAGGGTCCAGCAGCTGAGAGAGACAGACACAGACATATATGAGTACATATATATAACTGGTTGACAGATGGATGAGAGATGAAACGTGTCAGTGATGTAGGAGAGAGTTGGCTGAAAGTACAGAGCTACTAATATGCATTACTTCAAAGAAGAAAACAAAACATATTCTATGGTCTTGTAAGTATGTTTTCTGTTGGAAATTAGAGGACAAGACTAATTAATTAGTCTATAAATATAACGCTCAGCACATCTTATATCCCCACATGGCCCTCACCTTGTTTGGCTTGTTGAAGAGGCAGCTCCCGCCCCCCTGGAGCAAGAACTGGATGTACTCATCAACACTGCAGCGAGAAAACTTTCTGGGCAGATAGTATCTGTGTTCACACACACACACACACACACACACACACACACACACACACACACACACACACACAAACACAAACACAAACACACAAAGATCGAGACCAGGACATGACAAAAAAATTAATTGAAATAAAAAAATAAAAAAAAACAGTACAATGGTTTTCCGCCAGTGAGGAATGCCAGATCCACTGTGGGTGGCTGTGCCATCACTTTGCAATCTGACAGAAATGTTACCATCTGTAGTAGGATATTACTCAAACGAATAATTGAAATCAGTATTGTTCCATCTGTTAAGGAGAGCCAAATCCAAATCACGCATAGTGTATAGTAAATACTTTAAATTCAATTTGAAATTCTGACAAGGTGATTGGCACACTGAGGTCTGATGTTTTAACAAAATTTCTTAACACGCCAAATACAAGCTGTGATCATCACAGGCTTGGCTCATTGAAGACAGAGTAAAAGTCAAAGCATCCCTCTGTTTCAGGTGTTTAATTGTCTAATTGAGTGAGATAAATGAAACAAATCGCAGCTTAGAGGGAGAGCGAGAGGAAAACAGGCCTGCTGTTTAATTGTGTCAAGTAACAGAAGAGATGGATTTTACAGGTGTGTTGTGTTCTTTTTGTTGTTCACTTCAGTGAGCTTTTGATGGATCTTTACCCTGTGTCTTCCATGATGCAACCCAGCCAGGCATCTGGGCACCTGCAGTCTCCTGTGAAGAAGAGCAGTAGGAAGAAGAGCACAGATGAGACAGGGAATAAATAACGTGGAAAAAAAAAGTGGAGATCACAACCCAAGCTGTGACGTTTCACACGCTGCAGCAAGATTTATGATCACCAAAGAAGACTTTCTATAGCAGAGGTTAGTAGTGACAGAGGTATGGAGAGCCTATAGCGTGTGCGCTCAGCTTCTGTCCTGGCATTGAATAATGGACCTGATGGCTCTTCAACATTAATCACTGAGCCCATTGTTCAGTGGCAGCAATGATCTAACCACCAGCCCCACCTTCTTGGACGCAGGTGACTAATCACCTAATGGATAAGTCTAATTACAGAAGAGAATTGCAAGACACCCAGTGCTCTCTCTACACCCCCCTCAAGACTGTCCCTCACCGTCTTCATCCTTCCCACACTGATATTGCTCTTGTGCTTTGATAACTTATTCAGATCAACCCCTGATTTACAGCCTCCCTGCTGCATTGTCAGGCCTTCCTGTGGTCTTTTACCTGCAGAGTTACGTATGTTGTTCCACCTCATGCCGACGTTCTGGCCAAGACTTTGGCACAAAGTGATGGCCATTGCGCCTACATTCCCATACTGCAACGAATACACATAAAATCAATTAGGAGAGCTTTAATGTGACATTGCAGCAACACTGACAACATTGGATCTACGTTAAGTGGTAATCTGGAAGATTTCAGTCCCGGTTGACACATGCGGTTACTAGTGGTAACAGCAAATGCGGTTAATACAACAGGCCACAGTCCTGGGGGCTGCAAAAATAACTGTTGTCGTTTTAATTAAGAATTCAGGCAATCATTATCTCTTTCCATCATTCTGTGAGCAACTATGATCTGATTTGGCTGATTTAACAATGCACACGGCACAAGTCTGCAGACATCAGGGCACAGTGAAAGGAGTTGGTTACCCCACTAAGCTGAAGCTCATTGTGGCTGCTGCTTCTTGCATGACTCCTTGCGAATTTTCCAAACTGATTCACTGTTAACAAATGCTGAAAATGACTGTTCTCTCATTTTGTAAATGCATTTTTGATGATAGTAGTAAGTGCTTATCTCAGTGACAAACACATTGCAATTCCTATGACCTCCTCATAATAAAAGTCAACTTAGTTTCCGCCAGTTTAAATGTTTTTAATGTGGAAATGTTCAGTTTGCATTAACAGTAACTTAAATGAATAGCTCAGGATTTTTGAAGTGGGGCTGTATGAGATGCTTATGTATTGTCACAGTATTACCTACAGTAGCTGGTGGTCGGTGCGCTCCCGCTTTAAAGAAACGGATGGGATGTAATATCAAAAAGTATTTTAGGCCTACCTAAAAAATAAATATTAGTCTAAGTGGACACTATATTTGGAGTATTTTCACTGCTTTACCTCGCCGTCACACAGCCTCTTCCATTGGCACTACATTTCTCATCCCCCACTTTTTGCTGCAG
This sequence comes from Plectropomus leopardus, assembly GCF_008729295.1. Lineage (NCBI taxonomy): Eukaryota > Metazoa > Chordata > Actinopteri > Perciformes > Serranidae > Plectropomus > Plectropomus leopardus. Next base: position 11,269,311 of record NC_056479.1, on the reverse strand, counting down.
AGTGAGTGCTCTTGACTTTCTCGCTACTCTGAAGCTGCGGACATGTAGGCAGTGGCACAGAGCAAGGAAAGGCCTATTTGCTTAAAAGTGGTCAATTTGCAGGTCACAGCAAAATAATATGATACAGTCTCTGGCTTTTGTTTGAAATCTTGTGCAAAATATGCACTTACGACCCGTCGTTAGTGCAGTTAGTTTGTTTACTATCTTGCCACATGAATGCCACTCTGCGGAGCCCGTCAAAAACTTGATATGGAAAACAAAACAAATTTTCAAATATTCACATCTAATAATCCAATCTGATTCGACTGGTATAATTCTTAGTTGGGTACAGCCCTACACATCAGCAACAACTTTTAAATTACAATTTAACCTCTGATATAAAATGGCAGTTGAAATGGTTCAATATGAAAACTTCATTCATTCATTCATTCATTCATTCCACTAAACCTCAACAAAAATGAGATTAATTTTAATTCTGGTTGTAATTAATTTAATCTTATATTCTAATAATTTAAATTGATCCCTGTTGGTGCCACAGAAATATAACCTTTAAAGATCTTCCTCACCTCATTGATGCCTCCTCCCCTTGTCAGAGAGCACACTCCTCCTGTGTAGGCAGTCCCACTGCGGCTACTGTGAAACGTACGTCCTCTGAGGACAGGAAAGTTACCATGATTTAAAATAAAACTTTACCTACCTCCCAAACATCAAATAAGATATTATATTTTTGTCCTCTTACGAGAAAAGATGGACGACATCACTCTGGTCTTTGATGTTGTCTTTCCTGTATTTCATGAAGTTCTGCAGTGTTATCAATGGATCTTCCACTACTGGCATCATATTTTTAGAGGTCCAGGTCTCCATGGCAACCAACACGATCCTTGTGTTCAACTGTTCCTTGTAGATCTGGGGACCAAAAACGCCCATCAGTTTACCGCTTTGTCGGCATGGCACCTGTGCTGTGAACACTGTGTGCTTTCCTGGATAAATCATTTGAAAATGTGGAAATAAAACACACTTCGACAGGTGGCGGTGTGTGTATGCAGAGTTTAGGAGTAGGAGGATCATAATCCTTCAAACAAAGCTCTTACCGCATCTGCCATGTTGACCACTGCTTTGGCAAAGTTCTTGGTTTGGCTGCTAGAGCTACGCACCTGTACAAACTGTGGAGGCACAGAGATACACAGATGGTGTAACATCCACTCTCACACATGATTGTATTTCTGTACTTGTAGGGATTCTGACATAAAGCATATCTTTATGGGAATGTTTCACTGGTTTTATTTCAGTTACTGGCATCAGCAGTCCACAATGCTAGCAAGAATTTGTATCCAGTTTTAAACGTGGTCTGTATTTCCAGCTTTTTGTTTTGTTTTTGCATAATTTCCATTGCCATATCAACATATATCATGTATTTCTACACATGTGAGGTCAGCTGTAAAAGTGATTTTTGACCAAGACATACTCTGATGTCAGTAGATGCAATAAAACTAGCAGTCTGCCTGTGCTGTAAGCCTGCCTGTGTCAGCTTTGTAGCTACAGAAAAATTTCCAGAAGCCAGAATGAAGTGTTTCTTCTGTGTTGGCATTAGTGAGACAAGCAAACATGATTACAATAAGGTTAAAGAAAACCTTCTGTATTTGTCAAGCTGGAGCCTATTTTCCATATTTTTGTGTCTAAGGACCAAATGAAGACTATGTTTTTTTTTATTGGAGAGGGCTTCAGCCAACAGCAGCACAACAGGCAGCAATGTAACGTTGATAGACCTTTAAACAAAGTAGATGTACATCTACTTTAATTGCTTTTTTTTGCCACTGACAGGCTCTGACTGTTATAATAAGTGTCTGACAATCAGTGAAAGGACCCTACACAGATAGGCCTTTTTATTAAATAGTAAGATTCTTTTTGTTTCAACAGAAACAACCCATAAATCTCTATCACCAAACCCACAAGACTCTTTAAATAAAAATAAAATGACAAAAAAGTCTTGCATCATCTTTCTACTGTTTCAACAATCACCAACTCTGGTTTTCTTGAAATAAACCCTTATTTAATCACTCAGATGTGAAAACAGCCACTCTGTATATGCTAAAATTACTGTTTATTTAAATAGTCTGGTGGGTTTGCCGCTAATGATTTCAGGGTTGTTTCTGTTTACACAAAACCAAATTACTCTTTCACAAAAAGGTCTGTCTCTGTAAGGATCCCTCCTATACTGTTGTTGGACACTTGTTCCAAGAATATGAGTCTGTCAGAATCAAAACAAGGACTTTCAGAGGAAACAAATGACGGTGCACAAAAGCACCAAGAACTGGGCGCAAAATTTACTTCTTTCCACCAGCCAAATGGCAAGTAAAAGTTGACATTTTGCTATCCATTTTGCTTTTGTTTTGGTTAGCTGCACATTTTACCAGCATTTGTCATGTTTGTCTAGTAGTGGATGGCTCTAATTTTGTACCCTGCCAGAGTGGTTGTATTGTAGGCCTTTCCAACAGTGCTGGCTGCAGCCCTCTTACTCAATACTGAACAAATTTTAAATACAGTTTTCTCATTAGTCACTTAGACACAAAAACATGGGAAAATAAGGTCCAGATTGAAATATACCAATGTTACCCTTTAATACACACATCCCCAAGCTAGGCTGGTGGATGGTTAACCACATAAAACACTTTGCTAGATCTAGGCACTGTTGGACAGCCTTTATGACCTGCACAACTTTTTTTCTCTGGACAACAAGACCAACAGTGCAGAACATTGCAGCAAAAAAGTACTTTAAACTCACCATTTCATTGTCGTTGACCACCATCAACTCAATATATTTGGTCTCAGTCTGGACAGAGGGCTTGCGGACATATCTCTTGGAACGCCTCAGCCCTCCAGACACCTGCTGCTCCTTCATTTGGTCCGTTCTGTCATCATCACCATCGTCCCCTCTGTTATCCCACTCACTGTCCTCTGTACAGTCTGGAAACAGAGAGGCAGAGCTACAGGCATTTAGAACATTACTTTATTCTTGTGCTGTAAAACACTGAACCTTTAAGTATTAATTGTATTGGTTCCAGTAAAACTGAGGTACACATAATGAAAGGATGAATAATAATTTAAAAAAAGAAAGAAAGAAAATTGTTAGATAAGAAGAAAGCTTTCTGAACAAGAGAGAGACTACAATAGCTGGTGTTGCAGGTTTACTGGACAGTGTCAAAAGCAGTAAATATGGTACTTAAATACATGAAAAGGCATTTACAGTAAAAAGTGATAAAGATAAGACTTTATTTATCTTTAAGTGCACTTATGTACCTTGGCAGTGGGGGGAGAGCCTGATATCAGGCATCCTGCGGATTAAGTGAGCACCATCATCCTATAACAGAACACATCCAGTTGACATTAGACACATTAACACCTACAAAAAACAAAATCAGCATACAGACACACAAAAAAAATCAGCAATTATGACTATAACTACTATCCACTGGCTATTTACCTGATTGCTCCCATTGTTAAGGGGCTCAATCCCATAAGAAAAAAACCCGTCTGAGAACATGCCACTACGAGCCAACGACAAGAGAAAGACAGAGATGCAGAGAAAAGTTAAGAAGTAATTATGTGAGCAGAAAAAATAAGCAGGAAAACAAATGTGATTTTATAAATAAAGCTCAGGCTCACCACAAGCCGTGGCAGGTGGAGAGAGCTGCCCAGGACTCTGGTAAACCTCGTAGTCTTCCCTGGTAGTAGCAGTGCTCCCCTCCCTGTGGACACAGCACACCACTGTTTCATCAAACAACCTCTGACACACTTCAGGCTCTCTTTATACTTCATTAGGTATCGTAATAGGTCAGCTCTGAGGAAAAAACTCTCACAACCTCTGCATGTGTGACCCCGCTGCCCTCCTTCCCCACTATGGCGTTTATGGCACAGTTTGTGACCTACTTGTGTCCTGTGTTCTACTCCACTCTATTCTGCTTCACTGACAGTAGAGGTAGAGGTAGACCCTTAACAAGGATCTCTTCAATAAATCAACACTCATGTTGCCCACACAGTTAGCTCTGACAATTTAACATGGGATGACTGTACAGTAGTCACTCTGTAACAGAAAAACACAGGGTGATGATTAAAAAGGGAACTGTGTGCTGCTCTTTCCTGTTCTCGTAAAAACCTTGACTACCGCAACAGAGCACTGCTTCACAAGGTCACAGCGGTGAAAATGGACCACCAGGAAAGGTGAGGGATGTGAGAAACATAGGTTCACCTGGATCAAATTGAGCTCAGCAGGGAGTCTTGGCCTTGCCGCAACAACTCAGCTAAATAACACATTGGTGCTTTAAGTGGAAACAAAAGTCAGGTGACACGCTGCCCTGAATTCAACACACCTGCCATGTCCAGCAGCAGCACCACAGGCGTCACGTGAGGCCTCCATCCAGCTGAGCGACAATCTGGCCTGACTACAGGTCTCCATCCCCGACCCTAAAAGCCTCCTCTCCCTCCCACCTCCTTGAGAACAAGCCAACTGTCTATGAACACCCCCAAAATTACTCCTCCCCGTTCCAAGTCTCATCTTCCCTTTGTATTAACTGGCATTTTACTCCTCATTTTCCCTCCTCCTCCTCCTACTCCTCCTCTATCGCCGGCTCTGCTTTTCCCTCCCTCTTGCTCTTCTTTCATTCTCTTCGCTGCCAAGAACTTAATGACACTGCTGAGCAAACTCATTGCTATGGAAACAGGCTCGCGATTGGTCCGGAGGACTGAGGGAGAGTTTGGAACAGTTGTGGGTGGGGACATGGAGTGCTGGCTGGGTGGGTGGGTGTCTGCTAGGGGGGCAATGAGTGGCACATTTGTACAGAAGAGAAAAAAAAAACATTAGCCATCCCTCCTGGCTAGCAGAATGCAGTGACATTCCTCTGGTCTGTCCTGACAAGCGTACATCACATTAGATGTCAAGGCTTTCATCCATTTTCCTGTTATCTCTTAATTTGTTCTCTGAGCCAGTGGTTTTGCACCACAGGCATCTACTGCCTTTCTTCTTGACTGTCTGAAAAAGGCCAGAGTAGAGAAGCATGCACTCACAGCGCTGACAGGAAAAACCCACGTATGCAGAGCACAGGAACATGCATAATCTTAACAGTTACACGGCAGCCTACTGTTGAAGCAGAGAGCACACAATGCACTTTCTATAAATAGATAAAAAAAGAGAGATCAAACTTTAGCAACATCAAAAAATGTCGCAATCGTGAAAAAACAGCCTTCAAAGATATAAACAAACAAAAAGCGTGTGTTTCATTTCCAAAATTAGACTTTGATCTGCGTTAGATTACTTTAAAATACCTGAGAAAAGGAAATTGTGTTACATAATGAGCCACTGCATCTGACAAACAAAACTTTAAATTAATTCTAAGATTCACTGGCAACAGCACAAATGTAAAATGTGACAAAGTCTCAGTTTCCACAGCCAAAGAACCGAAGGCTGCTCCGCCACTCTGACCATCTCATTAATATGCTGCCTTCTGTGTGCCAAGAGACAAGTTCACTCACTAAAATCCTGTCAGCACACATCCCCACCCCACGTAAACAGTCTCACCATTGACTGTGAGGGTCTGCCATCCTGGTTAAAGTGCCGTTCCACATATTCTGAAGACAGAAGGTGACTGCAAAGAGAGGAGATACCATGAATACCTCTGAAAACATCATCTCTGTCACTATGTAATAAAAATTGGTTTCATGTATTTCACAAAGAATAAGTGAACATATTAACAAATGCTGCTAATAAAATCAGTGGAACCTCATGAACATGCAGCAGTGTGTGTGTGTCTGTGTGTGTGTGTGTGTGTGTGCCACATTGGTATTCCCCATCTTGTCATGTAACATAATAGAGGCGCTAAGTGCATTTGCTTAAGTGCTGGGAAATGCTAATGAGAACAGCTGCAGTGAATTAAGAGCGCCTACTGATACGGTACTGAAGTGTGCACAAAGAGGCAGATCTGATGATTTTTGGGCGGTAATACTAACTGGTTTAACTCCAGATCCAGAGTGAAGGTGTGTCCAAAGGCTTCCACTTGAAAACAGCTCTGGGCCAAGTGGACAGGCTGAAAAAAACAACAACCCAACAACACAGTGACAGAGACAGATTTGATAGTTGATAAATCAAAGTGTAACAAAGCAATTGTGGTTGCTGCTCTGTAAAACGCCACAGAGTGATTGTGGAAAAAGTCCCATGAATAATTCAACAGAATCAATAGTGCGTACGCTCTAAAAGCAACTCGGCAGCTGAAATATTATGATTGATAAAGTCTCCATTGATCGACAGCGGCTGCCAACATTCAGGCAGGCCATGGCTGAGGAGAGCTATGGCTGTTTAAGAGCCAAGCTGGAATTTCATGATAGAAATGGATGGAGAGGGAGGAGGAGAGGAGGGGAGAAGGAGGAGGAGGACATAACTGTACTGGTACGGTCTATATCAGGGGTCATCAATTAACTTGGTCCAAAGGCAGGATTTTTTCTGAGCAGACATCGGGACTGAATTCAAAAATAAATACATAATAATCATTTAGACCTTATTATCCTGTCTGTTGATTTAATTACTTTTTTAATATAATATAATTATTTTAATAATGAAAAAATAATCAACACAAAATGTTAAAAACAGTGCAAAAAAACAACTAGATATTTGGGACACTCAGACACATTTATTTCCTCCTCACATTTTCTAAATGTATTAATATTTTGCAGGCTGGATGAGAAGCTTTGGCGAGACATATGCGGCCAGTAGGCCGCTAGTTGATGATCACTGGTCTATATTCAGCCATGCTATGCCAATGTCCCTGATGGACAGCTGCCAGAGCTGAGGATGTAAGGAGACAGCAGGGCCAGGAGAGAGAGAGAGAGATATTTAGAGCAGACTAAACTGTGCGTCTCTTCAGCCGCTCTGACTGTGCCAGCGTAGCTTTGATCTCAGTCTGGAGCAACCAGGCTGCAATGAATCACTGGGCTTTTACAATATAATACATCACTATCCAGGAATTATTCCCTCCAATGAGCACGGACAACAGATTTCTTAGAACTGTCTCGGAGAGGCTATGGCACGATGTCCATCAGTGTCATCTCTGTACGATAATGTTGCTCCACTGCTTCATACCAGTTACATTTGTTCTCTGATCATTATGTGTGACTGCTCGTGAGGTGGTTGACAAATCAGTTTCACCTAAAGGTCCTTTTAGTAGTCGCTCTGGTGCTTTCAATTCTATCACACAACCTTGCTCAACAGAGGGAGTTGACAAAAAATTGTAGGTGTACACAATTATACTTTGTTTTTAGTACTTTAAAGGTATACTGCGTAGAAAATGTCAGTTACTGTTTGTAAACACACTCGCCAATGAAAAAGTTTGTGAAAGCTTGTTTTGGACGGAGCTTTGTCCGCTTGGCTTGCTTTATTTGGAGTTTTTAGCAATGTGTCTGGGATTTTCCTAGAGTCGTCCTTGATGCTTACAGTCGGCACCTGGTCACCACCTTTTTATAAAGGTACGACCTCACTTGAGCAAAAATAAGAAGAAAATAGAAATTACAGTCAGTGGGCAGAGTCTCTGCAGAAAGATACACTGACACACACTTCTAGTGGGTCATAAGTGATGATTGAGAGTGATTATTTTTGCATGAGTCATACATTGTCTTTTGGGAAAATCCTGTATACCTATAAGGATTTCTCCTCTAAGTTGGTTCAAAGACTAAGATTGAAAGTTTATTCTTCACCAAACAATTTCCTCACAAGCCCCTTTTTCTAGCTGCTCTGGAGTTCTTGATCACATGACTTCCATCTTCCTTAACATATTTTGATCCATGATGGATATCAAAATGTTACAATGTAAATAACTCATTATTTACCATAAAATCAATACACATTTTTAAATAATCATAGTTATGCCAAAACATGTGTGTTGCTTCTTTATGTGAAACAACAAACCAAACAAAAATCTAAGTGGATATTGGTCTCACAGTGAGTGTTTTCTTCATGGTTTTATCCTTAAAATGTGTTTCTCATATAACATGAGATATACAAGCCATTAATAAAAGGTATACTAGGCAGGATTTTCCTAATATTAAATCATACAGAAGTAATCCCCCCTAATCACCCCTTATAAGATACCAGCAGTGTGTGATAGTGTATTTTATGCAGAGACTCTGCCCTCTGCCTGTATTTTCTCATTTTCTTCTTATTTTTCTGTGTTAGGGACCATCCTGCGCACAACCTGCAGTTGAGGTCGGGACTATATAAAATGGTGCCAGACCATAAGCAGCATGAGTCCAGAGTACGTGACGAAAATCGCAGACACAGCGCCGAAAATACACACACATAAGGCAAATGAGAGTGAATCAATGTCAGATACATGATATTCACCAACCAAACTTACAACTGAACCTAATTATTTAAGGTTCAGTCTCAAAATGATCACATCAGAAAAAAAAAAACAAACTAGTGATACAAAAATGCTGCCTCACCTCTTTTCAACGCATCTTGGTGTGACAGAAAAGAAAGAAAAGTTCAGCCCATCCCTTGCTGCTTCTAAATTTATCATCTCCCTCATTGCAAGCATCTTAAATATTTCAAAAAACAAAACACAGCAGGTCTAGACACGTACAGCAGCTTGAACAGGGACTTCTGAAACCTTGTCTACTTGAACAGTGTCATCATTTTTATCTTATGAATGTGTACCATGTAAGCTGTTGCTGTTTTTTTTCTATATTTTATTCATTTTATGTCTGTATTGGTTAGGACAGCTTCTCTTCCAGGGGCAGTAATATTCATCTAAGTCTTTAAACGTCCGACTGTGTGTGTGTGTGTGTGTGTGTGTGTGTGTGTGTGTGTGTGTGTGTGTGTAAGGAGCCTAATGCAATCGCTCTCATAACGGTTATATGAATTACATCATATCAGCATGACAAGGAGACAGAAACAGGGGAGTGAGGGATGGGGGAGTGCTCAAGCCTCTTGGACCATGCAGCACTTCTCACACAGGCTTGCTTCATAATTAATGGGGACATACTTCAACACACCACTGAATAATGAAGAAGTGGAAGGCTCAACGAGGATGACTGAATATTTCACGATAGGCTAAGCTTTGTCATGTGGAGATGAGGGCCACTACAAACAAGCACGCAAACATTTAAGCAGCCCTTTGATAAACCGTGCACTTACTACAACACTTGCACACTACAAATGGCAGGTTTTAGTTTAAGAACTTGTTGCCAAATGTTATGGCTTGAGTTTAGGCAGTAATAAAAGGCTTCAAAACAACGATTTGTCCGTCTTGGTTTCATCTCAGCTGACATTACCTCACTGTGGACATTTGGAAGGATTTTCAGACACTAACTGGGTCAAAATCAAGAGAAGCAGAGACTGCTGCAAGACACCACCCTGCACTGTCATCCCTGTGTAGCAGGAGCTGCATGAGCAGTAGAGAGCTGAGCGCTGCACTAGAAACTGGTTCCCCTCAGCAGAATAACAGTCTGCCTTGGTACTGTCACACACATATTTATCCACACAGACTTGTTACAATGCTGCGTTCAGTGAGGATGCATGCTGAGCACAAGACTTAATAATTTTTAAGGGTTTCCTAAGATGCCCATGAAGCTAAAAGCCAACATTTCCAATGATTTTAGCCCAGAAAAAATGTTCTATCTGAAATATATGGGGCAATAATGAATGCACTGATTTAAAAAGCCATTTTCATACTGTCTTTCATACTGATACTTCGTTTTTATCAAGTTACAGAGAGATTATTCTATTCCTTCTTTTATTGGGAGATTCCTGAAACCTTGTCAAGGAACACTTGGTGTTCCTGTCCCCTACATTAAAATCACATGGCTGAGAATCACAAAGATACATAAGAAAGAACTTACCAAAGTGTCCCCCGTGCTGTTCTTCACCCTGGTACCCAGGTAGTCATGAGCCATTTCCTCCTCCGACTCAATCTGCTGCACCAGCCGCTTTGGATAGACAATCTTGGTGGCAGTGTCGCCGCTGTCCAGCTGCCCTGCTGGGGTAAACCAGTCCCAGATGCCTCCATCCTGCACCGGGCTTCTGTCCACACCTGCAGGTAGAAGAACAGCCACACACTCACCATAGGCTCATGAGTGTGCAGAGGGCTTAGGGACACACTGAGTCTGTCTAAATCGACAGCGGTGTAGTAAACATAGGTGGAGATTTCAGGATGAATGCAGGGGACATGTCCACCTAAATATTTAGAATGTGTGCATTTGACCCCCCTAATTAGATTAGATTATATTTCACTTTATTGTCAGAAATAATTCTGAAATGCGTTTTGCATCCCAGGATGTTAACTGTTTCACATACATACAAAAATACAACCAACATTTAACCAAACAACAAAATTACACAATAAACTCTACAAATTACAACAGCCGTTATGAAAAGTATATGCAATGCAACATATTACTCATTACCTATTGCAGTCAGTGCTGCACTCGGTGCACTGAGGCTACTTGCAGGCAATAGTCTAATTTAAAAAGTTGACAGAATAAGAAACAAGAAAAAATTCTCGACCTGTTCAGTCTAGCATGTGGAACACCTAATCTTCTGTTTGAAGGCAAAATAAAACATAAAATAAAAACATAAAAGTAGCAAAAGGCTTTTATTTTGACAAAACTTGAGTTGACTAGTCCATAGAAACTTACCAGAGTGCAGGAAATTAAGTATTTATTGGTCAGAATTTTCTGGCAGAGGACCCCCAAACTCTGAAACCTATGCCCTTGGCAGATGGCTTAGGTAATGGTAGAAACTGATTTGAAACTGATATACGTTTAGTAAGTCATACTGTATCAGATCAGTGTTTTTTTTTCTTGTAAACTAATGGTCTGGTGACCTAGTTTTTCACACTTACCAATTAATAACGTTTAATCAGCTGCTGTTTTAGACTGATGAATTCAGTGGACATAATTAGGTTTTGATGGAAAATAATTAATGTAGTAATATGTCACAGTTTATAGGCTGACGCCCTTATGGTCATAAACGGGGCCTAGTAGCTTAAAAATCTCAACAATCGTCAATGAGGCTGTAAAAACATGCTGCCCTAGTGACTGACAAGTTATATCAGAGTGCTTTAGATGTTAATTGCATTAACCCTCGCTGGAAATGGTTATGGGTATGTTGGACATAGGCGATGGGGCTGCGATGGAAATGTGTTGATGCAGCAAATCTACCGCATCGGAGGGTGCTTTCAGGCCAGCACGCTGCTTGGCTCCGTCTCCCGCTACAACACAATCACAGCCAACACATCGGGGTTACAAAAGTGCTGGTGCAAGGGGAAAAAATGTGGATGCAAAGGAAAACGAAAAGGGTGCTCCCGCTCTTTATCCAAACCCCCTCTCTCTCTTCTCTCTCTCTTTCTTACCTGAGACCGCAAGCCTCTCGCCCACTGCAGCAAAGACCATGAAGCACCACACCGCCAGCATGATCTTCACATATTCCCCCGGATTACAACATCGAGAGCCGCAAAATGTCACGAGCCCGACCAACGGAGGGGAGCAAAAAGACCAAAAAGCGCACCGCAGAAATGATGGCGAAAAGCGACAGTGAATCTGCTAAACATCTGATGATGCGCGTCCTCTCATCTCTCCCCTCTCTCTCTCTCTCTCTCTCTCTCCCTCTAGCTCCCTCTCAGCTCCAGCAAACACCGTTATTGAGGATTTTGATTAGCATATCAGAATAGTGAAAAATGAATCATGACCTAGGTCAGGGCGGAGATGATCAATACGGGCCTATACATTGAAAAAGTGAGGAGAAAACGGGAGAGTGCGCAAAGCGGATGCATAGCTCCGCAAGAATGCGCGGGTGCGTATGGGTGTATGGATGAGGCTCTGTGTGTGTGTGTGTGTGTGTGAGAGAGAGAGAGAGAGAGAGAGAGAGAGAGAGAGAGAGAGAGGGTGAGTGTATGTGTGTATGTGAATCTGCGGTATGCGGAAACGAAGGGTTGGGAAAGCGAAGACAAATGCAATGCGTTGGGTCTGCGGTGGGAAGGACACGTGGGACCGCGGTACCCTCCCTCATTCCGAGCAGCCTCCTCCTCCCGTTGCCAGGGAGAGGATGCGACAGCCCGGCTGCAGGATGCTGTGGTGCACGGCCGAACAGAAGCCATAAAGAGGAGCAGGGAGGAACAAATCATATATTTTCTCAGTGCGCGGTTATCAAACATGTCAGGACGTGACGACTGGGCCTGCAGAGGATGAATATGTCCCGATCGAGGAGAGACACAGCTAAACGCAAAAACGTGTTGACTAATGCACCAGAGGCTTCATCGTCATGTAGCCCATAATGTTCCTCCTGTTTCTATGGTAACCAGCTCAAACCATTCATATTTTTACAATAAAAGATTTTCATTCTGTTATCATCTGCTGTTAAATACAACATAAAGCCAATGACAAAACAAAACATTTGTTGTGCTTTTGTTACTGTTTGCGTACATACACTATACAATTTAAGTATTTGTTTTAACTTAAAATGTTAGTGTCCAGGCTGCCTTCTAATATTAAGTTGACTACTTGAGAAGACAATTGATTAATCGACAAAATAATAGATTAATTCACAAAATAAAAATAATCTTTAGTGGCAGTCCTGGAGACTTGACAGTGTAGTGTTCAGTCATAAAACAGGGCAGGTTCTGGACAGTTAAAACAGATTTCATAGCATCTTAATTTACAAACAGCAAACATTTACATCATATCATATTAACTCTAGACCTGAAAACCACACACATCTGCACGTCAATGAAATTAAAAATACTGGTACACTGAAAATGACCAGCCATGTTTCATAACAATACTATAAATAATAACCCTACGAGAATGTTTGAAAATGGTAAGGCTACTTTAAAATTTGATCAAAATAAACATATTGCTTTATAGAACTACACTAAAAATACATTTACTATAGTGCTTTATGGCATGAAAATTCCTGTACAGTACTTCAAAAGGACAAATTACTGACATACAATGAACTGGTTTCTTATAATTATGAACCATAAACACAGATCAAACACTGAAGCTGGAGACCTGCGGTGCTCTATGTGCTGCTGTCTCAGCCCTGTGACCTGCAGGGTTAGCTTCTTTGATGCATTTTAAGTCTTCCAGCAGCCATCCAGCAACACATCCTGCTAATGGAGGCACATTGTGCACTGACAGCCCCCTCTGAATATTTCATCTCCGCCCCCTTTGAGACCAACAGGATCAAGAGATAGCAGGGAAAAGATGGAGGGCAGAGCAGCGAGAGGAGCGCAGCATCAAGGGCCAAATGTGATCATCCTGTCCTTTCTCCCAAATATTTAGAAAGACTGCTAAGATATTTTAGCTCTCAAATTCAAAACAGACATTGAATCAGTTCAGACTGGCCTTTTTACTGTTAATCTGGGAAAAAAACAAACATCACCAATGCTTCTTTTAGTGATTTTAATCTGATGAGCGCTGATGCAGCAAATTAAGTATTCAGCAGTGGTCAAGCTGAGTAACAAAAACTGCAAAGAGAACAGTGAGGAGTCAGGGCAGCAGAGAGAAAGCTGGCTGTGCTTCACTTGTACACCACAGTTATCAATATTAATGGATCCCAGGATCTCAGGAATTCATGTGGACCCTGAAAAGGGCTTAAAAAGATAATCACAAGAGAATGACTACTTGAACTTCCTCCATTTACAGCAGCTATCACCAATCTTCTCAAATGTGTTCCTCCAACAAAATCTTTGACAGGCCTAAAAGATATTAGACATCTGTACCATCTTTGACTCTGCATGAAAAAGACACGAGGGAAGTCTCAACAGTTTCCAAACTAAAACTATATTTAAAAGTACCGTTTGCTGCAGCCTTAGAGGAGTTTGACTTAATCATTACAGATCTGTGATAAAACACATGGCAAGTGAAGTCAACATAAATGCCTTGTGAGACAGAGACACACTACCCTCTACTGTGCAAACAGCACTATCACACTTACAGCTACAAAAACTGTGCTTTGTGCAACTGCATCAAGTAACAGATTAATCTAAAGTGTATCAAAATCTCTAATTGTACCATTTATCAACCAGGTATAGTCCTGCTTTTATTTTAAAGGCCTAGTGTGTAAGATTATGGGGGATATATTAAAACACATAATAAAATAAGTGTGTTTTCTTTTGTCTAAAACCATCAACATAAGGATAGTTGTTTTCTTTACCTATAATGAGCTGTTTGTCTACATAGGGTGCTGAACGGTGTCAGAAAAACACTGATTTTACCGTGAAACTGCTTTATTCGATGTTTCTCCTGGTTTAAATCACCTGTTCCGTTTGTTTTGGATGGGTAATAGACCTCAGTAGATAATTCTGCTCACAGTAAAAACCTCACGAGAAATTAACACTATCCAGGAGTTCACATAAAGAACACAGGGGAAGTTTCCCTGGTTGTAATCTGCAGTCCTGATGGCTAGATGCCACTTAATCCTGTACACTGCTGAGTTTAAATGATCAGTCATGAGCACACAGTTCTATTCTTTGTAAGAGGTTTAGTCGGCTACTACATTTAACTTAGTCTCATTTTATAACTATTCTAATGTTATGTACTTCCTGTGTTTTTTCTCTTTGTGATGTCTTCTGGAAACCACCCTACTTTACAGCGGATCATGCAGTAAAAAAAATGCTAGTCCTATTTAACACTGACAGGCAACAACTGTCTGGCTTTGAGTCTGGTACATGCCTTGGCTTGCCCGTGTTTCACGTTTGTCAGCACATAGCTCAGTTTAAGAAGATATTTAGGTTAATTAGCTTCAGCTTTACATCTTGAGTGTTACAAAGTGTTGAATCAGCCAACTCTGCTGGTGACCCCATGCTGCTAATTAACCAATTAAGTTCTTTCAAGAGGCTATAAAACAGGCTGACAAAAGCGCCCGCCTTTCTATATCAAATTTCTTTGAGTGTTCAGACATTGAGGAAAATGAACGGTGTGCGCAGCGAGAGACCTGCCGGCGCTCCGCCGCTGCAGCTGTTCAACTGCGCCCACGCGGACTGTGGAGCGACTTTCACCAGACAGTGGAGACTGAGGGAGCACGAGACGGTGCACACCGGGGCGGTGAGGAAGAGAGTCAACGCTTGCAAAACTACTGCATAAAGACAACACTGTGCTGATTATTTTAAAAGTTGGTTATAAACATGTTAAACTGCTGCCCTATGTCCACAGCGCCCGTGTGTCTGCACAGTTGATGGCTGTGGTCGTTGTTTCTCGAGAAAATCTCACCTGAGCCGACACATGCTTCAGCACGGAGGGGTGAAGCAATTCCAGTAAGTCAAAAGTCACATTTCTACTGGTTTTCCTTATAACCACAACACGCCACCTCTTTGTGATTTTGCTTTCTGCAGATGCAAATTTGCGAGCTGCAAGCAGAGTTTCATCCATGCAGGCAAGCTGAAAAGACACGTGCGCTACGCCCACGGAGACAAAACCAAATATTTCAAGGTTTGTCTTAGTACACAAATGTATCCACGAGATGGCGCCAAAATGCTTCATTTTAACAAATGTCATCCTCTGAAACTCTTGAAGTTGAGCAGCTAGTTCTCAAATCTTTTGACATTTTTTAACCGCTTAAATGTTTTTCCTTTCACAGTGTGACCAGCCAAACTGCTTCTTGACCTTCAAAAAACGCAGACTGTTCAAACTGCACTTAAAGGAGCACGGAGCACCTGCCAAGTTCAAGTATGTCTGTAGAAAATCTAAAAAAAAAAAAAAAGATTGGATTTTGCTGGTGTAAAATCTTGTGGTGTAAAAGCAGACTGTAGCTTTGTCCTGTGAGTTAATGAAATGAGATCAGAACCAGACTGCCTGTTAAAGATAATGCACTTGCCATTTTAATTAATCAGATCTTTGATGCCTGGAGTACAGTCTCTAGCAGGAGATAAATGAGTGGGTGTGGCCCCAGTTGACTTAGTTAAATTTATTTTTACCTCTGCCTGTCCCTGGTGGGGTGCTTTAGGTGTACAAAGGATGGATGTGCCTCCATGTTTGACTCCCATATTGCACGCAAAGCCCATGAGAAGAAGCATGCAGGTTGGTCTAATTTCAATCTTAGCAGGGGGCCTTTCATCTTCAGTCCGTGTAAAATTCTTTAATTAAAATGAGGTTGTGACAAGGTTTGCATGATATATGGTTTTGTCAGAGGGGTCCAGAAGGTTATTAAGCTTTTTTTTAAAAAAAATTTAATACTCATTGGTTTTGTTTGGTCCCTGCAGGTTACCGCTGCCCTCATCCTAACTGCCAGGTATTTGAACGCACCTGGGGGAAACTTCAGAAGCACAAGGCCAAACATCCAGGTAAAAATGTTGTCCTCAATTTTCAAAATTTCCTGAAATCTCTCCCAATTGTTTGTTTTTCAACAATTCTTTAAATTTGTCATAGCAATGTTCACATGCCAAGCGTGTAAGAAGGTGTTTAAGAAACTGGATGCTCTGCGGAGGCACAAACGGATCCACGCTTCCCATAAGCCCGTGTTGGTTTGTCCCAGGGATGACTGCCAGGCCTACTTCTCCACAACCTTTAACCTGCAGCACCACATCCGCAAGGTGCACCTTGAGCTTCTCAAATACAGATGCTCCTTCCCTGACTGTACACGCACGTTTGCTATGCGGGTAAGTAGCATGTCTACTACTGGTCCTTGTAAGGAGATATATCGATCTAATTCCATTTTTTTAAATTTGCATCATGCAAAACTGCCATTTTAAAAGGCAATTTTCTGATTGGGATGCTGTTTACACCAAGGACATTTAAGTAATCTGACAGTGGTTGTGAAGAATGTACTATCATAAGTGACATTTTTACACATTTTACTGGCATGTTGTGTTGTTTCAACCTGTGTTTTACATTATGGCTTCCTTATTTTCCACAGGAGAGTATGACCAGACACCTGCTTCGCCATGACACAAGCGCCAGCACTCTGAAGGTTAGTCTGACGTCAGTATTCAGCTGTGCAGATGTGAACTTAAAGCTACCACACAGTAGTGAGCTCTAAAGCTTATCTGGCCAGGAGACTACTGATTTTGGATCACTCTTTAAACATGTTGTAATCCGACTCCTCTGTGCTTCTGTCCAGCTTAAACTTGAGTAAGTTGGGGTTTTAAATGATTTTGTGCCCAAGAATATCAGATTTCTACAATTTAAGTGTTTTCAAACAATAGCCTGTATCAAACTACAAAAACTGCTGTGCTGTTTTGAAACTTAACTCCTAATTGGTTAAATTCACCTCGACAGAAACGTCAGCGGCCCAAGAAATCCTGGCAGAAGCGTTTGGATGGACATCATCTGCCCCTTGTGGAGGAAAACTTGCGTGCCCTCTTCGCTCTGCGCATGCGCCTCTCCCACCGTGCCAAAGTGGAAACCAACCTCTCAGGCCTCTTCAATGAACGCAAGATCCCTCATTATGTTGACCCAGAAGTCAACCTGCGCAATCTGTTTGGTATCAAAAAGCCTTGTCCTTTGGAGGAGAAGCCTGAGGTCGCACCGCTAAAAGGTTGAATAAAATCTATCCAGACTAGCTCTGCATTTAGACTGTTTTGTTTGAACTTACTGAAATCTGTGCAAATGTTTAAGTTGTTTGTATTAATTGAGAAATTGGGTCTCTCTCTGTTTTTGAGTTTTCTTAATGTAGAGGACATACATTAAATATTTCAATTTCAGTGTAATTATTTTGAATGTCATTTGACACAGATGTCAAGCTTTCGAGAATTTCAAAGATTGAATTGTTGTTCCTGAAGACAAACAGGTCCTAATTGAAATGCTTATTTTGTAACATGACATGTGTTGACCCAATAAAATGATTTCATTTTGATCAGTGTGGCATAGTGACGCTGTTTTTACAGTCTTTTAAATGCTTCGAATCAACAGTCCTGGAGGCGTGCCCATCAGCAGCAGCAGCTGCTGGAGTGGTGTCATCTCCAGTACTAAGATTTGTTTGCTCAATCTCATTTAATTGCAATGGAAAGAGCATCTCATTGTTGGCACACTCAAACAGCTGTTCTCCTCTAGCATATCTCTTGTGCTTGCTTTGGCCTTCACATATTGGTTGACATTTGCTGAACACTTTGGAGCTCATTAAGCATGGACAAAAGGACCTGCATGAGTAAACGCTGAGTCACAAAGCATGTCACTTTTGGGGGTGGATGAGACTTTTGAACATGAAGTAGATGCGTATCAGCTGTCAGTTTTGTTCAGCAGAGGTTAAGCTACTGCAGTTTAGATTCTGACCTCAGGAACATTTACACTCAAAAGAACTGTAATGTGGCTGTGTAATCTGAGAAAGTTTTATCACTCGGGTTAGTCTAATGGGCTTTCTAGGATTGCAGTGGAGCCACATCTGTTTTCATCGTCAACTAGGCTATTCATTTTCTCTATTAATCATTTAATTTGCATTTATTTTTTGTTTCCATTTGTCCAAGATTTTTAATTACACATTTGTTTTACATTATGATGTAATATTTACCTTGAGTGGACCCTAGAGTAGTTGCAACATTAGTAATGGGGATCCAAATAAACAAATCTATGACAGTGGGTTATTGTGCATTGTTTGTTGGCACTATTACTTGAAATTAAAGGTAGCTAATGGCAATATTGAGCCGTCAGACTTCTATTATAATATACACTGAACAAAAATGTATTGAATCACTGTTTTTTTCCCTCATTTTTCACAAATTTAAGTAACAGTCTCAGACATTTTTTACGCACTCAGTAGATATATTTTTTCTCAAATTTTGGTCACAACTTTAAAATTTGTATTAGTAAGCATTTTTTTCTTTTCCAGGATTATCAATCCACCCTGTCTTACACCAAAATGCTTTTTATTGGGATGATCACAATAAAGGCCACTTTAAAATCATCTGCAACTTAAACCTGTACAAAATGGGAGCAAAACCAAAGGTGTTCTGCTGTAATGAATTATAACTTTTGATACATTGCTTTACTATGCAAATGCAATTTTATAATAAATTTAAGTTACATAAAGCTGTCAAGTAAGTGTAGTGGAAGTAAATATCTGAAATGTAACGACAGTGGCGTAGGAGCATAAAGGACATTAAAATACTCAAGTAAAGCACTTCATAACAGTAATTGAGCACAGAAACGTTAGTTAAATATGTTACTTCGTTAGAGTCTTTCAAGTATTGGACATGGACAAAAAGCTCATAAAACAATATTACTTACCTGTCAGGAGGACAGAGAATGAAGCAGAATTTCCATGTAAATAAAACTGATAGCTGCAGCTTCAACATCAGTCGATGCTAACAGTTAGCTTAGCATCCGAAACTTTACAACAAGTAGCAGTGAGCCGTGAAATAACAACGAAACGCCATGGTCCAAATAACTTCACTACGGACGAGGAGAGACACTTAAAGTTGCGGGGAACAAAATATCCACAAATTATTAGTAGACTACTATGAAGTCTTTCGCTAGTAGCTAGCCAACATTGCTAAGTGCGACGCCAACAACTCTTCTTCGTCTGTCACGCACTGACAGGTAAAGGGGTCATAAGGAATCCGTAGAAGAAGACAAAGGAGGTGGCGCTCTTAACTCGAACCTCATAAATTATCTCATAAATAAAATGCTGCATATAAACTGAGAGGTCTACCTAGACATGTGTCCTATTAACTGTATTGTGTAATAATATAAAAACGTTTCAGTACATTTGACCACTTAAGTTACATATAAAATGCTGGAAATAGTAGGCTACACAATTTGTTTACAATGGTACAAAACAGACAGAAGCAGAAAACAATTAAAAAAAATTTGCTTAAAAATAATTTAAATGATTTATCAATTATCAAAACTGTTTCCAATTCATTTTCTGATCGACTAATTGATTAATTGACTTATCATTGCAGCTTTGTTTGCAGCCAGAGATGTTACACTTTCCTGCCACTAGGGACTGTTCGTCATCTGTGAGAGGGGAGTGGGTGGTGCAAAAAGGGAGAGGCACCTCAAGTGCTTTTTTATGCACTGGGGAGGGACTTATATTTTTTCTTTCTTTTTTTCCGCATTAAAAACTGGAATTAACGTTTTTAAATTTCAAATGGTCTGCAAACAAAACTATGGGATGAACACTTCAGTAAGTGAAAACAAAACATACCAAATCTGAGCTTAAAATCGTGATCAAAATCAAAATCATTTTATTCAATATGTCTCATTTAAATTTTAATCATAAAACAGATTGCACAAACTAACCAGCATGTGTGACAAGAGTGAAAAAAACGAGGCTGTTTTCAACTACAGGGTTTCTTTTTCAACTTTTTACGTTTAACTTTCAAACATCAAGGGGTACATTTTTAACAACTAAATCATGGCCGAGGGAGTGTCATGCATTTTCCTCAAGTGACTTGGAGGCTCAAGGAAAAAATATTTCTTGCTTTGTAGAGTGTAAAACAAAAACAACCACAAACCGAAGTCACACTGCAGCCACCCCATCCTCCTATCCTCCTATGAATGAAGGACAGTTCCTTTGGAATATGAATGAAAAAGTGCATTTTTGTAAGCCTTAGTATTAATAATAATAATAATAATAATAATAATAATAATAATAATAATAATAATAATAACAATAATAATAATAATAATAATGATAATAATGATAATAATAATAATAATAATAATAATAATAATATACATTAATGTATAGCACCTTTCATACAAGAAATGTAGCCCAACATGCTTTACAAAAAATAAATTACATGCACCAAGTGCCCCACATGAAAAGACATAATAATACCTGCATGTAAAAATAAACTCCAATCAGAATACACAGAATGCAACTTAAAATACTAGTTAAAGTAAGATAAATAAGGATAAAAATTAAATGCACAGAATGCATAACATAAAATGGAAAATAAAATGAATATGATAAAACCCATTGACATTATTGATAAAATAAGGTTAAAAATAGAGTATTTATTATTAGGAGCTGACTTTAATAACGTCTTCTGGAGTTCGCCTACAGTCAAAAATTACCTGTAGAAAATTAAATAGAGCTACATCTTAAAATCAAAAAGGTTCCTTTTTGTTTCAAGAGTTCTGCGAAATTGCTCCTTTTTGTGTTAAACAATTCATTTTTTTCAGTCCAGTGGAGCAAGGCAGAGTCCATTTCAGAGCTTCAGCTAAGCTCTGTAGCAGCTTGTCAGTTTGAGTTCAGACAGTGTCTTTAGTGCTGTGTTTTTCTTTGCTTCACCAAAGGTCATTCTCTTGACTTAGCAGCCTTGGGCTACTTTCCTTCTTTTTCCTTCACTAGCTGCTGCTCTGCCTCTTTAGGTACCATACATTAACCTATCTTACAACAGCTGACCTGCAGGCTCTTTGGATCTGAGGGGTCTGCCCACAGCTTCATACAACAGAAACACATGCCTCAGCAGCCGGCAGTGTCTTCTGTAACTGTGTATCTCATTCCTTTGTAAAATGTCAGAATCACAGATAAAAGCATCAGTAAGACACTGAGTGCCTCTTAAAATGTGAGGCTGGATGCGTAGCAAAGCTTTCAAAGTCAACACTTCTCTGCTGAGCAGGAATTTAAAAGGATGGCCCTGTTTCTATGGTGATGCAACGCAGCAAACAAGGTTTTCGTAAATCTTTGCTCTGTTCCTTTTCTTGTTTTCAGTGGGGTTTTCAGAATAAACGAGTCTGTGTTTGCAGGTGTTCAGCAGGTGTGGAAAGTACTCGAGTGATTAGATGTTCCCTGTTGACAGAAGAGTTGTTTTCCACTGGTGCCACAAAGTCCCACAAGAGTGATGACGCTGCCTGCTGTCATAGATGCCAAGCACTGGACTTGTACCAGCAACACTGTCAAACTGAATCACAAACAGTTAACCACAACTCACCATCACCCTCTGACTCTGTGGAAAGGCCATGCCAATTATCCAGATAGTGAGCATGACATTTGGTGTAACACACCGAGCTTGATTTGTGCAGCATGTGATTCACAGAGGAGCACAAAGGAAAAGTCACAACAAAACCATGACAGCACGGGAGACTGGGACACTCATTCCACATTCATGATTGCCTGATGAGCTCTAAGAAAACATTTAATGGGTAAATGATGGATTTTAAATAGTTTTATTATCGTGTGCCCTATAATTGCTACAGAGAGATTAGTTCCTCTGACCCTATGAAAAAAGTCAGCTGATAGTGAAAGTGAAAAAAATCAGTCATCATCTTATACATATTTGTAATCACTCTAGTGTTAATGCAGTGATAGCTGTAGCCGGAGGTATTATCTTTTCAGATTGTCCCATTCTCATGAATGCAATATCTCAAGAACCCCTCAAGATAATTTCTTCAAATTTGGCACCAACATCCACTTGAATTTGAGGATGAAGTAATTAGAATTTGGTGGTCTTAGGTCAAAGGTCATGGTCCCTGTGTCTTCACTGATCAGATTTTGGTGTTTAAGGTGAACGTGGCCTTGTGTCTGTCTGATTCTTGTGAATGCAATAGTTCAAGAAGGCCTTGATGGAGTTTCCTCACATTTTGCACAAACATCTACTTGGACTCAAGAATAAACTGATTGGATTTGGGTGTTCAAAGGTCAAAGGTTAAGGTCACTGTGACCTCACAAATCATGTTTTAGGCCATAACTAAGTAACTTATATGCAAATTCTAACAAAAAAATTCACACAAATGTCAAACAGGATATAATGATGAAGTGATGACATTTTATATCCAATAGGTTAAAGGTCCACTTTACTGCAATATCATAATCTTCTGCAAAACACTTTTCTGGCCATCATTCATTGTCACACTCAGGAACAGAAGGAGAGACATTTGGTCAGATGCTGAATTGGCGACACAAATCTTTCCCATCTTCAAACTGTGCTGATTGTATAGATCTAATGTGCTGCTGCGTTGACGATTTGTGTTTGCAGCAACACCCATATTTGAAGCATCGTCTACTGTCATAGCTACATATGATTCTTGACAGAGATGTAAATGTAACCTGACAAAAGTGGCATTGTTTTGTTTTGGGTTTTTTTTTTAAATCATACTGCACTCTACATTGATTCCAACCTATAACAGCCTCAGTTATGTGGGAAAAAACATTTCACATGATTCATCAGTGTGAGCTGTTTATTGGCTTCTATGTTTTAATCTATGCTAATGAGTGTAACTAAAGTTTGACAGGGCTGAAATGTTCAATGCAAATCTCAAGCTGTCCTGCAAATCAACAGTGGACATCTGTGATGACAAAGCTGAGATGGGTTTTGACTGCTGATTAATTTAGAGTTTATCAACAGAAATGGATAATTAGTTTCTAAAGTAAAGGAAAAGCTTCAATAAACAGGGTGTACAGACATTATAAAGGGGTCACAATTTGCATTGATCTGCTGGTGGCTCCAGAACAGAAGTGATTTGTATTTTGACAAAGTGTCTGTGAAGACTTCTCTGCTTCATTCAGGCTGCAAAAACATGTACAGTCTATTCACATAAATCTTATCTTTGAAGCTTTAATTACTGGCGATGTACATTTCCTTGTTTGTTTTGGCCACACAAGGGCAAAAATGCACCTATAAAACACTTGAAATACCTTGATTCTGTTGTGAATCACGTTTATTCTGGTGACGACAGCTTCTTGATAAAAATTGCCTTGACCCACAGGAACAAGCGCTCACTGAGTGGCTCGACAAGCAACAAAATGATTCAACTAATGTCTTCACTACAGTAAATAAGCACTTTTTGCCTTTAACACTAACACAACAAACAGTGACACTGAAGGTCTATTCTTGTACTGTCACAGATCTGCCAAGAAACAATGTAGATGGTTGTTTTGGTCGAACTATAAATGAACAAGTACTGCATTGTATTCATTTGGCAGATGCTTCTGTGCCAACAAGTAAAAATAACTGCGCAGCTTCCATAGGAACAATAGCTAGAATTCATGAAAACTGTAAGTGCATTCCTAACAAACAACTTAGAGGACACATTATATTAACCTCTGAGGCTTTTAGGTGCTAAAACAACTCTAAAATTTCTGAGATAATTTTTGAGGTAGTTTGTGGTGTTCCTTTGTTCACCCTATTATTAATAAAGTCTTATCCTTTATTCCACCCAGGATACTTTTCTTTTTTTACCAGTAGTAACCCACATTTCTCTTCTCCAGTCTCATTCACAGAACATTGCTACTGGGGAAAAACTCAGGCAGTCACAGAAGAAGAAAAACGTTGCTTGAGAAAATCCTGAAACAAGGAGATAAATCGAAGTAGGTTAACCATATACAGTCGTCATGCCCTGATTTAGCCTGCTTCCTCCAGAATAGATGACCCAAAACCTCTTCTCCCCTCCCTTTTCTCCCTTTTCCCATGGCCCTGTTTGAAGGGAGCTTTTTGTAGCTGTAACACAACTACATGCCTGCTTAACCGACAGGATTAACAAAATAAGCACAAGATAGGCAGCCTTCTGCACAGGTGTAAACACGCTCAGCTCTTCAGCCTGCATCAAAGTGTTCAGCACTGCAGCTGTTTGGCAAGCCATGCCAAGCTTAAAAACCTGTGGTGCCAAAAATAAATTAAAAAGCATGGTCAGTTCTGACGTGTGTGTTACTTTGTGAGTGGCAGATTAAAAGATAATAAAAATCATTTTAGATTTTTTTTTTTTAATGTTTTCAAGGTGTTACCTTGAAAATCATTTAATGAGTCTTGCTGTTAGCAAGGCCGAGCCACTTGTGATAAATTGTGGAGCTTTCATTCGTCTGAACACAGAAGGTTTGATCCAGGGCTGATGATGGAAGATGTGTTTAAAATCATTTTGAAGATTAAAAATAATGAATTTGTGAAATATTGGTTATGTTACTTTTAAAACCATTGCTTCAAGGAAGAATTTAAGTGACAGTTCACCCCAAAATCAAAAGTACATATTTTTCTCTTACCTATGATGCTATTTATCTATCTGGATTGTTTTGGTGTGAGTTGCCAAGTGTTGGAGATATCGGCTGAAGAGATGTTTACCTTCTCTCTAATATAATGTAACTAGATGGCAAAAATATTTTCTTTACACCTGCAAAACCGTAACTTCGAGCATGCATCTACTCATGGATGAGAGGCTCGTGCTCATGGAAGTATGAGATGTAGGCCCAACATAAATGGCAACCTCCTCAGCTGAGCATTAACATAGCTGTCACACACTGTTGATATAGTTGGTGGGTAAAATTCAGTAGAAAGAAAATAGTTCCTACATGAAACTGCTCACAACAAGGTCTGTGGATTATTTTGAGTAACTGGGTCATGCGTTCTGGAAAGAGACACTGCTATTGAGTTTTTCTGATGTATTTTTTTTGGTGCTTTGAGCACCACATGTCGAGTGCCATCTAGTTCCATTATATTAGAGAGACGGCAGCTCTACAGCTGATATCTCCACCACTTGGCAACTCACACCAAAATGATACAGACTGGTAAACAGCACTACAGGCGGATTGGGGAGTCGTTATTAAATTACAAAATACATGTAAATGTAATCAGTCACAGTTACTGGGAAGAAAATATGTAATTAAATAAAAAATATTAATAGATGTGTTGGTGATTACAAAGGGGTTCCGAATATTTTCTATTTGTAAAGTTTGTATGTAGAATATAAAAGTCATTCTGTTGCTTTGCATCTTTTCATTGTGCAGGGATGCCTTCTTTTGGCATTCCCAGTCATTTTTCAGCTTTAGTCACCTGTTTAAAATCTTTACTAGAAAAGTAATCAACAAGTAATTACATGTAATAAGTTACATTGCTTTGAAGAAGTAATGAAATAGTTGCACTACTTGCATGATAACAAGTAGACTGTAACCTATTACATTTCAAAAGTAGCCTTCCTGACCCTGACAACAGGTAAAAGGAATATGTATTTTTCATTTTGGGGGTGAACAAGACCAAGAGTATACAGCCATACCAGCAGCTCTGTGAGGCTGTACAGAAGCACAGAGCTTTTAGCTAAATGCTAATGTCAGCATGCTCACAATGTCAATACTAACATGCTAAGCAGGTATAATGTTTACCATGTTCACCATGTTTAGCGTTTTAATGTGACTGATACTAAAGCCATTAGTTTCAAAGGTATGTACTGTAGACATAACGCAAAGTATTGGACAAATTGGAATTCTGACCTGTCAGAGGATCACCTAAGCTATTAAAAATCATCCTGAGGGGGACACAAATGTCTGTGAAAAAATTTAATGGCAATCCATCCAATAGTTGTTATCTTAGTCTGGACCAAAGTGGTGGACCGACCGACCATCCCTAGAGCGACGCTGCAACCATGACTGAAAAAATAGACTGGGACTTTAGGGATGAAATTTCAACTTTTAACCTCTCAAGCTTCACATTCACACACAAATGAGATACCTGCAGTTCAGTTTTATTTGAACAGTGAAATGATTCTAGTGAGTATCAACACCAGAAGCATATTGCCTGTTGCATTATTCTATAAGGACATCCGCTCTAGACCAACATGACCTTATAGTCCTTCAAATTAACCCTAGACTTCCCTCAGTGTTCAACACTGACCTTTGCACAGAGTTAATATATTAGTGTGTGCAGGCAGTCATGTCATTGCCACTGACCTCACTAAGCTTTTACTCTAGGTGATTTAATATTCCTTCATGAATGTTTGAACGGTCTAAAAGGGACAGTTTTGCCCCCCGCTTTTTTGCTTGCCTTCCTTCAGACAAAGTTAATGGTGCTGTAAATCCATGACTCACAAGCTATTGAACAAACAGTGAATCGGGACAGTGAATCTATGCTGGCAAAATTTGCCTACACAAATTCATTTGGCTCACAAAATTGACAATCCAAGCAGGAGGTCCTAGTTCCTAGGAAACTGGAACAGGCGCAGCAGTGTCCAGGACACTGAAAGTCATCCAAAAAAGCATAGATTGATGGTGTCTGTTTTAAGACTCCTTTGACGTTGTGTCGCGAGCTGAGAATTCAGAGAAAAAGGTTTTCCCTCTGCAGGACCACTTCTTAATTGAATACTTTATTGGGAACATTTGGTCTATTGGCAGGACAGAAGAGATCTTGTTTTTCTTCTCATCATTTTATAATAAATGCCCCTCAGTGACCTACCATTAGCTGTAGGCTGTTTATCATCTTTTCTTGATCATTAAATCCTGTCACATCATACATCAAAGCTCTCCTTAGCTTCTCTGCTATTTGTCTTCACGCTCTGTTTTCTGTTGGGGGTAATTTTTACAGGAAAATATTCATTTGCAATTTTTTTCCTATGCTTCCTTTGTCTGCATCTGCAGTCTATAATCCTTGCAGTTTTCCGCCGTTCTTATGAAAAATTGTGCAAAGATGACTCTATGAAGAGTGCATAATAAGGTGAGTGTGTTTCTTTGTCTCAGGCAGGGACGGTGACAGTGGTTATTTATCTTTTTTTGCCTAACAAATGGCTTTGTGTCTTGCTGTGGTGCAGATTATGTCGTCTACTAGCTCTGCTGCACCAGATTAAAGTGAAACTGAATTGCAGTGAGTCACATGTCCGCAGGCTGACAACAGATTGATGTTGCAGGTTAAGAAAACTCCTATTATTCCTTCCATGTGATGAGAATTTGCATAATGCGCGCAAAAAAGAG
This sequence comes from Plectropomus leopardus, assembly GCF_008729295.1. Taxonomy (NCBI): domain Eukaryota; kingdom Metazoa; phylum Chordata; class Actinopteri; order Perciformes; family Serranidae; genus Plectropomus; species Plectropomus leopardus. The sequence continues at coordinate 11,241,722 of NC_056479.1, read as the reverse complement.
TCTCTGAAAATGAGACGCTGACATGATTTATCTTGGCAGACTATCAGAGTCATTTTGATCAGATTAGATGTGATTTTCTTAGCCACTGATCTGCATTGCCTCAGATGAGACCTGATTACCAGGGACGACAATTTAGGGTTGATTGCACTTCCTTTTGTTGACATCAGAGCATCCAGTGTTGCCCTTATTTCCTCATATTCATCGTGTTTGCTGCTTCATCAATCAAAGCCCGGCTTCTGTGCTCCAGTCGAGCCTCACCAGTAATTAAAAATGCTGCAAGGGAGCAATCAGGAAGTGTGACAGCTACCTTGTTTTACAACATCTTGAAATGTCCGGCAGAAAAACTCTGACCATTATAATCATTAATCAAAGCAGCCAAACAGGGAGAACCTGATTAAATCGACCTTGATACACAGCGTATCACTCTCCAGGTTGTCTTCATTTGTCACACGCTGAAGTTTGTGTGTCGACGTGTCTGACTGTGTGAGACGTGCAGAGAGTCACTGATTGATTTCAACCTGCTGTTGAATCATCGTAAAGGAAAATGCACACAGACCAGCGGGTGGGCCTGTGTTCAATTACCAGCCATGTAATGCAGAATGATTAGTTCGCATGAGCTCAACAGCACGAAAGGAGGAAAGGGTTACAATGACGTACCAGCAGTGGAAAACCAAAAGCAGTCTTGCATTAAAAAAATTAAAAAATCATTGATCCCTGAAGGCAAATTGAGTCACTGTAGTAGCAAAAGTTATTCAGCAGGGATCAAATGAAGTGGAAGTTAAGCACAAAACAGGAAAATAGAAGAACTAGGAAAACACAAAATAGAAGATAGTAACCATTTGAGAGTTCTTATCTCTGACTGTACTTTTTAGCCTGATAAATCTATTTCAAGTTCCCAAAGTTCTTGTGCAGCAAATGGAAAATTGTTATGTCAATATGAGTAATGTATCATCTGATTCCTTTCTTTCTGGAGAAATATGGATCTCAGATAGAAAATGCTGATATATTTCAAACCAAATAAATATCTGACAAACAACACCTGTGTCAACAATAAACTGTCACGCTTAACAAGTTGAAGGGATGGTTTGACATTTCCCGAAATGCCCTTGTTTGCTTTCTTATCCAGAGTAAGTGAGAAAATCGATATCACACTACAGACTGTTAAAAACAATGGACGTAGCTACTGTGATGTCACCCACTGGTTTGTGGACTCCCATTTTGAAGCATCTAGTGAGGTATTTTGGGCATCTTGGTTTTTAGAGCCAGAAGTGACCATATTTGGGTGAGAGGCTGGCACTGTGGAGGAGTGAGACGTGGATCTGGCTGAAAACCCAAAGCAACTATTGGGGTCTCTGGGGATTAAGTGGCTTCTGAGCCAGCCTCAAGTGGCCGTTCTACTTCCGTCTTTGTTTGTTTTGTTTGTTTTTTGCTTGTACCGCACTCATGTATGCATGCTAGATAGTGAAACTATTTAATTTGTTGTAGTTCTGACATATCATCCTAACCCCAGTGAATAAAGACTGCATTTCCCATGAGCATGACCACCTCTTGCTCTGTCTAGCGCAACCTTTTTTTGAAAGCCAATACAAGAAAATCACAGCCTATTTTTAATACTATTCTTCTTTTTTAAGACAGCTGTTTGCAGGATGTATAGCACTGAGGTAATGCATCTATTTGTGGCTTCAGAATTAGTAACTGTAATACAGTGATACTAAGTAGACTTTGTTTTAAAACCACTGATACACCTAGGTTACATTTGAGCTTACAAATAACAGATTTAGTTGCTCCGTAATAACTGTTTTGTTGAGAAAGCTTAAGTTATCAGCATTTCCTACAAGTTAGTCATCATGTTTATAATCACAGAAAGCTTTGTAATGCTTGATCTGCTCACCAAATGCAGTTAAACCTGGCAAAATTCAACTTATGTTTGCCAAAGTGTTAGTTGGCTTTGTTTTAACCTCTAATTTAAATCGATATATTGATGTAAAACCACATCTTACAATGTATTCAAAAGATAAAATTTACATGGCAAAAACCCCAATTCAAGATCGGTTTTAAAGAGTTTCAAAGCCGGTAGTTCTCTCATTAATTGAATGACCCCAGTATTAGCCATTACCACAAAATATTACGTTAAAAATAAAAATCTTTTCCAAAATATCTCCTTCTGCTTCCTTTTCACTGGCCAACATTTCTGCAAAATGGTGAAAATGTAAACATAAGCTCTCACATTCTGAATGATGTAAACCATTTCACGGGGCATTGGACTGGAGATTGGACCTTAAGAATAACTATAAAGAAATAGCCTATCTTCTCTGGGGTAGTCTAGTTTTTATGGACATATAGAGACATCGGTATTAAGCTGAAACTGTTTCATAATTTGATCTACAAACTGTAGCAGAGTGGACATGAAAATTGAGATTTATGATACTGTAAATTAAAAACTTTTTGTTTCATCGTATAGTGAAATAAAATAGTCTAGAGACTACAGTTCAGGCTGCAGGATGAGTGCCTCCTCTTTTTCCTCTTCATCACTAGGTGCTCACAGTTTCATTTCATCTATCTGTCGTCTAAAGTAAAGGTCAGCTGTGTAGAGAGAAGGATGACGTGAGTTGTTCACTATAACAGCTCGTGTGTGTGTGTGCGTGTGTGTGTGTGCGTGCATGTGTGTGTGTGTGTGTGTGTGTGTGTGTGCCACTAGCAATGCCTCTGGCTGCAAACTCCTGGGGAGAGAGAGAAGAGCAACAAGAAAGTAAAAGAGATGGGGAGGGCGCAGTGAGGCGGGTAAAAGCTCATGTTTCATTAATAGGGCATGCAGTGTGTGTGTGAGTGTGTGTGGGTGTGTGTCTGTTTCTTTGTGTGTGTGTGTGTGTGTGAGAGAGAGCATGGTTGGGATGCCGGGTCACAGTTAACTTTAATTAGAAGGAGAACGTGTTAAACAAATGTAGGGCAATCACTGATTCACAGGAGCATGGCGTCCATGTTAGTCTACCTTTAATCAGCGCTGATCAGGGGCAGAGCACACGAGCCGCATTAAATGGCATGAGACACCGAAGAAGACTGATGAGTCAGTAGCTTGTTTGAAGCATCAGTCATCATTACCGATTGAGTGCTGAATCACAGTCAGACCAACGTCTCCTGGTATTATTTTCCACAGAGGGATGGTGAAGCTGCCCACCTATCTCCCTGGTCATCCGTCAGTCACTTCCAATCAACACATCTGTAATAACCTCTGACTCCTGTCTGGTCATGGAGCGACTGACCTCCCCGGCCACCTGTCTGTCTGTCTGTCTGCCTGTCTGTGGGTCCATCCTGTCTCTCTATTAGCAGGATTTCTTGTTGACAAGTGCAGCCTTTGCTCTGCTGCTGATAAAAACATGAGCTGATTAAATGCTGAGCTGCATGACAAAAAACAACAAGAGTCCTATTACAAGAGCAAATCAATAATTTTAGAAAAGGTTAATCTGTTCTGTACTTACATGTTGCCTGATAAAGATATTGAATTTATGCATGTATTGGGGTTAGATTATTGCTGATTAATGCTTCGTTTTCACATTTCAGTGTACATTTTGTCAAGAGAACATGCAAAATGTGTCTTGCATTTTTCAGAGTAAGAGAGTTTATTTTTTTACTATGCCAGCAGCATGGCTCTAAGAAAAGCAATGTTTTGCACAGACACTCATGGTGCACTGAATTTTCCTCCTTAAATGTGAGGCTGACAATTGTAGTTCATAGTGAAACACAGTGGCAATTACTGGATGCATTGATGAGAAATTTGCTGCAGACATTTAAGGTCCCTTGTGAATGACTGGTGATCTTCTGACTTTTCCTCTGGTACCACCACTGGGGCAAAGTTATCTTTAGTTTAGTGCCAAATGGCAAATACTAGCACAATTACTAACAATTTTAAGTTGGTGAACATGGTAAACATTACAGACAGAATCACAGTGAGCAAACTTGTTCATTTCTCTTGTCATTTTCGGCTTTAATTATAATGTTTAGAAATATATAGTTAAACTTAATGGTCTGATCGATCCGCTGTTGCTGTTGAGGTTATTTTGTGTTCTGTGTTACTTTGCTAGCGTCTTTGATAAACCAAATCTTCTGGCATGGAAGCTATGCAATGTAGTACTTGAACATGTGGCGCAGCAAAACCTTTTTAGCAACCGTTTTAAAAAAATCTGTATCAGGAGAGGTTTCTTCCCAGAGGTTATTGTACATAAACACTGTGATTTAGCCTCCTGCTTTACACCAGCACATTAGCATACTAACAGAAAAACTTTTCTCAAAGCACTGCTTTGCATTAAATTGGCTGCAACCTCACAGAGTTGCTAGCACGGCTGTAGAGTTTTGTCATCAGAAGGATGCTTTTGTTTATACATTCTTTTAAATATATAAAACTGCACTGAAAAAACATCCTACCAGCTGATGCAACAGAGTGGTTCAGATTCTAATTCCTAGTTGACCATCTTAAGGTTGAGAAACCCCCTTAAACTGCTGACACTTACTCAAACTCTTATTACCCCTTCAAAGACAAAATGGCTGCTCTTAACCAGCAGTAGGGACAGCCTCATCAGTAAGCCAGTGGTGATGAAAAGGTCTTCTGCATATTTGTATTAAAAGTGCATTCCTTTGTGAGCATGGGAAAGCAGTTGGGGAGGAAAGGTAATGTGATGCTGCAGTGTGGGCAACATGAGTCTACGTGCTTGGGAAACTACCTCACAACCTGAGATCCAATTTCCATCGCTTAATTCACCATCGCATTCCCATCCCCACACTTCTTGACCCTTCTGACCGGTTAGACTTTGAAATTCAAGTTCTGGTGGACATTACCAATACAGCTCGAAAAGGGAAGCTTCAACAAAGAGAGAACCAAGAAAAGTGACTCTGTGGACTTCAGTCCACAGAGAAGACCAAAACCATCTTCATAGCCACAGAAAATAAGTCAGCTGAGGTCGACACTAAGCCTTCAGTCCCTAAGGAGAATATGAAGAAGTAATCATTAACTTAATGCATGCATTGACTTTAAGCAGCTGAGGACACCTCAGAAACAGATGGATAATGCCTGCAGGAATTGTGGATAGACCCACTGTAACGTGGGAGGTGAGGGGAGCTGGCAGCATGGGGTAGTTAGCAGGAACTCTGAGATAGCAGACTAGCTCAGAGAGTTGACAGACGATGAAATGGAGATTTCCACAGTAACTTTGTCCTATACTACTTAAAATGGACCATAAATGCCAGGTCCACTGCGCTTAATTCTGTAATCATACATGAGCAGTGCTTAACCTTCTAGTCTAGTTCATCACAACAAAACACAAGGAAGGCACCATTGTGTGGCATCATTTGGCATTGCAGTTTTTCCACAAATGTTACACCATCAGGCCTTTGAGTGTAACCTGACATTGTATTGTTAGACAAGCAAGAACCGACACCTACTTGTGGGTGAGGTAAATGAGAAGGCCGTAACAGAGCTGGGAACACCAAGGAAGCTCCTTTTCACAAGCACCTTTTCCCCAACCATTGAGGGAAACAGAGTATGTTCTCTACACTGATTCGCCTGTGGAAGGACACAAGGTTCCTCTGGAGGTCATCACACTCATCTTATGTAACAGAGATAATACCCTTGAATTGTATACCTTACTGGAACTGGATAATCTTCCTCTGTACAGAAGCTCAGCAGTTGGGCCTCCAGGGATAATTAGAGGACCTGCCCCGTTCTTGTTCTTCATAGGGTGTCCATGTCATTTAGGCTCTCCCCTGCCTCCCAGCCAACATGTAGTGTACTCTTTTTCTTGATCACTATCTGGCAAATAAACACTTTTCATACATGTCCATGTTCTATCTTCGGGCTTCAAAGCAGCAGCTGGTAATTATACTATTTAATTGTTTTTTTCCATTGGTCCTCAGTCAACTTGTTTGAATTTTATTAAAAATACCTTTCAGAGGCAAATGTAAAAACATAACAATATATAACTAGACTGAACACTGAACAAAATTCGTAATGTTCTATAATTCTTCAGTCTTGCTGGGTGCAGGATCCTCATAAGCAAGACCACTTTAATTGAGACGAAGTTAAGACCAAGACCAGAGTGTATCAAGACCGAGACAATACTAGGACTGTGAGGGGTGTGAGGGAACATATGCTGTAAACCATGGGCACTCCTTAAATCAATCTGAAAGATTCTCATCACCATAAAAACACCCAGAGAATTAATGATTCATTTTCATTTACTTATTTGATCGCCATATTGTATATATACTGTATGAATAAGTGTTATCATAAGAAATTGATAAGATAATCAAAAGGCATTGCAATATTATGTATGGGAATGTTCCTTTGTTTTCTATGAGCAAATACATACAAACACTAAGTAACTGAAATCAACGAAACCATCTTTATTTAACACTTCTTTTCTGCACAGGCAACTTTGTGATATCCCCGTACTTGACCGATCCTGAAATAAAATCCAAAGTTCTCTTTGTCTGAAAAGGTGGTCTTGAGATCAGTGTCAAGTACTACAACACTGCTCAAAAGCAGGTTGTCAAGAGTTGGGAAACAAATAATGAGATGTCTAATACAGCACCCCAACTAAGTATGCAAGCATCTTGTCCAAAATGTCTAAAAATAACAGGAATATGGTGTTAACTTTACAGCTGCTGAGTTTTAAATCTGATTTTGGAGATAGTTACCAGCAGTCACTCAATATAATGTATGCTCAACTGTAAGCATTGAGAGCACCAGAGCAAACAATCTACTTGACACATGAAGGATGATGTTTATATTCTTCGTCTCTCTTAAAAGCGAAGTTGACCAGTGGTCTAGTCTCCCCCAAAACATAGTTTATTCTTCTGATAGTTTATTCTTCTCTCAGCAGCTTTGTCACACTGCACTCCTTAATCCCTGATTCATGCCGACGTAGCTGGAAAGACAGAGGTATCATGTCTTCTACAAGCTTTTACTTAGAAGTGAGTGAGTGAGAACAAAGAATACCAGTGATCGTCTTTTTCTCTCCCTCACCACTTCAAACCAAAACCAGCTAAGGTGGCCTTGGATTTTTTTCTTCTCTAAATTACTTCTTTTTGGACCTTGTGCACTCAATATATCTTGAGCTTTTTGGTATGTGTGTGTTTTCTTCATTTTATTAAACAAGGCTGTTCTTTTAGGATGTTTTTCCTCTTCTGTTTTGTTATGTGTAATGCAGGGAGAGGAAATGGGAGTGTAAATGGAATGGTGAAGATATAAAACAAGAACGAACTTCATCCTTGCCCCCTTGCCATCTGCAATCTACATATATGTGACAGCATTATAAATTGCTTTTTGTATCTTTTTTCTCACTGCCAGCCCATACTCTATATTTATGTGTTCGGTGGCTTGGTGCCAAAGGGTAATGGTATGTTGTACTCCTAGCTGAAGAAATAATTCTTTATGCTTCTATCAGCGAGCAGTAGTGACAGGTGTGTGTGTATGTGTGTGTGTGTGTGTGTGTGTGTATGTATGTATTAGCAACCCGTGATTACCTCTATTCTTAGAATGACTATTCATTTAATCACCCCTATTTTAGCAATTGGATTCCCCTGACAGCTGCTTTTGTCATTATTTGCTTGCTTCGATAATCGCTCGCCTCCTCCCTGCAGAAACAGAAAGTGTGAAAATTGCATACTTATAAAAAGAAACAACAAGGAGGGGAGAACCTCTCCCTCTGTGTGTGTGTATGTGTGTGTGTGTGTGTGTTGCAGGAGGTGGTGGATTGAAATCTGTTTTTCTACATGAGAAACAGCTCATTGCATCTGTAATTTAAGTTATTTTGGTTTACATTGCTGCAATTTGTACAAACAAGGGACTAGATTTGGGTTATCATTTAGTTAATAGTTTTGTAAATTCTGTCTCTGATACTGATTATCATTGTGGTTCTCATGGGATCCTTATTCACTTACTTTTGAACATGCTCTGTCCATTTGATGTTTTGCCTCGCCTAGAGTTTTAAACCTTCACACACAAGTCAAGTTATAGTTTACAGTTATAGTTAGTTTATAGTTTATCAACGTGTGCCAAGACTCATGTAGCGTTGACAGCGGACAATGCTTCAAACATGGATGCTGCTGCAAAGAAGCAACAAATTCTAAAACATTCAGTTCAGTATCTGACCAAATGTCTCCCCTTCTGTTCCTGAGTTATGACACTGAATAATGGCCAGCAAAGTTCTTTTCCAGAACATTATGACATTACAGTGAAGTTTGTCCTTTTAGGTATAAAATATCATTTTATTCTAGTAGACATTTGTGTGAAATTTTGTCATAATCAGCGTGTGAATTCTTGAATTATGGCCAAAAATATGTTGGCGGCAAATTTTGAGTAATTCTCTCAGGGCCAGTATCACATTCAGGAGAATGAAACGGACGCAAGGTCACAGTGACCTTAACCTTTGCAGCCATCAGTTCATCTTTAGGCCATGACACACCAAACCAATATCAGAAAACTAGTGGAAACAAAAGCGCCCTTCTTTGTCACCTCGTGTCGCCATGTCTTGGCCAAGAAGTTGCACATAAACAAACTAACGCCAAACCGGTTTATATGTTCTGCACCTGCATGAGAGGAAATACCTCTCCATACCAGCAGACGGTGGTTTCTGTATTCATCATTCAAAACCGGAAACAGGAAGACGGCCATGACATTAGTTAGCTAGTTAGCACATTAACAAGCATATGCTGCTGAGTGACAGTGAAAAATAACACAAACCATCAGGAAATGTTTTTGCCAAAGAGCTCAATGGATGAAAAAAAGCAATACCTTCTCTTATATAATAAGTTTGTTTTGACATCACTCATCTCTTGACTTAAGCCCTTTGTTTACATTTCTCTCTTCTGTTTCTATTCTCCTGCGCTCAGCTGTATGGCCAGTAAGAGTGATTTCATTTACCGATGGGCTCTATGGCTGCCGTTGATTCAACCTGCTGAAGAAGGTCAGCGTGGACCAACTGTGTGGGACACACCATATATGCATAGTGCCATAGATGCTTGCCGTCAGCCTAATGTGGGCGGATGGCCGACTGTCAGCTTGGTGTGTCACGGCCTTTTGAGTCCAAGGTGATGTTTGTGCAAAATTTAAGGAAATCACCTCAGATATTGTGTTCACAAGAATGAGACAGATGTGGTCACAGTGACCTTTGACCACAAAATACTTATCAGTTCATTCTTGAGACCAAGTGGATGTTTCTGCCAAATTTTAATAAAATCCCTGGTGGAGTTGTTGAGATATCACATGCACGAGAACGAGACATACTGATGGAGGGACAGATGGATGGATGAAGGACAGATGGATGGATGGACAAGACAGTGGACAACCTGAAAACATAATGCCTCTGGCCTCAGCTGTTGCTGGCACACAGGCATAATAGGAAAACAACGGTGGAGCGCCCTGTAGCTCAGTTGGTAGAGCAGGCGTTTTGGTTGGTGGTTGCATGGTTTTAAATTCTGGCCTTGGCTCTTTACTGCGTGTCATCCCCTCTCTCTCCCCCTTTCATACTTTAGCTGAAAGCCCAAGCCCCCCCAAAAAGAAAATAAACAAATATATATATATATGTGTGTGTGTGTGTGTGTGTGTGTGTGTGTGCGTCTGTGTATTTTTTCCCCTTTTTTTGTAAAAAGGTAAAAGAATGCAAAATATAAACATTTGCTTAAGCTGGTGGTGAAGATGTTCAGCTGAAGGGAGCTGCTCACTCACAGCTGTCAAGCAAAACTAGGTTTCGTTTGTTCTTGCTCCTCATATTGTGATTTTGGTCCACACCCAAACCCCACTGGAACCTCCAGCAGAAACATTTTGACGCTAACTAAAACAGACCACGTGGATGATGGGAGATAAAAGACGAGGAACACAGTGTTCGAGACAGCAGCTGATGCTCTCTCCGTTCCTCTCTCTCTTTCTGTCTGTCTCTATTGATGTGATGGTTCTCTCTTCACCTGGACTGGGGCCGCAGGCGCAGGGCCTGTTAGTCCTCACACTTGCTTGAAGGCACAGCGAAAGGTCATGAAATGCAATAATAATAGCAGGGGACCTTCTGAATAATGATAGTGGACGTTTATTATACAGGAGCACAAGTAAACCCCTGCAGGGTCTGTGAAGGGTCAGCCAGATTTCAGAAAAAAACACATGTACACAGGGCCTTAATTGTCCCCCTCCTGTCGCTGAACTACCTTAGATAGTGGCCATTATGGCCAAGCTGAGCTGGAGCAGCCAGCAGAAATGAGGCATTATTAATAGGTAATTTTACTTTGAGCATTTTCCCCACCTCCTCTGATAATCAACTCAGGCAAGGCAAGTAGCAATAGAGCATCCTTATAATAACTTCATAAATCATGTCAAAACAAGAACTGGAAAAAAATTGGAAAGGAAGTAGTCATTCTCTTGTTTGCCTCTCTTGACTGTGTAACTCAGAGCTAGACTGACGCAAGATAGAGAGACATCGACATGAAGACTCTGACAGAAACTGATAGGAGCATAAAGAGAGACTGAGCCAAAAGATTGAAAGACGGAGGAGAGTATGAAGGTCTGTGCCAACAAGAGAGAGTACGAAAGGAGGCAGTGAGTGATTGAGAGACACAGATTGAGCCAAAAAAAATGAAATGAGAGGATTAGAAGAGTGAGAGAAAGATGGAACTGTTCAACAATGCTCCTCCACACTGGCAAAGTTTCATCAGCTTGAGAGGACTCACCGCGCTCTGAGTCACAGCAGATGGGCAGCACTGTCAAGTGTTAATAGAGGTAAAGCAACCAGTGTTGGTGGCAAAACCCTGCCGCTTCACCAAAGATCCCTTCTGTCAAGACAGTAGCTATAACTTAAGTGGTGTTAGCTGGTGTCAAACAAAGTCAAATTTATAGCCAAAAATGAAACATTTGCACGAGTAGAGTTGGCCTTAAGAGTAAAAATATCAGCCAAAAATGAAATTATTGCCATTTATTTAATTATATGTCAAAACATTAGAAAACAAGTGCAGCTCTGTGCTAGAATGTGAACTAATTATTTAAAACTCCAAAAAGCCCCCAAAAATGATCTGTCAGCATCATAATCCAAATATTTTGAAGCTAACGCTGTCCTTAACATAGCTGTTTACAAAAACTCACTATGTGTTCACACAAGTTTACACAGGGTTTCCCTACACGTTCATTTATTTGTGGCAGTCCACCACAAATAAAACATCTGCAGCCATAAATAGATTTTCTAGTGCTATTGAAAGATATATACAGTGCAGTTTTTTATTTAATTGCACCACACTCTCAAAACGCCAAGTATATTGTTGTGACCGAGGAGCAACAGAACACACAATGAAAGTGATGTTTATTGTGCTGGGTGTAAACATTTGTTTTTACTCACTCTGAATCCTGGCATGGATAACTGATCAGCTGATCCAGTCAGAGCTGATGTCTTTGATGGATGAGAGGAGAAGAAGATTGCAAACTACTGCTGAGGGATCAAAATAACTCATGCTGAGTTTTCACTGCGCCATGTTCACTGACCTGCAAAAACATCCAAAATTAGAGAGGGGGTAGAGAATGCTTTTTTTTTTCTTTTTTTTTAATGGAGACATGCATACAAGTTTTTTTTTTAAAAAGGGCAAAGTTTGTGGACACTATACAACATCAGCATCACCCCTCACTCCCTGTCGTGAGCTACTGCCACACATAGATTCTGATTCAGTGGAAAACACTGTTACATGATGCAAAACAGCAACAGCTCTGCTCCAACAGTGACTTACAGTGAGAAGCACCTACAGAACCACTAGACCACTGTACTTTCAAACAAAGAAAAAAAACTTTCTGAGGAGAGGGTAACATGCAGGCAAGTACTAGAAAGCTGTAAACTTTATTAGATCAAGCAGTCGTAGCTGGTAAAAAGTATGACCGTGTGTTCCCACGGATCCGGAGAGCATTTCAGACATGGTGCAAATCTATGTAAAGTTACTGGAAAAAATTAATACATGCATAAGCCTGGGCTTTATGATTCAGTTTTATGGAAGAGCAATATTGAAAACTCTTTCACTTAGCAAAAACTCTTAGCAAATATCCACTCTTGGTCATTGGTTCTAAATGACAAACTATGACGCTCTATGTTTAAAATATTCTTAGGACTGTTTGGACTGTATGAAAGATTTTTGGGTAAGGTTTTCTGGTTGCCAGGAGACAGGATAAACAAGGCTGTGAGGTCAGGCACATCAAGTCACTGAGGAATCTTCTTCAATTATGACTTATTGTGGTTGCACATCAGGAAGTCTGGCACATTAGTGCTGCTGCTGTTTTTTTTATCTAACCACAAAATGTAACAAGTCTTAATCACCATTAACTAAATCTAATACAAACAAATCACTTAATCTAATGCAAACATTTAGCTACCCGCTAAGGAAAATCAACACATGCAAAATCATTCCAACTTCACATTACATAACTCAAGCATCCAGATACAAAGAACAAAGGAGCTCACATTTTTCAATCAGTCCATCTGTGTAACTAAACAGCTCAGGTTTTTTGCAGCAGGCAGTTCATCAAGTCAGGCTCCTCCTTCTTCCTGCTTCTCCTCCAGGCCTGCATGAGCTGCGTTCAGCCCTGACAAAACGTTGCAAAATGTTGATTTAAACAAAAATGGTTTTGCTTTGTTTTTCTCGTTCGTTTTTAATTGTTTGTTTCTCTTTCTGTTTTGTTTTTGGTTATTAAATTTGGTTTATACTTTATTATCATTATTTCTGTTTAGTCATACATATTGGGACCAGCAAGGTGGGAGGTAAATGCTGAGTTAGTGAGTGCTTTGTGGGAAATGATATGCACGTGTTGTCTTTACGTTGAGTAATTATAAAATGTTTTTAAAAAACAACAGAAATGGTGGTGTGTTGAACACCCTGCTTTATTATGTGGGTGCACTGCCTGCTAATACTGCAGGGTTTGTTCATTTTTAATCACAGGGACTTTATTGATGTGGAAAATTCTATATGCCACAGCAAGTGCGAAATAAAAATAAAAAAATAAAACATATGTACAGTAAGTGAAGAACTACCAGAATTTTCTTTATATACACATCACTGCTGATTGCGTACACCTCTGACACATTCACCAAACAAGAGAAAACACACCTCAGAGCCTGCTACACACTGTATCAAAGAAACACGTTGTTCAATCAAGAAACTAGCAAAATGTTGCACGCCATGTTGAGATTGAACGTGCCCCTGCTCTTCATATCAATCCAGTGTTGGTTGTGTCTTTTTAAAATAAACTTCCATTTTCATAGGAAATTACAGATTTTGCTTGTAAAATGCAAGTCTATTTAATTTTTCTTTTTAACAACCTTAGAATACAGGTCAAAAACTGTTTTTAGGTTTCTTCCACAGGTTAAGGCAACAAATGCACATGGTTAGGTTTTAGAAGGCATATCTATCTATCTATCTATCTATCTATCTATCTATCTATATATATATATATATATATATATATTGACATATATATATATATATATGTCAATAGCATAGGATGCTACACACACCAGCACATTACATTATTAAAGTAGTTTGATTAACTTTTTGTTTAACACGGGAAACAAACAGTGGTCTCCCAGGGTGAAAGTCCGGTGTTTGTTTGATCCATCTACCAACCCCTCCCACCTGCCAGCCCCAGAGTATTAAAAAATGTTGCTGCAAAAGGGTGCATCTGTGTCGATATTTACTGCAGAGGGCCGCTGACCAAGCATTACCATTTAAAAGCAGAGGTTTGTGTGTATGATATGCAGAGTTGAATGTGAGCAGGTATGCTCCAGCTGCAGGCGAGGCGGCGGAGAGGCGGGAATCATTTGTATTTTCATAGATCCATGCATCCTAAATGGAGCAAAAATATTACATGTAGGCAATTTTAAGCCACATAGGGATGTTTTCATGAAAAACAAACTACCATATACTGAATATATTTACGTGTTTGCAATCTGGAATCAGTCGTAAGGTAATACTACTGGAATGGGATTTTCTTTCGACATGATGTATGTTTGGGTAAAGAACCACTGACAATGGACCACTTACTACACTGCCCACTGGTAAAACAGCCATCCAATGATGAGCAAAACACCGTGTCAGGTCTGACTCAACAAGATATTGTATGTGCATGGACACGCTGTGAGGGAGATAAAGGCACAGAGACAAACAGAACAAAAGGAGAGACTGGAGGGAAATAACAGAGAACAAAAGGATGCTGAGCTGAACCCAAACACACAGAGAGACGTCTGTATAGTCGGTACATTTGCTATTTGGGACATATAAACACAGATCACACAAACGGTCCAGTGTTCAATTTCATGCATATGACACACAGCAAAAATTTACTTTGCTTCTGTGTGAACACACCTTTAAAATGCTTATAAGTAGAAACACAAATGCAGCCAAGCGAATGTCAGGCCGTATCATCTGGGAAAACCACAAGCTGTCAAGGAAATATTTTGATCAAAAAATAAATAATAATTTCTGATAAAATCACTCATTAATCTTGAGTGAGACCCTTGTGTGACGTACAGCTCTGCACGTATAAGCTTGAACATGAAAAGCAGGTTGAGTGTAGAGAGTTAACAGGGGCATTTGTGCCTTAAATTTATCATGAAGTCTGGTGTAAATATGAACTATTTTGAACTCAAGGGCAGCTTTTTGCTTTGTGATGTACTCTTGAGAAAATGTTCAGCTAGCAGCTAAATCGATGTGCTGACAAACAAATTTAGCTGTTGAGCGAGTAAATAAGGACTGTGTTTATGTTTTTGGTCCAAATAAAGTCAAATCAGTAAAAACCAATCGGAGTTGGTTTCCTTGATTTGCTGTTTGCCAAAAATGTCATCACTCTCCCTCTGGTTCATGTGGCTGTGTGTGATTATATAAAAACGTCTGAATTGCTCTCCCTCCAGCAGTGCCATTATGTGATATTTATGTCTGTTGCTTTTTTCAGCCTCATCTTGGCATCCGTCTGAGCATAGCAGTGTGTATTTGTAGAGGCTGCATTGCGCATTGCATTGTGCATTGATGCCACTGGACCTCACCATTTATGCAGCCTTATTTAAACGATCTAGGCGTTGAATACAATTACATATACAGAAATACATCATAAGCTTGCCTTCTGTTATGCAGACCTGCATGATCAACAGTCTTCACACATGCATGTGCATCTTCAATGTTTGCAATACAATTTGCATACATGAAAAAAGCAGAAACTGTTTCATAAAGATTTTTTATTGAGGTATGTGGCCAACCAATGACTCTTGAATACGTCCAAACACATACTTAACATTTCGAATTCTCGAAGGTGTGAACATGTGACGCTACATTAACCTAAGCATAATGCAAGATAACAAAGTGTTTACATGGAAAAAACTCTTTAAATCCAGTTCTTCTCCTTACTTGAGGACATATGTAATGTTTATGCTGCGGAGGGAATCTCAGGGGTTTCCATCTTTTTACTTTAATCAAAAAAACATAAAATGCACAAGGACAAGCCATCAGACCTCCATTTAGAGAGCTCCATTCTGATAAGATGCAGATAAAATATCAGTGAACAGGACAGCTATCACTGTGAAGGAGATACCTCAGCAAAAACAACACATTCTCAACCCAACTCGTCAAATATCGCCACTTGGTCAGTACCATTTACATTGAAATATAGTGTGCCGGGACAATGTGTTAATTTACGCCTGCAAAACGCATTGTATCTTTTCAAAATTCACTTTCATTTTCAAATGAAATGTACAGTTTCTGTTAGATGCAGACAGTCTTTTTTCTCAAATAAA
The DNA here is from genome assembly GCF_008729295.1 of Plectropomus leopardus. Taxonomy (NCBI): domain Eukaryota; kingdom Metazoa; phylum Chordata; class Actinopteri; order Perciformes; family Serranidae; genus Plectropomus; species Plectropomus leopardus. The sequence goes on along the minus strand of NC_056479.1, from coordinate 11,225,934 downwards.
CTTACAACATTGGTCAAACACCTCATTTTTTAAATTATTTTCTTATGCAATACAATCACATGGTTATATTTAGGAGACAAAAACACGTGTTTAGGTTTTGAAAAAACAACAACAAAAAACAGTATGGCTCAACATCCATAAGGTGAGTGAACACAAGGCTCGTAGGTGAAAGTCCAGGGATTGTTGGACCCGCTCGACCCATGGGGACTTTCAGACTCCTTATATTAAGTCGTTACCAGCAGCGGTTCAAACTGACATTGTCTGGCAACATATTGGCTGCAACATGTTCTCATCCCAAATCGTCGGTTCCGCTTTGCAGTGAACTTTCGGGTCTACATATTTTGCTCAATTTATCCCTCTGCGTATATTTATGTTCCAGGATGCCGCTCCCGTGATGTCAAAAGAAGCACATGATGGAATTCAGCTGCACCTGGTTTGGTTAAGAAAACAAAAGCACATGGCAACCAACGCTGGGATGTCAACAAATGCAGATGCTGGCATGGATGGTTAGGTTATGCAAAAGAGGCACATTATAAGGTGTAGAAAAAATCCCATCACATTCAGACAGTGAATGAAGTGAACACTAGACTCCCGCATGAAATTCTGGGGTGTATTAGACCCATCCACTGCCCCTCCAACCTGTCCTATGGGGACCTTATATTACATCGTGTGTTTCAACCTGACGCTGTCCAGCAGCGTATCATGTGGACGTGACAGGTTCTGTCCAGCTGCGTTCTCAACTGACACCGCCTGTCCGCATATAATGCTGCTGCAGCAGGTCCCATGCAGTGTTGTATAATAACACTGTAAATGGTTCTGCCCTGTTCTCAGCTGACAACATCCAGCGGCATATCATGTGGACACGAAAGGTGGCATTTGGCATTGGGATCTTACGCTGAAAGCAAAGCAAAAGTGGAGGTATTTGACGACTTTGAAATGAAAACACGCTGGCATATCATACCACAGCGATAGGTGCCTTTTTGCATCGGTGTCAAAGTCACTAACTTACCGGTGGTATTTGACGACTTTGGAATGAGAACGCTTTCACAAAACTTGATGACGCAAAATAAAGTGCTATTCTTCTTCTTGTTCTTACAAGAAGAGAAGCTTATTTCTCACAGTCTCTAAAGGCTTATACATATATTAAAATGAAGACTAAAGTGGGATCGCATTAGCTAGATCGCTGTGCTCTGAAAGAAGATGTGAGTTAAAGTATTACATCAGTCCGCTGTTTCATTCTGTGCTTGAAATGAACACTTTCTTCATGTCCCTGACACAAGCCAAGTGTGTGTACTTTCTTTCTGGAAAAAGGTGTCCTTCTAAAGAAAAGCATTAAATTTGTTACACGGATAAATGAATCGATGTGAAGCATCAAAAATGCTCCTCCATGCAGTACAGGAGAAAAAATGCCTTCACTTTATGTCATAACTGAACTGACGCATCAATAAAGAGAAGATGGGAGAGGCCAAACCGGGAGCAGAAGACGACAGGCTGACATTTGATCAATGATGACTCCTGCACCCATGGGTACAACACTACCTGCGTGCACGCACTGACTCATAATGGCTCGACACTGATGTCATCCCCCTCACTGCACCTCCTCCGCCCGATGTTTTGCTGTGTACTCCTCCAAGCTGTCAGTAAAACTCCTTGTCGTGGTCAGAAAGATCCCCATTGTGTTGTTTTTCTGGCCACGATTTATTTCCCACTGCTCCAGCTCCAGTAAAAGTCATGCTATGATGCTGTGTTTGTAACACCCACTGCAGATCCTCGGTGGTCTCTGCAGAGAGCAACCGTTTTATGTCCGCCAAGCTCTTCTGTATGGAAACAGGAGAACAGCAACCACTGCTTTTACACTTGGAAGGTTTTGCTCACAAAACGAGGGAACACCACGATAACTGTTTTCCTGGAGAGACTCAGTTTCATCTCCCTTCCTTTTGATTTTCCAGCATCATATTTGCTTTAAACAAAAGACAACAAAGTGAAGACCCAGGACAATCACTGCCGTTATGACTTATTAACAAAATACTTATCATCGCAATAATAAGAGAAATTCCTGGAAACCTTTGAATCCTGAGGAACCTGGCTTGACTTCTTCCAAAACTGACCATCAGCACACAATAATGTCCTTTTTAGATGCTTTTAACTCTGGGCCTATGACAGTCACATGACCACTGCGTTTCAACCAACAGTCTTCATCAGCATTGTGACGACGTTGATGAAGACTGTTAAAGAAGCATCTAAAAAGGACATTATTGTGTGCTAACAGTCAGTTTTGTTTGTCGTGCACCTGGAAGTGTTTTTCAGCTGCAGTTGGGAGTGTGCTCCTTTTTTCCTTGTGTTAACTTCTTTCAAAACCATGGGGAAAAAAACAATGACCAATTTATCACGAAATGACCAAAATATCTGCAAAAAAAGAAACAAAAATACTTAATCACTTTCTTGCTCATTGCCATTTGTTCTTTTTTTTTGAAAGAAATAAAGCCAATCTGCTCAGGTTTTAAAGGTTTAAATGCTCGTGAAAATGTGTTACGAAATGTGTTTTACCATAAAATATGCTGATGCATTTATTTGTACCTTTTTGTCGTGTTATATTATACTGAAAATGTCAGGGGGAAAAGTTTTTGAGTTTCCTGTGAAAAGATCCTCAGAGCCTTCTATTTCCCTTTGAAAACCTTCTCATTGCTGCACTCTCATGTCGCAGAGTGCATTTATAACTCAGCCTGACACTGCCGAGGATTTTCGGATCGTGTTTCCTCCTTTCATCTGATTCTCCTCTCCGTCTGAATGGCAGCAGCTTTCTCCGGCTGGCAGTGGTTTGTCCTTGGCAAGTGCCTCATGTTGTGCACCAGTCTACATGAAGCTGATATCAGTCCCCGGGCCAGAGAGACCCTGACACGAGCAGATAGGGATGAGACATACAGAGTGGGTACGAACAAGAAAAGGACACTGACAGAGGCATCATGTTCCCGTGATGGGACTCAGCCTCCTCCCACGTTGGTAGACGTCTTTTTGATGGCGGTAAACAAAATGAGAAGCAACATCTGGCGAGCATATTTAAAGCATTTGTGAATCCGTTGTCATAATTAAACATTGATTTTTGTACTGGAAAGAAACACTAGACTGCTGAGAAACAGGTCCTCTCTAAAAGCAGGACTACTGCATACACTCTATTAAAGACAGTAAATCAATTCAGCTGGAAGCAGTGTGTTCATGGGGGGCTGTGCTTCCAGCTCTGTGCAGAAGTGTGTTTTTCCTCCAGCTTATCTGTGTTTGGTTTAGTCAGGATTGGTTGGAGAGGCTGCGGCTGTCGTTTTGCCGAGGGCAGGGTGGGGGAGGAGGGGTGATGGTGGTAGTCTGAGGATGGGTGCCTCCCGGGGGAAGTAGAGGTGGAGGGATGGCTATGTGAACACAGAAGCTCAGATCTCCTCTATGGAGTCAGCTGGGACCAGCCCTCTCTTCTTCCCGCTGCTCAGCTTCAGGAACACCTCGCCGTCTTCCCGCTTCCCCACACAGATCTGAAAGGAGGAGGCACAAACTGAGTTGCTCTATTTTCTGTAAAGAAAACAGATACTGAACTATTTTTAGATTTAAGGATTTTGACACAGATTGTCAAGAAGACCGGGGGGAACTGAGGGCCAACAACTATTTGGTAGAAAATCATGCGACTAAGTATAAGGCGCCTACTCAGTCCAATGAAATTACTGACAAAAAAATTTCTAGTGTCCGGATTTCCTTCTGGGGTATGTGGCCCACTGTATACGTGCAAATCGTTTAAACCACTCACTCCGCTCAAGAGTTCCCGCTCGGCTCATAGATTTTACATTGTGATGACATCCCAGATTTTTAAATTGCTTTTCTTGGCTCAATGTTTTACAAATATAAAACCTCCATGGGTCAAAATATCATAATAGAAAGAGTTTGATGTTTCCTGTCAACAGTTTTAAAGAAGCGTCTTTTTCAGTGGTGGCCTATGAGGAAAATGCTTTTTGGGCGGCAAGGGATTTGTTCGCAGCAATACCATACCCTCTTCATCTCATCATTACCATCAGTGTTTGTAGAAGATTCCCTCCTCTATAGCGGCTTCACCACTCCTCTTAAATATATGACATCGTGATGGGGTCTAATCTAATCCACTATTCACATTTCTTGTACTTTTGTGCTCATGTAAATAAATATTTATAACATAACAAATATAACAGTGCCAACAGAATTAATGAAGATGCTGGCAGTGGCAGTTGCCCAGTTATTCAGTGTAATTTATGCTTATTACATCTTAATTTGTCAGAATTCATTTTCATATTAAAAGTTGTCAAAATCTAATAAAAAAAAGTAAACACTTGAAATTATGTAAATGCTATATTATATAATAAATACTATTATATAACACAACCCCTTATTATCATTTATTTGAAAGGATTTTGAAAAATAATCAGCAGCTCATTTGTTTTTCATTTTCATTTTCTCTAATGTAAACTGTGGTGTCACTGCATTGAGTCTTCTTGCAACAGGAAACAAAACAAGTTTTGGATGTGTGGGTTATCTTTAGAAAAAAAAAAAAATTTCTTGCTAAAGTCTGTAAAAACTGAAACTGGAAATAATGAACCTCATAATGTTGACACAAAGACACAGAAGACAGAGATAATTTTGGTGCCAATCCTTTGATCGCGCCCTGATCAGGATGTACCCCTCCTCTCTCCCAGTGTGCGCTGGGAGAGGCTCCAGCCCCCTGCAACTCTGCACAGGATGAAGAGGGTGCCACAAATAGATCCTCACAAATAAATGATTCAGAATGTAGCAGTTCACAATGAGAGGAAGAAAAAAACAGAATACTGGTGTACCTGAGATTCCTTCACGGCCATGTGTCCTCTCTCTCGGTTACCAGGAAAACCTTGGACGACCCGCCACACTCGCTCTCCTGGCCGGACCCTCTGCACAAAGTTGGCAGGAAAGAAGCCAACTTTGTCTCCACTCTTGCCCTGAAAAACACAGGAGAACAGCACAAAGAGTCAACACGTGAAATGTATCCGGGTGTTGTGATGACTGCTAGACAGTGATGTGCGGACCCATTCTTTCAAAAGTATCAGTTCATTCGGGTTGATTAGTGTGTCAGACCTTGGAAAACTTTCGCATTGTGATACTTTTTGCTAAATATGGAGTCAGTCTCTTCATGAAACTCCTCTACAGAACATGCACTTTCGACAGCCAGTGCTGCCTGCCCTACAAAACTTCCTCTTCAATGTAAGTTTTCAATGATAATAATATTCATTTTTATGCATCGATTCAGCATCACACTTGTAGGTAGGCTATGTGAGCTCAGCAGAATGTTACAGAAATGTCACTAACCAACAGTCTCATTCTTTGAGGGGCTCGTGGCAGACATCTCCATTACCTCCACAGCCTTAAGCTGCATTCATATGCTGTTAGAATAATCTCAATAATGTGTTACCAACATAGACTTTATAATAAATGGACGCAGCTACCACAACGTCATCCACTGATTTGTGGACTGCCATTTTGAAGCCTTGAGTTCGGCATTTTGACCGTCATCATGTTGGTTTTTTGGAGCCAGAAGTGACCACATTTGGCTGAGAGGATGGACTTACAGAGGAGCTAGGGGTGATTCAGACTCACAGACTGTCACAAAGCACAGTCTGTGACTCAATAGGCCCTTAAATATGCCCACGAATTCCACAGATTTCAGATGAATGTCTGTTTTGAGTTATGCAGATGACTAGACTGGCTGAACATTTCTGAACTTATTGATATGTTTCAGAGTTGTCATCATCTTTTAAGGCATTAGGAAGAAAGAGTTTCTCCATTCTGAATAGTAATTGGAAATTAAAATGAAGCAGACAGCAACACATTTCTGTCAGTGCAGTGACGAATCATTGTGGCAGCAGTAGAAACAACTCAGGAAGACAAAACACTGAAATTACACAAATTAAAAGGTAATAATTGTTTTGAAATGTAAACAAGAAACTGCTCCACCTTAATGTCAGATTCATTCTCAGTGTATTCAAAGAAACAGCAGATTATGGCGCCTTGCTGGCTGCTGAAAACAGATGACGTCTGAATGAACTTCATTATGCAGCAGTGTTTCACAGTTTATCTTCCTCTCTCTCAGGTGTTGGGACTGAAGTGATTCACAAACCATACATTAGTGATGAGCAGATGATTCACAAATTATACATAATTTAAAGGTTCCTTGGAGCGTCAGTGTTATTTTAAAGTGTTTAATGACTGCTGCCTCATTTTAGGATACATAAGTGGTAGTAAATACTGGTCCACAGACTCTGCACTTTAGTTAAGTCTGGGTGCAGCTTCCTTTTTTCCCGTGATGAAACACCGAGACGCTCACAGATGCACATTTGTTTCCATCAGGAGCTCATTACAGACTCAATGAAGATCTCTCTGAGGCTGTGTGACTAGTCTAGTTCATTATGTAAACTCTTGATAATTTTCGGGGGAAATTATGTTCTATTTCTGTCTGTGGCTGCCTGCATGTTTACGACAAGCAAAAATGGAGCAGGTGTGATACATTAAAGGCTTGTTTTAAAGACCCAAATTAAAAAATGTGCACAATAATTGCATGCGGACACATTTCTGTGCACTCAAATGTGCACACAAGAACACGCACGCAGATGTTTGCAAATGATTTATCACCCACCTTCCACCACTCTTCGTTAGAGTCGTCGGTGACCTGCACACGATCGCCGGGACTAGAGGAGATAAGACATGAGAGAGGATGAAAAAAAAGCAGCCATGAAGGGGAGGTGATTGAGGTGGAGAGGAAAAAGAGGAGACGAGAGTGGGATACATGATGGGGAGATGAAGGGGGTGAGAGAGAGAGAGTGGCGAGCAAGACAAAAAAAAAAAGAATTGAGCTCAAGCACAAAAGATAACATTATCAAACTGTCACAGAAAGCTGTTGTACCGATGGTTACAAAGCTGTGGAGGTTAAAATGAGTCTTTGTGTCCTTCCGCAGAGGTGACAGAGCCGCTGACACCAAAGTCAGGAGGTCTACATGAAATACGATTTTGTGGCGTGTACTGCAGTGGTGATGGCTGGACCTAATCTGCAGCCAACCTGGCCTGCATGCTAATGATGCCACCAGTTTTTGATGAGACTTCTCTACACACACACACACACACACACACACACACACACACACACACACACACACACACACACACACACATATTCACAGTGTACACCCTGTCCTAGATACACAGGGAGGAACTGCTGTCCCAAATGCACTTCTGTACGTTGTGTCTCCTGGGTGTCTGCTCTCACTACTGCCCTATATGATCATCACTCACACACACAAGTTTGCACACAGTTACATAAACTTACCAACTAGGGTAAGACCCATATATTTCAAGTGTTACCGGCCACTTATGAAATATGAGGCAATTATTCTACTCACTGAGGTTTCTCCCAGGAGCAGTGCTACTTAAAACCTAAATGTATAGTTTGTTTTTTGGATAGATTATATAAAAATTATTCTTAGCCAACTCATTGATGCATATTTTATGTTGGATGCCTCCATACACCAGTCAAGTTGCGCTCACAGTTTACATTGACGTCAGTGAAAAATTGAGTTATGGCCAAAGACATGTTGTATGAGGTCACCGTGACCTTAACTGCAAGATTTTCATCACTTTACCCTTGAGTCCACGTGGACGTTTGTGCCAAATTTGAGTAAACTCCCTAAAGGCCATCTTCACATATTGTGCTCATGAAAATTAGACTTACTTAAGGTCACTGTGACCTTAACCTTTGAGCACCAAATTCTAATCAGCTCATCGTTGAGTCTACTTGAACGTTTGTGCCAAATTTGAAGAAATGCCCTAAACGTGTTCTTGAGATACCGCATTCATGAGATACGGAGGAATTAAAAATGCACCTCAATAATTCCAATAATAGATGCTGGAACATGATGTAATTTTAAGATATTTGATGCCACAGTCTTAACATTTGGACATACTTCATTAAATGTTGCATCAGTATTTCCTGTTTCTGTGCACCCACAGTCAGGGAGGCAGAAACAGAAGCACCAGATGACAGTGAGGTTTTTTTGGTGTGTTTTCTTTGGGTGAAATAAAAACTAATCTATTCAAAAGAGCAGAAAGTATTAAAAATCCTTACTTTTGAGAAGACCTGCTACCTGATCCTATCAAAATCTTAATCCAGCACAGATAAACTAAACTAATCTTATTTCACCTTCAAACAGAAGCAAGGTCCCAGGTTTGTCTTATGCAGGAAAAACAGGAAAATAATCAAGAATCAAACACGAACCCAAACAATTTCAAAGCTCCCCTACAGTATTGATTAAACGTTTAAAAACTAATCTCTGTTCATTAAAATTGCATATTTAGAAGTTTCTTCCATGCTTTATTCAATATGCATAGATATGTGAAGATGCAAATGAGTCCCGTCCCTCAGTCGCTCACCCACAACTCTGCTAATCAAACACGCAAACCTCTGCTTGTAAACAGTAATAGATTACATGAGACTTTGGTGTGACTACTTTATCAAACAGCTGACATGTTGTGATTGCCACCTCTTGTCACCTCTGGCATGTTGTGGTAAAAGTGAAACTGAAGGGACAATTGCACATCACTAGAAATGCATTGCCAGCAAAACCATTATTTCCTGGTGCTCCTCTCTTGCTGCTCTGCGCTATGTTTTTCTGGCGGTTTTTGCACATAAAAATTTAAATATTTTCAACTTCCTCTTTTCCACTGGAGTCACACCGTTCTTCAGTGTCAGTTTTGGCAAGCGAGAAGGCCATTTACCCGTGACAAGTTTGTTTTATTGGTTGATGGTTTGACTTGCTAGAGTACAGTGAGGAGTGTATTTCAGTGTAATGTTGGAAATATTGTTTAATATGTGGTGTTATTTTTTTCCTGTGTATATTGATCACTGTGTATCTTTATCATTGTGTTCAGTTGAGAAAAACATATAAGTGGCAGCGGAGCAATGCGGTTGTTTCACCGTTGGCATTGCAATTGAGTCAACTCAACGCTTGAAGCAGTCTCATGTCGTGGCTGAAGGGATCTCTTGTGCTTCAGTACCTCCACAGGTCGATGCTCACAGAATGGACAAATTACAGCAAACAATTCTACGGGCCACTTCACAAGGACTGCACCCAAAGAAAGTGAAGGACACAATTCTATTAAATATTATGCGTAAATACAGTCTCATGTCTTCTCTGGAATGTGGTTTTTTATAGAAACAAGTTGGGATAGAGATAATTACAATGCAGACAAAAGATAGCTGCTGCATTTATGTCTGTGACATAACAAACCATGGGAGACTGAATGTGTGTTTGTGAGACTGTCTTTGGTACACTGTCATCCAAGGCAAACATGCTCAACTATGACACTGACTGCTTTTTTCCCTCATGTTATGTCTTGGAGTATATAAAAAACACCATGTGGACATGTAAACAAGGTTAAAACTTGACTTTCACTGGAGAGGGGGTCTCTAGAAGCCACTCAGCAGACATTTCAACTTGACATAGCAGGAAAAGTGCCGGTGAAACAAATTTTGTCAACGATGGCTCAGTTCCATAGTAAGTCATGACAGTGAGCTAACATGCACATATATGCCCAGTGTAGTCATTTCTAATGTTATAAATGACATGTGTTCTTTTCCTGCTATGACCAAGCTAAACTATTTTCAAAGTTCCCAACGACTAATTTCCCTAATGTTTCAACAGAAGTTGAAACATAGAGGAGTCCACTGGTCTAAAAGTACGGCATCATTCAGAACTGTCAAAATTCAGCACAATTTAAACAAAAAAAAAATACTGTGTATATTATAAAAGCTACTTAAAATCTTTCATCAAATTTTTCAACATCCATATCATATTTTAAATGCAAAATGTTTGGCACTTTGCATTGTCTTTTATGAGCATTTTAATCCTTCCAAACATGACAGCAACTCACTAAATAATATCATAATATTGCCAAATGGCACCGGTTTTACGAGATGTCGTTTTCATACCACTTTCGCCCTTGTTACTTGTGGTGCAGGGTGAGCAATGTGTCTTTTTTAAAGTTTTTGCTTATTTTCTTTTAATCTGGCCTTGTCAACACTAGTAGCTAACAGATGCTCCTTTTTTCATAAAGCATTTGACTAAGAGCAAATTATGTCAGTATGCACTTTTAATACGGATATTAATAAAATAATAATTTAAGAATAAGTTTGAGAGATTAGTATTTCTGATGCTGACTAGAAATAACAGCAACTAATCAGTCAACTCATCAAGCACATCTCTAGTTTGACTGAGATCCGCCACACTCTCCCTTTAGTTGTGTTGCACAGTTAGCATAGAGCAAGTTACATCTTCATCACTCCTGTGTACAGGTGCTGTGTCTGAAATCACTCCTTTTCACTATAGAAAGAGTGATGGATCAGATACTACTCAGTAGTGTCCATGCCATGACACTACTATTTTCATTCCACTGAGGGAACAGGGCACTATATGACTGCATACATTTCACACTCAGAATCTCAACACTCAAACATAATGACAAAAGGTAAACAAAGTGCAATGTGATAACAAATGAAGAGTGATTCTGGTCAAAACAACAGAGATTTGGTGACCTTAATTACCAGCATAGGTCCATTAAATCCTCCAGAGTAATTCTGAAAACCTGTGTGGGTGGTCAGGGCTTTTAAATTCAAACAGCTCAAGTGCTCATGTTTTCTGTAAATCTTTTAGTTATGCAATTTTAGAATTAATGTAACCAGAGTGTTCCCTTTAGAACATGTGCGATCTGCCTAATTTCAAAGAGATTGCGTTTTTACTTTTTCAAACGGAAAGTACAATTTCCAATGAACCAGTCAAGCTGCAGATACAGTATACATCTATGTCTGTGAAAACATGGATGCTTCACACACACACATCTTCCTCCCGGCAGAACAGATGATCTATACAATTAGCGGGTATCAACGTGGATACCTAAAATGTGTTTAATAAATGCAGTATTTGACCAAATAGCTCATCTTCTGTTCCTGAGTTATGACATTTAATAATGGCCAGAAAAGTGTTTTTGCAAACCCTATGATGTCACAGTGATGCTGACCTTTGACCTTTTGGATATATAATGTCATCACTTCACACAGACCTTCAACCACCATTTCTCATCAGCTTATTCTTGTCTTAGTGGACTTTTGAGCTAGATTCCAGGAATTTTCCCTCATGGCTCTTGAGATGTTGCATTCATGAGAATGACAAGGATGCAGTGTCACAGTCACCTTGACCTTTGGCCACAAAAATCGAATTAGTTCATCGGTGAGCCCAAGTGGATGTTTGTGCCAAATTTAAGGAAATTCCCTAAAGGTGCTCTTGAGATATTGCATTCACAAACATTAGACAGACAAGGTTACAGTGACCTTAAGCTATGACCTATGACCACTAAAATCTAACCAGTTCAATCTTGAGTCCAACTGGACGTTTGTGCCAAATTTGAAGGAATTCCCTTGAGGCGTTCTTGAAATATTGTGTTAACAAGAATGAGACGGACAAGGTCAGAGTGACCCTAACTTTGCCCACCAAAATCTATTCAGTTCATCGTCGAGTTCAAGTGGAGGTTTGTGGTTTTTTTTTTTTTTAATTGTTCAGGTGTACCTGAGATATTGCGTTCATGACAATGGGATGGATAGATGTACAGACTTACGGATGTACATCCCGAAAACATAATGCCTCGAGCCACAGCTATGGCTGGCAGACAGGCATAAAATAAGTTAGTACATTTTGTCTTCTGCGGTCCAAACTGGTCAAACCCCGACAGAAGCAGAGGCACATAATACTTTCATTAGTTCACATACTGTATATTGTGCAGTCTCACACAAACCCACAGAACAGATGGCTGTTGACAGTCCCATGGATCTACCTCTGTTGTCCCCTAACAATATACACACACATACACACACACACACACACACACACCTCACATCCTGGCCTCATTTTACTGCTCCGTCCTTCCTTTCTTCTCTTTCCTCGCCCTCTTTCATCTTATAGAGCTTTTACTTTTAAATTTGCATTTTGCATTCTCTGCCTATTTCACCCATTGCTCTCTCTCCTCCTATGATAATCTCCAGCACCATGCCATCTCCCCTTATGTCCCTCCTCCCTTTCATCTCTCAGTTGTTCAGTGTCTTTATCCTCTCCCCTGCTGGGTACACAGCTCAGTGGCTAGCTCTATAAGGGGACAGTGATGGGCTTGGAGTTTATAATTAGTCGTCCTTAAGGGCGCCCCGGCACCGTCCTCTACAGATGGTGGGGACATTTTCATCCTGCAGGAACAACAGCCGGGGCACACTAAGCAAAGGCACAATAGCCAAAACACAATACCACACGAGCACTCCTGCACGTGCACACACATGAAAATGCTTGCAGTCTGCTCGGTTTCTACTCACTGAAGTTCCAGGTCATTTTGTTCCTGAGGCAGAAACTTGTAGAGCGCTACATAGGTGTGGATGGAGTGAACTTCAATGCGCTTGGGCACCTGGACACAGAGAGACACAGGGACGGGGAGTGAGACAGAAATACATGCTGGAGAAGGAAAACAACAAGGGGTAACAGTTTGCACAGGGGGATTAAACAGAGCCGTACCATCGCACTGCTCTCCTCTGCAGGGGTCTGAGCTTCTGCAGGAGCTTCTGCAGCTTCTGTCAGAGCTTGGCCATTGCTCTCCTCTTCCTCCTTTTCAATCTCGTTGTCAGGGACAGGAGTGTCTGCAGGAGGGGTGAGAAATTTCCTTAGAAGGTGCCAGGCATGTACGCACCCTTACATATGTAATTGGGCATGTAATTTTTCACACCCAGTCACTGTAAATCTCTTTCTCACACACAGACATGCAAAGTTACACACCACATATGCATAGGCACATATAGGCATGAATATACAGCACATATGCCTATCCACCGACATGGAGACACAGACAGTGATTTACCCCCTGTCTCCTGTGTTATCTCTTCCTCCATGCTGCACTGTCTCTGCTGCATCTCCTCACCTCCCTCCCCCTTATCAAAGAAGGAAAGAGAGAGGAAAATGTTAGCACCAGGATTTCAAAGAGGATGCATTTGATAGTGGGTGTAACACTTTTCTGCTCTGAATTATTCAGAATGCACAGATCATCTTTGTGTTGTAAAAGCATCTGCATACATGACTTATAAAGTTTTAGATCATGTATGAAAACAAGTTTTGAAAAAGGAAATTTGCACACTGATTCAACTATATTTAATGAGAAGAGCAAAGAAACCAGTTTCATCAATTATGCTCCTCATGTGATACCCTGGTGCCCAATTATAACGCTTCAACACAACCTTTGTCAAATTAAATAGGTGAGTAGCATAACCTCAAAAGAGGGGAAACTTTTAAAAAGCTTTGATGTTCATTCTCAAGCAAAGGTTTTTGGGAAATACACTTATTCACTCTCTAGTGGAGAGCCGACAAGAAGAATGCTCATCAAGAAGGGATATTCCCTAATCATAATAATAAAGGGATAATCCTATGGGATTTTTCCACTGGATTTTGGATCACTGCAGAAAATAAACTCTGTGGTAAACAAATGTTTATGATTCTTACACGTTTTGTTCAGCCTGATAGCTTCACAAATGAACACCACTTCTATGACTTTTCAAGCCTCAATGCACTTGCTATCAATCAAAAGCTAACGTTATAAACAAACTACACAACGGTTGTGTTGCCACAGCTACAGCTGTGTTTAGCGTAATTTGGATTGATGACATTCTGTAGTCTACTCAAAGCTCAAAGCTTCAAAGTTTGCAAGTGAAGTATTTACTGATGTATTTTATATCTGAAGAACAAAACGTTAAAGTCTCTTATGCTATTGTTAACCACATACCTTTATTTAAAGCTTCTAATGAAAAACCCATTAAAAAATATTGCCTTTGAGAGGAGGGAACCAGAGGCGATGAAATGTTAAAGGTTTTCTGGGTTTTAGGACTGATTCCTGAAGTTCTCTATTAGGCTAGCAGGTTAGTTAAGCTTAGCACAAGGACTGGAAGGTCAATGTTGTGTCTCAATCCATGTTCTTCCATACTTAAAATTGTTATTTTGAGTGCGTAAGTAAAAAGGAGTGCACTATGAGTACCTGGATGGTGTTCACACAACGCTTATGAAGTGTGGAAAGAGTGCACAAGGCTGGACACCCTCAATAGTCACCATTATGGCCAAGAAGAGAAGAGCAGAAGCGGGTGGACCACCAAACATGAGCAAATGGCAGTCAATCAGCTGAAGCAGTTGCTCCCGTGAGCAACCAATCAAGACGGCAGATAGTTTAGCAAGCCGCAATCACGATCAAGTATTGGAGGTTGTGTGTCATCGTCATTTTTATTAAATGCAAAACTGTGTTTGAATTGAGACAACATTACAAAATGTTGTATATAAACACATAAACGTGTACTAACAGGAGTATGCAAATTGAGACATAGCAAAAGAGTGTAGCAGATAACCCTCCATAAAATGGCAAATTGTCTTTTTTTACACTTTGGTTTTTGTACGGCTTAAACAAACAAGACATAACATGTTAATTAGTGAATTTAGTGAGTTGCTGTTAAGTGGAATTTTTTACCTTCAGACAGAGCTAAGTTCGCTGTTTCCGGTCGTCATACTAAACTGAGCTAAACGTCTCTTGGCAGAGGCTTATATTCACTGTACAGGTATAAACACTGTCAATTTTCTCCACACCGAAAGCGTTTTTAGAAGCATTTTTAAAAGCATTTAATGTCTGTCATTTCGTCTCAGATGCCTCCATTTTATTTATGCATTAATCCACACTGACTCTTCTCACGGTTTAGCTACATGTCAAGTCTATTTTTTGTCATCTACATAGAAATCACACAATTTGCCATCTTGGATTTTGGAGCCGAAATTACCATATTTGGATGAGATGGTGGAGCTGTGAAGGAGCCAGCCTGTCACTCATACTCTTAAATATTTGTAATTTAACAACTTAAAGTAAACATAAACAGGTGAAGTATATCTAAATTCACCCCTTGCACAGCTGTCATGAATGTTGTAATTTGTGAGAGACCAAAATATTTTTTTGTACCAGGATGTAAACATATTCATTTCTGCTGTAAAGCTGAGCACTTTAACATGGGGGTCTATGGGGATTGAATGGCTTCTGGAACCAGCCTTAAGTGGTCATTCAAAAAACAGTTTTTTGGCACTTCAGCGTTGGCTTCATTTTTCAGCCTCAGAGGTTGCCACTTGGGATCAATACATAAAAACACTGCTGATTTCTTCCCATGGAGCTGACACGAAAACTATTTTGGTTCAGTAAAATTTCTGCTCCCAGTCAGCTTGGTGAGCCAGCTGCTGTCCACTCAGCTCCCCAGAAGCTGCTGCTGGCGGCTGAGATGTTGTGGAAGACGGAGTCAGGGTGGATTAGATGACAAAATGCTTACGTGCCACTCACATCCTGTTTATGTCTTGCTTCCAGTGGGGATCCCCAGCTACTCTGCCAGAAAGTGAATACATATATTTCCCAAATTGTCAAACTATTCCTTCAGAGGAATCAGCCAGTTGTGGCAAATATTGATTTATTAAGATTTAATGGTACAACTATAAACTATTAAGTGTAGTGCTACAATCACTGCACTGCTGTATTTATGGTCTCAATACATCACCAGTGAGATGACCAATTGACCAATGACGTAAAAACTTTATGCCTTTATCACACTGATCCGACTGTCCTCTACCCCCCGACAACAGGGTGATGATGTCATACCAGGCTGCGTGTTGGTGACTCTGATAAACTGCCAAAACTGGAGCGGCTCATCTGCGCCAAGGATGTCCCATAGCGCAAGGCGGCATACACGGGGTCTACACGCATCCGCGCAGCTTCTGAAACCATACACACACAACACACACACACACACGCATAAAACTCCTGCATGCACACACTTATGTTCACTTGATTTACTAACACACGTGTAAATTATTCACGCTAAGACACAGTGCCACACACAATTTGGACTGCACACTAAGATTACACTGTACATCGTTATTTTTGAGCCAATCTGGAGGAACCAGAGAATCTAAATATAACTGTATTAAAACAGTCAGACCAAAGTGACCCACTTTAGATCTGACAGAGGACAGCAGCCAGAAGTTAGCGAGACATCAAGACATTCCAATAATTCTACACGCTTTGATTTATTTATAAATTTATTTATTGGCAGGAGATGTGTCTCAGTTTTAATAGCCGTATTATATCTGTAGCTGTAAAAGAGTAGAGAAAGGAATAACAGATGAGATTTAAAATATGGAAATCCTAAGAAAGCCTTCATTGCTACATTTAATGTAGATGGAAGTGCTTGGTGCTATCAGAGTATTTCTGAAGTTAGGAATTAAATTTTCTGCTCCTTTTCCCATCCTGCTCAACATGAGTCGAATGGAGGGCAGAATAATTTTTTTCTGCAGGGCCAGTAGCACTGTATGAGAGTGTAAGTGTGTAGGATGAAGTTATAATGATTTTCAATCTCATATTAAAGTCACTGCCTCCATGCTCTTGTCAGATAGGTGATAAATTAAACAGGAACGCTAACAGAAACTCTGCAGCAATAATGTATTTAGCACAACTGCTGTAGTATTTAGAGGTGATAAAGCTCATGTTTTTAAATTTATTGCAGCAGTTTCACTGAGGGAGGCATTTCGGCAAAGAGCAATTAATTGCAGGAGAAGAGAGTAAACATACGAAAGTCGTGCTCAAAGACTCTATACTCCTCTATACAAATAATTACTTTTTACTGAGTCTTTGACCTTCGGCTTTCTTTTCAGTGCAGGAAAGACAATTCTGTATGGCTTTATTACTGTATTCATTACTGTCATATACCTTCATGACCTTAGCTTACTTTGGCAAACTTAAAGCTAAAACATTCATAACACCCACAGTTTAATCACTGACTAATATTTCAGCTCTATCAACTTCTTTCAAACAGGATCTTTTTTCACATTAACTTTAACAATAACAACGCTCCTCTTGTTCAAAGTGGAAACAGACTACTTTTCAGCTTTCCCCCATGGCATTTCCAAGTGGTATAATTTGTTGCACCGCTATCAGAAATAAAACTGGGTTGCTTCCCATTTTCCTCAGAGCCGAGCAACCACCACAGTTTCTACAGATCCTCTGGTTGTTCCTCAGTCCACCATTTCTGCTACTGGGCATAGTAATAGCAAGGAACTTACAGTGATATTCTTTGGTAACTGGAGATAGCGACTGAAAGCTACGGAGGAGGACAAAAGCCCTATTCTTCCTGTTTTAGTTGTGCAATTGTTGACACGCTTCCTTTGACCCTTTGCAAGAGATTGTACCAGGTGGCAGACAGAATTGCACAGTGAAAGAGAAGCTTACAGGGAACCAATTTAAATGCATATAGACATGATTATTTTAGTTGTATAGCCATTGCATTGTGCACTCAACATTTGCTTCAAAAGCATAAATAAAAGCAAAAATCATGTCTATTTACTCTATATGGGGCTTCTGTAAGATATTCAGAGCGTTATCTATGATTCAGAGATTGTCTGCACATGGTTGTTAACGTGAAGGTGTCTGAGCCGGCAGCTACTATAAGCCCCCAGGAAAAGTGCTGGGGTTTGAAGTCAATTTTTCATAGTTGCTAAAAGTAGAAATGCACAGTCCAGGTCCATCATATTATGCCAAAGGTCCCTAAAAGAACATTTCCCATTGACTTACATTGTAAATGCGATGTCTGTAAATCTGTGGATACATTTTTCAAATGACTCATTGCACCATCAGGATCTTTTCAGTCTGATAACATTTCTTAAGTCTAGAAGAGCTGCACAATTAACAGCAGAGGGTTAGCAGGTCAGCAGAGGGATAAATCAGAAATTAGCTGCTGGGTTGCAGTGAGACTCTTGTATGCTTGCTCTATGGGCCCCACGATGCGGATGTCCGGGTAATTTCATATTGAGGAAATCAAGCTCTTTGTCTTAACATGCCAATGAGTAAGTTTTAACGGACATTGTTGGAGCCTTGCATTGTTGGAGCCGTCAAATATGTATCCAGTTCTATTTATACATCCATGAGCTAGCAGCTAATTGTGTGAACAGCAGGTACAGCAGGTAGAAGGAACACTGTGCAAATCGTAGGCGATTAATGAGCCAGTGGGATACATACAGGGACCCACATACCCGCACGGCCGGACCGGCTACCAAAAAAATATGATCAGAGATGCTCAGATTACAACATACACAGAGGTGGCATGAATTCACTCTCTGCCATAACTCCAATATATTTTTATACAGCAAATTGTTGTTTTCTGATGTGTCAGTGTTCTGAATGATGAATACAAAGCCTTTAAATAGAGAAACAAATCCTTCTTCAATTTGTAGCTAATCAGATTTTAATTGTCAATGAAACATTGCAACCTAGCGCTTTAACTGTTAAGTACTTCCCTCCTGCAGCAGCTATTAGACTCTCACACTCTTAAATGAGGTTTAATATGACACAATAAACTGCTCTGCCAAAAGGCAGCTGATGGGAAATTAGAGGCTCTGTGAGTGAATCCTTTCATTAAAAAAAATGCCATCTGATATTGATGTGTGTAAACACACGCTCAGTATTTTACCAAGCCTTTGCTTGGCATAATTATGAGGACACTTTGCAATGTGTGACTGTGAGTTTGGCATGTTGCAGTCTCAGCTGGCCCTGGCAGGGTCCCAGGCGTCATGGCGCTCAGCTCGGGGTGATGACAGAGCTGTAGGTTAATTGTACCCTGATTCATGGATGGTGCGAGGAAGTGACAGCACAAGGCGCTAACGCTGATTCAGCAAGGCATACAGTATGGAGGATGAAGGACTGTATCACCTAACACAGATGTTCATCCAAAGGTAGAAAAACATCTCCCATCCAGAGATGAAGATGAAAGGAAGAACAAATTCAGGTTCTTTGAGGACACAACAGTCTGTGCTGAAGTGAAAACACTAAGCACTAAGTAAAAAACAGAATTTGTGTTCAGAATGTAATTTGGGTGAAATAAAGGTGGATGTTATGGTGCAGAGAGCTAGTTAGGATCAATCAGAAAATAGGCAGCTTTTCAATGCTAGGAGGCTTTAAACATGGAATTGTAGTGCCAGACAATAAAATAATACCTGTCATCAGTCAAAGGATATACAGTACAAAACATCAGCAAAAACATAAATATTAGAACTTATATTTATTCACATACTTTCAGGGTGCAGACCGTCCATCAGCCTCCAATAGAAGCTGAATTTGTTCTTCCTCTTTCTATTTTTCCACTTCATGCTCCTTGGCTGTCAGGTGAGATGGAGACAGCTGTGGTTTTATTACAGTGCGTGCACAAGCGCACAAAAGTCTACAAATGAACCAAAAAGGCTAGACAAGAGCAACATCACAAAAACACATGGGATGCTTGCATTGCACAACACATGTGCACTCATCCTAAGACACACACACTTGCAAGAACGCTCAGGTATGCAGCTCACCTTGGCTTGGCTGAACTTCCTTGACGACAGACAACTGGTCGTTGACGAGCATTGGCGAGCTGAAGTTTCGCTTGAATGCTCCAGACTAAAAGGAGGAGAAGAGAAAGAATGATTTTTTTCAGTTTGCTTCTTGTTTTAGGTTGATTTAGTGGGAAACTATCTCCATGCACTGACTTTTGGACATTAATGGAGCCATTTGAAAATTACTGAATCAGAGACACATAAGGAAGAACTGAGTGGTGCAGATGCAGCAGGAAAAGAGCTAATTTTTTGCCATCGAGTCACACACTGAGGCACCGTGTAGCTCTCTTTTCTCCTAATTCTGAACAATGAATCCACTTAACCACTTACGAGTGTGCGCATGGCTTACACACAGGCATGAACATGTGATCCAAGCATGTGTGTGTAGCGCAATTTCACACTAAATTAATCACAGTAAGTGTTTCAGCTGAGATATCAGTTTGTCTTCGCCTTGACTTGCAAATGAACCACTCAGTTTGTCATATTATGTTGATGTAAGAAACACTCCGTAACACCTTTGTTCCCTCTAAAGATACCCAAGTTCTGGTCTGATGATATTTTACCTCTCCCTGCCCTCATCGCTCCCCTGCCTCCCCTCTCTCCGTCTTTGTGCTCCCCTATCAAACTGCACTGAGCCGTTTTGAACACAGTGCTCTTAAAAATTTTTCCGAGTGGCTCTCAGAAGGTCTCGCCTCTCACTGCATGCTAATGTCCTCTGCCCTGCACCAGAGGATAAACACAAAAGCTCTGTCTGAAATCTCTGAAACCCCACTTCTCAGGTCAACAGTGTTCCTGTGTTGTGAGATCAAACTTTGACTTTTTTCTTCTAAAGATGTTTTTCATTTAAACACTGTGCTTAAGACTTTTTCACAAAATTACCCAAATTCATTTGACTAATTTTGTGCAGGTAAAATTCTGCACCATCCAGCAGTGCGGGTTCATGGTAAAGTTACCATGGCAACGGTGGCGCAGGTAATTGAAATCATGATTGCGATCCTAACTGTTATTGTGGCTGGTGTTTATGTAATCTGGCGGTTGAAAATCAGAGAAATTGAAGGTTGGACTGACTGAGGAGGAGAAACTTTTGTTGTTCGATAAACACAGGGTTAGTTATTGTTTTTCGATAAACACAGGGTTAGTTTATTGATCTGCATGCAGATTCATTCTCTTTTACTTTGTGCATAAAAGATATTGCTTCCTCTTCGGTCAACATAAGTTGTCCCTAAGTGAATTTTAGGTGGTTTATCTTATTTGAATAGCAAGGATTAAAATTTAAGATACTCTTTGAAGCCTGAGAATTTAGGCCTAATTGATCTCCAAACCAATCTCATATCTGTTAAATAAAAAGCTACAACCAGCAATAGGTAACTTATTTATTGACTGATTGAACTTTGTGATTTGATGTTTTTTATATTAACTGATTTTTTAAAAATATGAAATCTACATTATCGCCCACACCGTCTGAAGTGAAGCACATAGTGACACCACAGCAGTGGTTGCTCAGCAAAAGATGTTGCCAAAAACAGAACAAAACAAAACAACAAAAAACACTGAGCAAACCAAGACATTCAGTCAGTGCCTGTGTTGAGAAAAAAAAGTGTCATATATAGGGCTATCAAATAAAAAACCTAAATTCTGTGAGTGTAACCGCACCTTCCCGTGACACAGCTGCTGCGATAGTTCTGAGGTGCACCACAGGTGAGCAGCCATCTTGCATGTTTTACACCGCAGCGCCTGTTTGGAGTTTCCTGCAGAGAGGGACAGAGATGCGAGAATGAGAGCAGAGACATGGAGGCAGCCACAAAGACAAAATACACAGCAGGCTGCAGATCTGCAACAGGCAGAATGTCCTAACAAAGCAAAGTGGCCTTCAGATCATGTGAGCAGGTTTCCCTCCACTCAGGTAGAGAGAGTAATCAAGAGGCGTCCCGCTTTAATCAAGCTGGCGTTGACATTAACAGCTTCATAATCAACAACTCCTCTTCCAAAACAAGCTGGAGAGATTGGAAACCAGCTGGAGATATTTCAATAATAATCGATTTGGCATTGAGTCATCTCGCTCTTTCATCTTTGTTTTCGAGTGCTTCAGCGATAAAAGCCTTTGAGTGTTTAGATGTTTAGTTTCCCCCTCATGTGTTAGGTAATCCTCTGCAGACTGGTGAATGTTTTTAACGATTAAGGTGTCGAGTCTGTTTTTAGATTTGTTGTAGATGGGATGACATTGACAAGTCTATTACGGAGCAGAAACAACAATCAAAGAAATTGGACGGCTCGATGAAAACACCGCTTCTGCTTTAAAGAGAAAAAATGGATTCTACTTCGTCAGCTTAACAAGCAGACGGTGGTGGACTGTGTTTGGGGACTGCAGAGGAGGACAGCCAGAGCGAGGTGATGCATTACATAAATAAACCCACAATGCATGCAAAAAAGCAACCCGCCACAGGCGCAAAAAGCAGAGGAGCAGGTTGGAGTCTGTAATTGATCATAGTGACAGGAAGTAGATTTAGCAAAAATACTAGCAGCAGTTTGTAGTTCAAGTAAGCGGTAAATAAGGGATGAGAGCGTTCACACATCTGCACCACAGCAATCCCTGTTAATAATCCACTGGATTCCTCTCACATAGAAACTCTGATAGAGCTACACTGACGATATGCAGTACCAATCTGAATCTAATTTCCCCTTAATGGAGATGAAAATACATTTAACCGGTGATGTGGGGACGTTTAAAAGTCATCTGTTTCGGGGGATTTTTCTTTGGAACAAGTGCTACTGTTTTGTTCATGTCACCATACCTGAAGGAGCAGTTGACATTTTGGGAAATGTGTATCTAATCTTCACTCCCTGGCAGAGATGTCAGATGAGACAATCTTTATAAACCAACTCTCTGGCATCTAAGTGTATTTATAGGAAGATTATAAGACAACAGGCCCTGTGCAAAAAGCCCCACAACCTCTCCTACAAAGAAGCAAGACACAAAGCTTTTTTGCAGTGACTTTGCATCTCTTTGTGATCATGTTGCATCCCTTTTGTGGTTGGTTCTTGTAAACGTGAGTGACATTTTGCAGATGAAAGCCAGGGGCTGGGGTCCATCCACGAGTACATTTCCCCCAAGGGCCAAACTTTTTTTTAAGGAGCTGTAGACTCTTAAATCCTGCTGTGGTGATAAAACATTGTCCATATATAACAATTTTAAATGTCTTCAGCACAGGAGGTAATGCTCGGTCTATAAAGTGTTCTCCAGTTTACACTAGATGGCAGAGATACTGTGAAAACTGCAGCTAAAAATTGGCTTGAAAAAAGGAAAGAGAGTCTAGAGCAGTAAAATCAACTTATGGCCCCTGGGCTAGAATTGGTGCAGATCGGCCTGCGGACCATTTATAATTCACAATAAAAATAAACTGGATTTTTTTTTGTACTTTGAATGTAAATAGGGTGCATGACTGCATAAAAAGCAAAGACTGTAAAAATAATGAACGTAGCTACCGTAACCTTGCCCACTGGTTTGCAGACCCTATTTTCAAGCCTCGAGTTTGATGTCAAGGTGGCTGTTGCCATCTTTGATTTCTGTCAGCAAGAATGTTGAAATTAGCTGTAGGCTGTAAACTTGTTTATTTCTGCTGTAAAGTCTAAAACTGCTTATAATGAGAATTAATGCTGTGTGTATTTTTATGTTGTGTCTATTTTATTGTGTATTTTACTGTACTCTTTTTTGTGATCTTTATGACTTTTGTAAAGTGTCTTTGAGTACTTTGAAAAGCTCTCTATAAACAAAATGTATCATTATTATTATTGACATAGGGCATTTTAACATGGAAGTCTACAGGGATTGACCCAATTTTGGAGCCTGCCAGCCTCAAGTGGACATTCGAGGAACTACACTTGGCACTCCTGCGTTGGTTTCATTTTTCAGCCTTAGAGCTTCCTGCTTTCTAAAAAGGCCCCAAAATAGAGCTTATTAATGAATGCAAGTTACATGATATGAGAGCTAGTTATGGATACCGGAAGCTGGGAGCTACAATGCAGCCGTAATGGTAGACTCACACATTATTTTCATATTTACATTCATTGGAGAGCCACAAACTATGCTCCTTCATGTCAGCAGTCTCCTGTAAGAGAGCCACAAAGCAACAGGAAAAGGTTTGGAGGACAGAGCTTTGAGTTGATAGGGATGGCAGCTGCTTTAGCTGCTGGTGCCAGCTTCACGTGGCCATCAGAGGAACTACACTTGACAGTTGTGTGTTGGCTTCAGTTTTCAGCCTGTTCATCCTGTTTTATAAAAAGGCCCCAAAATAGAGCTTATTTATATCTATAAAAAAACAACATTGCCTGAAACTTTCTGACAGAGGTCCAGGCTAATTATTTGTATATTGATTATTTATGTTTGTTTATGAACTGGCCCCTGGGCAGAGAAAGTATCCCTGTTGTTGGGAGTAAGGAGAGGCTTACCCACTATCATGTGCTTGCAGTGCTGACAGTTGGTGGGCTTGCGAAAGACATGATCCTGGAAGCAGTGTGTGATCTGCGGTCGGGGTGGCTTGGCGGGCAGCGATGGGGAGAGGCTGAGAGATGGGGAGTGGGAGGAGATGGAGGGGTTGGGGCTTAGAGATGGTGAATTGGACTGCGAGCGGTCGCCAACGAGCGGAGAGCCGGGCAGCAGAGGGGGGGAAGGAGGTGGCGGGTCGGTGATGAAGTCTGGAGGCAGGCGAGCGTCGCTGTAGGACCTTTGGAAGAAGTTCTCCACGCTTTTGCTGCGCATCATGGTCTTGAAGGACAGCGAGCGCTTTAGTCTCTGGAGCTGCACACACATTGACAGAGAGAGAGAGAGAGAGCTAAGAATAAACACAAGATAAGCAAGAATGCAGAGCCACATTTGGGAGCAATAACAAATGTCCAGTGCGCCCTCGGGGCAGCGCAGGCAATATCCCGGCATCCATAATAACAACACTCTGCTCTGTGCACCATCGGGGGAGAGGGTGACTCATGAAATGCAATATCGCCTCATATGGAAAGAGCACATTAATAGCTACCTGTACGGTGAGCATATCATTCACATTATAGAGGGCAGCTTGTGCATTTGGCCCACGGTTAAACAAGATATGCCTTTTCTTTTTGAGAACACCCACGGCTATAGATCGAGGACTGCTGAGTGCAAATGGCATTTCCCTGGTGGTGGTGGTGGCAGGGGGGCTATTGTGATGAAATGAGACAAGACAGTTTACACTGTGTTATCATCTATCAACAGCCTATCTTCAGGGCTGTTAATGTGCTGGAGGCTGCTCATTGTACCGATTGAATACGCCACAAATTCTAAAACTCACATGCCTTCAACATCCAACAATATCAAATTTCATAACCTTTCTTGTGTGTATTGACATAACCAGCCATACTTGTATCTTGTAAGCTGCATCGCCCAAACTGTCTTCAATAATTGATGGCTGCTGCAATTCGAAAAGCAGAGCAATCAGACGACAAAACTGCACATCTTTATGCGCAGCTCTCTGCAGCCATCCAGCATTGATTGGTTAGATAAATGCATGTTTCCTGACGTTTCCCTCCGGCTCGGTGTATGGATGATGATGCTAGTTTCCCCCCAAGGGATAGGCAGGCATTTGTTACCATCACATACGATGGCAGCAGGAGAGCAGTGTGAGGGCGTGGTTGTGTCGCAGGGGAAGAGTGGTTCGGCACAGACAGACAGGCAGACAGATAATCAGTAGGCCACAGACACTCTGCGTGCACACGCTCTGCCTGTCTGCGCTTGCTCTGCTCAGCGCCAAACATAATCACTTTACAGGGACATGCTGTTTACAGCTCCGCGTGTCTGGGAATAAGATATGAAAACAGTTTGTCTGTTTGAGTTTGTGTGTGCGTTTGTGAGGTACACACGGAGGCAGAGCAAGAGAAACAAAAGTCTGTTTGACTGAGCGCGTGTGCTTATCCCTTAATCAGGCCGCACTGATGAAGACGAGCTAAGGTAACCAGTACATAATAATGGCAGAGGATGCTAGGACTGGTGTTATATGGTTTCTAAGTTGTAATTAACCCTTTGAAACCTGAGCAAATTGGTTTGATTTCTTTGAAAAAACATGGGGAAAAGGGCAATGACCAAATTGCTGGGAAATGTCAAACACATTTCTGGAAATTGCTAAAAGGTGACAAGAAAATGACCACAAAATTAGTGAACACAAAAAGGGTGGGGTGGGCAATAAAAATATGAAAAAATGTTCTGACAACTTTATTTATAATTAGTATAATTTTGTGGTTTAAAATTATGTCACAAAAAATGTAAACATTTTTTTAAAATTAATAATTTCCAACACTTTTGGGGGGTTGTTTTTTTTTTTTTTTATCTTTTTGTTTTTTTCTTAATAGTATTTTTTAATTAGTTTTTCCTTTTTGACAACAAAAGACATAACACACATACACAATTTTTACCTTTTTGTGCTAATATATATATATTTTTTTTATTTCTTGCTAATTTTTTTAGCCATGTCTTGTGAAGTTGCTCATTGCCTTCTCCCTATGTGTTTGAAAGAAATAAAACCACTTGATACGAACAGTCAGTCTGAATCGTGTCCACCACTCTAATTTCTGTTTTTTTCATCTGGTAGAAGATTTACATTTCCCCAGCGTAAAAGTGTTGCTACCTGCTCAGACCCAACGGACGCTGACTCGAGTGACATCACTTGAAGGAATTTGTCAGACTTCACACAGCTTTCCCTGGAGCAGCAACAGCCTTTAAACACTCCTTTTCACACCCTGTAAGCAGATTCTGATGTGTAAAATCGATGCACTTTCCCTTTATGGTTTTCCCCTCAGAAAAACAGAAATTTCAACATCTGCGATTTTATGACAACTGGGTAAACTCCATCTGCTGATGAATATTGTGTGATACAATCAAAAGCTCCAGAGAGCTAAAAGTGGATGCTGTGGTGAGACAGATTCACCAACATTCCTCTATACTTCATAGAGTAGTAATAATCCTCTAACAGTGTTGGGAAGGTTACTTAAAAAACATATTCCACCACAAATTACTGACTACATGCTCTAAAATGTCATTTGTAACATATTCAGTTAAATAAGTTAAACTAGGTAACATTTTCTAAATACTCTGGATTATTTTTTGAATATTCCTAAATTGTTTTGCTGAGTTAATTTGCCTGGGTCTTATATTTTCATGCCAAAAACACACAACAATGTCCTGGCTGTGCATCTCCTCTGCCAGTGTCATCTGGCATCTGCACTGCGTACACTTTTTAATAATCTGTTTATGGAAAATGTGTGCCTCATACAGTGGTGAAAACCCTTGGTTTCCTTCAAGTGCAATGTATCCGCTCCGTTTTTAAGATGGCGTACATTACAAAGATTTAAACGGCATGATTTTTAAAATTCTGACAGCTTGCTTTTTTGTTAACTGCATTTACTTGTACTTTTCTTTCAATTCTTATGTACATTGAATAATATAGAATTAATTTTTATACTTTAATACATTAAACATCAGATACTTTAAGACCTTTGCTCAAGTAATATACTAATAGGTAACTAACTTTTACCAAAGTCCTCAAATGGTAAGATATCTATAATTTACTTAAGGATGAATTTTTTTCACCACCTTGTTAAAGCAAGTGAGTAGCGCTCTCTGTCCACACTAAATCTGTTAAATGTACCATTCAGGTCTAAGGTTAATAACTGGTGATCCTTACAATACCTACCACTGCCATCTTTACCGAAAGGTTGGCTGGCCTCATTTAGCCGTGAGGCGTGACCAGCATTGGTTTTTATTCATCTAGAAAGCCTTAAAACAGATGCTTCCTCCCTATATTTCATCCCTCTTGATTCTGAAGTCACATAACTACATAAAAATTACATTAAAAATGTAATTCTCCTACAGTGCACCTTATACATGGAATAATCAGCAAAGGAAGTTAAACTTCCACACTCTTCCATCATTCAAAAGCCTCATTTCAGATCTTGTTTTAATCAAGTGTAATAGCCTCTAAATATAAATTCAATATCTTACCATTTTGTTTTTCTGCATTTCTACTTTTAGTTATTCTCATTGCTGTTATTGTTTGATGCTTGGTATGATTCAGTCTTGTTTCTTTTGATTGCTTATGTTGTAATGCGTTGCTCACGCTCATCATTGAAAATGAGTGTGTCCCTCAATGATTTCCAGAGTCTTAAATAAAGGTTTGATTGATTAACTGATAAATATGCACTTCTGTAACATTGTGTGAACACACCAGGGAGGCTACCTCCTCATTTCAGCTTCACAAATGAGTCTTTCTTTGTCCACTGTGCTCTTTAACAGTGAACAAAAGCAATAAATCGAAGTTCAGCTCTAGACAGCGTCGTGCAGAGTAGCAATGTGCTTGCAAAGAGTTAGAACATGGCAGTCGAAAATAATGCTATCAAACTAAAGCTGGCTTGTTTCACAGTCAGTTAGAGCATTGGTTTAAAGAAAATATGTCAAACAAACATATAAAATAATCAAGCAAGTATCCTCCAATGAACCCATGACCCTTCATGACCTCTACACTTTCTAAAGAGCCATCAATTCTGCAGTTATAAATGAAAGTCATTAAAGAAGGATCATTTCTAACTCTCTAGTAAATAATCAAGATTACTTGAAGAGCTAAAGCAAGTAAGGGGGGTGTATGCCAGCCAAAAGGATTTTTCACAACCTGGCAACCCAAATGCTCTTATTTCTAAATTTCAAAACAAGAGCAAACAATCTATTAACCGTAACAACCTATAAACTTTTAATGAAGACTGCCTTATTAGAAATCTATGTGCATTTTTTAAAATTACACCTCTGATAACGCTGCAGTGCTTTGACACTGCGCTCTCTGTGCACCATCACTGTCTTGAGCCGAGCTCTCTCAATCAGGGCAGATGAGTGCTGGCATAACAGCTCCGACTCGAGCACACGTCTCAATTACAGCTAATCTAATCATCTGTCAGCACGCGAGCCTAAAAAGCATTCCCGTTAGCTTCCATTTGAACATTGGCTGAGAGCGTCATGCTGCTGAGTCACAGCCGTGTGTGATATCACGTTCAGTCCGGGGTCATGTGAGCTTCTGTGACAGGTGAGATGTTGAAGATGAGCCGGAGTCGTCACAGATTACGCCCCGGTTGTGATGTATGATCTAGTCCCATATGTATTATTGATCCCCTGCACTTTCATGACAATGCCTGTCAAGTGCAGAGGGAATTACCTCAATCATTCTCCGCTAAATCTACTTCTGAAGTCAAGCCGTTTTATCTGCAGAAACATTTGGGATTAGTTTTGCTTGCTGATGTTTCTCTCCTAGTAAATTGTTTACGTGATTCACGAGTGACTCACAATTCCATGGAAAATGCAAGACCAGATTCACATGCACCTGCTCCTTCAATAAACTTCAACAATCTCACTGCTGCAGGCCGCTGTCTCAGCGGACAATGTAAAAGCCCATAATTCCCACATCTTCGATCCCTATACCGACCCCTCCCAGTTGTTCTCACATGATGTAGCCAACATAAATGTCTAAAATCAATGCTCCATGGAAGGACAACAGGGTTTGAGCAGACATAATTCAATGATGAAGCTTTTATTTCATTCGAATATGTGGCCCTTCCTCCCTCCATCCGAATTTAATGGGGACAGGAGTCCTGGCTGAGATATATATGGGACACTCCAGCCTGTCCAGAGGTCAAGACTCAGCAGCAGGGGGTCAGTCCCACTGGGAATGTGACCATAAATACAGCTTGTGGCCATAGCGGGCTTTCGTGTGGACTGTTTTGAATGGTTTGCTCAGTTCGGAGGATTTCAAATTAAAAAAGCTTATCCAGTGGTTTTGGTTTAGAGGCTGTAAAGGTCAAAATAGACAATCACTATTCCTTCGAGGCAATTTTGTCTCTTGGAGCCTTTCTCATCTTTCTGGGGCATTTTGCATTTTAGTTTTTTTGGTCAATATGTGTCTTGTTGTGTTCATGTTATATCTCTTTGAGGCAATTTTGTTTCTTTTTGAGAATTTCTTGTCACTTTTTGGTTGTCGTCTTTGTAGTGTCATTTTGTGTCTCTTTGGTAAAGTTTTGTCTTTTTGGTCCTCTTGTGTACTTTTGTAGTCATTTTCTATATCTTTATGATCATTTGGCTTCTCTTGGTGGCAATTATTTGTCTTTTTTTGCTATTTTGTGTATTTTTATGATCAATTTGTGTGTCCTTGTGATGCTCTGCCCCTTTTCTGTAGTTATTTTTATGTCTCTTTGCAGTCACTTAAGCATTTAGTGGGTGAAGGCCAGGCCCCCCCCGATACTTACTACTTACTGTCCTGCAATAATCCATATAAGAGTAGTTGGGTATGCAAAGGCTTATGCTAATTATTTTCTACAAATTTCTCTTCTTCTACCACTATCTGTGTTTACTCCTAAATTGGACCAATCCCCCCTGTGTAGTCAGAAGCATAAAAGAAATAAATAACCCATGCAACAAATCACAAATACCTCCGGTCCACCATTTTAAATCACAGTAGTAAAGCTTGAAGGCAACAAAGTGCATGCAAAGGCAATATCGTACTCTCTGTAGCCAGTAATTTCCACTTTGAAATTCTCCCAGCTTTGTGCCCCACCTTAAAGGCTGTTGCTCTGTAAAAACATGTGCACAATTAGGTTTTTTTTTTATCTCAATGGTGAACGTCACAGTGTCCGACCTTGTTCTAAGTGAGGATATTTCAGTCTCAAGAAAAATAACCGTGTTGTGAAAGACAGTTTCCTGGCTCAGTCTAGTTCTAAATCATCAGCAGAATATGTTGTTCCAGAGTAAATGATCACCTTTAGGTATCTGGTAGATGGTGTATTTATGAAAATAAGAAATATGTGAAACTTAAATAAGGAAACAGGAAACAACTGTGACTGAACTGAGGTAAAAGGACAGCCTAAAGCTGGGCAATGTATTGATATTATATCGATATTATGATATTAGACATTAGACATTAGCTTAGATGGATAACGCAATATCATACCTTTTGTATTTGCCTGGTTTTACAGGCTGCATAACAGTAAGGTGATGTATTTTTAAACTTACCACACTGTTCAAGCTGTTCTATATTTTGCCTTTATCAACACCTAATTCCCCAGATCCACTTTGTTGGAACCAATTTGACAGCATACAGTAAAGTTGTAGGAGAAAACCACGAAAAAGTAACATTATGTTGCTGAGCACCAGTTGATGAGAAAAAATGAAATGATACCAAAAATTATTTTGTTCACCTACAAAAACTACATGCTGGTCCACAAAAATCAAATTGCAATATGCAAAAATTACAGATGGAGACGTAACAATTTCCAACAAAGTTGTTTTAACAATTATGTACAAAATTTAAAAGTAATCATTATTTTTGTAAATTTTCATATGTTATTAGCCTACTTTGTTGTTTAAGTGGCATTGCATGTGGTGAAGAGTTCATAATGACTTGTTTAGGACTTGAAATTCAGATTTTAGGACTTGGGACTTGCCTACTTTGACTTTGTACTTGAGTGCAATGATTTGAGACTTACTTATACCTGAAGGATTTATTACAGAGGAACAAAAAATAGCAAAAAAAATACCTGTATGATAAAATCTTTGAGCACAGCAAGCAAACATGGTTTGTCTTTATGATAACAGGGAGGACACGTGAGCTGGTTTCATGTCCCAACGTTTCCCTTCTTGGCTGAAGTTTGTCATTATGCATGGCAGCCTGGCAGATTCCTGCTCTGAATACGAGATAAGAGATGCATAATCACAGGCTGCTTCCACTGTTCTGTCACTTTCACACATGCATGTACACACACATACACACACACACACACACAGTCAATCACGTGCTGGTTCATACCCCGCTCCATTTAATTGTTTAACAAAGAAAACACTATGGGTGAAATAGAAGCGTGGATTACAACCACTTCCCTCACTACAGTGCAATTCCTCTTCCCCACATACAGCTAACCTCGACATGCAGCTATGCCCCAGCAATTCCTCATCCATCACTCACCCAATCACTGTTCACACACAAGCACAACACAGTGGCTGTCAGCGTCTGACGAGGGGAGCAGGATGTTATTTCTGAGTAAGCATCGATAGCGTCAAATAAATCTCCCTAGCAGATAGGTTTCTTCCCTTCGTCAGCGATACACAAATAGATATACAGCCAGTAATCTCGGGTCCAGTATTTTAACAACTTACCCTGAAGTGTCACATCAATAAACATCACAGCAGTGAAGGTGTTACATTAATCAATGAAGACCTTGGACCACTTCAGCCTCCCTCTGCGACTAAGTCCCCTCCTCGCGTCACTCAGGATCAGTGTCATCCGGAAAGAAAGTGAAGTGAGCGTTCATGAGATGTGAAGGGAACTTTAAAATGATGTTGGGAGATTAACTTGTGAAATGACGGCGCAAACACTGGAAACTGTCCACATCTATCCTGTAGATCCTTTTACATTTATAGGTGCATTTCTAGGATTTAAGGACATTTCTACCTTTTTTTGACATTTCTAAGACTTTAGGACATTTCTCACGTTTTAGGATGTTTCTAGGATATCAGGACATTTCTCAGGTTTTAGGACATTTCTCTGGTTTTAGGACCTTTCTAGGATTTTAATGACATTTCTAGGATTTTAGGACATTAGGGTCTTAGCTAAGACCTCTGTTAGGGCTGAGGGGGTATCCTTCACTGGCATTTTTTTTTGGATAAACAAGCTCTATTTTTTGCTGTTTTATGCACCGTGGCACCTTATGTATACTAAATGTACAATAACAGTTCCCAATAAGAGTCACTTTATATTCATTGTGAATTATAAAATGGTTAGGAGGCCACCTGGCACCCTACTGGGAGCTAGACTTGGCCCGCAGGCCATAAGTGCTCTTATGCACAACTGCACATGCATCATATATGGTATATACAGAAGCAGGAATTTGGATTGACCTTTTTCACAACTGTAATTTTGACACGTCATTGTAGGAAAAGAACAGGTAAAACATTAACGACAGCTCAGTTCCATTAAGTGTCCCAGTAAGCCAGCATGCACAATACCAGGACCTCCCCTAAGTGGAACACAGCTATCATTAATGTTAATAAATACATATACTTGTGCTTTCCCTACTAAGACATGTCACAATGTGTGCCATGAAAAAGGTCTTTTCACTCCTCCCCACAAATCAGGTTTACTCATTCCTCTTTAAGAGTACTTCAAAAAGAGTTGTTTGCAAATCTAGCATCACTATATTCCTATTGCAACACCAGCAGGTATAAATTTTCATTTATCCCATAAAAAAAAAAAAAAAAAAAAAAAAATACTGAATGAATGGACTGGCAGATGTATCCTCAGACATGAGGTTGAAATTTGTGATTTTGAATGAAAGTTGGCTTGCCATGAAATTCAGTAGACCTAAAAATATTCTTGTTCCACCGGGGATGAAGTGTGCTTACTTTAGTGATCCCTTAACTTTTTTCAAGTGTCATCAAAAATGTAATTTAATTTGCACTTGTGTTTAGTACCAGTTAACAAATGACAACATGCCAGAACACAAAACTAAGACAGTTAACATGGTAATTACTGGAGTGCATAACATCATTATGTTAGCACACTCACATCAGCAGTTACTTCAAAGCCCTGTCAAGTCTAAGAAGCCTCACAGAGCTGCTAGCATGATTGTGGACATATAGTAATTTTTTTCAGATATTTTTGCATATCATTATATACACAACATATGCAAAATTATACACATAACTAGTATCCAGTGTTGCAGTGGACAGTTATGCATTTTATCAGACAAAACAGTTCAAATGGATAAAAAAATTAAAATTTTCTTTGAATTACAAAATTGACAATAGGATTTTGGAAAACTATAAAACAATACAATCCTATATCATAACAATATAATTCACCGTAAGACAATACATGATAAAATGGAATTATTGCCCTGCTCTTACAGTAGCCTATATATCTGCAATGTCCCTGGTCCATTTCCAGTCTGGTACCCCTCTTTATCTCACCCATGTCTGATAACAGCGTATACTCTGGGACATTTTATAAAATAACAGAAAGAGTAGAAAACACCAACACTTTTTTATTGCTTAAGCTTTTTTACTAGGTATTAAGCTACCATCACTTAACATACTGCTATCAGTTTAAGTGTTAGCATTTACTCATCATTTAGTATTGGAGTTGCGACAAGTTCACATTTTCACACTGTGGTGGATTCTAATCACCTTTTATCACTCAATCCAAAGTGTGTGTGTTTAAGTGCTCACATTGAGTGAAGAAGATTGGGTTAAGAATCCAAAGGGGACACATGGACGATGGTGATGTTCTCATCAAATAGTGAGCAACCTGACAGGTGGGCCAATCTCCCAAAAACATGGTGTAGGGTATAATTTTAAGTCTTTATATCTCTGCGCTCAGTGATTGTCCTTTGCACTCATCTTAGAAAATGGGTTTATCTGTGCACTTCCACCACAGAAAAGGCTCCCAAGGCATCAACAGGCCCGATATATCAAACATTCCTCAACAAAGAGTGACAATACTGGCTGCTGAGGCATCTCATCTGCTCCACCAATCACATTTCTGCCAGCCTTGGCGAATCAACCATGGCTCATTGCTGGGAGCTAGAGAAAAAGTTCATGCTTCCTTTCCTCTTAATCCCTGTTTTCCTGTTCCTAATTTCTGATAACCATCTTTGTTGGGAATTTGGTTCTGGTGGATTTCAGGGAGCATCTGTTATCAGAGCAAGCTCCCTGTCATCCTTATCTAATTAAAAACATCACAGACACATGGCTATGTGTCTGATTAGATTCCTTCACAAATTAAACCCTGTGGCAGTGGGTTTTTTTTATTTTAGGAATGATCTTGATTGAGTGTTTAAAATAGATATGGGTGGAATATTGATGTGGAGGATTTTCAGTCTCCTGGGACCACACCTGTGTATACTGGAGCAAAGCTGAAATTAAAGGGGTCCTATTATGCTTTTCCTATTTTCTGTTATATATCATGTTACAATGTTAACTTTTCATGCTAAACGTGGCCAAAGGAATCCCTGTGAGCAATCAGGCACTTATGATACCCCATTTCCAAATTTTTCAACTTTGGCTATAGATTGTGACAAATTTCTTTATATGGTCATCTGCTTCAGGCACTACTGCAAGTTTTACATCACATAACCTACACCACTACATGTAGCTATATGCTTACATGAGAGAAACATGTCCATCTTTGTTGCTGATGTTGTTTTTTTCCCCACAATTTTGGATCATAATTTGCTGGAACATATTTGGTTGTGTTTAAGCTTTTATTAATAATATTCAATTTAATAAAAGTGCCGCTATTTTTAGTTAAAGTCATTACCTGGCTGCAAGTACATTGCTACATGTAGCTTTATGCTAACATCAGGTAAACATGTGATCTTGGGAGCCGCTGTAGCAAAAACCTCCCCAATTTGGTATCTCATATTCTCGCTGGTACATGTCTGATTATGTTTAGAAGCTTTTATTGGTGATTTTAGTGATAAAAATTGCCTCTATGCACAGTCATTATCCAACTGCAACTACACGTCTACATATAGCTAAATGCTAACATCAAGAAAAATGTAATATCAGTTATTGATGTTATGGTTGATTTTGGGCTGTATTCCTGCTGAAATTTCCAGTTGTGTTGAGAAGCTATTACTGATGATTTTTTACAGGAGAAAGAGCTGCTATTCTCCATTTGAGTCAAACGGCAGAGATGCCAAGATACCAAAGAGCTGGAAACGCTGACCAATCAGAGCAAGCTGGTTTTCTCGGGAGGGCGGCTTAAAGACAGGTACTAAAATGGAGCGATTCAGACATAAGGTGGATACAAATGTTCCATCACAGACAGTATTGGGAAAATAAAGTGTTGTAACAGAAACCCGAACTACTAGTATGAACCTGAAAATGAGCATAATAGGTCCCCTTTGACGTCAATATTTTCCTAAAGGGCACCTTAATTGACTCCTATATGGTTGCAAATTCACTTTGATCCTCCAGTGGCAAAGAGCTATTGAATCCTGAGCATTTAATGGAAGTTCAAAAGATGTTACAACTGACCTTTTACCTGAACATCAAACATATATGAGCTGAGCCAGGAGCCCCAGGGCTGAATGTTAAAGTAAAATCTATGCACACAGAGCCCTGGAATTCAACCAGTGAAGCGTCAATTGATTGGGAGAGCAGAGGGAGAGGAGAAACGAAGTTGGTGATTGAACAGCCAGCCCCATTAGTTTGTGGCATAAATGGTTGTGATGTGGTGAAGCCAGCCAATGAATCATGAGAATACTAATCAGTCGTGCTTGGCTCAGAATATCGCCTCATTTTCTTTGGAAGCAGCTGGTGAGGAGCGGAGAACTGGAGTGGACCACACACTGGAGAGAGCTCGCTACAATACACACTTTCATAGTTCTGGCAAAGGACATCAAATATTTAGATGAAGCGTCTGATTGTCACTTTTCCTCAAACATAATCACAGCATATGTGTGTTTGCGAGTGGGCGGCGAGACGAGGAATGAGGTGGGGACAAAGGACTTAGCTGAGGGAAAGTTGTATCAAGTGTTTGGGGGCCTAATGAATCAAGCATCCTAAAAGCCCTCCATTAAAAAGCAGGCATTGAGAAAGCTTTCACAGCTCCTGCACTTGGAGACTGGCCCTTGAAATCTTTGTTTATACAGTCAAGTCAACAAATTGAATGGAATCATAAGGACACTCTGCAAGGACACTAGAGGCTCAGGCAGACTGTACAGTAAAAAGGATTTAGTTCTGTAAAGGTACAAAATGCACATATGAATAAATAAGGACATTTATGCTTATTGCAATATTCTTGCAGCATGGAAGAAAACGTTGTCTGACATTGCAGTAATGTGAGGATGAAGATGACTGTCTGAAATAACTAAAAAGCAAATAAGTATCTATAATAAACCTGAAAAAAGCACTAATTGTAACATTCTTGAATGAAAATCACTTAGAATACATAGCCTTTTATAAAGTAATACTGGCTGAGCATATAGCTCCTTTGTTTGTGTGTGTGTGTGTGTGTGTGTGTGTGTGTGTGTAGGAAGTGAATTTGGAGAGGCAGAGAGAAAAGGGAGCAGACAGAATGACATCACACCTTACGTGTGAGGTTACACCTAGTGACGTATTCGTGATGAATACAACTGCATTTGAGAAGGATTGACATCAATATTACATAAATGGGTGAAGGGTAACAAAACAGCAAAATTACACGTAAAATGTAAACAAAATAATCTTTCAATCCTCCAAAAAACATTTTGCTTTCAGTGTGAGGATAAAACCGCCTTGCAAAGTTGAGTGTACTTCTCGTCATAGAGAGATCACAAGTGTAGGACCGGTCATTAGACACGAGTGTAGTTAGTTTGTACTTGCCTTGGATGACATGGGTTGGATGGACATGGTGCTTGGGGAGCGCTGGAGCTGAGACTCGCTTTCCATCTCGTTGTTCTCAGTCATCATTGATACAGTGATGGCAAAAGTCGTTCAAGACACAACAACTTCTAACTCCTTAAATTTTGTCCAGTAATTAGGAAAGCTCCGGGTTTAGCCATACAAAAAGCTTGGCAAAGTGTGACACATCTACATCACAGGAATTTGTGCGCGCTCTGAGGTGGACGCCTTATGGCCATTTGTTCTCCACACACACACATACACCAACTCCGGGTTGATTAAACAGTTTCTAAACATGCACACACCACACACGCCGGTTGTTTATACTTCGCTCATGCCATGCAAGGACAAGCATTGAAGATTGAGGCTCGTATGTGTGTATCGTCCCTCAAAGCGCATCGGGAAACTCCAATGTGGCACAATTCCGTCCCACAGTTTTTTTTTTTTAAAGGGTTAAAACCAGCAAAACATCGACGCGGAAATATCTTCTGTGTGATTACATCCAAACAAAGCCTGCGCTCTGGAAGGCGTCGAATAGGTGTAAATCCAAAACGAAATGTGCCCTTCACCAATGCACAGACTTAAATTTAAGCGCAATCCGAGGCACGCCTTCCCGTGCGTCTGAGGCGCGTGATTGGGCCAATTTTTACAACTCTGCCAGGATTCATTTAGGCTGGATTCACGGGGCGGGGGCTTATTCGAAAACCAAATAGGCTATAGACTACCTCATAATTCGCAGAGAGCTGATTTTCTCTTTGAGGAGATGATTGTAACTAAAGCAGGATGTTCTCTTTTCATATTCTCCCCCTGAGTCTTGCTTTTTTTAAGTCAGTTTTTTAAGCTGCAAAGTGAAAGTGGTTAATTCTACTATGTGTCGTCCTTGGTGCAAATAAAAATATGAAAATTAGAAGTTACAACATAATTGCAACTAATTCCCATCAATGAATACCACCATCTGGCTTTTATTACTGCCATCTGTATTCTAGTTCATGAGGCTTAAGGGGTTTCAGATAATGCAATATTGGCTACTTTATAAAAACAAAATTAAGGATGACATTATTATGAATCCATGTCGAAGACATTGCTCTTCCTATAGGCAGCTGCCTGGGGTGCCACGAAGAGATAGATGCCACAACTGACCCCAAACCCCCTTATATTTTTATTTAGATTTAAAAAATCAACCATACGGGAAATGATGATGGAGTGGAGTGTTTTTGGAATAAGAGAAAATGAAAACGCAAAAATCCTCTGGAACACAGAACTAAAACAAGAAGATGAAATTATCATATTTGCACATACTGTATCCTCTTTTACAAGTTTTCTCCAAAAATTTATTAATTTTTAAACATGGAAAAACCCATTTAAAAAAGGCTATTGACTCTTTTCCTGTTGCCAGTAGACCAGAGCTGTGTACATGGCTCTACAGCAGACATGCCTTTCTTTTCTTTTCTTTCTTTCTTTATTTATTGTCAAATATTATGTTGTGCCATCACGACTGCCTGGAAAACAGGTGTAAACAATATAGAGCAGCATGGAGACCAGTGACAATGCACCGTGGTTTCTTCACTTATTCAGTTGCTCTTTGGCACTGGTCAAAGTGATGTTAAAGGGGTGACAGAAGTAGGTGGAGGACGTTGCTGCAGAACTTTCTGCTGTGAGTCATTAACAGTCCTATAGCAGAACATTGACCCATATAGGATGAGCTGCACAACTTTCACTTTATTTTGTGGGGAAAATCTTTTTTGCCACACTTCTTCTCTGTTATCAGAGTAAATTCCAATCATCATTTCCCACCTGCCCTCTGAAGCAATGAATAAAGCTGCAGCTGCCACACTGCCCTGCAGAGTTAGGACTATATCAGCATTGGGATGAAGCAGCTACAATAATGCTGGAGGATTGGTACCTTTGATTTTGAAAGAAATCTAATTTCCTACCTGGTTTTTACCAGCCTCCCTGGGTGCATTTCCATTGATTGCCCCCTTTAAAACACGCCAGATGGAAGAGAATGAAGCAATAAGCTTGTGGTCACAGCAACTGATTTTTGTATTAACCTGATGAAGGTAGAAGACAGGGAGAGTTAAGGTTATAAGTGGTGTTTTAAAGTGAATTTGAAGTGAAGACTGCAGCTTTCACAACGCGAGACAGGGAGGAAAGACTTCGAAATGTGATTAAAGTTTGGGTTTTTTTTTCTATCTGCACTGCCTTATTTCACCTAAGCCTGACATCAAAGTTTGCTCCAAGCTGTCAGTAAGTCCTTGTGCGTGGGTGTCTTAGAGAAAAGACACAGAAGGAAGGAGACAAAGGGAAAGAGCCTCTGTTATCACATTAATTATTGCTTCACTCAGAGCCAGGGCACAGCAGATAGCAGAGTGACTGCTGAAAGGAAGACTCTGCGAAAAGAAACAAACAAAAGCCAAGTCAAAAGTTTTCTGGTGTGTAGCAGTGCTGTCAAAAATAAGCCGAAACACGATGTCTTGGTGAGGCTGGTGTGCAGTGAGCTGTGATCTGATCCGTCTGTGTTCCAACGCAGAAAACCCAGAACAGTTGAGAGAATTGCTGAAGGACGGAAACACACATACACACACACATTTAAATGTCTCCCTCTGAGCCACCCACCTTTCATCCTCCATGTGATCCCCCAGGTGCCGGAACGCGGCTGCTAAAAATGAACAATAAAATGAGTGTGGATTCACATTGATCTCCCAGTGATTTAGAGACAGGGGAAACAATGGGAGGATGATAGGAACAAAATGAGTCCCATGCGGCAGAAGACAGATCCCAGCCATGACAGCGGTCGTCATGGTGCAATCACAGGCCCAGAGCTGCTGCTCTTTCCCCTAGAATAAATTGATACCGATTGTTCATCTGTGTTTCATCTCAGACATGTACATAAGCACACACAAACACAGAGACTTGACTCTGCATGTGGTGTCCCATGAGTTGCCAGAGATCCTGTCAAAAACATCACATTTTGAACTGCAGACGCATCCGTCTGATAAAGGCTGCGCGATTTTTTGCTGTTTGTGCCACAGAATTCACGCCAAAGTTTAAAGGGACAGTTCAGCCCAATATCAAAAGTACATATTCTTCCTCTCAACTGTTGTTCTTTTCATCAATTGAGATTGTTTTGGTGTGAGCTGCCAAGAGTTGGATATATTGGCCGTAGAGATGTCTGCCCTCTCTCAAATGTAATGAAACTAGATGGCACTCGGCTTGTGGTGCTTAAAGCCCCCAGAAAAAGCATTTGAAAAATTCAATAGCAATGTCTCTTTTACGGAAGTCATGACTTGGTTACTCAAGATAATCCACAGACCTTGTTGTGAACAGTTTCATGTAGGAACTATTTTCTTTCTACCAAACTACACTCACCAACTGTATTGCAGCGCAGAAAGAGGTGTAAATCTACTGCCAACTCATCTAGCACCAATGAGCTAGCTAACCTTACAGCTCATCTGAGGAGGACGCCATTAATGTTTACCCCTCCTGTCCATGACTCGATGCACAGACGCATTATTTTTGGGTGAACTCTCCCTTTAAGGTTCACAAAAAATGTCTCTAACAATGTCCAGGTGATAGGCCTATGTCTACGAGTCTGTTTAGACCTGGTATTAAGATGTGTTTAGGTGAGCCAAAAACAAGTGTACAGATGTGATCCATCGCTGTTCACACCTGTGCCATCATGTGTTTTCAGATTTCGTTACTGCCCTGCACACTGTCATTACATCCACACTTTTGCCAGCTGCTCAGTAGCATACTTGCTATTCATGTTAGCGGGAGTGTCGGCATAGCCAGAGATATCGCTGTCAGCAGAATTCAACACGTCTCCTTCCATAGGACAGAACGATGTATGGTCAGGCAACACTTTGTCCAACTCGACATACATAAACTGTAGAGCATTAGTGTACCGTCACTAAAACAACCACCATGTCCTGCACAGATGATGTAGTTCTTATCAGGGACACATCAGGACACATTAGCGTTTACGCTACAAAGATATGTATCTGTGACTACCTCATTAAGAGGTTTGAGTAATCGGATAACAATGCATCTTGGAGTTGTTACAAGGCCCCTGGTCGTAATTATTAAAGATCAGAAAAATGATAAACTCCAATGTTAACGGTTCTACTATTGATATTGGAGTAATTGAGAAAATACATTTCTAGTTAATTTATGTCACATAAACTTTATTTTGTAACGTTTTGATCTCACCACCTCCTTTTCCAAATTGCAATAAGATTAAGACATTTCTCTATGATGTATTTTGGCTATTTAATCCAGAGGAGAGCTCTGTCTGTCAAAGCCTGGCAGCCTGCTGCATGTGAGGGGCGGGGTCAGCGCTGCCACGCTTTCTCAAACATGCACACAGGAGCTGTATGTACTTACATACATAGAAAATAAAGCAATGTTAATTCTGTTCTTATTTATTTTACTTTTTTTCTCCTAACTCCCCCAAAAAGAGCTAATAAGCAGTATCAGCAAGAGTAGCAATACCATTAAATCTTGATGATATTGATCCCTATTTACAGTACACCTGTGTTTAACACTGTTGATCTGATCACTCAAATCACAACACTGTCATAATCACCAGGTGTATACAGGGCCAACTTCAGACAGCTGAGGCCTCGTGTTACATTTAGATGAACTTTGGAATACATTTCTGCACAGAAAAATGACTGTGGATGTTGCCCTCTATCACGCTGAAAGTGTATTAGACAGGTATCTTTTTATGGCAAGAATTTGCACGAAGAATAATAACGGCTTGCAAAACCTGCTGCAAAGTTCACGTGGAGTGATTCTTTTAAGACTAGACAAGAACAGTGAACCTATCTTTTAAACTCATCAACTGTTCACCTTTTGCCAGTTGTAATCTAGCAAGAAATCCAGGAACACTGCATATAATCCTATGTGGTTTCATCCAAATTACTGTGTGGAAAAGTAGACTAGTGTGATTCGATGCTGCTTACTTGACCAATTTCTCAACTTTAGCCTGGTTAAACAAGGGTTAGGGATAAAACATCTAATTCAACACATGCAATGGTGTTTTGAAGAATAGGTACTTTTACAAAAAGAAATAATAAAACACAAAGTAATTTAAAATGAACTACTCCTTTCTTTAATGCTCTCAAAAAAG
Organism: Plectropomus leopardus; assembly: GCF_008729295.1. Lineage (NCBI taxonomy): Eukaryota > Metazoa > Chordata > Actinopteri > Perciformes > Serranidae > Plectropomus > Plectropomus leopardus. The sequence goes on along the minus strand of NC_056479.1, from coordinate 11,183,831 downwards.
CCTGTTTTCCAGCCTGAGAACTGGTGGTTTACCTCATGTTACTCCTCACTAAAGCAAATCAATTTGTCTCATTTCAACACTGAAAGATCCTGAATCCTGCCTCCAGCTGAGAGCTGTAATCAGAGCAGCAGACAAGTGTTGGAGGAACCCTTACAACTGGCTCACTGCTGCCATCTGCTGTGTCGATAAAGCTTAAAAAAAACATAAAAAGAGGACAAGCTCAACACCATAGAAGAACCAGACAAGTCTTAATAATATAGGTATATATTTATTCATACGTACATATTCATTTATATCGGTTAATTGTAAAAAAAAAAAAAAAAAAAAGAAAAGAAAAAAAGGAAAGATTTACAGTAATTATATGAACTACAGTCATTGTCAAAATTTGAAATTTCTCAGGTGTCAATCTACCATGACCACACGCTGTAGATTCACCTCCTGCCCTCTGTCCTAATCCTCAACCTTACTCCAGTGTTTGAGACCGAACGAGACAAACTGATCCAGAGTGTAGCGGCTTGACTTCCGCGTAAACTGGTGGAAGGTCTGACAGAAGGACACAGAGGTGTTTGATACTGTGAAGAAATAATAAGTGCGGTGCTTTGCTTTGTGAAGCCTGTAGTGTATTTTGTACCATGAAAAGCATGATGACAGGTCTTTTTGTGCATATAAAACCATCAGGAGCAGGATGAGTATTACTACCTGCAATCCAGTCGGTGTTTGCCTTGAAAGCACATGTTGTCAGCTGCACTGATGACTCAGCCACACACAGAGCATGACGATGGGGCAGCAGGTGTTACAACCCGGCTCATGGTCTAAATCCTTCGACTTTTCCTTTTTCCTCCAGTTAACTGTCTTAACCTCAGAGCACAGGACAGAGTACATTAGATATCTCCGCCATTTTGACTCTTAGTTGTTCCCTAATCCCCCATAAACCCCCATTCAAACAAAACAGATCAGACTGGATTACACTGGATTCATCTGAATTTGTATTATCCAGCCTGCACTAGCTGTCAAATCTCAAACTGAACAGAATCATCATTCAATGCTTTTGCCTGTTGGCGTGCATCGAAAAACGATACCGGGGATCAAAATTCCACACTGGGTTTACCAATTTCTGTCTTGTTTGTATTTGGGCAGGGTGCATTATGGGAGGAAAAAAGCAAAAAAATAAATAAAGGAGAGGAAAGCACGCATACATGAGAAAAATCTGCTAAAGTGGCACTCAATGCTTTAAAGGGATAGTTCTGTTTTTTTTGAAGTAGGGTTGTTTGAGGTACTTATCCATAGTTGTTGGCACACTCCCAATTTGGAGAGGGAGGCTGGAGTCCGACACAGAAGCTGAGCAACGTACAGCTGTGAAGGGGCCGGTGACAAAAAGGTATTTTAGCCACTAAAATTTCAGTGCAAGTGTACAATATAATGAGAGTATTTTCAACGCTTTACCTTTCGGTTCTGAGTCAAAGCCACCAGACTCCACTGACAAAAACAGTAATTTTAGCTCGCTGAACACTGGAGCTGCAGGTCTACCGCTGCTTTGGTCAGTTAGTTAGTCTGTGTTACAGTGTGACTAGCTTTGAAGAAAGCAATCTATAACAGCTCCATCTTCCAGTTGGAAATCACTGTCTGACATTACGGTAAAGCAGTGCTATACAGCATACAATAAAACTGATACTGTTTTTTCTTTTTAGGTGAATAAAATACATTTTGTTCTGACCCCTCCACAGCAGTACATTGCTTTGCTTCATTGTCAGACTTCAGCCTGCTTCTCCTAACTAGGGGCATGTCGACTGACATCAGTATGATACAGTTTATGGATAAGTACTCGAAACAACACCACATAAAAAAAAAAAACCAACAACAAAAAACTGAACTACCCTTTTAAAAGCCTTCCCGAGGACTTTTCCTTGATGGAAACATTCAATAAAAACCTACTTCATACATACACGTCATTACGAACTCCGCCTCAACTCACATTGAAAAAAAAAATCTCAAATTTTAACATTTATTACAATTGCACTGGCGCCAACACTTCCCCCTGGACAAAGGCTACACTCTCTGGACATTTAGTAACAATAAACTCTTAATAAAAACACAAAACACCATCAGATCAAAACTGAGGACTGGAAGAGGGCTCAAACTCAACGTGGAGACACTGAACTCATGACTTCAAACACAAAAGCAGGCGCAATCCAAACCACACCAAAACAGAAATGCAAAAGAAGAAGAGGGGGAAAAAGTAGATCCGGAGGAAATCAAGAAAGAAAAGAGACATTTATAAAAAGGAAGAAAAGGAGACACAGCATAAAGCAGGTGCGAGTGCAGGAGAAGATAATCCATTAGAAAAGGCTTCAATACTTCATAGGGCGGGGAAAAGCAATTGGGGGGGTGAAGTCCATCATAGCCCTCTGTTGTGACAAAAATCATTCCATCATATCTGTCAGCAGGCCAGAATTGTGCGCTCAAGATTCAGTTGACTTCCTCTTGCAGTGACTCCATAAGTCTGATCCAGTCTATACCTCCTACAGACGGAGAAGATCACAGGTGGCAGGCTCTGTCCCCTGCAAGGCCTCATGGGAGTTGAGAAGTCGCCGATGCCACTCTGATGTCTGGTGTCACCAGTTCCTCTTCATCACAACCGTCACCGACGCGAAAACAAGAGCAACTAAATGAAATCTAACTGAAAAATAGACGTACTTTGATTGTTTTCAGTTGGCTTTTTCTTTCCATTGTCTCAGTCTGACCGCATGAATTCATGTAGTGATGTCAGACTTTTTTTGTTTGTTTTTTGTCTTTATAAGATCTCAGTCGAGCTTTCACAGGCCAGCATCAGTTCTTCCGTCTCCAGATTAAATGCTGGCTCCATTTGGACTGTCCAAAGCTCCGGCACATTATTCTAACACACTTAAGCATGTGTGAGCTTTGCCACCTCAGGAGGATGGCGTCGACAGAAACCTCTGCCCCCGTCTCATATCATCATCTGTCGTCTAAGCTGGCGTCGACTCTCGAACTCCGCCGTCCTCTTATATTTACAATTAGATTTTAAAAAACTAGAGGTGTTACATGCAACATTTGGCATCTTCTCGAGTTCCCACTTGTGAGTCTTTATTGGTGTCCATTTTTTAGAAAAATATTTGTCTTTTTTTTCTCTCTTCAGTATATTGAAGCTTCTGATTGTAACAGAGAGACAAAGAGAGGCGAGGGGACAGGTGGAGCAAGCTCAGTGTGTGCATGATTTGTGTGTGTGTCGTTAGTAAAACGCCAGTCTTAAATTCTGAAATGGTCGTCTTTGAAAAGTGTCTCATCATTGCTTTAATGGAAGTGCAAATAGCTGCAAGTTGTTTTTTTTCCCCAATTACACAAAATAGGCTTTCTGTTGCTTTTTTTATGTGTGTGTTGGGATGTCAGGAGTTTACCATCTGCATCGCTGCCCCTTTGTGAAATAAACAGCCTGCAGAGCAAAGCTAACACAGGTCTTACTCGAGTGCAGTTCCCGTCTAGAGGTAGCTGTGAAGTGACCTTCAACAACGAGGGGAGTATGTGTGAGAAGTTAAGAGGGATTTTTCAACCTTTTTCCATGTTCTGTTTAAAAGGCTATGACCGCAATCTGTCTAAAAGTGCTAAATAAGTATTACTCCGCTCTTTAAACCTTTTTTCTGTACTTCATTTGATGAAGCGTTAATGCAGGTTTAATTTTTACAAAACCCTCTTTGTGATACTGGTTAGTCCACTGACAGGGAATGTTCTGACATTCTTTGAAGAGTTAATCTGTGTGTGTATGTGTCACCAGAAAGCCTGTTGTGTATGCACTGTATGTGTGAGGTGGAGAGATTCGGGAATGTTTTTGGGAAAGTTACCCAAGACCGTGTTTTGGCTCTCTCCCTCTCTTATGAAGCTCCAAAGGGACGGGGACACACACCAGCACGTACTCTATGACAGGGCGCCGTGAGGGAGACAGCAGGTCAGGGGTCAGGTGACAGGCTGCGGAGAGCGAGTACGAGGAACACGGGGAGAGGAGAGGTGGGGGGTTGTTGTCTTTACATCATAGCAGGACGCAGCAGCGGCAAAACCTCTGACGGCTGCCCCCGACAGAGGGGGGCGGAGTGACAGGAGCGAAGTACGCGTGCACTTTGATGTTAGGCAGATGGGTCTGTAGAGAGAGAAGAAGAAATGTGTTAATGGCTCATACAATAACTTTAATATCCTGAACATATGTATTTCAAACCAGTCAGGTTGTAATTTATAAATAATAAATTTGAAGACAGGCAGCATGGAATCTGATGCAACCAGTTCTGTCTCACTGCTTAGTTTTGATTCATCTCTTCTTCTGGGAGGTATATACAACAATATACAACAACAAGACACGAGACAAGTACAGTATAACATACAACAATAAACACATCAGCAGGCATAGTCACTGAGGGAGCATGATAGTCCACCACAACAACAAAAATAAAATGCTACAAAGTATCCTTGCAACTGCCTCTGAAAATGTAAGAAAAAGAAAATGATAAATAAATGAAAATAGTGCAATAGTGCTACAGCTACCAATACAAATACAATACTACATTAACAATGACTAAAATACCATAACAGTGACAGTAAAAATCAAACACTGACTATCCAGTCATGAATCGCTGACATCTATCTCTGAAACTTCATTATTACAAGCTGCCTGACCCTTTGAAACCTTAAAAAAAATGGTTTTGTGTCTTTTACAAACATGGCGGGAAAAGGCAACGAGCAACTTGGCAAGAAATATCCCACAGATTACAGGAAATTAGTAAAAGGTGATATAAAGACTTAACCAGGAAAAATGTCCAGAAAACTATATTCATAATTGCTGTACTTAAATATTTACAGTTAAGTTACAGAGACATACTCTGTTACTCTTTTTTTCCATTTTGAACACCTTTTGGAGGGTCATTTCTTATTTGTGTTTTTATCTTTCATTTTTTTCTTATTTTCAGGTAATTTTACTAATTTCTCGCTATTTTTTGGTTCATGCCTTATTAAGTTTCTCATTGCCTTCTCCCCATGTTCTTGAAAGAAATCAAACCAGTTTGCTCAAGTCTCAAAGGGAAAATCCAGCTGATAGGAAAAACTGGTTTTCATAAAAAATAACTCTTTATTAAGCTCGCTTTGCAGCTAATCAGCCCAAACGTATGTGGCTGCCCTGACCCACATCTATCAAACTGTTGTCATGCTCCACTAAGGCTCTTTCATCCTCACTTGCAGACTGTATGGCTGCTCATCAGCTATTATATATGCTCCTACATCAGTACTGCAGTAAGTAGAGCTGACACGATTGGTAGACTAATCAATTAATTGATTGACAGACACATAATCTCCAACTCTCTTAAAAACCAATTATTCATCAAAGTAACTTCTCTGTCAAAATGCTGTTTGACTTTGGGTTTTGGACTAACAAAACAATACATTTAAAGACATCGTACGCTCAGGTACCTGGATGGATTCTTTTTTAAATGACTATTTCTGGAATCTTATAGACTCAATGAATGATCATTTAATTGAGAAAATAGTTTAATTGCAGCCCAAGTTGGAAGACAGCATTTTGCTGTCAGTGGCAGCCCTGAGTGCAATGCTGCTGAAATGATATGCCAACATGATGTGACTTTTATGCTGGGTTTATTTCAAATCAGTCAGGCTCCTCAGAAGGTTTGTTACTTTTCACCCACCTGACATCACATATATTCTTCTTCGTAGGTTCCTAAGAAGTTTGAGTTCCTCAGTGAAAGCCAGTTGTAACTACAAACGGTGCTTTGTGGAGTTCTCTTTTAATAAATAAAGCTTCACTTACATTCAATTTTTGAAAAAGGCATTGTGTGTGTGTCCTTGAGATCTAACAAAAGTGTTGATTTAATTTCCCTCCTCATAACATTTACAATGCTGTTATTATTATTAGTATTATTATTTTTTAAATGTCACCCCTTTGCACCTGCGCAAGTGAAACAAAGTAAGGATCCACTGGTAAAAAAAACAAAACAAAACAAAAAAAACCCTACAACATGGCTATACTCAAGGACAAAAACCTCAAAGGGTACTTTTAACATGGACCCAGTTTTGGGAATGCTTGGGTTGAATTAAAGCATTTTCATATGATTCGTACCATGCGTGGGTACGATCGCTCCCCATCCTCTCCCCCGCTACTCAGCTATCCTCTTTAGTGATGTTGTTCCATACCTACATACATCCCAGATCCCAGGCCCATACAACAGAATGAACTTCACATTGTGCCTACTATAGTGTAGATTTTGGAGACAATGTCAAGAAAAACCCTCTTGCCTATCTTCCTATTTCATCACCGATTGCCGTGCAGTTTAGATGATGACATCAGAGGGTGTTGTTCGCATGTGTTGATTTCAGATAAGACCAGTAGCACTGAGAAATGCTTTTGCAACTCTACTCGCTGACTGCTATTTGCATTTAACAGCAGTCTACTTCTGTTTTTTTTGTACTCTTAGTTTTTACCCCTAATGTAACCACATCGGAGTACACATTATACTGGGACACCATGTTCACACTATTAAAATGAATTAGGCTTTAGGGTCAAGTAAACTTGGATCCAGAAGATGTGATTTTTATGAGGTTAAAAGTTAACTCCTACTAATTATGTATAAACAGTGAGAAGCTTTGTGGTCTACTGTACTTAACACGGAAGTGCCACAATTAGAAAGCATATACATGTAGGGGTTCATTGAGCATTAAGCTAATTAAAATGTGTTTATGTGTGTTTACAGTATATTCTCCATATGAATCATTGCTTACTCACTGCTGTTAGCCCACACAACTCACCCTTAGTCTTTTGATGCCTGCGCGGGTGATCTGCTGGCAGTCGTAGAGCTCTATGCGATCCAGACTATGGCAGCTCTTCAGGTGCTCCAGTGAGGCGTCTGTGATCAGGGGGCAGTTGTCCAGTTCGATCACCTCCAGACGGTCGTGAGCACAAGGGCCGCTGCCGAGGTGTCTGATGCCGTCATCGGTGATTAGCTCACAGTGAGACAGACTCTACAGGAGAGCCAACACAGGAGCTCCATTACTCAACTGTCTGCTAGAACAAGCTGTGAGCTGGTGCTTGTAAATACAACAGCGGTGGTAGCACACACACTCACCAGGACTTGCAAACGAGGGCAGTGGATAGACAGCTGGATGAGTGTTCCATCTGTGATCTGATGCACAAACAAAAACAAGATAAATGTCATTACTGCAGTCTCAGTACAACGGTGGAAACACAATTTGTGCCACTTGGATTGTTTATTTACCTGCACACATTCTTCTAAATCCATCTTCTCAAGTTCATGACAATTCTGCAGCAGAAACAGAGACACCGCACAGAGAGAAACTATATGACTGAATGTAGTTTTACAGATTTTTTTCCAGCACTTGCAATATTTAGTTTTTCAAGATGTTTTGTAACAAAAAACAAATCAAGTTAGTGGGAGTTTTTAGACCCTGTTTCTCTCCTAATGTAACAGCGTGTTTCTTTCTCCCACAATGGGGCGCGGCCTTGGCGATGACATGATGCCAGTTTGGTCTGTGTGTGTCATGTGATACAACTGTTTTTTAACAATCATACAGCTCTGCACTAGATTTTAAATTAGTAATACAAGGACCGTATTTTGCATAATACTAGCCAAAACAATGTATACTCAAAATTTTACAAATCAATGAATGTTGTTCCAAACCAATTCCAGGCCTGGAGAGCAGTTTCATACATTTTCCAGGAATTTCAGGACTGTGGGAGCCCTGTATTTATTAAACTTTTGTAGCATGGCATGGAGGCATTACTTTATTCTTGATGGTGCATAATGTGTATGTCATTACTCTCCTTCAATAAAGAAACAAATGTTACATCAACTTCAAATATTTGAATCAGTAAGCAAAGAGTCTGTGTGTTTGCATGCAGCCAAGAATTAGATGCCACACTCACCCGTGCTAATGTAGTGAAACCCACATCTGTGAGCTGAGAGCAGCGAGCCACTTCTAATATTCTGAAAGGAGAAAGACACGAGCAGAGGGTTTTACAACGGCATCAGTTTGACACTCTTTGGGACTTTAACTGGATCTACAGCAGTAAGGCTTGAGATAACTTTACTGCAGAAAGCCCTAGGTATTCATCTGTGAGAGACGAGAAACAATAAAGTCAAGGCCTCATCCACCTCAGAAAATGCCATTTAACCCTTTGAAACCTGGAGTGACATCATTTTTTTTTGTGCTGCTTTCAGAAGTATTTAAACCTTTGGACCTTTAGCAAATTGCGATTGGTGCGATTTCTTTCAAAAACATGGGGGGAAAAAAGAGGGAAAAACAAAAACAAAAAAAGAAAAGAAAAAAGAAAAAGTTAGGGTAAAACTATATTTAAAACCAATTATTACAATTACATAATTAAAATTATGTTACAGAAATAATTTTTATGCACATTTTTCAGGTCGTTCGTTTGGTTTTTGTTTTTTGTGGGTTTTTTTAAAATAATTTATAGTTTGCTTGTACTTTTTTGCTAATTGCAGCTTATTTTTGGGTGAGTTCTTATTTCATCACTCATTGCCCTTATCTCATGCTTTTGACAGACATCAAGCCAAATTGCACAGTTTTCAAAATGTTAAAGTAAGTTACATCTGTCTGCCATGGTCAAGTTCAAAGGTAAAATGTTAAGATTGATTCTCAGACTGAGAGGAAAGATAAATCCACTTCTACAGGATCTAGGAAGTGGTGGATGGTCATGTTGAGAGTGAGGATGTGAGTGTAGGTGTGTAAATTCACCTGAGGCGAGGGCAGTTCTGTCCCAGGGCGTGCAGGATGGCATCCGTGATATTGGCACAGCCCGATACACACAGAGACTGCAGGCGGTGACAACCCCGGCAAATTGTGATGAGGCCCTCGTCTGTGATCTGCTGCTCACAGAAAAAGAAAGAACGAGTGTTTGTACGTATTACGAGATGTGAAAACAACTTTTCTTGTGCTCACCCAAGGCTATGCATCAAAAGCAATCAAACTTTACATACAGTATATTCATGTATTTACACTCAGCTAATGAGAGCAGTTTTTTATCTACTCCATTTCCAGTATTAAGTATTGCTCAGGAAAACTGTGGAGATCAGACAGAGGGAGAAAAGGTGAGAGATAGCTCTGCAAGAGAAAAAGAAGAGGAGAAATAAGAGGAGATGATGAGACCTGAGGTGTGAGACAAGGAGGATGAGAAAAGCATTCAGGTGGCGAGGAAGGAGAAGGATTTTCGAGATAGAAAATGATGCATTGTGTGAGAAGACTTGGATATATGGGCTGGAGACTACAGTGAGCTTTGAGTTGTAAAGCACAGTGTGTGCTTTGAATAATCAGCCTATATGCTGGAAAGTAACGCCAGGAGTCCAGATTCAGGGGTTTTATAACAATGTTTTCAGATGCATTCCTTTTGATCAATGTGAAATTGCACAATGATTGTGTTTTGGTTTTTTTTAATCAATTAGATTCATCTTCTGCGCTTGTTGACTGTACTTACTGAGCATGTCTGCAAGTTGAGTGTGACGAGCTCTGGACAGTGAGCCCCGATATGCTTCAGAGCCTCGTCCTCTAGCTGTGGAAGACATTGACAGAGGAAAGACTGCAGTCATCTAAAATCAAACTACACTTATTAAATATAGCAAAACATACAAAGATTATCCCACCAGCACCGCAAAGTTGAATCGACGTCTGGCAACTGAGTGTATACGTTTTGTCATTTAAATTAATGATCTGTGACATGTTCATAGAGATAGGTGGTTGTTTTCACACAGTAGTGTTGACTGTTGATAGAACAAACGGTGCTATAAGAAGGCGTTCACAGTATAAACAATGTCTGGCATGCCTTTCCTCAAACACATCCTCTGTTACACAGGAAGCGATGCATTTAATGTTTGTGGTGACAGCGACAGCATTCAGTTGGAATGAAAATAAGAAATACTCTGTAGCTTCTGTAGTGTGTGTTGACTATGATGAAACATGGCATTTGGTTTTGTACAAAACACATTAGCACCTATACATGAGTGCGGTGTTGAGCAATAAGAGCTGAGCACCTAAGATGTCACCTATACCAAACAATGAAGTTCTATAAGTTGAGTTGCCCTCAGATTTATCCAATTCAATTTTGTACTGAATTAAATAATCTGCAACTCATAACCTGGTCTGCATCTCTAGTTCACATTAAGCCCTGAACCATACCTGTGTGCATCCTTTGAGGAAAAGGCCTTTGAGTCCAGGACAGCACCGCACCAGGGCCTGGATACCATCCTTTGTGACCTGATCACACCAGGAGATGTTGAGCTGCTCCAGGAGGGGGCATCCCTCGCTGACAGGAGGAAATCAGAAAAAAAAGTGAGAGATGGAAAGGAAAGACTGCAAAAGAAGACCACAACAATGACAGAGAGAGAGAAAGAATACAGAGAAAATACCCTGGAAGTACACAATGTGGGGGAAATCTCTCTGATTTCAAATTAAAGTACTTTTTGTATAAAAATTTTTAAATCTATAACTCTGCCTTGCTTGAGTGACTGGTGTAGTTTTAACACAGGAAATCAATGAGGGATAACACGTGGTATACAAGTGATGAATATGCATCTTTAAACAGTAACTTCATTACTTTTCAACCTGGATCCTGTTTTCCCATGTTTTTGTGTCTAAGTGACTAATCGGAACAACATTTTTTTTTAATTGGTCCAGTATTGAGTCAGAGTGCTGCAGCCTGCACTTGGGGCAATTACACACTGTTGATGTGCATCCACTCAAAGTGTTTTTTTTGCTCAAATCGTTATTTTATGTCTGACAACATGATGGAAATGATCCCTACAGAGACAGACCATTTTGTTAAATTGAGATCCATTCCATGTAACCAGAAACAGCCCCAAAATTGCTCTAGCCAAACTCACCAGAGTCTAATTTAACAAACAGCCAGCATATTTTCATATCTAAGTCCATGAATTAAGGGTTTATTTCAACCAAAATTGAATTAAGTTTGTTTTATGACGATGAAATACTGTTTATTTAAATAGATTTTGGTGGCTTTGGTGATAAGGATTTTGGAGCCGTTTCTGGTTCAACTAAAAGGATCTTACTCTTTAACAAAATGGTCTGTCTCTGTAGGTACCATTTCAGCATTACTGTCAGATACTTAATATAATCATTTGAGCCTGTCAGTGGCAATAAATAGCATTTTTTGTCAATGTAGAATAATGGTGTGCACATGCACCAAGAGATTACTGTACATTTGCTGTCTTTTTCATGGAAGCTGGCTGCAGCACTCTTACTCAAAATTGTTGTCCCCATTTGTCACTTTAAACACAAAAACATGGAAAAATATGGTCCAGGTTGAAAAATACCGACCTCACCCTTTAATATGTTATAAATTCAGCTGGAGTATACATCACAAAGTTAACCGTACACACCTGAGAGCTTTGAGTGACAGGTTGGTGATTGAGGTACAGGAGGCGAGGTCCAGGTGCTTCAACTTTGGACAGAACTTACTGAGGCTATTACACGTGCTGCAGAAGAGAAAAACAATGAGTTTTGAAGTAGAAGCGACATTATGTTACATTGGCATCCCAGAAGAATGCACGTACCTGTCAGTGATCTTGGTGCAGCCGTTCAGACTAAGCAGCTCGATGTTTCTGCAGTTCTGCGAAAAAGTCCTACAGAAAAAAAAATTCATGTGTTCAGACAGAATTTGCCAGTTTCTCTCTCACCAGGATCTGAACTAAAATTACGGTTTCCATCAAGCTAGTCCTTGCCAGAAACTCACCTCAGGGCACTGTCACCCACACCCAGACAACCCCGCAGGCTCAGCTTCCTGAGGAACCCCCCACATCGCTTTGAGATGTTCTCCACCACCCGGCCCTGCAACAAAAACAATCCCCTCAGCCTGCTGTATTTGCTGCTACGCTTCAGTTCAAAATAATGACAGATTAGGAGTGAAGTGTGAAGGGAAAAGTAAACACCACAGATTGAAGTTACAGGTGCGAGTAAAGATGATCAGATTCACGCTGGGTTCGCACTGGATGTGGAAGCGCACTGATATGTTAATTGTCGCTCAGCCGCCTCTCAGCAGCCACCCGGCCATTCACACCAAGAGTGCCTTTCTTGGTGCAGGTCAGCAGCGATTCTCCCTCTCTGCTCCTTTCTTATCACGCAGAGAGCTCTGTACCTGTCTCTCTGTTTCTGCTTGTTTGTGTGTCTCTGGCTGTGTGTCTGTCAGTGTATGCGTGCGTCCCTGTGTGCCTGTCTGTCCCTGTGTGTCTGCTCGTCTCTACCCCTCTCAGTTTAGACACAGCTGACATACATTGTGGACACACTGGATTCATATTTTATCATTTATAATGATCAGTTCATGTATATCATATCTACTATATCATTTATATTTTTTCATAATACAATATTCACAGTGTTTTCCTGCTGCTTGTGGCATGTGACAAAATAGACCACGTGCCACAACTATCACTGCAGATCACCAGCCTGCCACACAGCTCGAGGCCACGTCACATCCAGTGTGAACGGTCTCACTGCTCAACATGGCTGCAGAAAGCGAGCAGGTGATGCTCCATGCAAAATGGGCGCCCTTCCTGGCCTTTCCACGCCCAGTGTGAACCCAGCGTTACTCACCTCAATGTCCCTCTGAAAGTCAAAGAGGTCAATCCGTTGCCAGTTACTGCCATCCAAAGCCAGAACGTTCCAGGACTGAGAGTAGGGAGGGAGAAAACAGCCAGTTAGGATCAAGTTTTTTTCTCAAACATACCACATACACACACTAAAAAACACACAGACAGTCACGCACTCGTGCATCCACACACACCTTGTGAACACAAACTCACCCGTGAGACCTGGGCACAGCGACAGAGTGTCACCACATCCAGAAAGGAGAAGATTCTGGAAGACAGACAGGGACGGTTTAGAGACCCTGATCCCCGCTGCCAGAAGCTTCCTCTTTACACTGAACTGCCCTCAACTCAGCCCTGCTCCTGCTTCCACTCACAGCACAGAGGTGTGAGTCAATCCGCTAATGTTGTCTCTGACTGTCAGGCAGGATAGATGTGTTTATTCAAAGTGGCGTGGAAGACGTTAAATCTGCTTCTAAGGAACAGAGCTGGAAACTAACTATGAGAACCCCTGGATGCAGCAAAAACCGTATTTGGGTTGAAGCAGGGATGCAGCGAGTCCCAGCAAAAGCCTGCCAGCCTCACAAATCAGGGCTCTGAACCTAGCCGAGCAGCACAGAGTCAGCAGCCGCAGCACAGGCAGCTCGGCTGGCGAGGCCGAGGCTTGAGTTATGGCCTTCATTTTCTGTTTGCTCAGGGGCTCTTCGATTTTTTTTCTTCCCGAATTCAATTTGAATGCTTTATAGCCTTGAGCATCTGTTTTTAATTGCAGTTTTAGCATAGGGGGAGCAGCAGTAGGATGGGGAACGAGGGGAAACTTGGTTAGTTTAAATATTTGCTAAAGGGCACACACAGTCCATGATTGTGAGATGCACAAGGTGTGTGTGTGTGTTTCTGAGTTTGGTGGTTGTAGCAGGAGAAGAGTGGTGAATGGCTAATTGAACCTTTGTGTATGATTGTGCTGAGCAAAGGCAGGAGGGTGAGTGGGCAACATGCTATCTTTGCTTGTAAAAATATTCAAAAGTTTGGACAGATTACTCACCGTAGCAACAGCTCCTTAGGCAGCTTCTTATTGATGACCGCCTCATCGCTGTTTGTGAACATCTGAAACAATGCAGAGGATATTATTAGTCCTAGCAGTCTTGTTTTAACATAGATAGCCCCCCCTCCATCCAATCAACTCACTCAAGGACAGCCCCAGCATAAAACCCAAGGGTAAATGATCGTAATCTCATCAGTTGAGATAGACTCAATGTCAAGTTACTGAGGGTGACGGGAGATAAAGCAGCACAGGAGACTGGAATTTGTGTCTTCTAAGCAAAATCAGCAGGGTAGGACTTTGTACTGTTGACTACAGAGGCTGCGATGGCCTCTGCTTTTATGTTATCTTTTGCATGAATATTCTCCCCTTACTTCTTGTGCTGTTTACACTGTTGAACTAATGTCAGTGTCAAAATCAGCACACACCGAGAAAGTAAGCTAGAATTACAGCTGCAATGGTTAATTGATAACTTTTAGATTTAGGGGGATATATTGGCAGAAATTGACTATAATATAATAAGTGTGTTTTCTTTTGTGTATAATCACTTGGAAATAAGAATCATCATGTTGTTATAACCTTAAAATGAGATGTTAATATCTACATAGGTGGCGGGTCCACAAAAGATTGCCATGTTGCACCGCCATGTTTTTACAGTCACCCAGAACGGACAAATCAAACAGTGGGGGCCGTTTTTTGGGGTGTTTTTTTGCATTGCATTCTGAGACGAGCAGCGATGGAAAAACACAAATTATTTTAAACATGAAACTGCATTATTCTGTGTTTTTACTGGTTCAAATCAGTGGGTCTGTTTGTTCTGGAGAGGAAGAGACCTCTGCGGATAATTTGGCTCCTGGTAAAAACCTCCTGACTGTCTGAATCTTCAGTTATCAGAGAAAAAGGAGAGCATAAAATAGCAGGTGTGGGCTACTCAGCTAGCGACCCATCTCTGACAAGTCAAAAAGCATCGGAGAAACACTGATTTATAATGAGAAACTGCCTTATTCAATGATTTTACTGGTTTATATACTAGGTCCATTTATTTTTGAGAGAAGGAGACCTCTGCAGATAATTCAGCTCCCAGTAAAAGCAGGAAACGTTTCAGCTGGTTGCAATCTGCAATCCTCACAGCTCGATGCCACTAAAGCCCCCTAAATCTTCCACACTGGACCTTTAAATTAATTGCAAGCTAATTTGGTCATCAAATAATCGGTTTGAGTTATGTCAAAATTCTGTCATTCCAGTTTCTTAAATGTAAATATTATCTGCTTTGTTTACTCGTCTATGACAGTAAATGGAATATCTTTGGACAAAACAAGACATTTGAAGATGCCATTGGCAAACACTGGAAGACATTTTTCACCAATTTTCTGACATGTTATAGATCAAAAAACTAATGAAATTAATTGAGAAAATAATGGACAGTGAAAACAACTGTTAGATGCAGTCCTAACTGGAATTAGTTACAATTTATCTTGTGTGACTCTCGGACAAATTGCTCCAGATTCTGCAAACAGCTAATGGATTTCCACACAAATAATTGCATGCTGTGGGAGCACAAACACTCGCCTCTAATCCACAGAAAAGGCCTCAGTACACAAAGAGACAAATAATTAGCATTTATTAAGACCCAGCTATTTAGATACACACACACACTTATTGAATGCTCCAGACGTCACATTATTTGTGGGAAATAATACACTGCAAGATTGTAAAATGTAAGACATGGAAACGATGACATTTGGGTGCATCCACTGACTCACAACAGGGCGAATGAAGCAACATCTGGCCCAATCCATTTTCCTCCATAGATTTAGAAAGATAAATTTAAACCAGGGACAGGATAATTGAGGGGTGGGAGCTTCTGTGTGTAAATAAAAAGTGCGCATAGTATTTACAATAGGCAAACATCCCTGACAAGATCGACAAGGAATTTGCATGTCCTTATTTGCACTTTCTTACAGGTGCAAACATGAAGCAGCCATGATCCAAAAAAATAGAGAAACGTTTATGTGTTGTTTAAACAAAAACAAATATTTTATGGGTTTATATGATTTTGGGTGTCTGTCCTAAAACCACAATCACAATAGCTTGAGATTTTGAGGTACTTCTAAACTTAAGCAAACCTATTCATCAGCTCATAAAAACAAACTGACAGCTCTGTGTGTTTAGAAATCCAGTCAGCTCTGGGTGGGTTAAAGCCTCTCAATGTCTCTCTCTCTGATAGACATACTAACTACACACACACACACACACACACACACACACACACACACACACACACAAAGCTGTCTATGCAGGGGCTGTCTGCCAGCGCAGACGTGTAAAATTTTGAGGGAGTAAGAAGGGACAGACATTTCGCGTTTGGATTTGGGGCAAATTGACTCTGACAGCTCGCCCTCCACAGAGCTACTTTCTGGCCAAATAATCCAGGGCCATTTCCAAAGAACCAGATGCGCATGGTCAACGGGCATACACTGTCCCCTTTTGTAATCTAACATAAAATGAACCTGATGCTGCATGAATGTGAGCATTATGTTTTCTCCACTGGTCAGCTATAGCCAGTGAAGCAGGCCTGGCAGGAGGTAAAAGCTGGGTGAGCTGTAACCTCCAGCTAGAGAGCACAACAAAACGTATTTTTAGAAAAACTCTTATTTTGTTGTTTCCTTGGATTATATTAACATTAGTCTGGCATTTGTAACCGCACTTTATACTATCAGTTGACATTAAATCAGTGCTGAAATTTGGTTCAGATATTTAGTGTGTCCTTCCCTGCATCTATGGATGTAAGGACAACTTATACATGAAATACCAAAGAGACAAGCCATCTGCCATTAACATTGCTTTCCATCTGCCATTAACATTGCTTTGTTACTTACATTTTAAATTTGCTTCAACAAGTCTTACATCAATACACCCTATGATACAAAAGTTGTGTTAATGTCAATATGGTTATGATTCATATTATTTTTAATTGGGAAGTGGATTCGGGGGAAATAATGTCTGTATACTTTTCAGAGTGCTGTAGTCTTTTGTTAAAGGCTGGTTTACAACAGATCAGTATCTACTGCAGAGGAGAAAAGCCACAAAGAATATGGCAGGAAATGTTTGGAAATGCCTGTCAGAGTAAAACTCTCCCTAGCATACAATGCCGCTAATGGTTTTGATTATATATTATATATTTAGACTTCATGCTGTGAACTTTGCACATCCCCTGGACAATGTTTTAGCATATTACTGCTTGGACTGCAGCTAACAATTATTTTTATTGTTGATTAATCTGTCTATTATTTCTTGACTAATCAATTTGTCTTGTGGTCTGTAAAACGACAGAAAATTGTGAAAATATGCTGATCTGTGTTTCCCAAAGCCAAATCTGATGTCCAGAAATGTCTTGTTTGTCCACAACCCAAAGATATTCAGTTCACTGTCACAGAGGGGAAACCAGAAAATAATCACATTTACGAAGCTGGGATCAGAGAAATGTGACTTTTTTTTCCAAGAAAAAAATCCTCATAATGATTAACTGCTTATCAGATTAGTCAGCAATGCATTGAATGATTGACAATAAATCAATTAGCCCATTAATCATTGGATCCTTTATTTCAAAACTACTCAGCTACTTCTAAAACCATTACGCTCCATGTCTTACAACAAACGTTTGGTAAATATTGTCATAGTAATTGTTATAATTTTATAAAGCATTTTTGTTCTATTTTCATCTATGTCAATTCCATTTTCAGTTCAATTTTATTTATAAAGTGCAATATCAAATATCATAATTTGTCTCAGAGGCCTTTACAGCACATGACATCCCTATGTCCTTGGACCCTCACAGCGAAAAGTGACCCCACCCCCCAAAAAAAACTCTTTAATGGGAAAAATACCTTTAATGGGGAATCTATGTACCTGAACTTTTGTTGCTCTTTTTTTCATTTTCATTTTCAATTATCTCTTGCTGTATTTTGAATTATGCCCCAATAAACCAAAGTAAATTTCTTGAATGCGAAAACCTACTTTCCAATAAAGTCGAATCTGATGTCTCTGAAGGATTGTGTTGTGAATAGGACTGTAACTTTATAAATCGATATAAATTTCCAAAATATACAAATTTAGTTACATTTCACGTGAAACCAATACTAGACAACTTTGAAGGGAATGCTTGTTGTTAATCTTGTTTAAACTAACTTGCAGGACAGAAGCTCCATAAACAACAATGCACAACTTTTATTTTGAAGTCAAGGTCGCGCCACTTCCGGTGTCCACTCAGTTTACCACAACAGCTCCGCCGCAGCTGTCGGGCCAGAAGGTAACGGCCTGAATCTTCTGAGTCGTCAGCTGTTGCACCGTTAAAAATAAATAAAACCACACACAAATCCCACGCTAGCTGGGGATTAAACAACACCAAGTGCTCAAGCTACACAGCCCAATGTCACCGGCCGGATACACATAGCGTTAGAGTGCAAGTTTTCACCCAAAAATACTCAGCTCGCAGCTGCGACACAAAGTTTACACAACGGTAAACGCTACAAAAAGACACTGTAGCTTATGTTTGTGTGCATGTGGCCCCCTCTGCTACCTGTGCAGGCTGCGGTGTGTGTTACATTGTGGCAGCTCGGGCCTTTTTGTTGATAGTTTGCGGTGCTAACACGGGGTGCATGTAGCAGTCAGAACCTCAGGCCCCCACAACCGGAGCAGCCAACACAGCTATGCAAGCCTCCCCCAAAAATCTTAGCTTGTTAAAATAACGCTCACACGTTTCTGGGGACAACTATAAAACAGACTCTTAGAAAAATAAAGATAGGAAATTCATTTATCCGGGTGAATATGTTAATGTGGGGCTGCTCGGCGTGCTCTGTGTAGCCTCGGTGTCTTTGTTTTGACGGAGCAAAGGGAAGCGAGCATAGCATTTTAGGACCTTTAAAAACCCAACATTTATTGATAATAAAACCACATGGTAGAATATAACA
Source organism: Plectropomus leopardus (assembly GCF_008729295.1). Taxonomy (NCBI): domain Eukaryota; kingdom Metazoa; phylum Chordata; class Actinopteri; order Perciformes; family Serranidae; genus Plectropomus; species Plectropomus leopardus. The sequence continues at coordinate 11,165,187 of NC_056479.1, read as the reverse complement.
ACTTGTTACCTCAACCAAATGACACACCGGGCCTCGACTGTGTTGTTTGAACAAAACAACAGCGTTTGACCTAATCCCAAACACTGACTGCGGAAGCTGCATCAATAAGCGCAGTTTTACAATAAACACAGGGACAGTCACCATGTAGGCCCGTATCCTAACGTGTTTAATAGCTACGGTGAATGTGTGTCAATGGCTGTCAGGTAATATTAACGCTCAACTCACCTCAAACCGGCTCCGCGAAACACCATTTACCTCCTTCCCCATGACGGGACGCTGGTTACCGACTCAATGAATCCGGTGTAGGCGAAGTGAAATGCAGATACAGGCCCTCTTCCTGCCGATTCCCCTCCACGACTATCATGCTACCGTCCTCTCGGTAGCTCCCGGGGTGCGATGTCGTTGTGTTTTCGGCCTGTAACACAAACGGCAAAACCTCGTTTCTGATAAAATATGAGCTACAGGCAGCAGCCAGCCAATAAGCCACTTCTCTTATCTGCTGGCTTCGCCCTCACCTCCTCCTCCTCCTCCCCCTGTACAGCTTTCCATCCATCCACACAATAGCCCGACAGGAATAAAACCTGGCAGCTTAAAATTGAGCTGGTATACTACGCCTACATCACTTAAAAATAATAAACATAATAATAAAAAAGGAGTTGCGGCATGTACACACACACACACACACACACACACGCAAAACAACAGCCTTACTCACTTGTTGTGGTCCTTTAAAGTAGGCCCAGTGCAAGCTCATGAGTAAAGATACATATCAAAGTAGGGTGTCAACCGCTTGAATACCCACGTAGCACGAATATCTGGCTAAAGGCAACAGGTTCAGGGCTAAATATTTCATCTAGGCTTTTTTTTTTTTTTTAGATAAAAGTTAGATACGGTGGTAATATATTTTAACACTACCGAAGACAAAGACAGACCTATTGGGATATGCGGGAATATATATAGTGGATGTTTTCCCACATCAGTCCTACCTGAAATAACAAATAGCTCATCTAAGTTTGTTTTTTTTAAATTTATTAATAATTTCAACTTTTAGGCCCTGTCATTGAACAGTTGGCAATAGCGTTTTTTGTCTCCAACAACCACAGAAGCTGAGGTTTTGGTCCTCATATGACACAATAAACGCATAAATAAATATTTACTTTATTTTATATTATTTATTGTTTTCAAACAAACATTGTAACTCTGTTATTACTGTAGGAAACGACACTTCCTCGTTTGTCGTTGGCCACGCCCCAGTGAGACAGTGGATCCAATCATCATCCAGGACGTCTGCTCGTCTTACTGCGTAATCATACCGGGAAGCATACGCCTGACAACAGTGGGTCATATATGCTTCTTATCTATTAAAAATAATTACAGAGAAATACATGCTTTATTTCAGAAAGATGGTGTCTGTCCCGTGTGTGGTTACTTATTGGAACAGTTTATTGGAACAGCAACAAACGACCTAAATTGGAAATCTCTGAAATTTACCCTAGAAGTACCCTATATGATGACTAAAAAACTGTCCTTTAAAATTATACACATATACCCAGATAATCACTTTCTGGGGGCGTTACATCGCTTTCTGATATTTCATTTTATTCTGAAAATCTTTGTATTTTGTGCTTAAGCTTGAAAAGTGCTATAGAGATAAAGATGACAACAGCGATGACGATTTGCCTATTATTATTATTACTATTATTATTATTATTATTAATATTATTATTATTATTGTTATTATATATTATTATTATTATTATTATTATTGTTATTATTATTATTATTATTAGTAGTAGTAGTAGTAGTAGTAGTAGTAGTATTATATTAGTATTATTATTATTATTACGCTAATGGAATACTTGAGTTGACTTGTTACTGATAATTTTGACTCTGATCCAACTTAATACCTTAAGAATGTTTGGTTTTAATAAATATAGTAGCAGTAAAATTAAAGACTAATATTTTACTCACCTTAAAATTATTTTGGAAAAATATTTAAAAAAGTACAATAACTTTTAACCCCCATTTACTACACAAGAAACAAGAATGCTATTAAGACAATGAATTTGTGCAACCTCTTTAATGTATTTGTATGAATGAATATTGTCCTCTGGCTTTGTATATGTAATCTGTCCCCTGGCAGCTTTCTATCTGTTTTTCTTTACCATAAAGTCTGTGGTTTAATTGTGATTGATATATATCACATTTGTGTCTTTTGTATTTGATTGTTTAATAAAGATAATTGAAACTGGAAAAAAACCCTCACTTGACAACAGTACAATGTCACCTGGAGTGCAAAAATAAATGTAACTACGGAAACATTTTACTGTCTATTGAGTCAAGAATGCTTTACTATGGAAACCCAACCTGCAGTAATTTAGGCCTATAATAATACATGTAATCATTTTTGCTCTTGGTGCAGTATAGCTTATAAGGTTTGTCACACTTGTTTTCCTGCTGTTAAATTGACATAACAGATGCTTGATATTGTAATCCATCCATCAGCTAATCTAAATATTGTCACCCTATAGGCTATACTTAGCCTATTTGCTTTCAGGTAAGATGACCATAACTGCTTTCTACTAGACCTGACTTGTGACGTGAAATGTGAGACAAACATAAGAATGCATTTGTCACCTAATACATATTCCTTTGTGCAATATCAAAAAGTAGCCTCATAAAACTGCACACTCCTCCCACTCTATCAAACATGATTCATCTGCCAGAAATGGACAGCTTTGACATGGGGTGGCTGGTAGCTCCAGCCTCCTTTTCAGCTCTTTTTGGATTTGCATTTTACCATAAGCCTATTTTTCATAATCCTCATAATTAACTGCTTACTATGGCATGTGAAGCCACTAGTACCTTACCCTTAACCTGTTTATACCTATGACACTTAACAACCTGTTAGTATGTCAGGCATTGTGCACATTTGGTTTGTGCACCTTATTGATAACCATTCTCATTTATATTTTGTTTATTTGCACTCTGTAGGCCTAACCTATATTTGCACTCTTTCCCACTTTGCACTGCAAACTGCTGCCCCACAGTATCTTATCTTATTTTATCTTATCTCTGTGCAAAGTAAACATTTTTTCCTGTACTTTATCTGCTAGAATATTACTTGCCCTCGATTTGACACAATTATTTAGGAATATGCAATCAGATAAGAACGGTCTTAAACCTAGATTTTGACAGGGGCCCTCCTCAAGAGAGGGCCCCAAAATTAGCAGAATGTGCAAAGTGGCACCTATAACAAACCTGCTTATCATGTCAGTTGGTAATGTACCTTAGTGCTGCATAATCAAAGAGTTGCTTTTCAAAAAACAAAACAAAAAAACCCCAAAAAAACACAGATACTATCCAGTAAATTCTATTATTTAAAGATACATACCTGACATGAATGACAAATGCACCTTTTGCAACAATATGGTAGAAACATTCAAACAATTTGCTCATTATTTCAGCTTTGTATTCATAAAATACGTTTTTAGAGAAATTGCCCTCATATACCACAAAAAAAAATCTGATCTAGGTACATAACGTAAAACAATGTCAAACTTGAAAATGTGTAATAAAAAATGTCTGGTTTTTGAACTGTCATTATTTTCATTTGTAAATTTTTGTATTGACCGCTAAATGTACGGTTTTCAAAACAAAAACATGGTCCTGTTATTTCCGTTTCCTGTGAGAACAATGCTGTGTATTCTTTTATTTCAAATGAAAACCCTGTAATATTTAACTAGTTAAAAATGTTGAAATTCTTTTTTACTTTTACAGATTGATGCATCTCACTGAGCATTTTGCGTTGCTGGCGCGCGACCGTGACTACAGTAGGCGGGCCATGTGTTGTGATAGGCCGTTGCTAAGATACGCATAAGATTGACAGTGTTCCGGTTTCCGGTTCATTCCGCTGTGCGCAGAAGTTGCTAGTCACAGGAGCCACAATGGCGTTTGTAGTCTCCTTCAGCTAGGGCTGTGGATGATATTAAATCCACTAGCATCGCCCTAAATATAGGCCTGGTTGATTCCCAGAGCCATTGATAATAAACTGGAACATCTACTGCACACGAAAATACTATGATTTCTGATCAATATTGACTTTATAGGAGATAAAACTTACATTAAAGGGAACATGTAAACAGTAACGTACCAACCGGGTCAAGTTTTCATTTTGTTCGAGAAACGAGCATCTTTTTAATGAAGGCATTTGCTTGTTTCTGAATGCTAAGACCGTAATTCTGTGGAATAAAAACACCTTTACTTAACTTGGCACCGGACAAGGACACCTTTCACAAAGGGACTTTTTCTTTTTTACGAGTCAGCTCGCTAGCCGCCGAGCATTAGCTAGCGGTGCTAGCTAAATTGAGACGGAGACGACAGCACAATGCTCCGATGTTTGGTTGGGATCTTTTTCATTCACTGACTTATTCAAAGTACAAACTTTACAGCACTGGAAAACCACCGTGGCTTATTTTTTGCTTTGACGAGCTATGCTGGAGATCTCTGGAATGAATTGGCGCTGAGGAGGACTGGACTTGAGCGGCCTGGTCTGTTTATTTTGTGTATTTTCTTGCCCTGTTTCTGCTTAGTAACACTTTAAGTAGCTGCTGTTCTCCTGCTGTGAATGAATTGCCTGGACCACCGAAGCCCAGACGCAGGAGAGGTAACGATACCGACGCCGGCGTGAGGGATGCCTGGGTCGGACCGACACCATGGGACCAAGAGGAAGCCGGAATCTAGCAGCAACAGCGGTGTGCCACACCAGACCCAGGCCTCGACTCATACCTCTGCGGGAGACAGGGCGAGCAAAGACGGCAAGGTGCAGTTTAAATCTTCAATGTCCTCTTCCTCTTCAAAACGTAAAAGGCATAAATCAACCAAACATAATCGGGAATACTTGGCGGCACCAGGACCCGAATATTTTACCCTGGGCGATGCGGCGCCACCTGGTGTCCACACGGTGAAGCCTCTGGTGGAGTACGATGATATCAGCTCGGACTCGGACACTTTCTCGGACTTGCCGTCCTCCAGGCCTCCCGAAAGGGGGGTTGTGGACCGACTGGAGCCCTCACCAGAATACGAGAGGGAGGATATCGGCAGACCGGTCGTCAGTAGAGAGAACAGGGGACACAGACACTCCCGAAAAAAATCAAAGGACCCTAACAAAGTTAGAGACCCTGGGAATGGTGAACGAGGGTACAGGAAAAAGACCAGCAAAGACCGCGAGAAAGGCAGCTCCGGAAGGGTCAAGGAGAAGGTCGCCTCATCTGGCCCCTCATCCAAACGCCAGCTCCAGCCGGAGGGTGACTATAAGCGTGGGGAGCTGATGCTTTCCACCCAGCTACAGCCTGTAGCCAGTGTAGGAAGCACCACCTCGTCTACATCCTCATCTCGCAGCAAGGAGAGCAGCCGCTCAGGGAAGTCCCGCAAAGACAAGCAGCAGCGGAAAGAGGCCCGAGCGGAGGGCAGCCGCACCTCCTCCCAGAAGAACCGAGCAGACAGGAGCCACCGCAAGTCCTCTAAGGCCCACAAGTCGAGCCCTAAGGGCAAGTCCTCAAGAGGGGGCAGCCCCCGCAGGAAGACCACCAGCGCTGCTCTTTCGCCCAGTCCCAGGAGAGTGGCTGGCAGTGAGAGTCCACAGGCCAGTGGGTATGTGCAGCAGGTGGACGACGGTTACTCCAAGCGGAGGGTGGCCCAGCAGAGCCCCAGTCCTTATGGGGACATGTCCCGCCGCAGCAGACAGAGATCGGAGAGCCCCTATGGCAGCAGACACAGGTCCTCCAGCTTTGAGAGGGACAGCAGCCCCTACTCACGGAGACGCTCCATCAGCCCCTATGCTACCCGCAGGTCCTCCAGCACCAGCCCCATGTCTCGGTGAGTATACACCTGGGATCCTCATCTTGTTTTGCTTGGGGGGCCACTTTTGCAAAATAGGAGGAGCTTGTGGTTGCAGTTACAGCAGCCCCTGACATGTTTCTAAGATTTTAGGCCGTTTCTAGGATTTTAGGATGTTTACATTTTTGGGTGGTATTGCTGGATTTATGGACATTTTTATGATTTAAGGACATTTCCTTTTTTTTAGGATGTTTCTCTGATTTTAAGATGATTTGAGGATTTTAGGACCATTCTAGGATTTTAGGACATTAGGGCCTAGCTAGGACTTATGTCAGGGGATTCAGGGGATGCCGTTTATCTTAAAAAACAAGCACTACTTTGATGCCATTTCATGCATTCTGACCCCCTGTATACTAAAAGTACAAAAACAAGTTCCATTGTGAATCAGGTGGTTTGAGGGCCACCCAGCACCCTCTTGGGGGCCAGATTTGGCCCGTGTGCCGTAAGTTGACTATCACTGATATATCTAATGTTTAGAAAAGATAAACAGCTGACATTTATATATATAATATCAGGTGAGTATTGCACCGAACAAAAGACCCCCATTAATCTTTGTAGTATTTTGCATAGTGACACACATTTGATATTCTGACGTCCAGGTTATATTGGGCTATTTGCTTAAACATGAGCAACATGCATTGTAAATGTAAAGTCAGGCAGACCTGTTGCACTTGCACTGCCCGTCTTCCTTTAGCAAAAATATTTATTGTGAAAAAGGAAGTTTGTTTAAGAGTCGCTTGTAGACCTTATGTAGCAGACAAAAGCTTGAAGGTGAGAGAATTAAAGACTGAAGGTGGTGTCAAGACAGACAAGTGACCACACTTCAGCCATTTTATTTTTCAGCGCAAAATGTCAGTTAATCGTGAACTTGAATGAGGAGTTATTGTTCTCTTTAAAGGCAAATTAAATGCAACTTCAATGAAGAACTGGGGACAGCAGCCCCTGTGAGAACACTTGTTTTATAGATAATGAGACTATATTTTTGATGTTTATACCTTCCCCACATCATACAAAGCCAGTTATCATTTCCAGTTCCCACATCTGGTTGGAAGAGTAGAGTATGCAGTAGACTGATTATTACTTGTATCAGCAGAATAATAGAGCTACGAAAAGTCTAGAAATGTCTTCAAAATTGCAAAAATGTTTTTACAGCTATTTATCTGGTTGTTTCAAAATTTTCTATTATTAATTTTGAAGAAATGGTGATGTATATCTGTGAGTGGAAGTGAGTCAAAGCAAATGTAAACTAGAAAATTAGACAAGGAAAAAAACTTCATTATTTTAGGTTATGGGAAAAACAGATGTCTCACTTTTGGCTTAGTTATCTATATTTATATTCATGTCTGTTACATTCAATGTCGAAGGGTCCACAACGTTTTGTTTTTATCATGAGATGATCAACGGCCATTTTGTTTGGTGATTGAAGATGTTTGCTAACTCTGTTCATTTTTTAAAAATTGAATTTCCAAATGCATGCAACATGTTTTTATGCTGTTCTCTGACTCCATGAACATGCGCTAGAATATGAAATGTTTATGACATTTAAAGAAATGCATTTCTTTTATTTAGACGCTCTGGCCGCTCCAGAAGTCGCTCCCCTCTGCACTTCTCAACTTCTCGTCGCTCCTCCTCTCGTTCCCGTAGCAAGAGGCACACTTCCTCTGTGGCAGCGGGGGCCAGCTCACACAGCAGCCGGCCAACTAGCCGCTCCCCTCCCGCCACCCGCCTGCCACTCAACTCCAGCCTGGGAGCAGAGCTGAGCCGCAGGAAGAAGGAACGGCAGGCGGCAGAGGCAGCTGCTCGTGCTAGTGGTGGTGGTGTTTCTTCTTCCCCTCCTCCGTCGGCCCGTAAATCCGCAGGCTCCTCCTCATCACGGCCAACTAAAGCTGCGGCTCCTCAGCCAGAAAAAGACTCTGCAGCAGCAGAACCTCCGCCCCCACCACCTGCACCCTTACCCCAGGACGCTCCCAGCAGTGAAGATCAGGTTACTGCTCCCCTACCTTCCCCTTCCCCCCCTTCTCCTGCACCTCCTCCACCCTCTCCTCCTGCGCCACCCGCCCCAGCCACCCAGGCTCCACCACCGCCACCTGAGGCAGAAACAGTAATTCAGCCTCCTACACCACCAACCACATCCCAGGCCAAATCGCCGCCTCCGGCTCCTCCACGCAGCCCTGTACGCCAGCTCCCGCTCCACAAGACGTCGACGCTGCCTCTTCTACCTTTACCGCCTGCACTGCTGGGAAACACTCAGGACAGGTGAGTCGTACAGATGTCTCACTGGAGACTCGTCTCAGTGCAGGCCCGCCTCTTGTCTGAGTGAAAATCAAATTTGTGCAACTTCGATCCGTGCTTTTAAAATTCAGCCCGCAGTACACAGATAATACACCGCTGAAGTTATCACCTTTTTGTTGCATTGTCATCCATTTATCATCACTCATGTGAGGTAAGAGACATTTCAAGACATCCCTGAAGATTTCGTAACTTGTGACGAGTCACTGATTTTATATCTGCCTCCTTTAGACATTAGTCAAAGGTGTATCATAACAGTGCGTGTAGTTTGTGTAAATAATTATGGTAAACTTCCCTCCATCTTACCAGTGCCCAGATCTCCCAGCTCATGCCAGATGACAGGTTTTGGGTCATCTAGCGGATTTTTGCTGATTCGAGGGCTCTTGCTCAAACTACAGATTGTACTTTACTTTTTATTTTCCTATGCCTGCGTAAACAAACACGAAGAGACAGAGATTGCGAGGGAGACCCGCGCTCTCTCTTTCTCAAACTCATATATCAGATGGTTAAACTAGGCAGTGCTCATCAACTATAACCCAAGATTCTGTCACTGTAACAGCTATTTCTCACCTTAAATGTCTTCAAAAAATATTAAAGTGCACTGTTAGGCTGTAACAGAAGTATTTGTGAACAGAAAATGGGCGCCATAATGTTTCCTGTATTGTAAAAATGGAGGCTGAGAAAAATGCGATTAAACGGTGAAACTAGGCAGTTCTGGTAAAAGATGAATCAAGATTCTGTTACTGCGTTGCCAGTTTCTCAGCTGAAACACGTTTTAGCATACCTTTTAACTTCAATTGCAGATTGTTGGTTAGCAGCTGGTCACCATATTGTCAAAACATTACATCACCCATTAACTAAAGGCGTTTATTGGTCCAGTGCAGCACATTGTATTCTGGTTGTTGTCAGTTTTCTGCCTTTCTTAGCAAAAGCGAATGCCGCAGCCTTTTTCCTTGTCATCATTGGTGATGTAACACCAATTTAAAAAAAAATATAAAAATATAATAATAAAAATATATATATATAAATATAGTTTTTCTACTGCATGGAAAACCCAGTTTGATTAAAGATCATCTTTACAGCAGTGAAATACTTAAATTATGATAACTGGCATGCTACAAGAAAAGATAACGCAACATATCTGGAACAAATTGACACTTAATATCCTGCTGGTGTTAAAACCTGCGGGAAAAAACTTTTTTGGGCAGCGCTCTACCTGCCTCTCTGTTTTACCGTGGCGCTCTGGTACACAAAGTCACATTCACTTACCTGCAACTACACTCTCTGTAGCAACACTTCTGAACTGCCTTGTTTGAAATTCAGTTTACTTAGCACACAAGCATGAAGAAGGCACAACCGACTTTTGCAAATGGGAGTTAATGTTGTCATTTGACTTATATTCTGTAATAAGCACACATTCTCTTTTGGGTCTACTCTACGTCAGCTCCTGCATGTTAAGCCCTTATGATAACATTTACTAAACAGAGTAAGAGCCCCCTGATTACTGTGATTACAGATTATCACACCTGTTTATGTAAACTCTGAGGCTCATGCAGAATTACATGTTACTCCTGCACAATTATTTTACAACAAATAACGAGCTTTAAAAGCCACATATCTTATGTGCGTGTCTCTGCTGTCTATTTAATTACGTACACTTTTCTCTGAAACTCTTTGTATTATTTTTACACTGTCAGTCCAAAGAAGTCCACCCCTCCCCAGAGGCCATCTAGAAAGGAGAAGGAAGTTCGCAGCCGACCTTCACTCATCGACCTTCCTTTACCACCCACCCTGCCTGGAGGTGATTCCTCACCCCCACAGTCCCCCATCCGCCAGGCCCCACCGCTACCCCAGGCAGTCCTTAAGAAGAGACCAAAGTCAGTGTCTTTTATTACTGTCCCACTTCAATTCTCCCTTTTATAAAATCTCGCATTACGTCTTATTTGTTTGTCTTTTTGGCGGTTTACAGGATTTGCTGCCCACGATATGGTGAGCGCAAACACACCCAGAGCGACTGGGGCAAACGCTGTGTAGATAAATTCGATATCATTGGCATCATAGGGGAAGGCACCTACGGCCAGGTGTACAAGGCCAAGGACAAAGACACAGGTAAGGGACTTTTACTTGGATCTGAGTCGAAAGACAAGCAGAGACCGAATTCTCATTTTGACTGGCTCTTCTTTTTAACACGGCAGGTGAACTGGTGGCTTTGAAGAAAGTGCGTTTGGACAATGAAAAGGAGGGTTTCCCCATCACAGCCATTAGAGAGATCAAGATCTTGCGGCAGCTCAAACACCGCAGTGTTGTCAACATGAAGGAGATCGTCACCGACAAGCAGGATGCACTAGACTTCAAAAAGGACAAAGGTAAGAGGATTAGTCACTATCTTCCAGGGCTGGAAAGAACAGCAGTGCTGCCCCACTGCTGTCTTACTGAAACTTTCAGATATGTTGTACTTTTGACTCTAATCAGCGGCACATAGTATATATACACAAATGTTTTCCATCAGCTGTCAGGCTGAAACACCAGCTATGAACCGCCATGGTGCAGATTTTCTTGCCCCACCATTGTGCACACATCTCAGTGCTGCAGTGGAAGTCACGGGATGAATGATGGCATGAAACTTTATTAGGAAAAAACTCGCTGATTTATCAAGTAAAAGACCCAACTGTGTGACAGTACCTCATGTTAAAAAAACCGTTTGATACTTTAACTACCACACTTATTACGTATTGCTGTGCCCTGTGTATCCCTACCCATTTTTAAGATAAATCGATTGGGAATTTGAGATAAAATGAATCAGATAAACTTCAGATCACAGTCTGTCAGGTTGTAAACCTTGTTTCAGTTACATTTTGAATAAATGCAAAAATGATAAATGTAAAAAAAATGTTCGGTACCACCAGAAAACATTATTAACTCAGATTTGAAGTTCAAGCATTCTCACTTAAAGAAAATTAAGATTTTTTTTTCTTATTTAAGGCACTCTTAATACACATTTAATATTATAAGACCAGAACCTCCTTCCAAAACTATGAGTGATATTATAACTACAGTTGGTTTGGTTACTGTTCACTGTAGCAACCCTTCTTTAAATTTTCCCACAGAGAGCAGTGCTGATCAGCCAGTAAGAACTATAGACAGGGGAACAAAATGTTCCAAATTGAGCTCCACTCCTGCACATAGTTGGCACCAAAAGGATGCTTGAGGTCATCTAGTTGCATATAATACCAGTAGGTATCATATGAGTATCAAATTAGTAGGTTGACAACTGAGCCTGCTACAGTGGATTTCTAAGCTAGCCTGCCTAGCTCCTCACCTTTGCCATGTTCAGCTTCGCCTGTCATACTCGGTGTCTCCCCACACTTTTTTTTGGCCATAAAATTTGGCCATTGTCACTCTGCTCCTTTCATATTTTTGTTCTCTCTTAAACCTGGCTTTCTTATTTTGAGCCCCAATTTTAGTTGGGGGTATTTTGACTTTACTAGCCAAGCTACAGTTCGCTTCATATCTTAACATTGGTGGTGCGTGTGTTCTGCACATCTTGACACTTGTGACTGCACCGTTTTCATAATAACTGCGAGGGGTGGGAAATAAGACGACAAGTTGAAATGTGTTTTAATGATAACAAATGTAATTATCATGCATATGCGTTTAACTTAAATTGTCATTGATACAAGTCAGCAAGTAAATTGTTGTACTTGATCTGATATAAGGGTCAACCTTAAAGCCCCTCCTGGGCCTTGGGCCGGGGTCATCTCTACCCCTTGACCCCCTGACAGCGGGGCTGGCGCTGATTGCAGTGATGATTTACACTTTAAGTTCAAGGTCCACTTCTCTTACCTTCAGTTCATGTGAGTTTAATTGTAATTCTGATTTCTGAATACATCTAACCTCTTATCTTAGGTGCTTTTTACCTGGTGTTTGAGTACATGGACCACGACCTGATGGGCCTGCTGGAGTCGGGCCTGGTCCAGTTCTCCCATGAGCACATCCGCAGCTTCATGCGCCAGCTGATGGAGGGTCTGGACTACTGCCATAAGAACAACTTCCTGCACAGAGATATCAAATGCTCTAACATACTGCTCAACAACAGGTAAGAAACAGAAGACGTGGACACCTGGAGTGAAATATTTTGGCGTCCTTTATGTACACAGTTAGTTGTGGTTCATTTGTAGTAGCAGCAAGGCCTTTAACAATGAGTGATTTTTATAAGTAACAGCTGTTTCAAGTGTCTTTTGATGTGTCCATATCACCAACAGGTGGTTGATCTACTTTTTATTCATGTGTAAACAAATGGACTTAAACAATATCAGCTATAATATGGCACTACCCACATCAACAACTTGGAACAGTGCAGTGCAGATGGTTTAAATGCAGCTGTAGTCTGTAAATATTGTAAACTGAAGACCAAACGCAGTTGAATGCTAACATTAAAGACAGGAGTGTTTTTAGGCACGTCAGCAGCAAAGCTAATTACTTTGCTGCTAGCTGAGAGCTTGAAATAACAGCAAACGAAAGGAATAAAGCAACTCCTCGCAGCTGTTTGCTCAGTACAATTCTACATCCAAACGTTACAGGATGTGAGGGAAAGCTGAACGAGCCGCAGTAGATAAAATGTTTATAAGAGTTGCTGAATGTGGGTTTTTGCTGTGAAACGGAACATTTAGAGCCAGGCTGAAGTTTGCTCTTCCTCGCTGCCCTGCTCCTCTACAGCTGTAAATAGACACTGGAAGTTAAGACGTTTGTTGACCCACCTCGCCTGACATTTACTGAGTTTGAACAATCCACTTATTGATTTGGCTTTCTATCGTATCAAAATACACTCTTCATTCTGTTTAATGTTATCGAATTGATGCCCGTATCAGCATTTAAAAACTTAAATCAAACCAAAAAAAGCAAAAAAAAATGATTTGGGGTATCCACAGTAACAGCAAGTTTCACAAATTGTTTTGTATAAATGCAAACTAGATAGTTAAAATAACCTGCCTAAGTTGAGTTGTATTGTGTGTTTTAGGGTTAGTAAGTGCAGTTCTCAGTAATGTTAGTTGTTGACAGAGCTTGTTTTTTCATGCTTGGTTGTGTTGCTCCTAATCTTGGATTATTATGTGTTTGTCTGTACAGAGGTCAGATCAAACTGGCCGACTTCGGTTTGGCCCGACTTTACAATTCAGAGGAAAGGTAAGACAACAGTGTTTAACATCATCCGCTGGCTTCTGTAATTTAAGTTTCTGATTAATTATGATTATTGAAGCAGTAATTAAATCTCGCAGTGAGCGTGGACTTTTCTCTTCACTTACAATGACTGTCCACTAGATGGTGGTGTCTGTCAAATTGTTGTCCTTCAGAGAGATTCCTGTTAGTGAAAGCACTGGGGGGGTATAGATGCTGAATGAAGTCCCATTTATCTCATTTAATACTAGAGAATTTATCAACAAACTGTTCACATGGGACATTTTTAAATTTCTTGAGATAATATTTGCAACAACGTGCTTTAGTCTGATATATCAGTAACGAATATGCCAGACAGTCCATGTTCATTAGTACAGCTACTACTAATATTGTCTATCAGTGGGTTACTGGATATAGAAATTCTAGTTGTTTCTGATTCTAATTTGCAAATCGATTTTCCTTTTTCCGTATGTTGAGTTGCAGTAAATTAATGTTAATATAAAACAGGGTTTGCACTCATTGACAATAGTGTTCAAAAGTTCATAAACAAAAGAGTTAACATTTACCACACAGCTCGGTGGTCTAGATCCAAAGCCAGTGACAACATTGCCAGGAAAACAAGGTGCACCTAATAACTCAATAAAAAATGATTCAACACAGCTGTCCGTATCAGGATTACCAGTTACTAAATCTTTTCAGAGTGTACCTAACAGACTTTAAAACAAAGAGGGATACTCCACAACCTGGTCTACTTTCTCTTTGGCTTAAAAAGAGGATTGCAGCCATTTATTGAGGAGAAACACTCGAGATAAATTTAACCAAGTTTCAGTAAGACCCACAACAGAAAAGGGTCACGGTAAAATGGTCAGTTAACAACTCAAAGTGCTCTGGTATGCTCCTAACATTCAGATAAAATAATACTAAGGATTTAGATTATTTTTGGCATTGTTTTTTAGGTTAGGGTCTTTAGTGTGATATCGGCAAGTATCTAACTACCAGGGGTGGGACACATTACTGGCTTACTGTTCTTTGTGCATCTTCAAATGTTGAACAAAGTTGGAAGTTGTGCGTCATCTGTCATTTTCGACCAGCAAATTCTGCATACTGCAATGCATTTTTGTTGTACAACCATTGTTTTTTTCGAAATTGCCCATTTGGATTATCTAAAAACATCTTCAAAAATCAAGTGTAAATATATTCACTGTGTACTGAGTCTCTGTCTTCTTGCCCCCAGTCGGCCGTACACTAATAAAGTAATCACACTATGGTACCGCCCGCCTGAACTCCTGCTTGGAGAGGAGAGATACTCTCCAGCCATTGATGTATGGAGCTGTGGGTGAGTATGACGCTGTCATGGTAGCATAAATATCTTTTCATTCAGACTTCATTTCCTCTTTCACATTATTTATTCTTTTCGTTACTTTTTTTAATGTAGTGTAGGCTCCATGAACTCGACTAGATTTTGTAAAGTGATTGTAATGATTTTAAAATGATGCCTTCTTCGGTATATATGGTGATATCTTTAATGGAATGGAAGTAAAAGGAAATAAATAAAGTGCACCTCTTTCCAACATTACAAGCAGACTGGATGTTGAAAACAGAGTCATTTCATTTAATTAATTAATTATTTTTTTAAACTCAGATGATTTTTCGGAAAATCTCTCAGAGGATTTGTGATATTAGAAATGTATTCTATTTTTAAAACAGTAGGTTTTGTCACAATCACACTTGAAATTGTGTTTTTAGTTCAGTTTTCAGTTTAATTTTTATGTATGTCTGTGTGTACTTTCTTATGACCTCTAATGATTCTCCGTCGGGGCTCAGGTGTATTCTGGGAGAGCTCTTTAAGAAAAAGCCCATCTTCCAGGCTAACCAGGAACTTCTACAGCTGGAGCTCATCAGGTATTCTGTCCTTTGCTGTGAACATGAATTTCCATTTCCTGAACACAACACCTCAAGAAATGACCTCTGCTGAGCCCTTCACACCCCAGTGTCTCTGTTTCATTTTCACTGAGCCCATCTTATCCTTTCTGTCATTTCCCTCAGCCGTCTGTGTGGGAGTCCCTGTCCTGCAGTCTGGCCTGACGTCATTAAACTTCCGCTCTTCAACACCATGAAACCCAAGAAGCAGTACAGACGGCAACTGCGGGAGGAGTTTGCTTTGTACGTAGCCATCCCAAGCTTACACCAAAGTAGCTGTGATCAACCCCTTCGTCTGTTCCAACAGTCAAAAAACCTCTCCCCTTCTGCACAGTTTACCAACTCCTGCCCTGGACCTGCTGGACCGAATGCTGACCCTCGACCCTGCACGGCGCTGCACATCAGAGGAGGCTCTCAACAGCGACTTTCTGAGTAACATTGAGCCCAGCAAGATGCCGCCGCCAGAGTCAGTATTCCCACGGCCTGCACTTTCATATATGAAATGCACACTGTGAATACTTTGTTGCTTGCTATCTCTTTCGACACTCAGGATTCCCATGGTCATTCAAAATCACAATCACATTTTCCAGGCCTGGAAAAGTCATGGAATTAGAAAACAATCATTGAAACGTTTTTGAAAAGTTAAGAAATGTTGCTGTGTGCAATGAAATTTTTACAGCAATCTCCTGTAAATAACCTTCCATGTCATGTGACAGAACGGCAGATATTAACTAGGAGGTGACGTTGCCCTTATATGTGTCGTTCTGTAACAATATTTGGTTTACCGTCACATGCGTTTCTTCATTGTCTCTCCATGTTCTCTTTGTCTCCTTGCATATGCCAGCTATGTGAAATTATGTTTGAATTTTAAACTGATAATGTTCATAGAATGACAGGCAGGTAGGGCAAGAAAAAAAACATTATGGCTTTTTGAAAAGTTGTGGAAAAGTTTTGAAATTTTGTCCAAGAAAATGTGTGGGAACCCTGGAGACTTTTTTGTTTGAGTGCAGATCTGTAATTCTCAGTTGTGATCTCATAATTTTTTTTTTTTTTTTTGCATGTCTACTTATCATCTGCGTATCCAGTCTTCCTCACCATCAGGACTGCCACGAGCTGTGGAGTAAGAAGCGACGTCGTGCACGCCAGAGCGGGATGCCTGAGGAGGCGCCTGCACCCAAAGTGCCCCGTAAGGAAGTGACGGGGACCTCCAGCGGAGAGAACAGCCGGCCCCAAAGCAGCCCGGCTGGAGTCCCACCGCCTCCACCAGGAAAACCGCCCTCAACAGTCAACTTAGAGAGTGAGTTGTCAGGTAACAGCTGCCTTTCACAAGGATTTTAGCAGAAACACAAGATATGCCTCGTGTTAAATATTTCTATATTCTGCTTTTTCGACACAACACAACAAGATAATTAGCAGATTTTAGCAGATTTTGGTAACGCTGATGGAGTGATAACCCAACTGCGAGGGTGTCCCATCATGACAGCGTTTTCTGAATGTCCTGTTAGTATTACGCTACTTATTTCAGGGTTCCCACAAAAGTCATGGAATTTCACTTTCTCATCTACTAGGCCTTCCAGGAGTTTTTGAGAAAGTCATGAAATTTTGTTGTGTATAATAACATTAATTGTTTCTGTGGATAACCAACCACATAAAGTAACATAACAGCAAATGTATTTCCCGTAGTTAGCTGTTGACATGACGTAGCTCTAACATGCACCAATGTGTGTCAGAGTTTTGCTTACCATCACTCACCCGTACTTACCGTTTCTCCCTCCGTGTATGCCAGGTTGCTGCATTTATGTTTGAATGGAGTTTTTTTCTGATATTTTTGCACAGGAGAAATACGATGTTATGACAATGTCATTTAACATGTAGGGTCATATAGGTCAGTCTCCATACCTATTCTATGCTACACTAATACTACTTATACTGCATTTTTTAGATAGAGCAATGTTTGTTTTATAATTGCCAGCGATCATAGAAAATTTTATTTTTATCCTTGAAAAGTCATGCAAAAGTTTTGAAATCTTGTTAATGAAAATGTGTGGGAACCCTGTTATTTGTTACCTATGTTGACAGAGATGAAGTGCAGGACGCTGACATAGTGTTGCACTGCTTGCAAGTGAAAAATATTTTAGAATGAAGTAGAAATGTTTTTTGTTCGCACTGTATTGCTTTTTCATAGTTTGAATTCTGGTTGCGTGAATGTGTTCAGGCCTGGAAGTTGCAGCAGAGCAGTTGAACCAAGCAGAGTTGGCGGTACTGCTGAACCTCCTCCAGGGACAGACGGACCTCAGCCTGCCTCAGGTAGCCCAGCTCCTCAACCTCTCCAACCCAGAGACTCTCAGCCAGTCGTTGTCTGCCCTCAGTGAGGCTGCTGACCACCAGGGGGCTCCAGAGGACCAGGCCCAGTCCGCTGCCAGGTCCCAGCCCCCAGAACCGCCTCCAGAGCCCCAGGAACTCTCACCGACATCCGGAGAGCCACAACTCAGCCAGGAAGACCAGGCCAACCTGCTGGCTCTCATTTTGGGCCACATCATCAAGCCACAAGCCGAGGAGCAAGGCGATGAGAGCAATGGCGTTCAATCAGAGGAGGCACTAATGCGCGGTTCGTCCGCCTCTACTACTGATCGCAAGGGCAAGTCCGGGTTTAGTCTCTAGAGGGTGGAAAAAGGGGAGAACCAGGGTCAGGTGAAAGTCACTGGGGACTGCAAGAATGAGGAGAGCAGGGCAGAGAACAAACAGAAGCTCACTGAGTGTCGGTACTCAAAATTCCTGTATGCTGAAATTAGCTACAATTTAGAATACCAGACGAAATCAACAAGATGATTAATTAACCAAATGAATTAGGCTGTTACACTTTAAATGCATCTCCGACTCCCTCCGTTATCCCTGACAATCCTTAAGGGTAACTTAGGTGTTTGTCAACTTGGACCCTACTTTGCCCTGTTTTTGTGTCTACATGATAACAGGAAGAACAATTTTTAAAATTAATTCAGTATTGAATTAGAGGGCTGCAGTGTGCGGCCGTGAAATGTGCTGCAATGTAACCACTCAGGGCATACGTGCACTGTCAATTTACGTCCACTGAAAGTGCTTGTTTTTGTAACAGACAGGCTCAGATTGTTTTTCCAAGTGTCTGACAACATTTTGGATATGATCCCTAGACCTTTTTATGAAAGAGAAAGATCTCTGTTTAACCAGAAACAGCCCCACAATTGCTATCACTGAACCCACCAGGCTCTATCTAAATATGCAGTCATTTTTCGCGTGTATAGAGCCAGCATACTTTCACATCTAACTGGATGAATTAAGGGTTTATTTAAACCAACCCAGAGTTTGTGATTGTTAAAACAGTGGAATGACGAACCAAGCAACCAACCTTTTGTGAGTTTTTTGTTTCTGTAGACTCTGAATGAAGTGCGTTTTGCGATTGCAAAATTCCTATTTATTTGTGTAGTCTGTTAGGTTTGGTGTTGGGGATATTGGGGCTGTTCCTGGTTAAACACAAGGGATCCTTCTCTTAAACAAAAGGTCTCTCTCTGTTAGGATCCTGTCCATAATGTTGTCAGACACTTAGAATAATAATCAGAGCCTGTCAGTGGCAAAAACAAGGCCTTTTAGTGGACATATATTGATGGTGCACTTGTGCCCCAAGTGGTTACATTGAGGCCGGTTTTGGGGCTGCTGGTTGAATCCCTTTCGCTCAATACTGCACTAATAAAAATCAAATGTGCTCCCATTATTCTCTTTGAAGCAAAAACATGGGAAAATGGGTTTCAGGTTGAAAAGTAAAGGCGTTATTCGATAAACCCGCGCTCACCATTGTCCCCTTTGCCACCTCATATACTATAAAAATACAAACTCGCAAAATGTTTGTCGATCGTTTGTCGTCACCTTGGTAACCAGGGTAAGGTTTGGTGCACACGGACATCTCTCACTGGTGTATTCAATAAACCAGAAGAAAGTTTAGTGTTATTCATTTGAGTAAAACGAAAAGGTTCACACTGTATTGTTCCCTTCCACGTTCCTCTCACTTCCTTGTTTCTTTCTCACAGTCTTTGTTTCTGTATCTGTCCCATCTCTCCACACGTGTTCTCACCTCATTTTCATTATGAAGCAGGTGTCATGGATTCTCCGCAGGAAGCGATGTTTCTTTAAGCAGTCTGTAATGTCAGCCTTTTTATGAAGAAATTCTAATAAATTATCAAGTGAAAATAAATGTTTTGAATCTTTAGACCTCACCTGCATGTCTTTCTTTTAACTTTGGTTTGTCACACTTTTCTTTTTTGTTTTAAACTGTTCACTCTGACTCAGATACTAGTTAAAAAATGTGATTAGCAAGTTGAATAAAACTATTGACTGTGCTGCTGACACTGGAATGGTAACAGACCTGTTTTCTTCTGGTTATTTCTCCTGTCAAGGCCTCTGAAACCTTCGTCACTGCGGTTCGCCTTGCACTGCTGTAGATCAAAAAAAAAGAAGACACTAATCCTAATTAGTAGTCTTGTCCTGACCTTTATAACACTTAAAATTCTCCTGCATAAGTCACCCTTTCTGTTCATCCAGCTGTACATGCCCTTCCTAATGTTTTCTCACCTAGTTCCCGCATTTTTCCCCTTTTGTTTACCGTGGTTGTTTGGAGGAAAAACAAATACAGCTGCATCTGTTTTGCATACATTAATATTTTTGGTCCCATATAGTGATTTAATTCAATGTCATATTGTGTTTAATAAATTTTAATGATGTGATGATGAATCACATTTAAATAAAAGCTTTTTTTTTCATTTTCAACACAGGTTTCTATGAGTAGATTCATGATTGTAGATTTTTAGTTGGCCAGACATGTTTGTTTTTAGGACAAGAGTATTTTTAGTATTTATTTCACCATATTCACGCGACATCCATTGGTAAACAAAGTTAACTTTATTGCAAAAATACAGATAGAAATGTACACTCGAAAACTGATACTCTTGTGTGAAGATACAGTTATAGTGCTCTGCTCTCCCTCTTGTGGTGAAGGTAGGAATGTCAACATTGTGTAACTCCACGTTAGGCCCATTTGACAAAAATACATTTTTATTTATACATAATTGTAAATTACATATAGAAGATGATGAAAAATACAATTAAAGGTTATAGCATAGATAGTCCACATGTTGATATCTATGCCAAATATGCCTTGATACCTAATGTTTTGTCCTTTGTCCTGTTTTGGCTTCTTCAGATGCTGCAGCATCAAAAAGAAAACAGCTTGATGCCAACCAGGTGCCTCCATCTGCTGATCAGCGGCCACCCTCTCCACCCGGCCCACCTCCATCAGCTCTCGTACTTGGAAATGCCCAACAGGCCGGGTCTGAAACCCAACCCAGCCAGGACATCAGCCCCGCCGTGGCAGCTGCCTTGCTCCAGCTCATATCTCGGCAGGACTCGGAAGCTGGGGCCGCTCAGCGCAGCAAGAACCCCTCTCCCGCTGTGGATGCTCTGGCTCGGGGACAGCCCCCTCCGCCCTGGGTTGCAGACTCTCCGCCTAAACCTTCGGCTGCAGCTGAGGCCCCAGCAGGACTGGGGACTGCTGCTTCTACCACTGCAGCACAGTTCCCTAAAGACCAGGACCTCCGCTTTTCCCATGGAGCTGCCCGCTGACCCTCTGGGAGACAGACCTAGGTATCCTGGGACGCCTCCCGCAATCCTGGCCTGATGGGAAAGGCAGAGGGACACCTACAGATTGTGACTCACTGGACCATGAGCAGGTAGCTAATGTTGAATCAAAGATTTTGAAAATGAATGTCTTAAAGAGAAAGATTAAGAGCCTTTTCAGGTTGTGAACACCACTGAGCTCTGAACAAGTTGTCATGGTTTGTTGGAGGGAGTGTCTGCACCTGGGGGACCTTTAACAGTCCATTTAGGGACAGTCACCACCTGCAGTCCCTCGCTCTTTTCTGTCCGATGAAGGTCTTGACTTGAATGATATCTAGCTTCCAAATTGAGTGCCATGCAGCTCACACTCAACTTTGAAAGCAGCGCTTTTCCTTTCTTTCCAAAACAAATGATTGTTATGTCCACTGCAGTGCCCGCTTCCAACAAAGTTACCAGTGTTTTGGACGATGAAGTTGCTGTCCTCCACTCGGTGAGGGGGTGGTGTTTGTGACAGTGTGATGGAAGATTAGGTGAAATACTGTGTGTGGTTATATTTGAGGCACACTGATAGGAACTCTTGAGGACCACAAGTTTCCCGTTGAACCTTACTTGCCGGCTAGCTCCCCTGTTTTCAGTCTTGTGCCTCCGTTGCGAACCCAGCGACCCCTGAATGATCTGGGCCTAGTGGGAAAGTGTGGGTTAAGTTTCTGCTTTGGATGTCACCTACAACAGTGTACATCTGCAGGACTGTGTTTTTTTTATTGTACCCAAAGGCTGTTCCATATATTATGTCATCAATTTAACGGAATTGCGACGATTTCTCAGCCCACGTGAAGATTTTCCCTCCTTTTACATATAACAAACCTGCAGTGCTCACCTTCCTGTCTCAAATATGGATTAAATCACTACATCACGACAGACCTGCTCCTTAATACACATGCTATTCTGCTAATTCAAGTATAAAGCTATAAACATATTTACACTACAGAGAAACTTGACTTTTCCAGCTTTTCCTGGTGAGCTGTGAAAGCCTCATCTCGTATATCGTCCCCTCCCTGCCAACTTGTGCAACAAAAGCTTTTTTCGTTTTTTGGTGCAGTTATTTTCTACATAAAGAAAATGATACACGCTTAAAAAAAATAATGGTCCATGGTTCTGTTTTTTTTTTTTTTTTTTTTTTTTTTGCTTTGGAAAAGGAAAGGGAGGAGAGAATGGTTTCAAGTGTATGTAAAAAGAAAAAAAAATATTTTGTAATATGTGTTTTCTTGGTTCAGTTTATTAAAGGAAGTAATGCGACCAGTTGAATTGTCTCTCCTGGCGTCTCTGAATGTTTGCCAAAAGCAGCCACTAGATGGTAGACATTCACTCACACTACAGCTCAAACCACAGAAGTCCTCCCAGTCGGCCTCGGCAAAGCCTGATCAGAGTTGAGAACTGCAGTTTGAGCTGAGTTACACACACCAGGTTACTGGTGTTTCTTATTACTCTGAAAGGGGAACTAATCCCATTTCCAAAATTCATACATGTTATTCCTATGGTATAAGACAACCCAAAAATATTTGCCATCATGGACTCTATCAGATCAATAACCATAGTGCTAAAACTCAAATGTACGATATCATCAAGTATGAAGTTTGGAGCTGCTCTATTGAAAAAACATGAGAAAAATGTTTTAGATGACGGTGAGAGCACGCAGGGGAATGTTCTGAGCATATGGGTACATTTTCTGTTTCAGAGCTGACTTCACTACAACAGAATAAAGATTGTTTGGGTCTTGTGTGGGTCCACAAATCAGGCTCCCGTTCAATGTCTCCGGAGCAGCTCCAGACTTTATTCTTGATGACATCACAAGTTTAAGACTTCTTCAGTTTCTGGCTTTAAGCCAGGTATCAGCATCAGATACCAACGCACCCTTAAGTGGTTGTATGAGACACACGGGGAAGTGGCATGTTTTTGACACTCTGGGAAACTATTGGGGTATGCAGAGAAAGTCCACACTTGGCAGGCAAACTGGTGTTGGATGGGTCAAACAAGTTCCTGACTTTTAGGTGAGAGCTGTTTGTGTCACATGTGAAACTAAAAAAGTTAACTGAATTGTTTTGATATAAATATAATGTGTTAGTATGTGTAATCTACTATGCTAGTGACGCATGTCTTGACATATGACACATCATGTGACATTATGTTATTAACAGATATACTTATTGTAATCCAACATGCTTTGATTGCCTACAAATGTGTTTTTTAATTAATGTCCCAAGTTTAATTTGAAAAGAAACTATGCATTGAAGGAGTGGAAGCTGTAAGTTTCTTGTAAAACGAAAGTTTATTTTTGAAAGACAAGGCTGAAACCTCTGAGACTGAAGAATGAAGCCAATGCAAAAGTGACAAAAATTGCAGTTCACCAAATAGCCACTTGAGGCTGGCTCCAAAACAGAGTAAATCCCCTTAGAGTCCCATCTTATAATGCCCAACTTTAAAGCAGAAATAAACATGTTTACAGCCCGGTACAAAAAAAACCCAACCCCAAACTGTTTTGGTCTTTATACCTAATTTCAACATTTATGACAACTGTACTGTAACTGACTCACCTGTTTACACATTATTAAGGCCAAAGTTTCTGCATAATTAAGGGTGGGCCGCTCTGAGTGACAGGTTGACTGTTCTCGGCTTCTCAGTCAGATCCACCCCTCGTTCCTCAAAAGGTCCAGCTTCTCATCCAAACATGATCACTTCTGGTTCCAAAAAAACAGGATGGTAAAGGCCGAAATGTCTAGCTCGAGGCTTTCAAATGGCAGTCCAAAAAGCGATGGTCATGCTAGCTACATCCATTATTTAAACAGCTTATGGGAAAGACACAATGCATGTAATTAGCATAAACTGACATACTTTCCCAAGTGTGTGAGTGTCCAAAACTGACAAAGGAGGGGTACATGAGGTGTCAAATTTTGACATGTAGGGCCACTGACTAAGTGTAACTATTTGACAAGTTGGGTGTGAGAATGTGTGGCTTTGAGAGAGAATAGCTCATGTTCACAAATATTTATTGTACTTTTCTTGGCCATGAAAATAACGTAAGAACTCCTAATGTAGGTGGCGATTCCCCTTTAAGATCTGGAAACTCATGTTTCATTCTACAGGCCACTTTGAATAGAAACATGTCAAGCAAGGAAAGACATTGATCAAATAAGCAACACAAGTAAATGCCATAAAATTCATAATCTGAAACATAAAATTAAAATCTGAGAGTTTAAAAAAAAGCTTAAAACTAAGAATCCCCATAAATGCATATTTGAAGATGGAAAGGGTTTTCCTAAGGTTAGACATTTTAGAGCATTTGTTTTGTTAATTTTTCAATGCTGTTATTCCATTCATTTTTGGTATCAAAAGTGCTTTTTGTTATTTGATACACACATTTTACATATATATGAATGTGGTCATAACATTTTGTGATTGTTAGTCATATGTAATCTGCTGTATTTATTTTTATCTGATAGCAGTAAGATGATATGTCCGCTTTCATTATCAAGATTGGCTTTAGAGCATTTGGTTGGAAGATTATTTAAAACAAAAATAAGTTTTATAATTAATTGTTTCCTGTGCAATGGCTAATATGTGAAGTATCTGAGATTGACCCAGTCAGACAGGGATGTGAAGTGTTCCCAGTGCATCAATCTTATTTATGTGTTGATTCCTCCACCACTTGGGTTGATCTCTTTATGAAGATCCTGACAGGCAGACAAGGATCATAAACTGCAGATTGGCAAAGAGAAAAGCCTGCGAGGTTCATGCAGACTGGCTGTGTGTGTGTGTGTGTGTGTGTGTGTGTGCGTGCACGTGTGTTTGTGTTAGGATTGGCCTCATGCATACCCAGACCAGTTCCTCACTTGGCAGGCTTACAGAGCCGCTTACCCCTCTGGCCCAGCGAGCAGCTGAGCCCTCTGGGTGAGAGATCCTTTCAGAGTGGAGGCAGTGGGAGGCTCACCTGCCCTCTAGCACAGGCCCAGTGTGAGTGAGATGAGACGGTGCCGTGTGTGTACGAGGGGTGTGTACGTGTATGTTTCTGTCTGATGCTTTCGCCCATCGGGACTCCAAATAATAGTGAATGTGCCCGCAGGGAGTTTCCACAGGAGAAGTAGTGGGCAACGCCAGTGCCAAGTCACAGAGACTAGACGAATAAATCAGGACTGAGGAGTGAGGAGAGGGAGGTGCACGAGGCTGCGCCATCAATCAGAAAAGCACCTTATGGGGAATGCCCATAAATGTGCCATGCTGCCAGTCTGAAGCACGTACCAGCCATGGCAGACACAGGCGATGGCGGCATTTAAAATGGAGCCTCCATTTTGGATGCCGCCGCTTCCCTGTCAGCAGTGATTTTGGAGGACTTCCAAACAAACAGTGAACTGAGTGACAGTCCATTTTAGTCAATTCATAGAAATTTGTATGCCTGCAATTGTATTATTATTATTTTTTTTTTTTGCATAATTTTTTTCTCACTTCCTGTGCAAGATGATTATTCAGATTTGGAATGTGCAACATATTTTACCATCTCAGCCCTTTGTCCACTAAAATCTGGCAACCTTGAACAAATAGCAGCTCCCTCTAAATTTATGTAAAATGACGGACCCAGCTCTCACATCATTCATCTGCCTGTACCCAGACCGACTAGAAAAAGCACGTAGGAACCTGTATCCTTCTGCTTAAATGTACACCAGTGTCTGGAAAAAATGCAGATGAATTTTAGGCAAAAGAAATATGTCTACTCTTCCAGTTATTGCAAGCAGTCAATCATAGTTTATTTTGTTGTTGTTGAAGAAAGTCTAGTTTAAAGCTGTGAAAGTGGATGGTGACCTTTCAGATGCTAAAAACTTTCTTAGCCACAAAGTTCATTATCGTTCTTCAGTTTGCCACAACAAACAATGCAAGAATCTAAGATCTGTCTCAACTGGTGCCTCGTTTTAATTTGGCAGAAAACTCGCTCAGGATGCAAAAAAAAAGAAGCAAGAGGGCAAACCGGAGTGGAGAAGGCGAGTTTGATGGACAAGCAAGGAGGGCAAACACTGACTGGATCTGAAAGGAAAGTAAGTAATCCTGCATCTCAGTTTTTGGTGTGAAGAAACATTTAAGTGAAGCAAACACTGAATGCTATTTTACACAGTTACACAATATTTCGATGAGCCATCCTGATGCTTTGACGCTCATATTTTCAGACTGTGACTGAGATTTATTCACTTCAAGTCCATGTTAACGTTAAAATGCGATGTGACTGATGCAGGTTTCTCCACACAAAACATAACTATGAATTCTGCAGCTGAAGCACTCCGTAAATTCAATCGCACATTTTTTTTTATCGCTTTTACCCGTTACTGTAATAAAATTTTAGATGGAATTTGAGAGTAAAAAAATAGGAGCTGTGCGAGTAAAAATCTCTTAACTGACTCTTTAAGACAAGTTAATTTCTTTTTTTTTCAAATTGCCAGGTATTATGTGCGTGTGTCTTCCTGCCTCTGTGTGTGTGTGTGTGTGTGTGTGTGTGTGTGGTAGCTCCTTTGTGCAGTGTAAATCTGGGCCGCTGTTGTCTCTCTGAGCCATGCTACGGTTTGATGTTGAGTTTGATGACTGTGGCTGTTTGATCAGTGACTATGTGTAAACTCAGTGAGGGGAGAAAGGGACTCCCACAGTCCCGCATCTAAGACCCGCACGTACACACACACACACACACATACACACACAAAAATTAGCAAAGAACAGCTAATATAAAGCATGAACAGTAAACCCATCATGTAAAAATCAACAGATTAAACAAAATGTATGTTTCTGAATGGATTTACATCCTTTCACCCTGTTAGTTTTAGCAGCAGAAAAAAAATACATTTGATTATGAATGCATCCTGGGTAGTGAGCAAATTGTGCTGTCTTCATCAGATCCCTTCTTTGTCTTCTATCGAACAAAATTTAATGTCAGTCATTTCTTTTATGGCTACATCTTTATTTATGTGATATTTCACAAAATTGATTGACTTTATCCCAGCAGTGATATATGCTTTAGTGCTGCAACAGCATACTTTATTGATGCCATAACACCATCTCCATTTCTACTCAGTTTATAGTTTTGTGAGAAACTGCTGTCACACACACTCATTATTTCTTTATCGCTCAATGGCAGTGAGACCAACAAGACAGTTTTTGTTTTTTTTAGGAGGCTTTTGGATCGGACAGATGATACAGATGTGTGTTGATTTTATGTGAAGTTACCGGTGCCAGGTCGTAAAACCAAAATAACTCACCTACTCCACCTATACTGAAGGGTTTGCTTTTATCTGCTCATTCAAAAGAGAGACAAAGTCTTTCCCCTTCCAGTGGACCATCATGGGACTGTTTTTTGGAAAAATATGTACTGTTGTCAATAGCAATAGACAAATAATTTGCTTATCCTGTTTAAATTGTGCCATGAATTTACACACATGATGTTTGTCCATTTAAAAGATTTTAAATTTTGTAAGTTGCAGTTTGTCATGGGTTTGTAGGATTACCATTTATGTGAAACCGCTCAGTGAACTATCTCTTATCTTGCACAGTATAGCACCAACATGGAAGTTATCTTGGCATTTTTCACTTTGTTCTGAGGGAATAAGAATTAAAAGAGGTGAAAATCCCTCACAAAAATCACAATTACTTTTGTAAGTGAATGAATCCCGGTACAAAGCACAAAGGCATTGTAGCTCTAGCGAGATTAAAAGTCATGATGTCACTTGCGTGACTTTTGAGTTTTTCTCTGATTATTTATGTTTTGTCTTATACTTCAATTGATTTACAACAAACTGTGACTTTTTTTTAACTTTATTTAACTTTAAAGAATTATCTTTTAAATTTACATACTTTAAATATGTAATTCATGGCCATAGACTGTATAAAATAATGGATGCAGCCAGTGTGACGTCACCCATTGGTTTGTGGACTTCTGTTTTGAAGCCTCAAGTTCGGCATTTTAGCCTTCGCCATGTTGGTTGTTTGGAGCCAGCGGTGACCAAATTTAGATGAGAGTGCGGGGTGGATCTGACTCATAGGGCACGGTCACACATGAGCAAAATAAACACTGCAAATATTTGCCTCCCTGTCATTTCCATTCAATGTGAACAGAGGGGAGAGTAAAACGTTCAAAGGTTAAACTCATAGTATGTAGTGCACAGCACGCACCATCAGAACATCTTTAGCAATAAAAGTTTTTCCAGTATCTTCATTTAAAATACAATCTTTCCCAATGTGCAAATGGGCCCTTTTTTTTTTTTTTTTTTTTTACACTTTTTAAACTCTAACACAAATGTTAATCTCTTTACAAAACAAATTTGCATCTTTGCATCATGTGGCGTTTAACTTTGGGGAACTTTGAGTGGTGAAGTCCCAGCCTGAACAAATGGCAAAGAAGCATGTGTGGAGGAGACGATGATTGTTGTTGTGTCTAAAATAAAATGTATAATTCGGCCATGTAAAACACAAATTGCCCCATGGGAGAAATGCTGCCTGACTGGCAGTGAGTCGAAAGACTAGCATTGAATGTAACAAAATGGAAAATGTACTGATAACATCATAATTTGCTCTATCTCTAGCTAGCTAATAGTAGTTAATGAGCTGGCTTTCTGTGTCCATCACATCAGGCACTGCCCACACGATGGACGAACATGGATGGATGATGGATAAACATCACCTCAACAGGCTATTGTCACTCGCTTGCGTTCGTTCAGGTGTGACTATGCCTAATAATTGTGGCAACACCTTGCAGACAGCCTGTCACTCAAAGCAGCCCAACCCTAAATATGTGTAACTTAAAGCCTTAATAAAATAT